>NC_050600.1:29227242-29910992 GCF_013368585.1 Megalops cyprinoides
TTGACCGTCGTTTTGTGCTTTTTAAAGAGTATCGTAAGAGCTTGCTCAGTGGAGACTAGATCTGGATTGATGGTTTCTCTTATTGTATTTACAAATTCATTACCTTAGCCAACTAGCTAGTGTCATTCTAGCAAAACTGCAAAATCTAATGTATGTTGGCAGTAATTGAAAACGGCTAAACCAGAAATTCCCAGATATGAAAACAACTTAACAACTTTGCAAGATGAATTGTATTATACTAATCAGCAGGCCAGTTACAGCTGTAAATCCTGATAAAAATTTACGGAATGATCTGATACGTTCGTGCTGTGGTATCCAAACTTATTTCGCTAACTACCTCTGTTGTTCTGCTGTTGCAGTTACTGTGCTGCTCCCACTTCAAGTGACAACCATAACAATAACCGCAGCGCACTCTAAACCCACCTTTCTTGTTACCACCTTTACTCTGGCACTCATTGCGCTGTTTTGAAGTTGGATCTTGTTAGTTGTCCTATACTCTGTAGCTGTATAAATTAGCAAGTACTGTGTCCTCAAACAGACTTTGCTCTCAGCTGAGAACTACTGTCTCATTGTAGAACTGTATACATCCAGTCCCTGTACTTTCTCTATACTTACTGTATGCACTTTTGTGCGTAGCTTTGGATAAAAGCGTCTGCTAAATTAATAAATGTAAATGTAAATCCTAACAGTACATTAAATTGTCACCCATTTTAATTACACTCTTGACTGCCACCTTTGTGGAGTTTGACCTGACGTAAAAATGATGTGCTTTGAAGCAGCAACTCCTGTTCATTGATGTAATTTCTAGATTGCAAATGTGTTGCTTTGAGCTGACAGGATGTATTTTAGGATCAAAGTGGAAGACCTGTGTGTTTTCAAAAGGGCAGCTGCATGAATTACCACAGGGGCTACATGTAACATTCAATCAAAATGACAATTTTACAGATCCTTGTGTTCACCTCAAGTAAATATCACAAAATAGTACATTTACATTACATTTATTCACTTGGTAGACGCTTTTATCCAAAGCGACTTACATAGGTTACCGTTCTTTACAGTGTTATCCATTTATACAGCTGGATACTGAGGCAATTGTGGGTTAAGTACCTTGCCCAAGGGTACAGCAGCAGTGCCCCAGCGGGAATCGAACTGGCAACCTTTCAGTTACGAGTCCTGCTCTTTAACCACTATGCTACACTGCCGCACAAGTGCCAAGCACAAGTCCCCTTTACTTGTTCAATCAGAAATGAGAACTGTTTCTCAGCAAACCCTTTGAGCAAAACATTAATATGTGCCAAAATATCCATCCAGAGTGTAAAGAAATATCTGCCAAAACACGCAACAGCTTTCAGAACCAAGCTGCATACAGCGTACAGCTGCCAGTCTGCACTCCCTCAAGATGCTCTCTCCAGTCAGCCACACAAAACCACACGGTAACTGAGCTCCCTCACCTTATTTCCTCCAATCAGCTTTCAGCAACACACGATGACAGCATTCCCTTGCCATGTTTCCAGGCCTAATACAAGTTTTAATACAAGTGGCAGGGTGTACTAGGGGACACTGAGGCTCCAGGAAGGAGAGGGCATGTCCTGTGTTCGCCCAGAATGACACCCTGGTTCCTATGAAACAGTTTAAAGCCTCAGTCAAAGGGCAGAACATGCCACTGGAGGGCTGAGCTGGGATTTTATGGTAGAGGGAGGTCATAGGCATCAGGGCCATGTTTTAAGAGTAATAACCACTATCATTAGATTGTTGGTGAATACCCTTTTTACAACCAATTTTAATCCAATTGTACACATTCTAGCATAGTCTTTTCTATTATGTGTAAATATTCAGTAATGTTTGTTTTCAACAGGTTGTTCATACTACTAAGCCAATGACTGAATAAGTGCCATTTTAGGCATTTTATCTCGAGTATATGGTAAAGTGTGAACAAAATGTAATGGTAAAGGACACATGGATAAAAATGAAGTATAGTTACTATTACCAGCTCCCATTAGCCACCTCTGCATGTTACAGCTGTAAAAAATATTACATTTTCAATTAATGTGAACTTGATGAAAAATCAGAAATTGATTCTATGGAACTAGTCAGAGAGAAATACATCACACAGTAATACCTTATGATGGTTTGTGGGCCAGTGCTGGCCCATAGTTAATTATCGTAACCATCCTTAATTGTTCACCGCAGTTATACCCAGGTCCCAAAAGATATCTCTGAAAACTCCAAACAGTACAGCACAAGACCTTTTTTCTGAAGTACATTTCTATAGTATTTTTAGCACTGCTTAGTGCTTACCGATATCTGCTTACCATCCCTTCAAACCCGTTCAAAAGCAGCAAACAGAAAAGCAACAGGAAACCATTCATGTGTCTTATGTTTACAACATATACATGTATAATAATCTAAAAATTATATGGACCATATAGTAAGCTGTTGTGCATGTTGTGTCAAGTTTTAGCAGAATTTTTAAAGACAGCAGTGGTTGCACCTATCCCTCCCTCCCTTTCTCACTTTCATTCCCTCTGTCTCTCTCTGTCTCACTCATTCTCTCTCTCTGTCTCTTTCATCCACGCCAAAGTCCTCATTATCAGCCTCATCACACAGCCGTGGAGTAGCACTCCATCGCAATCAGTTAGCTTTTCTCTGCATGGCAGTGATAAGATCTTCATGAGCTCTGCATAAAATAAGACCCCCCTCTGCCCTTCCATGTCAGGATCTGCCTTTCCCTGGGAAAAAAGAGAGAACCTTGTTAATTTAAAGCTCCTGTTTGAGGCAAACACAAACGTCACAAGCGAGCACCTTAGCATTGCACAGGCCTGGAAGGTCCGTCTCTTTGTTTTGATAGGCCTCCTTTGATTCGCATGCCTGTCCTGGCTGTGTACTGGGGGCATGCCCACCCTTGGCCTGTGAGAACAACTTGAAGAAAAAACAGAGAAAAGAAAAGGCAGAAGAAAGATGACAATGCACAACTGTTTTCTCTCTGAAAACACAAAGCGGTGTGCATGCAGCGTATGAAGTCCACCATGGGCTCACCTCCACTAATGACTTACAGGGATTACCAAACCACACCACAGAGCCACAGATAGACCAGTGGATGTCAAACTGACAACTGTATGACCTAGGGTTCATTATTTTATTGTACCATTGTTTGTTTGTTCCCAAAGATTAATTAGTCCTATCTGTTAATTACCTGTGTACATCCCCATCAATGTACTTCCCACAATGCACTACAGTGAAATATTTGACCATAGAGCACATGGCTCTGTATCATTTTATCAAAAAGAAAATGGCACTCAAGGCTAATGAAGGAATAAAAAGCAGGGCATGGAGTTGAAACAGATTTAAACATCAGCTCTCAAAGAACTGGAGTCTGGCAGTCAAAATGTGAGGGAGGAAGGTGTGAAAGAGCAGTTTGGGATTTATGTCACCTCAGTTATTTGCTTAAGAGGCAGCTATCCAGCAGGTGGGTGTTAACAGCCGTCCAGCAATGAGGGGAGAA
The DNA here is from genome assembly GCF_013368585.1 of Megalops cyprinoides. Lineage (NCBI taxonomy): Eukaryota > Metazoa > Chordata > Actinopteri > Elopiformes > Megalopidae > Megalops > Megalops cyprinoides. Next base: position 29,230,745 of record NC_050600.1, read on the forward strand.
TGGGCTGGGGAGAAGCAACAAGCAGCTCCTCTTCATACTGTGTCCAGCTGTTTCCTTTTCTCTCACTGTGTCATACAAGTTTGGCTGTGAGCAGTAGATGTCTGATTCATGTATATCAGTGAAATGCATTTCATGATTTCATCTTGCTTTCTATAGTCACTGTTCCACATTGCTTGCTAGTTTTGCTTTGGGAAAGTGTCCATGCTAACTGTCCATGCTAGCTTTGATCAGCAACATTCAAGGGAAATATGTCACCGGCTTTTTTTGCTGTGCTGCTGGTGGCACAAGGAAGTACAAAGAACCAGCAGAACTGAAAAATAAATTGCAGTATTCCAACAAAAAACACACCTGTTGAGACTTCCTGTTGGGTCCTATAACATGGACTAACTCCCTGTGTCTGTTGTGAATGGTAATATAGCTGTTACACTTATGCGTTAAGGGGTTATGAATATGGTATTATGATGCAAGTTAGCTTCTGGAATATTATTAGTGCCATGTGGTCACTATGATATAGAGTAATGTGACACCTTAGGTCATCATTTAGCTCTCTGTGCACATTAGTATCATGTTTTAGTAATTTGTTTTAAGAATTGCTGTCAAGGAATCGCGTGTATGCTACAAGGATTAGCATTCCATGCTCATGGTTTGTCGCTATATTTAAGCTTGATTATCACATGCTTACATCTATGCATGAGCTGATCTTGTGCCTGTGCATTTCATGTATCTTGCCATAATGGTCTTGTGTATCATTCTAGATAAGGTTGTTCACAGTCAAATTGTTTAATTGGACAATTAAACAATTATATATTTAAAATAATTTAATTGTAATTAAATTGGATAATTATTTTGCTTAATTGGCTCAGATGACATTGTGTTCAAGGTGCTCAGTGGTTGACCATTTATAGCAAGGAGGCACAGATGAGATGTCCTCAGGCCTGCAGGTTTTGTTTAGTCTGTCACTCGCAGAATGTCAACATTTCATTGGCTAACTCATATCTGCTGCTTTCCAAACCTCTGCCTTGCTGATCCCAGATCAGATGTGAGGAACGTGATCAGAGGTTGCTCAGAATGAATGGAGAAGTGACACCAGGAACCTGGGAGTTAGCATCGGGAGGGGAGTCTTGCCTATAAATCCTGAATGATTTTGACTCTTACAGGAACAAGGTGGTCCATCACCTGGAAATGTGATCAAGGTGTGAATTCTGATGTGATCCAATCCAGAAAGCAGGCTGGGAGAGACCAAATTCTCAGAGCATCAGGAGTCTAGGGATCACAGAGAAACTCAGAGGGTTTCATAGAGTGGTAAGAGCTGATTCGGTGAACAGAGACCCAGGGACTCATTGGACATGTGGTGCTGGATATCAGGATGAATAGAAGGGGAACAGCCCCAACAGAGCAAACAAACAAGTAAACGGAAAACAGGGGGCTCAATTCTTAGGGGCGAGCCCAAAAAATTCAACTGTTCAACCTTGGGATATGTAATAATATACTTGGACAAGTATTTGAATGCCTGTTAATTAACAAAAATATGGAAAAATATGAAGACCGTTGTCCTTTGTCATCAATATTTATGAGGGAGAGTTTACAAAGCCTGCATAAAATAATATAATTCACTGATGCTATTCACTCAGCTGCCTGACAGAGCGAGCAAATGCAGATCTCTGAGCACAGACTCAATATTTACACAGAGAACTGCAGCCTCCTGCATTGTTTGGGGGAGAATGAAAAAAAAGAGTTTGGTGATGTTAATATTCCATAATATGAGCCTAGTGGAATAGTGGAATGTAAAATAGGTATAAATGCACATGGAATCCCTAATACCTATCCAGAACTCACTCAATAGAAGACAGGAGGGGAAAAAACATCTTATTAATGTTTTTTTGCACATTCACAGCCCTCGTCCTAGGAGACCTGGTTTCATGTCTTTCCCTGAATTATTCAGCTGTCTCATGCTTTCCCACACCTCCAAAGAGCAAAGCATCCTTGAATGGGGGGAGCAGCCTGTACGTGCACAGGCTTAAACATGTGCATGAAAAGACTGGCAGGCAGAGGCAGGACACAAACTAATCACATGGCTGCCTTTGCTGAGGCTCTGTGTCAGTCAGCCAGTCCAACGTCACACATGACATTAGGTCCATACCATTCACTCAGACAAAGGGGGGATATTTCGGTCATTATATTATCATTCACTTGACCTTGCAGCCCCCAATACTTCATAGCTGTATCACTCCATCTGGTTGAATGTGAAATGCGTATGAACTGTCTCTCATTCTAAGACATGAGCTGTAAATGACTCATTGACTGGCATCGATGTATGATAGCTTGCGTGTGCAAAGTGGTGGCTCCACCTCACAAGTTACAGGACTTGAAGGATCTGCTGCTAATGTTTTGGTGCCAGATACCGCAGAATACCTTCAGGGGTCTTGTATAGTCCATGCCTCGGTGGGTTGGTGCTGTTTTGGTGGCACACGGAGGACCAACAGCATATTAGGCAGATGGTCATAATGTTTTGGCTCATCGGTGTATATCTCTGTAATGGGGTTAATTGCAGACGCCACCAAAGAGAGAAACCAAAAAAAAACCTCTGAAATTACTGACAGGCACTTACACTTTCACGAGTACTTCGAGTATAACCTGAACAGAGGGCACAATCTGGCGATGGCTCAGTTATTGCAGCTGATGGGTGGCTCGGCTGACCTTGTTTTTAATCATACCATCGATCAGTCGCCTCACATGTAATGCGCAGTTACTGTATGTTTGCAAAAGGCCACATCCATCCAGCTCTCATCTGGATTTCCTCTCCACAGGTGTTCTCCACTAATTAATCTCTAAAATGAAATCCATACGCTGGTAAAGTTTCCAAATTGGGCTGTGATAACCAGTTGAGTCAGCCTGGACACCTTTGCGTTTTTGGGTGAGGATGCTACAGACTGTGGCATGCACGCAGCAGCGTGCCCTTGGCTGGTTTGGTTTGAGCAGATATGTCCCCAGACGTTTTGCTTGGGCCTGACCCACAGTAGGTAAGCCAGGCTAGAACAGCACTGATAATTTTTTGGTGCTAATGCAAGTTTTCCACCCTTACACATCACACTATACCCCTATAAAGCACGCTACACGTCACAATACACTGCTATACAGCACACTACACAGAACACTAAACCCCTACACAGCACACTACACATTACAGTACACCCATATACTGCACACTACATCTGTATACAGCATACTACACTCATATACAGCACACGGCACTCTTATGTAGCATATTACACATCATACTACACCCCTATACAGTTCACTACACAGCACACTACACTGCTGTACAGGACACTACACATCAGACTACACCCTTATACAGCACACAGCACAGCATACTACACCCCTATACAACACACCACACTCCTATACAGTACACTACACTCTTACATAGCACATTATACTTCTATACATCAAACTACACCCCTATACAGCACACAGCACAGCACAGTGCACCTTTATACAGCACACTAAACAGCACACTACAGCTCCATAGAGCATATTACACATCACACTACACCCCTATTTATTACACTACACCCTTACACAGTACAGTACACACTACAACCTTACATGGTGTGCTGCAGATTGCAGCTCTTTGCTGCAGCTCTTTTGCTGTGTGACAGCATACTCTAGAGGTGGACAGACAGCTGCAGAACACCCCAGCAGCTGTGCTGGCATATGGAGACATTAGCCAACATAACCCTTCTGACCACAGACACTAGAAATCACTAGGTCAGCTTTCACTGCTCTACAGACCAAAGTGTGCAGGGGCTCATTTGTATCAATCGTTACTGCATACCCTACAGCCCACAGCTGAGAATACAGTACTACAATTAATGACATTTTGTCCTCCAAATTGGCAGTAGAGCAGTTGTCTATCTTCAGGATAGCACTACTTATTAATGACACTTTAGAGGAAACTCCCACAGACACGTATTTCAATATACAGCGTCTAAATACCAGATGTTTAGAACTCGTCTGTGCTAAGTGAACATAAAGACAGGCAGCCCTACAAGGCAATAAAACCCAGGGAATATGTTTGTCTGGATGTACCAATTACTTATGGATTCATTTTGAAGTGCCTTGTGTGGTGCTTGGCGCATTCAACTCAAAAACTTCCCTGGGTCTCATATTCAAATTCCTTGTGGCTTTCTATGGTAAACTTTGTAAAAAATTTATTTCAAGCCCCAAGACAGACACACGCTGAATGATAAATGGGAGATAATCATTTTCAGACACCAGGTACAGGTGTATTTTTAGCATCATCTCACCTGAATCTGTATGGGTAAACTCAGGATTTGTGATGTCACAAATAATACCTTTCAGTGACTACCTGTCTACGTATTTTCAGGGTGGCAGATTTCATGTTCATGATTCAAAAGCGTGTTTTTTTTTTATTTCTTTGTCTGTGAAATTGGTTACAAAATCCATTACATTGTTTCAAGTCATGCTAGATAAAACTCCTAGAGTCCCTTGCAGTGAAGGCGGCTCTCCTCTGTTTCCAGCCAAGAAAGTAAGACAGGGGTTGTCTGTGTTTATATAACTGTTGTGCTCCCTTGGGGCTGTGTATGAATTAAGATGAGCTATGCGTTTAAGACAGGATTCTCCCAGCAATACACAACAGCAGTGACACATTGAAATACATCTCCCCAGGAAAATAATCAATTAGACAGAAATGCAATGAGAGGTGTAATGATATAAATGATGTAATGTAAGGTGTGCATGTGTGTGTTTGTGTTTGTGTGTGGGAGAGAGAGAGACTGAGGATGCGAGAAAGAATTAGATTTTTAAAAAGTTAAAAAAAGGTTGTGCCTTAAGTCTTTCTTCATTGAAAAAATTATGCCTGTGTGTCTAAGCGATAGTGCTTGTGGGTGTGTAACAGTGCGCGTATGTCCATGGGAGAGTGCATGTGTCCATGTGACAGTGCACATTGTTCTGTGGTCACTCATCCTGTTTGAGAAAACAGCTCCACACAGATTGGAAGAAGTCTGACCCACTGGTTGGTCCCTGATTGACTAATTGATTGATTGATTGATTGATTAATTGTCTATATTTTGGATTGTAATGAGGCAGGAGTCTAGGGAGGGAGGAAGGAGACATTGGTGAGGAGGGTGATTACTGTTCCTTGCCACTCTTCAGAAGCAGCAGCCCCCTCCCAAACATCCAGACCATGCACTCCTTCCCATTCAGCCAAAGCCTTAGCCCTTGAGGATTGGAAGGGATCCTCTTCAGTGAAAGGCTTTGTCATAAAGCTGCATAGTCATAGTCATGAAAGCATATGTACAAATATGGTGGGTGCATAGTGGTCAGAGTGTAATTCCACTTGTGAAATATCCTCACGAATTACAGCACAGTGTCACCCTTTCCCCAAAGCATTGCGGTTAATGAGGTGATATTATTTAGTATACAAACTATGCAGTATGCAGATGTGATCTGTCTGCTGTGTACAATCTATACTAGGTATACACTATGCATACAGGTGGGTTTATGCCTCTGTTGAGTGTGCAGGGGCACAGTGGTGATTATTGCACTGTATTGCATATGTACTGTAAAGCAAAAGTACGTACCCAGATCAGTGTTTACAATGTAAATTGCCATAAGAATTTTCTAAAATGTTTGTAAAAATGTATCACTGCGCTTCAAATGGAGGTAGAGAACGCTGTTCAGTATACTGCAGAAGGGTTCTCATGTGCTAAAGCAGAATGAAGTGTGCTGTGTAGGGTGCTGTATAAAGGTGTAATGTGCTCCTTAGTGTGCTTGTACAGGGGTGTAGTGTGTTGTATAGGGTGTTTTTTGCTCTATGTAATGTGCTGTACAGGGGTGTAGTGTGTAGTATATAGATGTAGTGTGCTGTATAGGGGTGTATTATAATGTGTAGTGTGCCATGAAGGGTTGTAGCTTTCTGTGTAGTGTGCTGTATAGGGGGGTATTGTGATGTGTAGTGTGATTTATAGGGGAATAGCGTGATGTGCAAGGGTGGAAAACTTGCATTAGCCCTATAAATTTATCAGTGTTATCCTAGCCTCGCATACCTCCTGTGGGTCAGGCCCAGAGAAAGGTGGCAAATCTGTTCTGAGCTGAGATAATGTATGCACAAAAGCAAGGCAATCAAAAACAGTATGTTCTTCACCCACAGTGCAACTTTACACAGCAATGCAGCATGTAGCAAGCATTTGTCCTTACATAGGGGACAACCAGGTAACAAGTAATTCGCGGAAGTGAGTGAATGCTGGCGCATCTGGCTGCCGCTGCTCCCCGGAGTCAACTGTGTTTGTTTGTAGGCTATGTCTAAGTTATTTTTATGCACTGTCAGTGCCATCGTTTATAGGTATTTTAATTGTGTAGTTTTATGACTTCTATCTCGTCCATTGTTTTTCGGGCTCATGTTGGCCAAATAGCCTACAGGTCTGATCTGATCTGATATAAACTAACCAATCTACCGCAACTGCCTGGCCTATTTGTCTACCGGAGCTGAGCTGCCAATCTGGACTACTCACTGTGGATGTATTGTGACTCTACCATCTACCACATCTGTATAGATCCTCAGTGCTGTTAAATATTTTTATGAAACCCAACGGACTGCTGATACCCCTGCCCTGCCCTGCCCTGCCTAGCCCTGACTGTGTTTACACCTTCTCTGCCTACAAGTCTACCGGGGCTACTACCACCCCATGCTACAAACTGTGGATCTACTACGTCTCTGCTCCTGTTTCTGTGCGGATTAGATCTGGGAAGGGAACTGTTTGCTACCTAATGTGACGGTTTGCTGGTACGCTTACCCCCTGCCTGCCCTGTACTGTTATGTGCTAGGCCTCTGAAGGGTAGCCTACTCCGCTGTGGCTGCTTAGGTAAGTTTCTTGCTTGCTACACTAGTGGGTGAGTCTCTTGCTTATGCTGTTGCACTTGCAGGGACTTGGCTACCTCCGTCGCCAACCCCTGAAAGTGTCAGTGGGTTACACTTGATGGCTAACGTGCTAGACTGTTAGGACGTGGGCTGGGTGCTTCAGCGTTAACCTGTTGCTGTGTCTGATGAGCGTTTGCTTCACTGGACCGATTGGCTGGCTGAGTCTGTTCCCCATCTCCATCCTCCTCAATGCGATCTACAGCCGTGTTGCTGCTCTGGCTCTTTGTCCATGAGCTTTGGCTGACACGCTGGTTTCGTCGTGAGCCCTGTCAACATCCGTACAGACCACTCAACCATGCCTCTAAAATACTCATTGGCGTGTCTCCACAGCTTGCGAAAGAACTTTTACAACCTTCCTGATGCCCTTAAAGCACATCAACACCTTGGCATACTACGTCATCGCCCCAAATACAGCCACAGGGGCTCTCGTAGGAAGTTTGCCCGTTATCACCATCTAAACAACATTGACTCTCTCTGGAGCTGGACTCGAAACACAAATCAGAACGTTGTAGAGCGTACTGCTGACTTTAACAACCTGTGTTCCATAACGTTAATGGAAATCCCTCAAAATTATTCTACTTCTAAGAATGCATCCTTTGCTCTACCCAATGTGCGATCTCTTAACAACAAAGCACCTTTCATTAATGATGATTACCGATATGGGCTTTGACTTTTTGTGTTTAACTGAAACCTGGCAGGTACCAAATGAGTTTATCACACTAAATGAAGCCACCCCACCTGGGTATGAATTTATTGATAAGCCACGCTTGACTGGGCATGGGGGAGGACTTGCTGTGCTCTATCGCTCCTGTTTTAAGGTTGTGTGTGTGTCTCTGCAGGATTTTTCATCCTTTGAATGTCTTGCCTTGAAATTCATTGGTGGACTACCACTACTCCTTTTACTTATCTACAGGCCTCCTAAAGCATCTCCTGTTTTTGTAAACAAATTTGCTGAGCTGCTATCCTCTGTGTGCCCTATGTATTCATCTATCTTGGTTCTGGGTGATTTTAATATACATATTGACTCAAACAACTGTAACTTTGCTGATAATTTTCTCAATATGCTAAACTGCTTCAATCTTACTCAGCATGTAAACTTTCCCACCCACTCAGAAGGTCACATTCTAGATCTTGTCTGCACCTCTGGCATCTCTCTGTCTGACCTATGTCCTAAGGAACTTTCTATCTCTGACCATAAAGCTGTTCTGTTCAATATTGTTGTTCCTGAGCCTCACCGCCGTCTCCGTGCCTCACGCTCCATCACCTATAGGAACACTAAGAACATTGATTCAGCTGAGCTATTAGACACACTGCAATCTCAACTCATGGATAAGCCATCTAGCACTTGTCCTGATGATCTTGTATTACTTTACAATTCTCACCTATTTAATACGTTAAATCATCTTGGCCCCCTGAAAACACACACAGTCTCCTTCCTACGCTCTGCTCCATGGTTTACACATGAGCTGCGCAAAATGAAGGCTGCTGGCTGCCAACCGGTGTGACTTAGCAGAAAGACTGGCCTAACAGTCCACGCACAGGCTTATAAAGATCATGTATTGGCCTACAAGGAGTCTCGTAATGAGGCTAAATCTCTGTATTATTCCACTGTTATTGCCAGAAGTCAGCGAAACCCTAGAGCCCTTTTTTCCACAGTCAACAAGTTACTCCAGCCTGCCAAACCCTTCCCACTTACTCCCTCAACTGATCTCTGCTGTGGGTTTCTTATTTTTTTCTAGAGTAAAATTAGCACCATCTACAGACAGCTTCAATTACTCCCTACTGCTACTACCTTGAGTGACGCCCCCACTCCCCTCGCATTACTAGCTCAGTCCTTTTTTGCCTTTACACCTGTTGATGAGCACTTTGTCCATGACCTTGCCACTAAGACTAGGTCCACCACCTGCCTCTTGGACCCTATGCCCACCCCACTAGTTAAGACCTGCCTGCCGGTTCTCTGCCCCCTCCTCGTTCATATTATAAATTCATCTCTTCTCACTGGTTCTGTCCCTCACTCTCTCAAAACTACAGCCATCACTCCTGTTCTAAAAAAATATGGAGCAGTTGCTGATGATTTTAAGAACTACCGCCCAATTTCCAACCAGCCATTTGTTGCCAAACTTCTTGAGCTCACTGTAGCCTCACAACTCCAGGAATACCTGACCCATTTCAGCCTATGGGAAGTGTTTCAGTCCAGTTTTAGGGCTAAGCACAGCACCGAGACGGCCCTGGTCAAGGTCGTAAACGACATACTCATTGCATGTTTCGTGCGCTGGCGAGAACGTTTTATACACTCGCGAGAATATTTTCTGCGCTCGTGACTTTTGACATAAATCTGACTCCATACTTACGGCACGGGCCCAGTCCACTCCCAATTTATCCAATGATGCAGTGAGACTACTGAAGATGTCGCTAGCCGTAGTAGTGTCAGTCATGGGTACCAGTTCTACAAATTCCTCTGTGATGTTACAAGTAGAGTCAACACCTCTAATAAAAATTGCCAGCTGTGCCACATCCATTATATCTGTACTTTCGTCAATTGCGACAGAAAAAGCAACAAATCCCTGAACTTTTTGAATGAGCTTTTGTGTCAGCTGTCCAGCGATGTCCTCAATCCGTGCTGCCGCAGTGTTTCTGGAGAGGCTTGTTGACGAAAGCCTGTCGTTTGTCTGGACACACGAGTTCAGCTGCTTTAACCAGTTTTTTACAAACTCTTCCTCAGAATATGGCTTTGATGCCTGCGCGATGTCATTGGCTATCAGATAGCTGGCTTTTACAGCAGCCTCACTTGTTTCATGGCCTCTTGTGAATACTGATTGCTGCTTCTGTACTGTAGCCACCAACTCCTTCACTTTCTCCTCCCGCAACTGGCCGGTGTAGCAATCATACTTCTCAGCATGAGTGGTCTGGTAATGCCATCTAATATTATACTCCTTTGGAACAGCTACTTGCTGTGAGCAAACTAAACAGATACACTTACTGTTAACCTCCCAAAAGAGGTGGGCGTTTGTCCATTTTTCCCGAAAGGCCCGACACTCTTTATCAACTTTTCTTATCTTTGACAACAGCTACTTTTCTTGCCAGCAAGTAGCTAGATCGCGATCTTTCTATAGTCATGAAAGCTGACTAGCTGTTCAGTTGAAATAGGTTGTTGCCACCTAGTGGATGGATGACGATTACGTTTTGTGGTAATGGTAAAGAGTTGACGCAAATAGTAGGGCCTATATTACATTCTCTGGTTGATGTGCGGGCCGTTTTGAATCTTTGTGCGGGCCAGATGTGGCCCGTGGGCCGTATGTTTGACACCCCTGATCTACATCCTCCCCCTTGATCACATTTTACAGTATGTCAGTATGGTTTAAACTTTCACTGCTAACGCTAACGACACACAAATTTATATTCACACAAAGCCCTCCCACGCACTCCCTCCCTCCAGTCTGGTCACCTGTCTCAATGCCATCAGCAACTGGATGACACAGAATTTTCTTAAACTTAACCATGACAAGACAAAAGCCATCCTCATTCCCACACCAGTGGAGCTGAAAAGGCTTAAACATTCACAGTTGTCCATCCCTGGCTATTTCACCACTACTACCTCTGAAGCCAAAAACCTTAGTGTCATAATTGATTCTCCCCTCTCCTTTGATTCTCACATAAAAAACAGCACTAAAACAACCTTCTTCCACCTCAAAAACATTTCCAGACTCCGTCCCTCACTTAACTCCACCACTGCTGAGACCCTCATTCATGCTTTCATAACCTCCAGACTTGATTACTGTAATGCCCTGCTCTTTGGTGTCTCAGCAAACAGACTACAATACGTACAAAATTCAGCCGCAGAAGTTCTCACCCATACTAGGCCCTGGCAACATATCACTCCCATACTCCATCATTTACACTGGCTCCCGTATTCAATTCAAAATCATTCTGCTCGTTTTCAAAGCCCAACATAATCTAGCACCCTCTTATCTTTCAAACCTCTTAACCCCATATCAACCGACCCACACCCTATGCTCCACTGATGCTCACCTCCTATCCACCCCCTCTGCCCATCTTCATTCCATGGGTGACAGGGCGTTTAGCGTGACTGGCCCTTAACTCTGGAACACCCTCCCACTTGCACTACGTCAATGCACTTCACTTTCCACCTTCAAATCTATGCTAAAAACTCACCTTTTTACTCTGGCTTTTCCTCCTACTCCTAACTGTCCCTTACATCTCACCCCATCCCCTGTCATTTTCATCTCTTTCCTATGCTACTTTACCCTGCTCAGTCTTGTTCTATCTCCTCACTTATATGGGTCTTGCTGTGTTTTGCTTTGTTTTGTTTATTTTATTTTATTTTTTCTGACTGCTGTCAAACACTTATCCCCCAATGATAGTACAATGTCCTTATTAAGTGTACAGTGTCCCTATATGTTGTCCTATGTGCAGCTCTTATGACGTGTTATTCTTGGCTATATGCTGCTTTTATCATGTGTTATTCTTGGTTTTATTGTGCAGTGTCCTTGGGTGACTTGAAAGGCGCTCTAAAATAAAATATATTATTAGTTATTATTAACCTGTACTTATCTGAGTTATACCAGGATCTAATTCTGGCTGAAAGCGGCAGGCCAGACTCGAGGGCAGTGTTTTGGCTGAAAGTGAGGCCAGCAGAGGAGAGGAAGTGGGAGTGGCGCAGATCATTGAGAAAGGGCCACTGTGGGAACTGGGTGGTTTGTTACAAGCCTGTCAGCAGGACTCAGGGAGGGGGCATAGCCATCATCAGTTGTTCTCAGCATCTTGTTCTATTACCCATAAGCCCCTCAGATCCCGTGACAGCACACAACGAAGGACTCGCCTCAGCACGGTGGAACCAGGTGGCTGACAGTCACCATGTGCTTTCTGTGAGATCACTGGCAGGTGGAAAAAAAGAGTCACATCTCCTTTACAAAGAGAGTGCCAGGGGCCCTCTTAATTATTCTAATTCTCCTGATTAGAGTCACCATATTAGCATTTAACTGCATTCAACACAAAAAACGATGACATTGAAAGGACCAGGCAAAGCTGCAAAAACAACTGCTTTGAAAAAGTAATGTAAGGAAACCTATGTATAGAAAATATAAATTATTGATATATCTGTACCATATTTACAATATAAACTAGAATGTTTGTCAAATGTTATGAAAAAAATATTCAACTTGCATACATTTAAAGAAATACAGTGAAAAGGACAGAGCGATTTTTGTTCTGTAAAGTAAATATTACCCTAATATGAACAGAAAGTATATGTGTGATTTTCTGCTATAAGGCTGAATTAGGGTCATAACGTTCCCATTTATTTTCTGTTGCATTTCTTTTCAAAATTAATACTTTATTAATACTATTTATTACTTTCCAAAATAAGCCGTGAAAATCATGGAATCCGTCTTAAAGTTATTTGATTCCAGAGCACCAGGCATAGCAGAGATTACATGCATACCCTCTCTTTCATCACAGTCTTAATTGTGTTAAAATAGGACTGCTCCTGTAAGAATAAATTGTTCCAATTTGCTCCAAGTGTTGTGTAGTGTTCCTTTTTGTCATAGCAAACCTTACTTCCTTTAAAATCTGACAACAGGGTTTCAACAGAGAATGAACTGAGGATATCGGAAACTGATGGATGTCAGCTAAATTAAGAGCATTATGGCCTTATGGCTCAAGGAGCCCAAGATATCTTGAATGCAGTTGGTCATCAGTAAATGTGCAGCGCACGTCCAAGGTTAATGCAGATGCGGTACGTGACAGTAAGGGGCGTTTCCAGGCTAATGATGAGGGATTCATCCCTCCTGGGCATTATGTGTGTCCATTTCAGAAATGTTTTTTCAAATATTTTCTGAATGGTGATGAGTGCAACCCTTTTATCAAAATGGAGAGGAGTGCACATTATGGTTGTCATACCTTTTCACTGTTATTACCTTGCCCACCCAAACTCACAAGGGGCAAGAACAATTACTTTTCATTATCCTGTGATTTCATGTCACTCTCATTACTTTTCTCATTATTTGTTGTGCAACCATTATCATACAAATTAGGCATTGACACGCAGTGGCTCGCTGTAGCTGTGCTTTATGTCCACCTGTATGGTGCTGAAAGGTTTCACGAAGGCCCAGTGTGTGGTGCTGACAGGCAATAGATGAGGTTTAGGGATTTAGAGGACAATTGAGAGATTTAATGTTGAGTATAACTAAAAAGCATCAAAGACCCTCAGGGGGTGACATGGGGCACAGTCCTAAACATAGAGGGATAGAGATGTAGGTCAATCATATGGCACAAGAGATTCACACTGATACCACAGTCTGATACCGATACTACAGTGCAGATTCAAACTGTGACATTCTACAACACATATTCAGAGACTGATACTCTACATCACAGATTAAGATACTCTACACAGCACAGATTCAGAGCTTAATATTCTACAGCACTGAGTCAGAGACTGAAACCACACTTGGGGTGTGAAACACTGAGGCCAGCACTAGGTCCGCTTCACCTCATCCACAATAGCAATGCTGCATACTCCTCCACTCAGATGGAACAAAAGCCTCGCACTGATTCCTGGTGAGACAAGACATGGGCAGAAAAGCATTTCCAGGTAAAAATGGGAGTTACAACATTAAAACCAGTTTTGTACAGTATTAACAAGTGAAATCCCATCAAATTCTAATGAGTCTTTCTTTGAAAAGGGAAAGCCTGCCAATAAGCCGGACTTTTCCATGTACAATGAAATTGTGAACTCATTATTGGAATGATCCGAAACTAACCCACTAAACCCAGTAATTCAGTGTGCCAAGGGATTCTGGCTTAAGTATGAAATGTATTCTCAAAACAGTGATAACACCTTCATTCAATGACACCTCCACATTTATTTCTGTTATGTACAAGAATGCTACTTTTGGGGAGCTGTAGGCATAAAGGAAGGAGAGAAGAATAGCCACTCTCCTAGCTTTTGCATTGTGTACCTCTTTTGTACCAGGTCTTAGGTTTGGTTTGTATGAAAAACTGAATATGATACCTCTGGTTGTATTTGACAATGTTGTGGTTCAATATACATGAAACCCATTAATGAGTGAAAGCAGCAGTGTTGTGATTTTTGTGAATTGTCACAAAGATAAGTACTATACAGCGGTGTGAAAAAGTATTTGTCCCTTTCCTGAATTCCTCTTTTACTCCATGTTTCTCTCAGTGAATGGTTTCATATCATCAAATAAAATTTAATATTAGACAAGGGAAGCCTGAGAAAACACAAAATATAGTTTACCCATATTGCCTTCTTAATTTTGAAACAAAGAAATCAACAAAATTTTAGTTGATAATTAGATTCAGGTGACTGAACACAGCCAGGCTTGATTGTTGAGTTTAAATGGCATATATATTGAAACGTTTTTGTAAACAACTTTTTATTTGGAGACACAGCAAGTGACACTGGGAAGCAAACCAATCATCAAAGAGGAAGATACTGTACGGCTACCGGTGAGAAAAAAATGTAGAAAGAATATAAATAAATACATGTTACAAATATGCACTTACATACTGCACAAAGACAATTTAGTCAAAATACAAAGGAGGTAGTAATAATGCTATCAGAAAGGATTACAAAAATTGTTTAAGACTAATAATAGAGGTCCAAGCATCAATAGACTTTACTCCATGTAATCTTGCACATGACCTCTCATGAGCCACAATAGAGATCATATTAGGAATCCATATATTAAATAAAGGTAAAGTAGGTGTAAACCATTACTGCAGTATACCTTTTTTGCTGCTTTAAGAGCCGCAAGGAGTAGTTTGCGCTGAGACACAGAGCTGCAGGAGAGAGCCGTCATTAAGGAGAAAAAGTAAAGGTGAAGCCACAATGTCAGTGTCCAGAGCATCTGATAACACTGAGGCCACAGTACACCAAAATCTTGAGATAGTGGGGCACTCCCAAAACATATGGAGCATTGTGCCAGCCACCCCAGTGTTGCATATATGACAATTAGGATCACCAGCACATTTCATTTGAAACCGCTTTAAGGGAGTTGTATAAGCCTTGTGAATAACCTTGAAATGAATCAATTGATGACTCAGGTTCTTTGATGAGAAAAAGATATTGCCCCACCATACTCTGTCCCATGCAGGCTCCACCAGGGGTGTTTCTAGCTACTGAAAAGATCAGGGGTTAAGTCAAGTTTGCCTGGGGCTTGTCTTTTTGGTTTTTTTTTTAAGGCATCTAAGGCATCAGTAGGTTGGGGAGGTTATATCCAGAGTACGAATTATACAATGACAATCGGGGGGGTCAACTTTTTCTCCAGGGCGTAAAGGGAACCCAGTACAGCGCAGGTGCGTGCTTCAGTAAACTGAAGTCTTACAGTCCTTACAGTATCTTGCTCTTTTAATGTAATGTCTGCAGCCTGTAGATGATGATAAATCAAATCCATTACACCAGCTCATGGGGCACGTACCACACAACAACCTTTGTAGTCAGGGGTCACCAACAAAGTATTCTAGAGCTAAACTGCTAGTAAGTCAGACACACACACACACACACACACACACACACACACACAACAACAGACCATCATTTCTGCTCAAACACAGACCCACACAACGCTGTCAGGTCACTTGAGGACAAGACAACCATGATGGTGTAATGCTTTCTTTACTGTCAGTAGCCAACACTTTATTAAAAGTCCTAGCATATTAGTTGAGAACAGTAGGGTGTGATTTTTGTGCATCCCATCCGTTTCTGAAAGCACTATTTGCCAAAATATCTGGAATGATGGCATACAACTTTAAATGCAGCCTCCTCTCTAACTCACCTTTTTGCTACTAGGTCCTGCCTACTCACTGTCCTCCTGACCTCCTCCTGCCTGCTGACTGTCATTCTGACCTCCCTCTGCTTCCTTAATACAACAGCACATAAATGTAAAACTAATCATCACCCATACTATCCTGCTCAGTATTAAGCCTGCATGACAACCACAGAAAATACAGGCTGCATTATCATCTCTAAGTCCTAATTCTTACAAGTTTCAACTTATTCTTTTTTTAGCACCAAAAAGTGCTGAATATCTCCTCTCCTCTTGCTCATGTTGACTCTGTGAATGAAATCTAATCTGAATTCAATAAAGTAATCATATACTTAACAAATACAATTACTCAGCCTTCAGCACACATGGATTTTAATATTGTTCAATTACCCAACCAGATAAAACTCCTGAATTCCTGTGTGAAAACAAAGGGGGTGCCTATTATAAAAGCTAATATCAAAAAGGAAAAAGACTAACTCAACCACCACAGACACACAAAAGACTATTAAAATTAAATAATAAACTCTATATTGATGTCAAAACATACCTCTACAACAACTTATCCGCCATTGTCTCACTACTCATGACTGAGCACCAGTTTTAGCTAACATTAGATAATATGTCATTTTATATTGGTAATGAATTGCCAAGTCAACACTGGAAATTAAAGGGCACACTATCAGCTAGCTAACATTAGCTAGCTAACGTTAGGTAACATTAGTTAAACTGTAACTTGAGGCTTAGAAACTAGCTAATGTTAGTGTTCATCCGTAGACACTTGACATCTAATTCAGAAACTCTGAAGGTAAGAATGTAAAGTGTATTAAACAAGCTAGATAGCTATCTTACATTAATCTACAGTGTCTCCATTGGCTTGTGTGACGCAAAGGAGCATAGACTTTAATGAGGACACGAGCCACTGCAATGAAGGGAAATGGTATTGTCCACTTTAGGGCTGTCTGAAATCGTATTACAAGATTCTTCCAGGCATGAATATGTAAATATTACAATATATTTCCCAATTACTGGAAGAAGGATATATAAATGTTTCGACCCCCCCCCCACCCCGAAATGAAAAATACATTTATTATAAATGTATGATGCCACCCCCCTACCCACTGACAAAGAACTTACTAAAGAATGAGTAGCTAAAGGAGCATCTAAAGGAATATTACATGTGTGCAGTACAGAACGAATTTGTAAATAAAGGAAGAATGTTTGGCTAGGGAGAGAGAAGGCAGCTTTAATGTCTTGGAATGAACGCATGCCATTATCAAATATATCACCCAGAGTATGTATACCCTTGGTTCTGTAGTGGTTGACCATCGGACATAAAGGTAGGATTATTGGGGGCGATGACTGAAAAACGACGTTGTGAGGAGCGTGGGTCTTTCGTTCTGATGGTAGGAGGAGCAAGGTGTCCGGATGTAGCAGAGTGAAGTTGTCAAGCGGGTGCGTAAGTTTGGATGAGGTCCTGGAGGTAGGTCGGGGCAGTCTTTTTTGCAGCAGAAAAGGTGAGAGTCAAGGTTTTAAAGCGGATCCTGCGGTCAGGAGCCAGTGGAGCAATCTCAGCAAAGGGATGACGCAGGAGAACTTTGGGAGGTTGTAGAACAGCCTAGCAGCTACGTTTTGAATGAGCTGCAGCGGCTGAATGGTGCAGGCTGGAAGGCCTGTGAGGAGGGCATTGCAGTAGTCCAAGCGGGAGAGCATGGTGGCCTGGACAAGCAGCTGGGTGGAGTAGGTGACCAAAAAAGGGCAATGTCTCAATATTCCTCCAGGGTACCTGGGAGTCCTCAGAGAGCCAAACCTGTATGGCCCACAATTGGAAGGACCAACAGTATAGCTCAAGATTTGGTAATGCTAGACCACCTGACTCCTTCGGTCTCTGTAAAGTGGAGAAACGAATCCTAGGCCGCCTGTAACCCCACATAACCCCACATGTACTGAGCTTTCTTAAACAAATCTGCTGGTGGAGCAAAAGGGATCATGGAAAACAAAAAATTAATATGTGGGAGGACAATAATTTTGATTACCGATACTCTACCGTGTAGAGATAAATGCAGCACTGACCATCTTTGTAAGTCATCTCCAATACACTTACCAAAGTTCTCTGCTCTCATTTCTACAAGGGACCGTCTAATTTTCACACCTAGATATACTAAACCCTCTTTGGCAACAACTAAAGGGGATTGAAGAGATGGATGGGAGGCAGGGTTGGGAGAGTTACTTTAAAAATGTATTCCAATTACTAATTACCTGTTAAAAAATGTAATCAGTAACCTAATCCATGTATCACAATATTAAAGTAACTTGATTACTTTCCGTTACTTTTGGATTAGACTGGATGTGTTGGTGAAATTGTTTAGCCTAATATAATGTTTTATGTTCCTTGTTAGGTTTATTAATTGTTTGTCCAGGTATTCTTTCCTTTGTTATGCATGAGTGAACATTTAGATTAATAGTGGTAACTATGCGCATTTACTAACTATAATGTTAATTTGGTAGCTAGCTAGCTAACAGTACTAAAGTTGTCAGAACAGGTTGCTTACAGTGTCTGTGGTAAAATTAACTATTTGGTCAGAAGAGATGTGATGAGGCTGTATTAGTCTGATAGCTAGCTAGATAGCTATTAGTAATATGACAATTGAGGAAAGTGCATGAAAGCCAAATTAGCTAGTAAGCTATCTACTATAGCTTTCTATGTTGTTTTTTATTGTAGCTAGCTATGTGTTTGTTTGCGAGGTGATATTTGTATTTGTCAGCGGAATGTGATAGTAGCTAGCTATTTACATTTATTGTTTTGTTTGTATTGCAGCTAGCCAGTGGTGGCTGGTGGTTGTAAAAGTTTACATTGTAAAACATTTAAAACAGCAAGTAGGGGTTTTGGTCTACAACTACCTAACTACCTAAAAGACAAAATACAACAGCACAGTAAGCACTGATAAAAGCTTGCTAGCATTCTAATTGGTGTCTTTTTGGGATATAGTTGGCAATGTTGTGCTGTGAAAGCAGTTCTTACATATTCAAGGGGTGGTCAGACCACAGAACTACATAGTGCATAGCCAGAGGGCTAGTGGGAATGACAGTTATGCTCTGTCCTTCACATGACCATATACTATAAAAATGAATTTGAAGATGACACCAAAAGTACTTGCCAATAAAAATATACCTAAAAAGGGGTCAATTGCTGCATTCTGTTGTTTTAAAGCCAAATTGCTATAATTTAAAAACAGATTGTTATACTGGTTGAAACTGATAAATTGTAGTCTTAGAGTGAATGGGATGTGCTAGGTTTAAGCTAATTGCTGAGGGTGTGGGCATTCATTTGCAAGTCGACTTTCCTGGCTGTCTGGGTAGTGAAGATATCTATGACTTTGTCATACCAATGAGGATTTCATTGAAGAGACTTGAGAATCCTCTTTTCAATCGAAATGATGGCTAAATTTTTCAGCCTGTCCTGTCCCATGGTGTTTCTAGAATAACTTTTTATTCGCTTCAGGCATGAAAAACCTCTCTCAACCCCTGCAGAGGTGGCACCAATAGTGGCAATCAGACACAGTCTGTACAGCTCAAGCATTGCTTCATTAAGGCCATTGGATTTCATGAAGCTAATTGCATCACAGTTTTTGGGATGAATGGATCTCTGCATCACTATAAAAATGCTGCAGTTCCACTTTCAATTTCACCTCGTCAAATAGATGGCCATGTCTCTGACAAGTTGGCCAGTGCCTGAGCTGGGAATTCTTTTTTTGAAAGAGTCCAATTTTTCAAAATCTAAAAGCTCCATGAAATGCAAACGGTCAAGATGTTGAAATTGCTGAGTGACTTGGGCCCTGATGCTGTCGTGAATGGAATCATACAGCGTTTTATAGACCTAATGTTGATCCTGCTGGCCCTGCCTTTTCCTCCTATGAGCTAATTCTGGGTCCTCTGTCAGTGTGGCAGCTTTAGTGTATGTCTTATCAAAGGCCCTCTCTAATTTTAGCTCATCTAGCACTTGCATGAGGTTTTCTATGCACCTTTTGCAAAAGGAAACATCCATTGATTTGTGTTGTAAGATATCAAATACAACATCAGTTTGTGAAAACAGTTCCTCAAAAGTAAGAAGTAAAAACATGAAATCAAAGTCTAATTAAGCCCTCAATCCATCAGCCAAACATGTAGATGGATGTTCAATGATGTGAGTTAACGTCTCTACCAGTTTGTCATAATTAGAGGCAACTGTATTCACCAACCTGGATGAGAAATTCGAACGTGTTGGAGCATTCCTAGGAATTTTAGCGCAACCAAATTCCTCAAGCATTGCCACTCTCTCGCTGGATTTGGAAAAAAAAAAAAAGACGTGACTCAAGACAAGATTCAGGCGATGGGCAAAGCACTAGGAGCCACTTCTCTTACTTTAGCCTGCAAACCATTAAGATCTGAGGCCATCACTGCAGCACCATCAAAAGTTTGTGCAATGAGTTTCTCTGCAAAATTGTACCCTGACATCTCGGCCTGGACAAACTCGAACGACGTCTGTGCATCTTGCCCATTCGACACATTGAAAAAAAACCAGAAAACGTTCCTGAATAGTCCCCTGATGGTCTACATATCTGATGAGGACTGAGCTGTGAATGACAGCTTATGTCTGTGGTTTCATCAATCTGCCAAGAGAAGAATGGAGCCACGTCTAATTCCCGCTTGATTTCGCTTTTAATTGAGGTGGCTATTGCTGAAATCAAATTGTTTTGTATGGTTTTAGACACAGATGAAGACTGCAAATGCTCTGCGAGTAAATCATATTGTACAATCACCTCTGCTAGCTCTCTATAGTATCCTTTGTTGTCTGAACTGGCCCCCTTGATATGCCCCCTGAATGCCAATTTTTGCATGTCCAGATAAGCAGTGGCATCAACCAGGCTCTTCAGAGTATCTCTATTACGGTGCACTTTTGCATTGTGCTGAGCCGTTTGCAACCATACACCCTCATCCACAACTTGATTGATTGAAATTGCTGGGCAGGATGCCAAACTGCAGCACCAACATTTACATTTAACGTGGCATTTTGTTGCCCCATCCAAATTCTTTATACCATTAAATCCCTGAACAGACCATGTTTGAGATTTCCCCATTAGCAGGCAAGTCCAGCAATACAAACAGTTGTTCATAGAAGTAGAAAAAGTAGAAGTAGCTTTATTTGTCACATGCATGTTGTACAGAGTACCTCAGCCATGAAATGTAATTGCAACACTCCAACTGTGCAAATAAGTGATACACAACACACCAGTAGAGATAAATAAAAAAAGAAATATAAAATAGAAGAAAGTATGAAAGAATAAGGAATATACACTAATTACACAACAGATACTATGTACAGAGCAGATGAAGTGTCCTGAGGATATAATGTGACATTCATGTTATACAGTGAGATAACATGATGAGCAGCAGAAAGCAGTAAAACTAAGTGCAAACAAGACAGTGCAGGTGTAAAAGGAATGTGCACTGTCCATATGGCCTGTGCAACATGGAAATATAAAGTGTCTTGCTGGGTTCTATATAAAATATAGAATAAGTGTCTAAGCGGTGGTGTTTATTGTCCGTATGGCCTGGGGAAAGAAGCTTCTTCTGAAGCACTCAGTCCTGGCCATCAGTGAGCGGAGCCGCTTCCCTGAAGGTAGCCACTGAAACAGTTTCTGGTTGGGATGGTGAATGTCTTTGATAATCCATTGTGCCCTGGACCTGCATCGCCTGATGTGATGTCCTGGAGGTCAGGTAATGCAGTCCTGGTAATGCGTTTGGCACAACGGACCACCCTGCTTAAGTCCCTCCTGTCCTGGGAGCTGCTGCTCCCGTACCAGACTGATGCTCCCGGTAACCACAGACTATGGTGGCTGAGTAAAAGGCTGCTTGTAGAGCTGTGGAGATTTTGAATTTCCGCAGCCATCTGAGGTGGTACAGGCGCTGCCTAGCCTTCTTCACCACCGTGGAAATATGTTCCAACCAGGACAAGTCCTCAGAGATTAGTACTCTTAGGTACTTGTAGCTGCTTACTCTTTCCACTGGGGTCCCATAGATCTTGAGTGGTGCGTACTGGGGGTGCTGCTTCTCCCTCCTGAAGTCAACCATTTCCTGTCTAGGTTGTTCTCCTTGCACCACGCTGACAGTTCTGCTACCTCTTCCATGTAGGCTGCCTCATCGTTGTTATGGATCAGCCCCACCACCACCGTGTCGTCTGCAAATTTCACAATGGTGTTGGAGCTGTGGCGGGCCAAGCAGTCATGCATGTAGAGGGAGTAGGGCAGGGGACTCAGGATGCAGCCTTGGTGGACACCAGTGTTAAGAGTGATGGTTCTGGAGTAGTGCTGTCCAATCTTTACTGCTTGCAGTCTGTTGGTCAGGAAACTCAAGACCCAGGAGCATAGTGACGGACTTAGCCCCAGATCACTGAGTTTAGAGACTAGTCTGGAGGGGGTTATGGTATTAAATGCGGAACTGTAGTCGATGAACGGCAGTCTAGCATAGTTCCCTTTACCAGTGTCCAGGTGGGAAAGAGTGGTGTGGAGAACATGTGATATGGCGTCATCTGTACTTCTACTTGAGCGGTATGCAAACTGCATAGGGTCCAGAGATTTTGGAAGAGATGAGCAGATGTAGTCTTTCACCAGCCTCTCAAAGCACTTCATCGCCACTGATGTCAGTGCTACTGGGCGATAGTCGTTTAAGCCGGCTGGGTTTGCCTTTTTCGGCACAGGAATGATAGAACGTTTGAAGCATGTAGGGACGATGCAGTGTACTAGGGACATGTTGAAGATATCGGTAAACACCGGAGCTAGCTGGTCAGCACAGGATTTCAGCACTCTCCCTGGTATACCATCCGGTCCCGTGGCTTTCCTGCAGTTCACACGACGTAGAACTCTTCTAACGTCTTCCGAGACAGAGTGGGCGCTCTTCTGCCATCGGCTCGAGCTTTGGTGTTGTGCAGGCACTAGTAGCCATGCTAGCTGTGCCGTCATTGTGACCGCTCGAGCTGCTGACCTCGAAGCGAGCGTAGGAGTTCAGGTCATTCACTGTTAAGCTGCCAGTGAGCCATGGGTATTTCCCATACCATGTGGTGTTGAACAAACTGACCTTACCATTTGGTTTGGTTATCTCGATTTTTGGAACTGGTCTGCCTGCTGCTTTGACCCGAACATTCTCACTATAGTCCAACAAGTGAAATTGTGTATTTAATAAAACATGGACAATGTCCGCTGTTTCCATTGTGGCTTTTATTAGCAATTAACAAAGCTAGCTTCCAACAAAAAAAAAAAAAAAAAAAAAAAAAAAAACATTTGACTAACCACGACAATTCTTATCCTTGCTGTATGACTAATGACATAAGACAAGATTCTTGCATGACACCATTGATTAAACCGCCCCCCCCCCCCCCCCGCCAAAAACTCTGATTGGGTGTTCACCAGCACAGTCAGCTCCGCTGATTGGTTTACTGACGTTAGGCGCTAAATCCTAACATCCTAAAGCCTTTGCATAAATTTTAAGATCCGAATTAATAAGACTCACAGGTAGATTGGTCCTTTCTCTTCACCTCCCTTAATCATTTTGGATTCCAGTCATATTTCACCAATTGGATTAAAACACTGTACAACTCACCCACTGCATCTGTTATAACCAATGGACTTATATCAAAACCATTTCAGTTACAAAGAGGTACTAGACAAGGATGCCCTCTATCCCCACTACTGTTTGCACTTTTCATTGAACCCCTGGCTGCTTCCATTAGGCAATGTGACCGTATCTCAGGCATCCAATCAAACTCACACCACCATAAAATCAGTCTGTATGCCGATGACATTCTGTTATAAATTACAAACCCCTCATCCTCACTTCCAGCAGTCCATAATCTGATCAGTAATTATAGTAGGGTGTCTGGCTACTCCATCAACTGGACAAAAATCAGAGATACTGCCTATACCCAAATTCAACTGGGATGCTGAGGCTGGGGTCCCCCTCTTTAAATGAACAGCAAAATCTATTACATACCTTGGAATCCACATTTCTCCAAATTTAAAGGAATTATTCAAACTTAACTATACCCCCCTACTACAAGAAATAAAAGACAATTTGGAAAGATGGAATAAATTACCACTCTCTCTAATTGGCTGAATTTCAACCGTTAAAATGAACATCCTCCCAAAAATAAACGACCTCTTTGCCATGACCCCTGTCACCCCTCCCCTGGGCTGGTTCTCCTCTCTCAATAGTACAGTCACTAGATTTTACTGGAAACACCAAAAACCATGAATTAAACTCTCCACCCTCCAAAAGCTCAAACAATACGGAGGACTCGGGACCCCAAATTTCTTTTACTATTTCCTCTCACACCAATTACAGTATATCCGCCACTGGACAAATAACACCAATCCACCTTGGCTAGATATCGAAAACACTTTAGCTCAAGAATTGAACATCAAAAATCTCCCATTTATAGATAAATCCATAAAAACACACACTTGTTACAAAAACAACAACACTATCAGCACCACCCTAACTGCTTGGTGGAAGTCAAATGAAATTCTCCATTACAGCCTCTCAGCATCTATCCATACTCCATTATGGCATAACCCCATGTTTTTAATCAATAACAAATCCTTTTTCTTCTCAACCTGGAATAAGAGAGGAGTGACCAGCCTGGGACAGTTACTCGATGATGGCTTGCTCATGACCTTCGACCACATCCAAAAAAAATATAACATACCGGACCACTGCTACTTCCAGTATATCCAGTTAAAAGAAGTCATAAAAAAAACACTAGGAATTTTAATAATCACAGCCCTCCCCTCTATTTAAAGTTACAATCACTCAAACCTAAAAAAATGTTATCCCAAATATACAAACTCCTAGCATCTAAAGACAGCACTATATCAATCCCTATAGACAAGTGGACCATAGACATAAACAACCTACCAACAGATGTTAATTGGCAAAGCATATGCAATAACTCATTCTCTATGACATGTAATTCCAAAACCCAGCTTATACAGTATAAAGTCCTCCATAGAACACACGTTACTACCCACAATCTTTACCGCATGGGCTTTAGCCAAAGTAATACATGTTCATATTGTTCAGCCTCAATAGATGATTACTTCCATGCCCTCTGGCTCTGCCCACATGTCCAAAACTTTTGGTCAGAGGTCTTGAGCAGGCTGAGATCCTTAGCCTCAGCATCCCCTTATGCCCCACCATAGCTTTACTTGGCGATGTCTCTACACTACATCTCAAATCATTCATATTAATATCACTAACCATCGCCAAAAAGACCATATTACTGAACTGGAAAGACAGAACCAAGATATCCATAGCTCACTGGCTCAATCTACTAATAGACCATTCAAATCTAGAAAAACTTACCGCATCTTTGAAAAACAACATTAAATCCTATTAAGATAACTGGTCCCCTTTTCTACAATACCTTCAAGGCTGAATCCTCTCTCCACAAATGACCCTTAACATTACTATTCTTTTTAATTTTTATTTATTTGTATATTTTTTTTCCTTTCTTATATATTTTTCTCTTTTCTTTCTGTTCCAACAAACCTACATGAAAACACAGTGTGCAGTTTGTCCCACCAGTCTGGTCTTGTCTGTCCTGCCCCATCACATCTTGTCAGTCTTGTTATGCTTTATGCCTCAACCTTTAAACGTAAATACATATATAGAAAGAATGATGTATTCATTTTATTTATGTATTTATTAAATGTTATTATGGTTTTGTTTTTTTGTTTGTTTTTTGTTTTTCCTTTTTTTCCCTCTCTTTTTCTTCATTGCTTCCCTTTGCTCTTTGTTTTTTGTAGTTGTTGTTGTTGAATAAAAAAAAAAAAATGAAAAGAAAAAAAAAAATAAGACTCACAGGTCTATAGCTGGAGCATTGAAGAGGGTCCTTGCCTTTCTTTAGAATGAGAGATTAAGGACGTTTTTTGATCATGGTGAAAAGAACCATATTGTACTGTATAATCAATAGAGTTCTTAATTAAAGGACCCACCAGATCCCAAAACTCTAATAACTCTGGTTGGATACCATCAAGGCCTGGGGACTTAGGTTTGCTCAACAACTTAACTGCATTATGTAATTCCGTAAGGGTCAAAGGGGCTTTTAACAACTCTTTTTGGTCATTCGTAAGCGTAGGTAAAGCTAGATGTTGTAAAAACAAAGAAACCTCTTCATAAATGTCAGACACCTCTGATGTGTATAGATTCATGTAAAAATCAAGAAAAATTTTGTTCATGGCTGAAGGTTTGCGAATGACATTTCCAGTTCCACCAGAAGTCTTCCATAGAAGACTGATTTTCACAATTCTTTAGTCTCAGAGCAAGTGGTCTGCTCATGCAATCTGCACATTCATAATATAAAGTCTTGGCTTTGTGTAGTTTGTACATCAAGAGCTGCGTTCCAAGTTCCTTGTAAGTACTCCTCACAAAAGACAGCTCCTCAGCTACACTGTCAGAGAAACTGCATTTCTGAGCATTCTGAGATTTAGGATAGTCTGTTCCAATTCAGTAATTTTCTTATTACAAGATGAGTTAAGATGTGAAGCAAATGATGTACAGTTACCTTGTATAAAACATTTAGTAACCCTCAAACACTCTGGGAGCTTATCAGTGGAATCAGAATTCAACTGTTAAAAATCCACTAGTCCCTGTCGAAAACGGTGAATGAATTCTGTGTTCTGTAAAAGATAGGCATTAAATTTCCATCTCTTCAACAAGGAAAGTCTAGGTTGAATCATGGCCCATGGTCAGAAATAATTATAGCAGAGATATCAGCTTTACAAATTGAATGGGGAGATGGGGAGATTAAGTTGTAATCAATACGGAAATATACCTTGTACCTACCCGAAAAAAGTAAAATCCTTTGTCTGGGGATTCAATAAACGTCAGGTATCCCATAAGCTATAGTCCCTCATGAAAGCCTTCATTGCTACATCTGCATTAGAGACGACTGATTTAGGAGATCTATCTAAATCATTATCAACAACAGCGTTAAAGTCCCCACCCACTAGAAAACAACAATCTCTTAAATGTATAAGTGAGGAGGCAATCTCACTGAGAAATGTTGGATCAAATGGAGTTGGTGCATAGAGCGAAGCGAAATATTCCAATGCATTACCGTGGCCAGTGCGTATGTAAAACGACCATCTTTATCTGATTCAACCTTATGAATGACCATATCTAATTTTCTTCTAACAAGGATAAAAACTCCTTTAGATTTTGACGAAGCACAAGAGAAGCACGCAATCTTATAATGCTCGTTTTGAACTCTGTAAACATCAACTTCCTTAACATGCATCTCCTGAAGTAGAGCCACATCAATATTTTAACAATGTAGCCAGTCAACACATTTAATTCCCTTCACCGAAATATTTAGGCCACGTAAATTCCAAGGCACCACTTTAACATCGCACATCAAGGAAGGTAAAACACCCAGCCAAGCAAACCAACTCTCTCCCTGCCCGTAGGTCTAATCTCTCTAACACAAGATTTGTAGAGAAGACTGCACCCATTACACAGCACTACATCCGTATAATAAACTACATAACTGTGAAAACCCAGTGTATCAAAAAGAACACGGAAAGTCAGAAAAATGAGATGAAATAAAGAAAAAAAATGCCTGCTGCCATGGGAGAGCGAGAACCACTACTCACCCACGATTGCTGGCAACAAATAAAGAGTCCTTTAGTGTGCGTTATGACAAGACCAAGAGACCATGTCCCGGAGTACAAAATCCTGTATAAAATTTAACTATACTATAAACCACACAAATACAGAATTATAACCGTATCTAAGGGACCATCTTAAAGATCTTACACCAAATGGCCTTCAGTATGATAAACTAAGAAAAATAAAGCAGGCTAGGGCTTAATAACCTGATAACAATAATAATAGAAAACATTCAGCCTACCCTTTTCCCACACTGCAGGATTTAATAGTCCTCACACTGCGCATCTTTTCAACTCCAACTGGTTGGAGTAGAACATATGAGCCACTGCTTCAACTTCTATGTGGCCATGTCTCCGCTGCCAGCAGGCCCAACCAACTTTTCCAGCGGTCTCTCCGCATCCTCTGTAGTAACGTAGTAAGACACACTGCCCTGTTGTACCACCTTCAAAGTGGCAGGAAAAAGGAGGAAGGATGGGATGGAGTGATCATCAACTGCCATCGGATCGGTTGATAAGCCTTCCGTCGTTGAGCAGTTTCCTTGGAGAAATCTTGGAAGAGTCGGAGTTGATCCAGTGTTAATTTTGGCAGCTGATTTTGATTAACTCTTAGTGTTTTGACTAAAATGCATATTAGTTTTTGTCACATTTTAGTCTTTTAAATTATTAGTTTTAGTCAACGAAAACTATAGAAGATTGTCTAATCTCAGGCAAATGCATTTTTGTCATGTTTTAGTCAATTTGCATTTTTTTAAGTTAAATCATTACGGTGACCTTTCATCAAACACACAGATGTTCTTAAACCAGATACATTCATTAGGTTTTCTTCTCAGGGCCAGGGACTCCCAGCTGTAGCCTAAACTTGATGCATTTAATAATACAGTTACATCCAGAAAGGTTGTGTCATGCACTGTATTCTGAATAAAGATGTAATATGCGTCTTTTGCACTGTGGAAGGAATATGACTTATTCTTTGGCTGTCTATCAAATAAATCTGACATTTATTTAATTTAAAAATATTCTTTTTCACTCGGTTGTAATGAATTACAGTATACTCAGAGCATATAACCTACCCACAATGCAAGACAAAATCAGGGCAAATATAGTATAATTAAGTCACTTATATGTTTGGAATAGTAGTGCAAATGACCATCAAGGACATACTAAAGTGCTGGACAAATAAAGGACACGAGACAGTGATAAGGGCATTGTCACTGTGCATCTGGAACACAGCATTAGCAGTAGTCTCAACCCAGAACTGAGTCAAGCAAAACTCAGGCAGGCTATTGTCAGAGCGGTGCTTCTCACTTGCGGTTACCACATTCAGACTAGGATTATCGTGAATGGAAGACACAGTAATAAAACCTAACTAGCATAATATTTACATGGTACATAAAAACAATCGAAGATCATAATGGTTATAATTTTACAATATCTCTATGACACAAGCATAATAGGAAACTGTACACTAGCTGACCTGTAAACAACGCCAACGATCGCTATTGCACTGGCAAGATAACCTAAACACTAACACAAGTAACACATATTGGCCACTGCTTCATTTGCAATACTGTTCTTAACGACAAAGTGAAAAGAGACAATATTTCCACTGACTTTGTCTTACAGTGTAGGACCTAGCTCAGAACAACACTAGCATTGCTGGATATACTAGTTATAAGCTTGCTAACTTGCCAACACCGAATGGCAAGAACGAGAGTGAGCTGTTTAGATTATGCTGTATAGCGGGGAAGGGCAGTCCGAATCAAGGAGCAGTCCAGCTAGCTAGGTAATACAAGGAACATTGACTTAGTAGGTTGTTCATGTAATGTTAACATTTATCCTGCAGCCAAACAACGTACTTACCGATATGCACAATTAACGTTAACAAGTCGAGTGAACAAGAAAAGACAGCCATCTGCTTTTAGCTAACAGTCAAGCCTTTAAGTTGATTTTGATAGCTATAGAACTTACCCTATTGTAACCATGTGTGGGGCACAGGCAATGCTCAAGTACGCCACGTTGGGAGTTTCGCCCAAGTAAACAGTTTTATGTATGTAAACCCCAAGTGTACACCTGCGCCACAAGTAAGGGTTCCCTCCAGTTCTTCTATAAGGATAAGACAGAGACGTGATTCTGGGAAGCACAGTAAATTTAAAAAGTCAATTTATTTAAATACATTCCACCATTACACAGTTTAAATATATAAAAATACTATACTATTAAAATTGGGCTAAGAGCTGGTTGGGGAGAAGTATACTCGCCCCTAGGGATACCCTCATGTGAAAGACACTCACCCAAGTGCTCTCTCATTCACTCTCAAACCGCAAATACGTGCCTACGTGATAAAGTGCAGTTAGCATTAAGACTCACAGTGAAGGGGAATACCAATATGCTAACCGCCCCACCAAACAGCTCCTTGCCCACTATACTAAAACCGTTCTAAAAACAAGCAGTTAAAACTACCTACGACCAGTTGGTTTGAGTTGGATTGCGTGTAGGAACACGCCACAACACACATAAAACACTAGAAGTTCCCGCCGTCTAACCTAGCCCACTCCGCAGAGGGCGGAACTATCTAGAGGCAAAACAGCAGCTAGTGTTGCAGGAGGGGACAACCTAAAACACAAGGACACAACAATCAACTCCGCATCGTCGCACGCATTATAAACACAGGAATTACCGTAAATGCTGGAGAGACGAATTTACGCCATGAATCATTACCTCGACTAAACACAGCAGGAGACACTACCCCCAAGAGCTCACAGACAGAGGCAAACTATGGGTCCAGCACTGGCCGACCGATACTCTGAACAAACATAAAAGCATTGGGTTAATAATACATGTGTTGACATACCCACATGTGCTTCCTGTTTAACGCCGCTATGAACTATACCTACCTATACACCAGATAGGGTAAAGATTACCTGGTAAGCACAGGACAGCTGACAGTGTGCGGTCCAACACCACTGTACAGACAGGAAACGGATGATGCACAGATCCGGAAGCAGAAGGAGGGTCGCTAAACAGGCAGATATACGCAACTTAAATATGGTAAGCTAAGTGGCGATACGTAAGCTACCACACCCCCAATTACCTAAACCACGTAAAGTAAGAGGACAGCCTACCCAGGTTACACTAGCATATATTTCTGGTTGGTGCGCCTTCAACTGCCTCGATGTATGTACTGTTTTTCCCACCGATTTCGTACCCGCACATTCTGCATTGTATTTTATTGTCAATAGCATTAGTGATATAGATACAATTTCTCCATAAATCGGCTATTTTTTCCTTCATGCAGCATGACCTGGACCTGTATATCAATCATAAGCATGCAGTACTCAGTTATGCATATCTTGTAAAGTGAGTGACTGCATGTAATTAATTAATAAATGATCCAATCAATTAATTAATTAATTAATGGTAGCTAAATTGCTTGTACATTCGTCTGTCTCTGACATTATCGTTTCATTATTATTTGTCAACGAAAATTGTAATATATGTATATAATATATATATCACAGTTTTTATTTCCAAACGTGCATTTTTATTTCGTTATCATCTCATTTTCGTCATGGAAAAAGGTTCGTTGACGAACATTTTTCATCACAGTTTTCGTCAACGAAATTAACACTGAGTTGATCCGTGCCATCAGAGAATTTCTGTCTCGAGCTCAGTTAGAGATTTCTCTTTTTTCTTTGCTGGAGACCACACAGTAGTATATCAGCAACAATCTTTATTACGGTTGGATATTAATAGCAAAGTGTACTCAGGGAAAGAGAGTAACTCTTTAATACTGCCATCTTGGGTTATCACACACTGGAAGTTCATATATATTGAAACTTACCATCAGAGAGAAGTAGCCACCACAAAGCTTCTACAGACACACAATGCCACAATTACAGGATATTCCAGAAAAACTGAAGAAAAAAAAGTTGTTGAGATATATCAGTCTGGAAATGGTTAGAAAACCATTTATAAGGTTCTTGGACTCCACCAAACGCAGTGTGAGCCATTATCTCCAAATTCAGAAGACTTGCAGTAATGTTTAATATTCCCATGAGTGGCTGACCTGCCAAAATTTCTCCAAGGGAACAGCGGCACTTCCAAAGAACTGCAGGCCTCTCTAGCATCACCTAAGGTCAGTGTTCATGACTCAAAAATAAGAAAGAGACTATGCAAAAATGGACTTCATGGAAGAGCAGTGTTAGATTCTACTTCACAGTCAGGTGAGACAGGTCTTGCAGAGATGAGGTTTATTCCCAGGAGTCAATGTTATGCACATGAACAGCACCCGAACTGCGCTAACACTGTCTAGGCTTAGATGAGCACTGGCATAAATACCCAGGGGTGATTAGGTGACGCCTCAACAGTTGTTGATTGCATTTAAACAGAGTAGCATGACAGTGAACTACAAGCATTGATATAGTGGTACCCTTTGTTCGAAGTCAGTCCCTGTGGACCATTTGGTGTGGTCCACATTGACACGGTGATGACTGTTCTAGGGCAGTTTCCATGGACCATTTGGTACGATTTGCATTGCTATGGTGACGACTTTGTTCTACGACAGTTCCTGTGGGCCATTTGGTGTGGACCAGATAGACCTTGCAGCTTTGTATTTGACATGGTTTGAGCAAGTACATAAAAGTGTGACAAATGGAAAGATATGTCAATAATAATCTCTGGTGCCGCTTACGGTAAACAGCAGAGAAGGGTGCGAGACACATAGCCATCCAGAGATTCCGTTTGAATAAAACGTAGCTGTCAATATCATTTATAGTCTCTCTGAACTCTGAAATACCGAGATGACATACAGTACATTGACTTTTGTCACGACAATGTCAGTGTGTCTACCATAATGTCAGTGGATCTTGTAGCATTCTTTCTAGGGTCGGAGGCTTATTTTCATACTATGTATGTCATCTAAAAGCCCTAGAATTTCACGATTTGTGAATCCACATCTAAAATAGCTCTCAATGATTGAATCCATTATTGTTCTAGGCCAGGGGCCTCCAACCTTTTTTCAGCTGAGAGCTACTTTGAAAAAGTGAGCTACTCATGTCTTACATTATGTGAATAAGTGTGAGTAATATATCAAAACACTCACATTAACCAGCTGAATTAAGCTACTTTTTGTATATACATGTATCAAATGTCGATATCCAAAGCTCACATTTTGGATCAAAAACATCTTAAATTCACATCAGTAGCATGTCAAATATCTATATCCATATGTTTCAAATTTCAATGTGTCAAGCTCACATAATATATCAAAACATCTTAAATTCAAATCAAAGTCATAGACAACATAGAAAACATTACTACGTGTTTATGGCGTGAGATGTCAGACAAATTTGGTGATTATTGGACGCTATTTTGGAACATTAAGCCACGTTAAGCCTTTTCCATATAATGGGCGTCGATGGAGAGGAAAATGCTTAACGTAAGAAAACATCCATACTCATAGGATTTCGGTTTTGATTTTTTGACAGGTGAAAGTGTTGTCCGAGAGAAATTTGGTGACCATTGATCGCTGTTTTGGAAACATTAAGCCACGTTAAGCCTTTTCACGTTAAGAGTTTTAGAATGTCCCTGAAGTGGTGCTGAACGTTGCATCTTTTACCGACTGAAACGTTTGTACCGCATGAGGCACACACACTTGTCCTACACATTTGTGAGAAAAAAAAACTCGCGTTCCCATTCCTCATGGAAATAGTATATTTTCCGCTTTTTCTTGGCCTGCCCACTTTCTTTGTTCATCATAAATCTGGCTATTTTATAAGCCAAACTGGCTTGCTAACACCACCAAACTTGCTTTAGCTCAGTAGCTACCTCAGTAGTTAGCCTACAGCATAACTGACGTGTTGACAAACTTGACAGTAGCGTATCTTATTTGATTGACAGCTGATATCATTTTGTGTTGGAGGGGGGTGGGACATCTGTGTATTTGATTTGATTGAAATCAGAAGAGCTTTCCAGGGTGCATTTATTTGTTGTTGGATTTTTTTGTACATAATCTTTGAACCTTTTGGCGAGCTACTCAGGCAGTGAGCTACCGATAGCTCGTGAGCAATGTGTTGGAGACCCCTGTTCTAGCCTAATTGTTCACTAGTCTCCTCTGCTGTTGACGACTGACCGCCCGAGATCAGAAACATCTCAATTTCGAATTAGCCTACTATCTCGAAATAATGAGATACTATCTGTAAATAATGACATACTATCTCAAAATAACTACATATTATCTCTAAATAATGAGATACTATCTCATCTCTATTAACGAGAGGATATCTCTAAATAACGAGTTGTGGCCTGTATTTTCTTTGAAGTGGTGGAAACGGGCTTCCATAAGAATTGATGCTGACCATGCTTATCATAAGTGCAGCAAGTCATTTGCATGTGAAAGTAGAAACCAGTGCAATTTTGTCGAAACTTCTGGCTAAAAAGTGCACCTAACTTTCCTCATTATATGTGTCTGTGGGTCCTACTTAACCTCCATGACGTCATCGCTCGTGGCCCATGTACTCTTAAGCAGATATGAGCAGCAGGCTGTGTAATATGAGTAAACTTTTTTTTTTTTTTTTTTGCTATCACTCTTGCTATAACTCTTGTTTATTTA
Source organism: Megalops cyprinoides (assembly GCF_013368585.1). Taxonomy (NCBI): domain Eukaryota; kingdom Metazoa; phylum Chordata; class Actinopteri; order Elopiformes; family Megalopidae; genus Megalops; species Megalops cyprinoides. The sequence goes on from NC_050600.1 coordinate 29,264,807, forward strand.
TTTTATTTATGTAAGTTTTTGTGCACTGAAACTTTTTTTTCATCCAAAAGTTTGGACAAAGTTTGGACAAAGTCTAGATTTTTGATTACCTGTTTTATGTATTTAATATTTACTGTATAAATTACTTTTATTTAAAATATACAAGTGCACTGCAAAGCAGACAGAAAATGCAGATTGGAGAGGCAGACCATAAGTGTTGTTCAATAAATGTTTAATTTAAGCAATTTTCTGTATCACTTCTTATTACTTAACTGTTATATTTTATCAGATGAAGGAAAAAAAAAGAAAATTGGCCAAACATATCGGCCAAAAAAATCATATATCAGTCATCGGCTGCTGTGATTTCTAAAGATCAGCATCGGCCAGAGAAAAACCCATATTGGTCGACCTCTACTTGAAGACCTACCAATCTGTCAAAGTTAAAGCAGTTCTGCAAAGAAGAGTGAGCCAAGATTCCTCCACAGAGATGTGCAAGGCTCATATCAAATTATAGGAAGCGTTTAGTTGCAGTTATTACCGCTAAGGGTGGTCCAACCAGATATTAGGTTTAAGGGGCATTTATTATACAGGGGTGATATGGGTGTATGTTAACTATTTTCACTGAAGGAACAAAATAAAATATAAAATATTGTGTTTTGTGTTTACTCAGGCTCCCTTTGTGCAATGTTACATTTTGTTTGAAAATCTGAAACCGTTCAGTGCTCCAAATAGGCAATAATAGAATATCAAGAAGGGGGCAAATACTTTTTCATGTCACTGTCAGTCACTGGTATTGATCGGAAAGTGAATTGTTTTTGCACAGTGCTTTTGGTAAGCTAAAAGGAAGTCCACTGAACTTGAAAAAAACCCAGTTTCTTAGCGTGCCTGGGGAGGGTGTTTCTTAGCTTTGAATCATGATGACTGCATTGCCAGCAGCAGGCGGAGGAGTCACTGCTGTATTCCATTTGCTCTACTGCCAAAATGGAATAAGAACACATTTCCAATCCCTGCGGTCCCTTCCACTCACCCAGGAGCTCTCAGGCCCCTTATCCGATCAAAAAGGCACACACAATACACACAACTATCAACTCCGATTTTGACTCTTATGTACTTTGTAATAAAGTGGATTTGTATACTGAGGAAATATGATGTTGTAATGAAGCTTTTCTAAGCTTCTCCTTCCACCTGCCAAAAGTTATTCTTTGAAACAACTGAGCCTTCTCATGTTCCAACAAACATCTAATTAACTCTGTTACCTGTAATAATAGGAATACAATAATAGTAATAGTAATACAATCTTTTGTGACACCACAGAACATAGGCCACAGGGAAAGGTGTGGCATGTACAATAATATGCAGCCAAACACAGCAAGTATGGCCACCCAAGGGCATTTAATGGAGAGCAAAAGCAAAAAAGAAATGAAAAAATATACCTATACAGCACTGACAAAGCAAAGAAAGGACAAAAACTAACAGAGGGGACTGTCCCTAACAAGCCCCCTGGGAAGCGAGGCTGCTTACCAGCAACACACACTGGGAACAGGCAAAAGAGTAGCTGAAGAACAGATGCAGGACAAGACACAGATAGTCTAGCAGGTAGTCATCCCCACAAAGTCAAACACAGAATTTCCTTGGTAAAAAAAATCCACAGTGCAACCTTACACATCAACAATGGTGCTTGTCCATCAACAATGGTGCTGATTGAAGTGTGCCACAAACATGCACATTTCAATGTTCAAGATAGCACATTTCTGCCTTTTAAGTGTCAAGCACTCTCACTATTTGGCAAAGGGTTTGCCAAATTTGGGTCTAGGCACCTGTTCAGAGCACAGTGGCCTGGAAACTTGCAGTTTTTCTTAACTTCCCACACATGGCTGAGGCCTTTTATAAGCCTTAAACTAAGGACTGTGGAGCCCAGGTTTGACTGCTCTCAGCTGGAAAGGGACTGGGCTTATATGACATTACATTACATTACATTGTGTGCATTTAGTAGATACTCTCATCCAGAACGACTTCCACACAACACAATAAAACATAATTGTATCCATTCAAGTTAAATGAGCAACAGTGTCAGGCTAGCCTAACCACACTCATAGACCAGTGAGTGTGAGCACAACACCATTCAAGTCCTACCACAAGTTAACTTGCAACACCTGTCTATGCAGCGGAAGCCAAGTACACTACATCACAATACTACACATAAAATAAACATCAAAACCTAGAGGTAGCAGGTGTTAGGGGGCAGGGATTGAGGTGGAACAGAAATGCAGTCTGAAGAGGTGGGTCTTCAGTGTGCAACAGAAGATGGCCAGCGATTATGCTGTCTTAACCTCCCTGGAACATGGGTTTGAACATCGATAGCCCTTCAATTACCACCCATCTTCTTGGGTCACAATTGGTACAGAGTTTTACCCATAGAACCACGCAAAGTGCTTCACGAAGTAAAACAAAATGTAAAAAGCAATACAAGAGATATGAGAATTGTAGAGATAGGAGATTAAAATATACATAACATACTAAAGTGAACTGAGTGCAAAACCAAAGAAATAATAACCAACCAATTTAAGAGAAAAAGATAAATTCAAAAGAAATCATACAAACAAAGGTAAAATGGGTTTCAAAAGGGCACAACAGGAAACTGTTCTAACATCTGTTGGAATGTAATTGTCCCCAGATGGCTTACAGCACAGGTCGTAGAGATATGTTATCTGACCCCGCTTCAACCATAGTGTCAGGTGTCTTCAACAGCATGGTACCCTTTGGATTGAACTACTGTATATCCATCCTCGAATGAGTTGTAAACAATAGACATGAGGTGAAGGGATTCTCTAAATGTAGGGTGTGTTTTTATATGTTGTGGTCAGGTCCTGTTTGGGACAAGGGGGTTGAGATCACTGTAGCAACCTTAATTCAGTAAATAGCCCTCTCTCTGTCTTCAGTGGGAGAAGTTGTCAAAACCCTGATAAATCACTTGCACTCATTCCAAACCCTTAAAATGTACATGTATACAAGTAGTATACAATAGCAATATTATGGCTCTCTTCAATGAGGTCATTATTGAAATCCACCAAGATGATTTTTTTTTATTGTAGGATGTAAAATGCACAGCCCTTTATAGCAAGCAGAAAAACCAGACAGAGATATTTTCCAGTTGTACCTCACACTGGAAATGAATTTTCCACACTATACCTTTACTACCTGACATTACTCCTCTCTGAAGTGATCCCTCCAAAGTTTGTAATTCCTGAGCTTATTCATGTGTACTTGACATAGAAGGCAGTGAAGTGCCCTATAGCACTTGGTTTCAGTGTGTCCCTTCACCAAAGCCAATGGTCTCTTCCTCCTTTTGCAGCACACAATGCAGGGCTGAGTCCCTGACAGCAATTTTGTGCCTGGCAGCTTCCTGCCTATCATTCCAGCCCTGATTGGTGGCCTGGGAAGAGCAGGTTGGATAATGTCAATGCAATACTGAAAAGCAGAATTATTTAAGCAGCCGGTGCCTTTACACAACCCAGATTTGTGTAGGCCAGCAAGACCCTTTCCATCCATTAGCAAGGACTGATTTATAATACTGTTATACAGTATTATAAATATAGTATATAATACTGGTATATTATAGCTATAATTTTACAAAAAAAAAAAATCAGAATATTATGAGAATAAAAAAAACATAATTTATAGGAAATTATATTACTAGTAACCAACAAAACGGGCGAGAGGACAGTCAATGGTATGAGGGGCCGTTTAGGAAATATTTCAGACTTTTGTTACACGTACACATATGAAACATGCACATATTCACATGTGAAACTTTCACACACGCATATGTACAAATGCGCCCGTTTCCATGTGTATCTGTACGAACATTTCAAGTATGTGTGTGTGAATGCGTTTCACATGTGTCTATATGACCGTTTCACATATACAGTATGTGTGTGAGTTTTCAGTAGTATGGATGCGTGTGTGAAAGTTTCTGAATACAATGACAGTCTGAGTATGTTTCTGGCAACTGTTGTTTGTCTCAGGTGTAGTACCGTGCCACACATTAGTCAACAGTCCTTGTGGTTTTCATCTGATATTCTTCCTCTTAAATAACACGTAACCTAAAATTACAACTTTATTCTCGTAATATTATGACTTTTTTCTTGTAATATTACGACTTTATTCTCGTAATATTATGACTTTATTCTCAAAATCTCAGAATTTTTTTTCCTCATTGTGTCCCTAATATTCCATCGTAGTTCAGCAATCACTGACGATAAAAGAAAAAATGTTTCTGATTAAACTAATAACGTCTAGGTCCCTGGGGGAGGGAATGAGACATCACCACATATGGGGAAGCCTGACCCAGGCTTGACCAATCACAAAGTCACTCTAAAATCCCGCCGAATGGCTAGATATGCATCAGCAACTGATTGGCGCCCGTCCCCAATACTATAATAGCTGTGATTGACCTTATCACTTCCGCTGAGCCTACGGAGTGCCTTGTTAGGGCACAGTAAGGTAGAGGTTGGTGATTTCTCGTTCCCTACCCTCAGGGAAATGGGGTTATTTAGGTAACCTAGACGTTCCCTTTCAATAATTCACATGACATCGCCACGTATGGAGAACGTATACAATAGCTTTACTGTGCAACCGTGTGAGAGCAAGGGCGAAAGTACACAAAAAAGCCAGTCCCCCAATCACCGCTGGCACACATCCATGCCACTGCGGTACATAAACAGGACGGGTGGCAAGAGCCAGCCAGTCGCATGAGAAGCAAACCGGCGAGAGCGTATCGAACATAAGCTCATACACCGAAGTTATGTGCTGTTGCACCTAGGACGTCCTGAGCAACAGAGAGTCCTGTGACATCCAACATGTAAAAGTGGACAAATGTGTGTGGTGAAGCCCAGCTTGCCACCGCACAGATGTCCTCCATTCTATACAGATGTCCTCTAAGCCCATGAAGACACAACCCCTCTAGTGGAGTGAGCATGCAGTACTACTGGGGGTTCCATCTACACTCTTATATGCTAATGCAATGGCCTCAACCATCCAATGAGCCAGGCATGTTTCGACAGAGCCCGGCCCCTCACCTAGGGTCCGAAACACACAAACAGCTGATTACACTCACTCACGCACATCCTTCGTGCAATCCAAGTAGCATCGGAGATCACGTATAGGACAAAGTGTATGAAGCCTTTCTTCCTCGTCCAACCTGAACGGAGGAGGGGAGAGAGCAGTAAACTCAATGATTTGATTACGAAAGGATGTGTTGACAACCTTGGGTGTAAAAGCCGCATTAGGACGTAACACCAATTTCTCTCCAGTCGCCGAAAACTGCAAGCAGGATGGGTGGATTGAGAGTGCATGTAAATACCCCACCCGTTTTGCCGAATCGTCTTACTCCCCTCATGAAATGGGACGTGAGAGGGAGACTTACCGGTGGTGAGCCATCCACCCCCAAGCGACAGGCTGAGATAGCAGCCAGGTACACTTTAAGTGTGGAGGGCGTCCTGCCCCAGTCAAATAATTCCTGCAGAAATGTCAGAATAACTCCAATAGGGCATTGGATTAGGTCCTGGGACAAAAATTCGTGAAAATACGCCATTTAATAGTGTACTGCGTTTGTGTGGAAGGCGACCTAGCACGTTGTATGGTAGAGACAACTGACGAAGGTAACCCTGAAGCCATCAGTGACTCACTTTCAGGTGCCAGACTCAGAGCTGCCCAGAGGTTCTGGCGTGGATGCCATATATCCTCACATGTGCCTGTGTCAATAAATCGCACCGGAGAGGGATTTCCCCATGGAGGCTTGACCAGCAACAGGCCACAGGCTGGGCCAGTTCAGTGCCACTAGTAAAACTGAACAGGTTGTCCTCCCGCACCCAATTCAGGGTCGCCTGAAGCAGGGCTATAGGGGGAAACGCATGAAGCCACCTCTGCGGCCATGGGTGGGGGGGTTGTCGTTCTGCATCGAAAACCATAGGGGGCAGCGTGTGTTCTCCTTGGAAGCAAAGAGGTCCATGTCTGCTTCTCCGATCCTTTCCCAAATTTCCATCACAATCTGAGGGTGGAGGCGCCAGTCTGCTGCTAATTCAGACACCCTGGAAGATGAACTGCTCAGAGGGACAGAAGATTCTGTTCTGCCCACAGCAGCAAGCATCTTGCTAAGTGAAACAGGGGTAAAGAACATGTCTTGCCCTGTCTGTTTATATAAGCCACTGTCAATGTGTTGTCTGTCCTGACCAGGACATGCCTATCCTTGATTCTGCTTTGAAAACATTTTAGTGCGAGAAATACTGTAAATATCTCCAGCACATTTATATGGGCTTTTGCTTGAGATGGGGACCACCATCCGTTCACTGTTCTGCTGTCGCACACAGCGCCCCATCCCCTGGAGGAGGCATCTATTGTGACAGTCACACGGCACGTCACCTCTCCCAGCCTGATGCCGGCAGACAGAAAGGCGGTATCCCTCCAAGGGGGCAGGGCTCTCCAGCTCTCTGGGACACAGTCAGCCAGTGTCCTGTCTCGAACAGGGTGGAGCTTCATAGAATTGAACCATACTTGAAAAGGTCTCATACGTAGCAGCCCAAGTGGGAGCGTCACTGTTGCTGCTGCCATTAGGCCCAGTAGTCTCTGGCAAAGGCAAGCTTCTACACACTGGCCCTGCCGGAATTTCATTGCATAGGAAAGGATGGAAAGAATTCTCTCCTGAGAGAAGTGCACTGTCATTGATCTCAAGTCCAGCTCCAAGCCCAGGAAGTGAAAGGACTGGCTCGTAGTCAATGAACTCTTTTCCACATATTGACAGCAAACCCCAGGTGCACAAGACGAGACATAACCATTGTCGCATGCTGTGTCACCTTTTCCTGTGACTCGCTGCATATCAGCCAGTCATCCAGGTAGTTGCATATACGTACGCCCGCTGGTGCATGGGCACGAGTGCAGCTACTGCACATTTCTTGAATATTCGAGGGGCGAGAGACAGTCCGAATGGGAGGACCAGAAATTCGAATGCATTTTCCCCAAAAGCAAAGCAGAGAAACTTTCTGTGTGAGGTTAGTATCGGCACATGAATGTACGCATCCTTCAGATCAGTTGTCACAAACCAGTCGCTGCTGGATGAATAGACCGGAGAAGCTGACACTGACTCAGCATACAGAAAGGTGCTTTCCATAGAGATTTGTTCAAAGCATGTAAATCCAGTATTGGACGGAGTTCGCCGTCTTTCTTTGGTACAATAATATGACTGTAAAACCCCTCGTTCTGGTCCGATTTTGGAACCATTCTTATTGCACCTTTCTCTACCAGCATGTTTATCCTGTTGCAACAATGGTGCCTGCTCTGTTGGAACCACGGAGCAAATGATGCCAGTGAATTTCAGTAGGCACATTGCAGAGCATAGCCCACTGTGACCATATTCAGTACACACTGTGGCACTGTACATGCCCGCCATACTTCCGCACAGGAAGAGAGCCAAGCTGTCTGACTGCGTGGAAGACGGTTCAGTGTTATATGAGGGGGGAGACAATGTACATCTACGTCGGGAAGTAACTGCCCGCTCATAACGATTATTCTGTGGGGATGAGGGCTTATATTCACGTGGCCCCGTGTGACTTGTGACAGGGGGATGAGGGGAACAATATGGTTGTGTGCTTGTGCAAACGTTATGTCTCGTGTAATTTTTACAGGAGAGTGATAACGTAGTCGCTTCTGTCTGGGGGGCAGTAGCGATGCTACGTAGGAAAACGGGGTTGCGGAAACCAGTGTGTCTAGCTGCAGTGGAGTTTCCTCGGGTCCTCTCCCCCTCTTTCAACTGGTGTCAGGCCCGCTGCGCTCCTTTGCCTGGAGGTGTGGCTGCTGCTGCTGTGGTTGCTGGTCCGGGCGAAACCTGTTCCTGTTCCACCCCCTGTACTCTGTTTGCTGGTGGGCAGGGGGAACTGGAGGCTTGAAGTTACCCGCGTCCTGCCTCTGCACTCTGTGCTCAGCAGAGAGTGAACAAGAAGCTGGACGTGGAGTGGGGGTGACCTTCCCCTCCATCTGCCTGCGAGGCATCGTGGCAGTGAGAGCAGCTTGACTTCTCTGTTCGGCCTCGAATCTAGCCGTCAAAATACCCACCGCTTCGCCGAAGGCACCTTGGGCGCAGGGGGGGCCTCTAACAGCGGGGATTTCTCCTTGTCCGGGAGCTGAGCCAGATTTAGCAAGAGGTGGCGACTGATTGCCACAGCTGCTGCCATAGCCCTTCCTGTAGCCCAAGCAGAACATTTAGACAGTCTAAGAGATAGGTCTGTAGCTCGACATAGTTCAACAATATTCTCTGGGTCGAAGTTGACAGCTGATTCGCTCAGTAGCTTAGCTTGGTACCTTTGTAGCAATGCTGCGGTGTTAATGGTACACGCTGCTAGTCCAGCTGCAAGATATGCCTTCTCAGCGAGTGTAGCAGTCACTCTACATGGCTTCGTAGGCAACAACGGTTTGCCTCCAAGCCTCACAGAAGAAGAGGGTGAGAGGTAAGTCGTGTTTAACGGCAGCCCTGCTAGCCACTTCCTGCAGCTGTGCCCCAAGCAATTTATCGCCTCTCTTAGAGGGGATAGAAGTGGGGGCACCATATTCAGCCATGGAGAGCTTGTCTCCCGAGGCCGACAAAGATACGCAGTTGTCCTCCAAGCAGAACGACAGTCCATATTCGGAACTTGGGTCAGGGGGGAGTATCGTCCATGAAGACCACCGGTTCCAAGCACGGGGGTCGAGCTCGCTTAGGGGCAGAGGGCATTGGAGTCAAGGCGCCAGCTTGCCTGTGGTCTCCCTTGTCGACAGACACCTCCGGAAGGTCCTGCACAGTGCCCACTTGAGGGCTGGTGGCTTCTTCTCTTGCGGACTCAGCTTCTGCACGGTCCAAGCACGCCAGCCTTGAAGAGTTCAGAGTGACTTTATGATTGGTCAAGCCCGGGTCAGGCTTCCCCATACGTGGTGATGTTGAGTGAACTACCGAAAGGGAACATGCTTTTTTCAAAGTTAAAGAGACAGCATATTGAGGGCAGATTGACCTAAGACACAAGTCTCCCACAGTGGGTGATTCTCTTGCTTTGTTCACTGCCTACTTCCAGCTACTTCCATTTATTTCTCCTGGCAGTTGTAATTTCATGCCCTCTGAGAAAGGCTACACAGTGTCCGTGACCAAATTTGAACCCCAAGTTGAAAACAGCCCAGACCGGGGAACTGTTGATCCAGGACCCACATTCCGTTTGCGTTGTGCTTGCATTTGTGGTCCCAGGGTCCATAATGAAGTCTGGCATGTTCCCAGGGCTGTCTCTTAATCAGGTCATTCACACACACAGCACAAAGGTCTTACCAAGTTCTCAGGCACAGCGGAGAAGTTGCTGGGAGGTGGTCACCAGTGTGGTAATTGTATTTTCAGTTTCAACATTGGTGCTGAACTAGAGGGAAGCAATACATATACACAAACCTATATATACACATGCATGCACACACACACACACACACACACACACTAAAAAATATGTTGAGATAGTGGATGCCACTATGCGCCAGTAGTGGGTCGTTAGAATCACTGTAGGGGATCCAGTTAGAACCACAAGAATCTGAGGTTGCGGTCACAATATTTCCTTTATTTACAGTCCTCTGGGGTCTGTTCCAACAGGAGGATGTGTGTGTTTGTGTGTGTGGTTCTGTAAGAAACAAAATTATTAACTTGAAAAGGATAAATACATTTAAATTGTCTCACAGTCTGTCAACATGTGTTGATTAAGAAATTACAGTAACATTAGCATCATTTACAATATCAAACGTAAGCAATGACACATACAGTAAGATGCACAATAAGGTATAACCTAAATTACAGCACATACTAAACGCGATGCGATTATACAAATTTATATGTGCAGTGCGCATGTGCATATTAGCACCCGCATTACAAGCAATGGTAAACATTTAGGTACTATTGCTTAGATGAGCAGACTACCTACAGTGGATATAAAAAGTCTACACACCCTTTTTGTGCAGGTTTTTGAAATGTAAAGACAGAAATAACAACAATGTAAATGTCAGACTTTTTCCATCTGTAATGTGATCTTCCAACAAACAAAAATCCAGAGAAAAAACAAATAGTTAATTATTAGGAACATTTTAAATAAAAAAACTACAACAACTTGATTGCATAAGTCTGCACACCCTTTCATAATGGGGGTGAAGTTTACCAATCACATTCAAAATCATGCCTGTAGGTAAATAGCATATACCTACCATTAATCATCAGTGTTGAATCAGTGATTCTGATTAAACCCAGATTAAAGTCAGCTGTTGCTGTAGGATTTGCTTGACTGTTTGGGGTTACAACCTACTGGGAGAACCATAGTCTGCAAAGAGTTGCCAAAGAAACTGCCAAAGAGCTAATTGTTGAAAGGTACCAATCAGGAAAGGGATATAAAACAATATCAAAGGCACTGGATGTACCATGGAGCACTGTCAAAACCATCATCAATAAGTGGAGAAAATGTGGCACCAGATGTTGCAGAGACATTGCAAAGATCAGGACAACCTTCCAAAGTTGAGAGGACAAGGAGAAAACTTATTAGGGAAGCTACCAAGAGGCCAACAGCAACACTGAAGGAGCTACAGGAATTTCTGGCAGGTCACACCTTGCATGTGACCACCATCTCTCGTATTCTGCACATTTCTGGGCTATGGGGTAGGATGGCAAGATGGAAACCCTTTCTTACAAAAAGGAACATCCACGCCTGTCTAAATTATGCCAAAAGATTCATTCAGTCACCCAAAACCATGTGGGAAAATGTGTTATGGTCTGACAAGACAAAGGTTGAACTTTTCGGCCTAAATTGTAAAAGGTATGTTTGGCGCAAAGCCAATAAAGCTCATCATCCAAGGAAGACTATACTGACTTTGAAGCATGGTGGTGGTGGTAGCATCATGCTTTGGGGCTGCTTCTCTTCAGCTGGGTCAGGAGCTCTTGTCAAGATAGATGGGATAATGAATAGCTCCAAATGCTGGCCTCTGTCAGAAAGCTGAAGATGAAGAGGAATTTCACAGTCCAACATGACAATGACCCAAAGCACACATCCAAGATGACCAAGGCATGGCTTCAGAAAAGGAAAATCAAAATCTTGGAATGGTCCAGTTAGAGCCCAGACCTCAATCCCATCAAAATCCTGTGAAATGACCTAAAGAGAGCTGTACACAAGAACTTGAACTGTTTTTGCAAAGAAGAGTGGGATAAAATTCCAAAGTCTAGATGTGCAAAGTTAATAGAGACTTATTCACAAGACTTGCTGCTGTAATAAATGCAAAAGGTGCTTCCAAAAAGTATTAGTTGGGCAGGGTGTGCAGACTTATGCAATCAGGGTGTTGTAGTTTTTCTTTCTTTATTTTTTCTAATATTTAACTCTTCTTTCTTTCTCTGGATTTTTGTTTGTTGGAAGGTCACATTAAAGATGGAAAGAGTCTGACATTTATGTTGTTGTTATTTCAGTCTTTACATTTCAAAAATCTGCAATTTCATAAGGGTGTGTAGACTTTTTATTTCGACTGTACTTGTATCTGAACGCACACGTTAACAACAAAGTGACACGATGGCCCGTGTACGTCAAAACAACAGTAAAAGCCCCTCAGCAACAAGCAACTTTCCTTTGGCAAGAGGAGTTTTTCTATTGTACTAGTCTACTACACAAGTGACACACTCCAGAGACAAACACAAACGCATTTCCAACACGACTGGCCCGCAAATCAGTCTCTGATTGGGCCGAATGCCTGTCAATCAACTCTGAATCGGTTGTCCTTTTCCACAAACACACACACGCACGCCTCCATGCTTTCCATTAAAAGGCAACTTGAAGAATTCTCAGCAAAGCATAATCCGGGGAAATGATGTCACAGATATATGAATGTAGCTGGCAGATGTACTGCTTTCATTTTACCACCAACCAGAGCAGCATTTTTTCGGTCATGGATTATCATTTGTAGTCATGGGTCATTGCCCTGCTCAGATGTTTGAATACTGGCTTTCTGGCATGGCTTAGGTACACTGACAGTGCTAGCACTGCATGTTAGCTGTTTGTGCGATGTAGTGAGGGGGAAGGGTGTGTAGCAGAGGTGAGATTTCACCTTCTCCCTCTATCAGGCGCTTTGGAATGAAGTGAGATTGACTCCACAAACGCAATTAATAATTAGCTGCAGCAGTCTGTCCTTGTCTCCAGGGGTGTGCCTCTTCAGAGAGATGGGCTTGCACAGGCCACACCAGTCAGACCAGCAGTGCCTGCATGTGTGTTCCACAGATGCATTGCGGGAAGGACAGCAAGAGGGCTCTTTCTGCTGTGTAGTCTGCTGTGCAGAAAAATTAGACAAACCCAAAAAAATTAAAAGGAAATAGTTTACACAGTCTGAACATGTCATCTCAGGGACTGCGGGCTCTAACGCTTTGCAGTCTCCGCAGGAGGGGAAAAAGATGGCCATCACGTTAATGGAATCTGTTGAGAAGGAATGAGATTCGGAACATAATGCCTGTGCATCAACGGAAGTTTGGTGCAGGAAGAAAAGCTGCTGTCATCAGAGGGGTTGTAGGTCTGAAGCTTCAACAGTAGTTAAAATTCAAGCAATGCAGACAGCCATGGATGAGAGCATCCGCTAAGCACATAAATAATGTAATATTATACTTAATGGACAGATTGCCTAAATTATTACAAGAATTAACATTATAAAAAGTAATGACTGTAATATTATGGGGACTATGACAAGCAACAGCTAAATATTTTTTTAAATTCTAATTCTGTCTTGCACTGCACTCTAGAGCATACGTTATAATATACCAGTATATAGTTTTATGATATCAATCAACAATTACTTGTTCTAATGCATCTTGGTAATTGCATTGCCATAAAGTGCAGGACCAAGCACATTTACCAGAGGCAATCAAACACAAACAAGGGAATCCAGATCCAGCCAGAGAACAATAGGAACGAAGATGAAACACTTTGTGAACATATTATTAGCTAAGTTGACACTGTCATTAAGCTTGACTTAAATAGTCTAAAATTTTTACATGTTGTCCTCTCATATAGCTGGACATTTACTGAAGCAATTCAGGTTAAGTAACTTGCCCAAGGGTACAATAGTAGTGCCCTACTGGGTAAACAAACCTTGGCAACCTCTTGGTAACAAGCCCTGCTCCTTTCAGATACACACAATAATACAGAGTGGAGCAGAAATAAATGAAGGCTTATAGGAGAAAATATCCACCAGCTCACTATGTAAAACCAGAGGATATTAGAGGGCTGGAAGGGCAGTGACTGTCAGTGGGGTATGGAGGGCTGTGGATCCAGCAGAGGCCAAGTGTGGGATTGGACCTGGGTGGCCTACCCCTCAGGGTTCACTGTCCAATGGAATAATCATGCAGGTTGCAGGGTCATAACTCATTACATTACATTACATTATTGGAATTTAGTAGATGCCCTTATGCAGAGCAGATTACATAGATTACAATTTTATATGTTACCCATTTATACAGTTGGATGTTTACTGAGCCAGTTCTGGGATAAGTACCTTGCCCAAGGGTACAACAGCAGTGCCCCAGTGGGGAATCGAACTGCAACCTTTGGTAACGAGTTTTGCTCCTTATCATTACGCTACACTATGCCACTCATGGCAACTTCTTGGTAGTTTGGGGCAGGACAGCAGGTCCCAGAAGGCATGAAAGAGAGAACGGGAAGACAGAGGGCTTTCTGTAGCTGTTAGAACAGCAGACAAGGCCCAACCAGACAGTACCTCAGTCTCCCCACCAAAGTGTAATTTCTTGTTTCCCCTTATGTGTGATTTTACATGTGGTAGAAGTACTATAGGGTATCACTATCTCTCTCTCTTGATTGTTCATGTGGGGTTTGAGGTGTTTGTGCAACTTTTCACACCACTTCATTAGATGCACTTTGCACGCATATTTTGCAAGTTGCCATGAACAAGATTGTTTGCCGGGTGCCAAAAATGCAAAGGCCACAAAGGCCATCTCAGCACCCAGTTTGTCTGTAGAATGTCATAAATAGATAGGATTCCAGTCCTAACATAAAATTGAAACATTTCTCAGACATAACTTGGTAGGCTGCAAATTACATTAATACTAAAGTACATTAGTACATTACATTATTGTCATTTGGCAGACGTTCTTATCCAGTGTAACTTACATAGGTTGCAATTTTTACATGCTATCCATTTACACAGCTGGATATTTACTGCGGCAATTCTGGGTTAGAGTCTGCAGTGATCACTTTAATGAAAGAGTCGTGCAGTGACCACTTTAATGTTTCTGATTATCAGGAGAATCAGGAGAAATTATCAGGAGAAGGGAGGCTTTGATGAGTGTGGGACATTTGTTCGCCGCACCACAAATCAGATGAAGCCCGATGCTGTGCCATCAGTGTTCAATTTCAGTGTCGGGAATACCGACAGACCAGTCCTTGCCAAATTGACAGATGCTGCTCTCCGCAGCAGAAGCAGGGCGCATATACGAGCTTGCCAAGCAGAGAAGCGAGAGGTAGATTTACTACTGTCTGTCGAGTTTCACTCATTAGACCTACTCCGTTGTGAATGAAATAGGGAAACTAACAGTTTCGAAGTGTGCGCTTTAAAACAGGGGAATCCCAAATATGAATTTGACAACCTCGTTTTTTCTTATGCTCTTTACCCCGTTCCATCTATAGTAGCGATAACGAGCAACATCCACCTCACATCCACAGAAACCAACGAAGAACAACCATGCGGGTGACGTCACATTTGGGCTTGTTCAAAGATGGCTGCACCCTTGTGGCGAAAATCTGAAATACTACATCATTTTCCAGCTAAACTACTTGAATTTCAGGTTTAATTGTACAACAATATCTTACCCAACATCAAAAGCAACCGATAAACGCTCACATTATTCAGTGTTTCATTTCCGCTTTAAATGGCTGAAACCCATGGAGTCCCACGTCATAAATTAGGGTTGTCAAGGAAATGTAGTGAGCGGGAAAGTGTACCACATTTTATTACAGAGACAAAATTCACATTTCATTTATTTATTTGTTTTATTTCATTTTTATTTTTTATTTTACCTTTATTCACCAGGAAGTCCCATTGAGATCAAAAATCTCTTTTACAAGAAAGATCCTGGCGAATATAGCAGCCATAGAGACTCACAGCATATTAACAATACAACTTATATACAACATAAAGTACAACATATACAACATAAGATACAAATCCAAAACAAAAACAGCTACTTAAACTCAGTGGCCTCCTTAAGAAAAGCAACAAACATGTCTCATTCACCACATTCTTTATGATCCGACTTAAATCTTATCAATGGATTTTAACCAATTTTAAATCTTTAAATCAATTTTTAATCAATTCTAAATCAATTTTAAATCTTTCTGTAGATTATTCCATGTCCAAGGTGCATGGTAAGAAAATGCAGTTTTCCCCAGATCTGTCAAAACCCAGGGTACATTAAAAAGCAACCACCTGGAAGAGCGTAGCTGGTAACTACCTAAGCTGAGGCAGAGAAAGGTACAGAGGTAAGCTGGAAGTTTACCCAGTATTGCTTTATACATAAAAATAAACCAGTGCTGTTGTCTGTGAGTGCGTTAGTGATTCCCACAGCCCACCAAATCATAAAGAATGCAGTGGTGAGTGAGAGACTTTGCATTGTAATAAAACATATCTGATGCATGGTACACTGAATCAAGGCTCCGTTAAAATGGAGGAGCTGCATATACAATATATCACCGTAATCGATCACAGCAGAAAAGTAGCTTACCACAAGTTTTTTCTTAGCATTAAAAGTAAACAGGATTTTATTTCTAAAATAAAAGCCAATATTCACTTTGAGCTTCCTAACTAGATTAGATGTAGATGTAGACTGTACTAGATGTACATTAAATAAAAGCTTGTCATCTATCCATATACCTAAATACTTGTAAGAGGGCACCCTTTCAATGAATTTACTCATCGGACGTGAAAATGCTAAAATCATCAAGCAGCTGTAAGCGAGCTTTTGAGAGGACCATGAACTTTGTTTTCTGATGCATTTAAAACCAACTTTAAACTAAGACAGAGCAGTCTGTTAATGACTGTAATGCAGTCTAGAAGCTCTTGTACCGCCTGTGCTATGGAGGGAGCATGCGTAATAAATGACATTGTCATCAGCATAGAGGTGTATTTTTGTTTGAATGTCCTTACCCAAGTCATTTATAAAATAGAAAACAAAATAGGTCCCAGAATGGAACGCTGGGGGACACCTTTGGTTATCTCAAGAAAATCAGATTTGTAGCCCTCTGCATAGACACACTGGGTTCGATCTACAAAATAAATAATAATTAAATAATAATAATTAAATAATAATTAAATAATCTACAATTATAACTTAACAGCCAAAGGACCAAAACCAACATTCCTAAGTTTGTCAGCAGCAATTCATGATCCACTGAATCAAAGCCTTAGATAAATCCACAAATAAGGCAGCACAATGCTGTTTCTGTCCAGGGCACCAATGAGATCATTTGTCACAACCATAGCAGCAGCAATTGTTACTGTTAACCAGTTCTAAAACCAGACTGAAATATCACTTAAAATTTATTATCAAGTAAAAAACTCTTTTAACTGCAAGTTTACCTGGGATTCAAGGATCTTAGCCAAGACTGAGAGTCTGGAGGTCAGACGGTAGTTATATAACTCTTGAGGGGTCTCCACCTTTAAGTAAGGGGAGAACAAGGCAGTTTTCCAACTTTTAGGTATGGAGTTGGACAGAACACTCAAATTAAAAATATGAGTAATAGGCTCAGCAGTTTTGTATTGCTTTATCTGTCAAGATTACGTATGGATATCCTTGGCCAATGTTGTGTATACACATCAACAGTCTATCTACCAAGCTATCCTGTTTAATGACAACTTATTTAAAGTTAAGTTGCCCATACATGTACCCTGATGTTAATATGGTTTTAATGCAGTTATTTGTTGGCAAATACCATGTAACAACCTTCATATATGGGTTTATTCATACATGCACACTTTGAAATAAAAATAAGCCTGAAACAAAAAAGGCATAATAGAGTATGATTGGCAAGGATATGCCTGGGCAAGAGACCTCCATATCTAGTCATTCACACTCAATTAAATACAGCAAAATGTGGCTAGTTAGTGTTCTGGCATCTTCTTCCAAGAGATATTTTTGTCAATGGGGCTAAAGACTGCTTCTCAAAAAAAGGATCCCTAGTTTACCTTTAACCTTACCATCACATTTCTATTCTAAACCTAACAATCATTTTAATTAGTTTAAAATTTTATGGAAAACATCCTTACATTTTTGAAAACAAACCCCAGGACAAATGTTGAGCTGGATTTATTTTTCATGCATAACAATTTGCGATGCCCAATGCATTTTTCCCTTTTACTCCCAATTTGAAATGCCTAATTGTACCACAGAAATGTTTCTCATTGCTACAACCCACACTAACAATTTGAAAGCATGCAGACAAACTTGCTTTCCTTCAAAACACATGTTGTCACCCACCATTTTTTGTACGGCAAGCTTGCGCACACATGAATCAGGGAGGAGACACTTCATGCTGAGATTCATACAGGCAAACTGTGGACACTGGATCAACCAGTAGGGGTCACTGGTGTGCAGTGAGACAGACAAACCCCTATCCACCCCTATCTCTGGTGGTACAAAGCCAATTTTTTCAACACCTGTGGGCTCTAAGTCACCATTGGCTGATCACACAGCCAGCAATGAGCTGCACCTCTCTTACTGTAGTCTTGCACAGTGATGTATGTACAAATCAGCAATGGCTGAATCAGTGCTCTTTTCACAGAGCCCAATCATTTCACTCTGCTCAGCACAAAGATCCTGTCCACTGACTCACTGATTTGGTCAGAAACTAAGTTCAGACATGAAAGTTCAGAGGCAAATGATGTCTGTCGGCTGAATAGATCACAGGCAAAGTCAGACATGTTTTGGGCAATTAAAGTTCTAATTCACATGAAGCTGCTCCACACATTCTCAGAGTGACTTTCGGTGCCAACAGCTCTTTAGCATACCCTAGGCAAATGCATCATAACTGCTGTGCAGGCAACAGACAGCAGACAAAGACACAACCACACAGGCCATATAAAGATTAATACGCACATTAAGAACAATGTCAGGACTGTGGCGTTTTAGCCAGTTGTTTTGTTTTCCCTGTCCATGTGCTTTTGTTTTTCCCTGTGTTCCAGCCCTGCCCTGCTCTCCACCCTGTCACCACCCACCTGATTGCCTGACTGTCTTCACCTGCATCCCGTCTTCTCATCAGCTTTGCCCTATTTAAGTCCTGCTTGTGTCTTGTCTCATTGCTGGTTTGTCCCGGTTCGCTGTGTCATTACTCGCCATTTGCCTTTTTGTCGTGTCTGCCTGCCGGTTCTGATTGCCCTCTGGACTTAATAAACCCATGTGCCCAGTTTTCTCTGTCTGCACTTCAGTCCCTGCCTGAGTTCAAATTTATCAAATTTAACTTAATGAACTTAAATCCAATCAAAGCCACAGTTGACATGGGTCTATTATTTAGTGATCTTTTGCATAGTGAAATGACACGTGAAGCTGGCAGCATATTTTTACGTGTGTATGCAAATGTTTTTCTTGTATTTTAGACTTTACATATAAACATACATCAAGGCACAGACCAGCAGCCTTCCACCATTGTGTGCAGCTGGCAAGCTGAATAAAAGAAGGAACAGCTCACACAGGTGACGTCAAACTTTTTTTTTTTTGACAAACGATCACTCAGCAAGTGGGATTCAAGTGGGGATGCAGGAAACAACAGGGATTGATAGGCAGGGTGAGTTTAATGAGATGCAACCTTTGTCCTCCAGCAAGGTGTTGAGTTAACTCTGTGCATGACTCTGCATTAACATGGGAGAGAGGTCAGGAGATGTGCCAGATCCTGATTGGTTGGAAAGGCTTCCCAAGCCAAGCTGCACAGACAGAGGAGTCGCAGAGGAAGGTTTGCAGAGCTTCCCCGTTGCTTGGCAGAGATTTGATGGAGGAGGTGGGAGTGCACCCAGCCCAATTATTTCTCCTTCCTTCATGAATATGGATGGCAGAGTGTGTAAGCATATTTGCATCCTCAGTGCAGAGCTGCAGGTTTTAATCCCGGAGACACTGCTGTAGTAAAGACCCACTTTGTAAAGATTAGGTTACATGTCACCACCGACAAGAGAGTCTGCAAAATGATGCACTTAGACTCTGAAAACAGCAATGAAAATCACTCTCATCAGATTTGATATTTAAAATCTGTTGAAGCCTCCATCCCCCACCTTCCATCCACCTCCATTAACATTGTTATGGTCTCATGAAACTGTTGCAGATGGAGCTTTAATGCAAAGAGAGGAGGGCGGGGATATCTAAGATTCAAGGTACAAATTGAGAGAATGCTGGGGAACTCATGTAACAACCTTACTGCATAATAATCCTCAATTTTATTAAGAGAACAGTTGGAAAAACTAAACTCAGTCTCAGAACCTCATATTAGTCTGTGAGGAATGGATTTACCTTCATCATATTAATGTATTTCAGTAATGTATTTCAGGTTGGTATATAAATAAGTGTTAAAAGTAGCAAGTGAATAAAATTACTTTTAACTCTTAGCGGCCTATGATTTGCACTGATTGCGTACAGTGTAGTCTCATTTGCTTTAATGTAAAGACTCTTTAATTGTCTGCAGAGCACTTCACCTAGTCACCACTTCAAACAGGGGTCATCCTTGTGTTCGGCGCGAGGCATTAACTTCATGGAGCATCTCGTCAAGTTCATCTATTTATATCAATGCAGCACAGTCACCAATTAGCATCCTCCCTTAATCAGCAATTAGATGAAGCCTCTTTGCTCCTGGCAAGGGTATCTATTCGCCACCGAGATGGATGGGGACGGGCCGAGAGGACATGTCTGTCAGACCAGCCGAACGCATCAACTTGCAGACAGCCGAGAAAAAATCTCCCTTGTTAGCTAATTGCACGCTGGAACTCCACAGGGCCCCTCAGTTCCCCGTCTGGCTGGTGAAATCTATGTGGCTATCACTGGCCTTGGTCCTACATGCTGTTCAAAGAGCAGTACAGATAATGCAAAAAAAACATTAATTTATTGGCTATGCTTGGTAAAGCAGCCTGGACACATCACTGTGCTTATATTTCAGAATATTCACTCAGAACTGCTGAATATTTACAGACGCAAAGGTTGCTTGATGTACCCATAAATTGCACCCACAACATATACCAAAAGAAGTTTAAAAGGAGTTCGGTTTTCACACAACTGAGGAAAGAAGCGCTGAAGGAACATATAGTGGTTCTGTGAAAAATGAAACAGGGAAACTGTGCAGTTGGACATAGGGGCCATTACGAGCCATTCGATACTTGTCCTGGGTTCATTTTCAAATACTCAGAAATACTTTTATCGGTCAAAATTCACTTTTAAATTCCAGTTAGACATACAAGTTAAATGATAGCTGTAAGGAAAAGTAATGATTGTGTATTGGAGAAACAGCCTTTGGCATCATTTAAGATGATGGCATCTCAGCACAAGACACTTGAATGTGTACAAAACATTTGGCTGAGCATTTAATTTGCTCTGTGGAGATTAAATTTCCAAACACAAGAGGAATCAGATACCCACAGACTTTTCCTTGCAAATCCTATCCTGCCAACCACCTTTCATCTAATACATGATATGCAACATCAGTAGCAATCAGGCTACTGATTGTTTTTCTCAAAAGACTTTACAGAAAGAAAAGCAAAGGCTTTTCAACATTAGCATTCACACAATGGTCCAAAGGCAGCCTGTTGGAATTTAGGCGTGGCCTGGAACACTCATATTGACTATGTAGATGGATGCCTGTCAGTGTCAGATATTTGCATGGCTTGGGGTGGCAAGGAGATGGATATAGTAGAGGTTGTGAAAATGGAAGTGCTCAGCTCCACCACAGAAAACAGGAGACAGACACATGTACATGTGCTAACCCATCACCACCTGGGGCCTACGGAGCCTCTCTCTCCAAGGACGCAGTCCTTCCGGGTGTTCCTCATAAACACTACATTACATGACATACAGTTAGCAAACACTTATCTAGAGTGACTTCCATCACAATAGAACATAAGCATAACCATTCAATTCAAATGAGCAACAGTGTCAGACCAAGCTCACAACACTCCCACCAATGAGTGTGAGCATAACATTATTCAAGCCCTACCACAAGTTAACTTGTGCACTCTGATAAAAGCCAAGTATACTACGATACAACAGTCCCTAGAAGATAAATTATAATACGTTGTAACACTACACATAAAATTAGCATAAAATAGAAGAAGTAGCAGGTGTGAGGGGGTGGGGCTAGTAGTGGAACCAAGATGCAGTCTGAAGAGGTGGGTCTTCAGCCTGTGTCAGAAGATGGCCAGTGATTCCGCTGTCCTAACCCCCGTGGGGAGTTCATTCCATCACTGAGGGACCAGTACAGACAGGGATCGTATCTGAGAAGAGTGACCCCCTCAGGTCGGGACAGTCAGTTGCCCTGTGGATGCAGAGCGCAGGGATCTTGAGGGAACATATGGTTTGAAGAGGGGTCATAAGTATGTGGGGGCTGTCCCATTCACTGTCCTGTCACTTAGCCTGTCCATGTCCAAGTATGTTACCACACACAAGGAATCCAGCCATTGGTGTCTCTCGGCAGTACAGACAATATACAGAATATACAGAGACAACATACAGAGACAATGTACATCTTATTTACAGACAAAATACGCAATATACAAGCAATATACAGATAATATAAAAGACAAAATATATACATACAGTGCAAGTGTGTGTGGTGGTGCAAGCAACAATAATGGCATAGCAGATGATACTGCTCAGCTATTTATGAGGGTGATGGCATGAGGAAAGAAACTGCTCCTGTGCCTGATGGTTTTGGTATACAGGGTTCTGTAGGGGGAGGAGTTGAAAAAGGTTATGTCCAGGGTGTGAGCACTCTGTAATGATTTTCCCTGCCTGTTTCCTGGTTCTTAAAGAGTACAAGTCCTGGAGGGTGGGCAGGGGAGCACCAATGATTTTTTCTGCTGTCATTACTGTTCGCTGCAGTCTGTTCCTATCCTGATTTGTGGCTGCTCCAAACCAGACCGTGATGGATGTGCACAGGACGGATTCAATGACTGTGGTGTAGAACTGCCTCAACAGCTCCTGTGGCAGACCATACTTCCTCAGTTGCTGCAGAAAGTCTCCACAGTTAACACAGGGCTGTTGGATATTATGAGGGGGAGCAGTGCTGAGGGGTGTCTCCTAAAGTCCAATGTCATCTCCACAATCTGGGGCGTGTTCAGCTCCAAGTTGTTCTGACTGCACCAGAGCACCAGACGTTCAACCTCGCGCCGATATACAGACTCATCACCATCCTGGATGAGTCCGATGACCGTAGTGCCGTCTGCAAACTTCAGGAGTTTAACAGCTGGGACCTTGGAAGTGCAGACATTGGGACACATCCTTGGGGAGCGCCAGTGCTGACCCTCCATATGCCAGAAGTGACTTCCCCCAGCCTCACCTGCTGTTTCTTGCCTGTCAGGAAGCTAGTGATCCACTGACAGAAGGCGAGGGATACAGTGAGCTGGGAGGGTTTGGAGGAGAGGATTTCTGGAATGATGGTATTGAATGCCGAGCTGAAGTCTACAAACAGGATCTTTGCGTATGTCCCTGGGCAGTCAAGGTGTTGCAGGATGTAGTGCAGTCCAGTGTTGACTGAGTCATCCACTAACGTGTTTGCCCGGTAGGCAAACTGCAAGGGGTCCAGCAAGGGCTGTGACGGTAATGATTTTTTCTTCCCGTGGTAATAAAGCAACAAATTACCATGATTTAGCGGTTTACCGCCCCCGGTAGGCTATATGTAGCCGCATTACATCAGTTTTAATTATTCTTCAAATCAAACGACAAATAAGAAGATAAGGGGACATTAGGCTAATGGTTTTTAAACATGCAACATAATTGAACATTCATGATGTCGGTAGGCTATCTACTACAATCTCTGCTTGTATAAAGTGCTGCAAAAAAATCAAACGGTCTTTTTACTTTACGTGGCAAACGCAGATGTACTGAACGGCAAATTTTGTTTTAACCCTTTCACGCGTACAGTCACACCCGTGTGATTAAACTGGTGTGATTAGAACACTAGATTGGAGAAATTCTAGCTAATTTTAGCTTTGAGGAAACAGCGATTTAACTCTAAAAATATAACAAATGCTAACTGAAATCTATAAGAAACTTAATAACGCAAATGAAAACATAACGAACCATATAAGGTAACACACGATACATACCATGACAAATAAGTTGCATGCGAAAGGGTTAAAATGAAATTTGCCATTCAGCACATCTGCGTTTGCCACACCTTTCAGTAATTTAGCCAGGTAAATATCCATGCTGGAATTGCGGAAGGAAGCTGTGGTCAAACTTGATAATGTGATTAATTTGCATTCAAACATTAACGTGTTAAAGTTTCCAGATTAATCGCGAACGAGCGTTAACTTTAACAATTAAATAATTGCGGTGATGCGGTAATGAGCTCAACCCCGCGGTAGGCGTCTCATGATCGCGGTATTACGGTGATGCGGTTATCGTCACAGCCCTAGTCAGAGCGACAGGCTTGTAGTGATAGTCTCATGATGGAGGGTTTCTTGGGGACCAGGATGATGGTTGAGCATTTGAAGCAGGAGGGGACTTCACACAGCTCCAGGGATCTGTTGAAAATCTGTGTGAAGGCTGGAGCCAGTTAGTCAGCACAGGCTTTAAGACAGGAGGGGGAGACACCATCTGGACCCGGTGCTTTCCTGGTTTTCTGTCTTTAGAAGAGCCGACTCACATCCTCCTCACATATCTTGAGTGCAGCCTGAGTATTGGGGGGGAGGGTAGCAAGGTTGCCAGAGGTGTGATGGGGGCTATTGTTGTTGGGCTGGAGTGGGTGTGGGGTGTGAATTTGTCCCTCTCAAACCTGCAGTAGAAGACATTCAGGTCATCAGCCAGATCTTTGTTTGCCTCAGCAGGGGTGGATGGTCTTCTGTAGTTTGTGATGTCTTGCAAGCCTTTCGACACTGATGCAGGGTCGTTGGCTGTAAACCTGTTTTTCAGCTTTTCAGTGTAGCTTCTTTTAGCCACTCTGATCTCCCTTTTCAGTGAGTTTCTGGCCTGCTTGTCTGTAGGCATCCTCCTTGGCAAGACAGAGTTGTCTTAGTCTGGCTGTGAACCATAGCTTGTTGTTGTTGTACGTGCAGAAGGTCTTGGTTGGCACATCACAAAACCTGTTGCAAGATGTCACGGTGTCAGTCAGTTCATCCAGGTTGCCAGTTGCAGCTTCAAAAACACTCCAACTATCTGGAGTGAACTGCCTAATGTTAAGCAGTTCCTTTCTAGTGAAAGTAGTTGGGTTTGAGTAAGGGAACACACAGAGAATAAACAAAAACAAACAAAGTACTAGAGAGCACTGTACCAAGGCTGCCATCCGCGGTGCCATCTTCCATCAAAGGATCCAGCTTAAGGGTGAAATGATCTGCAAAGTCATCCACAGAGAGATCAGAGAGGGATGGAGGTGACAGAGGAAGTAGAGAGAAAGTAGAAAATAGACTGTGTGGATTAGAAAGTGAGCTTTGAATTTTAGATTCAAAAAAGGAAGTCTTAGCTGACATCACACTCGCAGAGAAGGCAGCGAGGAGTGCTTGATTGTTCAACAGATCGGTGGAGGAACTGGATTTTCTCCACTTCTGTTCTGCAGCATGAAGCTTTGCCCTATTCTCGCGAAGTACCTCAGTTAGCCAAGGACACAGCAGAGTGAGTCATACAGGCCTGGAATTTAGAGGACAGAGAGAATCAAGGGAAGAGGACAGAGAAGAGAAACGGGTGGATGCAGCAGAGTTAGTAGACAGTTTAGAGAAAGCATGAAGGGAAAGGAGAGAAGCGAGAACTGTGGACAAGAAGGTTGAAGATGACAGGTTGCTTATATTACAGTGAGAAGTTACAGTCTCCCAGGTGGTCAGGTGGTCTGTAAACAACAATAATACACATTCTAGAGGGGTTAGTAATAGTAACAGCATGAAATTCAAAAGAGATTGAGAGATGAGAGAGAGAGAACAGAGAATTTCCAGGCCTGGGATATGAAGAGCCCAGCCCCACCGCCCAGGCCAGAGGGTCGGGAGTGTGGGAGAGTGAGTCTGCAGCAGAGAGGGCTGCCAGGGTTACACTGTTGTCCAGGGTGATCCATGTCTCAGTGAGGAGGAGGGAGGCTTATGCTGTGATGAAGTCTTTCTGGTAGCAGACTGACAATTCCACAAGCCTCCAGCAATAGGCAGGTTGTTGGCGGAGGTCAATGACAGGTAGACAAGTTTGGAGATATTTCGAGACAGAGGAGGACATCGATGACAAGTGCATCATCTGCAGAAGACAATCACAGGGGTCAGATGATGCATGGCACATTGTTGTTCACCCTGATGTTCTCCCTCAATGAATTCCCACAGATAGACTCCCTTGTCTGTCTCCGAACAAGTCTTCGTCTGACTGAGGCTGCCACTACAGCTGCTGCTATAGCATTACTCTGCTACAAGAACACAGGATGCTCATTTCACAACTGATGAAATACGCTCTTCACTAAGAATAAGAACAATAAGAAAACAGAATTCAGAACAGCACTTTTTGAGACTGCCCCCACCAGGAATGATTAGCAGAATGTAGGTAAACAAGGCAGGTTTGTGTTTGTCATTTCATGCTCCAACACACTTGGAATACCACCTTGTTGTTCAGGAGATAACACCAGCATCTTTGAAACCATTTCCTTTCATCCTCTAGCACCTTACACATGTCACGTTGCTTAACAGGGGTCACACAATACCAGGACAGCAAGACCCTGTCAACAAATGAAAGTGAGTGCCAGAGTCTGGCTCTGATTGGACGGCAAGACACTCCAGCAGCACAGTAAGGTATTCAGATAGAATGCTTCCATGCCACATTGCACTGGCAATGGTGTGCTAATGTGACGTATCTGAATGACAGCAAACTCCAGTCATTTCCAAGATGGCAAGAGTGAGTCACTGTTTCCACCTCTGTGCATTGATCAAAACAATATCGTCCCATGGTCATAGGTAGGAAAGAGGGCAGGCAGAAAACACACCTTTAAGCTGGTAACAGTTCAGACCAGTTCAGTTGTTTTTCTTAATGAATTAGGAAATTAACAAGACAATTAGTATAACAATCTCCAACCAGCAGCTAAGTTCTCTGCCTGCCCTACCTGTACTTAGTCAGTGCTGGTCCAAAGCACTGTTACTCTTGGAGGGGTGCAGATACAGGACACATGTGGGGATTTGTTGAGTCATCGCTATGATCAGGTCTCCGCCCTCTCATTTTGATAGCCCATCCCTGTGGTCTTTGTTGGTGTAGAGGTATTAGGATACACATCTTGATCTATCTTGATCTAACCCAAACTGTTTCAGTAAACTTCCAACTACATGGATGAATACTGCAGAAGAAGCATGGTGCTGTGTAAAACAGTGTGGGTAGTGGTGTCTACTGTGGAATTAAATGAGGTAAGCTAGAGCACACTCCAGCATTATCCATCCCTTGCGGTAAAAATGGTGGCACACCCTAGTGTGGCATAGAGACAGCCCAGATGGAGGACACAGAGAGGCAGAGCACGGGGCGAATCCCAGCCATGGGACATGCTGATGCTCGTAGCCACGCTCAACTCTCGTTGTTTGACCTGCGCTCAGGCCCAATTCTGGTAGAGCGCTATTGTTGAGATTTCCAGGCAATTTTTTCACCAGCACATCAGACTATTTTCATAGCGAGAGGGACAATTTTTCCCTCTCCATAAATGACAAGGATCACAGTTGGGGTGACAGACTCCATTCAAAATGCACTGTAGTAAAATATGCATATGGCCCGCATACAATCTTCAGTTGTTAGGCATCATTTTATTGTAAAGATTCCAGAATAAGTAAACTTTGTGATGACTAAGGTCAGAGACAACACAGTA
This sequence comes from Megalops cyprinoides, assembly GCF_013368585.1. Classification (NCBI taxonomy): domain Eukaryota; kingdom Metazoa; phylum Chordata; class Actinopteri; order Elopiformes; family Megalopidae; genus Megalops; species Megalops cyprinoides. The sequence goes on from NC_050600.1 coordinate 29,291,854, forward strand.
TAGAAATGAAAGACTAGAGAAAACCCAAGCACCCTGCATGGCCCTCCAAGACACCCCAGGAGCAGACAGCGGAGGTAGACCTACCCGTCACTACGTGGAAAGACGCTTGCACCCTGGACACACCACTAGCCCTGCTATCAGTCTTGCCAGGATCAAGTGATCCCCCCCCCCTCATCTTTACGTAACCCCAAGAGCCTTGGCACTCCATCTGTACTGAAGTCATTATTTTATTTGAATAAGTCTGCAGCTGTTCAGTGCAGAAAACAGCCAGGCTGCATGCACCAGGGGAATGCACAAATCCTCTCCCCTGCTACCAGAGTCTGCATTCTCCATGATAGTCAATCCCACATAAGCACGAGAGATCCAGACTCCAAACAGGACCCCTGTCTCAGCTGGACTTTCATCCATAAGCCTTGGAGGGCCAGATGACTTGGATCTTGGCAAGTCCAACCAAACATTTGTCCTGGGTTATCTTTTATGCCAAAAATGTACTGCGTGTGTTATAATAAACATGCATACATATACTTGGAGCAGTAGAAGATTGCTATTGTACCCTTGGGCAAGGTACGTAATCAGAATTGCCTCAATAAATATCCCGATGTTTGAACAGAACAGCTTCATATGTCACTCTAGATAAGAGCATCTGCTAAACAACTGAAATGCAATACATGCATACATACGTAGGCACCAGGGTTTACGTTAGCTGGCACACGCCGGCTTTTAGCCAGTATCACGTGTAGTTGTCCGGCAGATGAAAATATCAACGGCCAAAATGTCCAGTGGGAAATATGCCAAATAAATAAATAAATAAATTCATTAATAGCATATTAAATAGCCTAATATTTGTGTGACCTATAAAATATGTTGCCAAGACAACTTAAATATAAACTTATATTATGCAAAAGTTTGGTTTTGCCTCCCCTGTTATGACAATGAGAGAGTCAGTGTTTGGTCATGTGACTAAGCGTTGTGCGAGATAAAAACCTGTGCCTCGCATTCCATAGCAACAGCCCTGCACTTTGGCTCTACTCCGCATATTAGTACGACTACGAAATGTCAAAGCAGATATCCCTCGGCCCGTTTTTTAAAAAACCAAGTGATGGTGCAAGTACTATAGCCAGCAAGACTACAGAAATGCGTCAAGCTCCTAAAGAAATGGAAGATGTGACAGCCAAAAAAACAAAACGATGTTTTAAACCAGAATGGCGGGAAAAGTGCAAATGGTTAAGACATGAAAAGGTGGACAGAATAGACAAAATGTTCTGTACCATTTGTGAGAGGGCAGGTAGGACAAATGGCTTCATCAAAGGGTCAATGAATTTGAAATCCTCTGCACTGACAGAACACAGTCAATGCTCTGACCACACATCAGCTGTTCATTTAACACAACAGCAAAATGCCATGAAACAGCACTGTGATAACGCGATCAAGTTGAGAAAAGACGCACATATCTCGCAGCTGAAAGTCATTTACCACATGGCAAAAAACAACATCCCATGCCATCAGTTTGCTTGGTTAACAGATTTATTGAAATCTCTAAAAGCCCCTGATTTTGAAAGTGATGCAAGTTTATACAGACACAATGAATCAGTAAACGACATGGAAATTGCCCTGGAAAAAACTCTGAAGAGCTAGATGACAAACTCAAGAGAAGTGACTGTCTAGGTCTAATAATTGATGAAACGGTGAACATTACAGTAGACAAAAAGCTCATAATGTACTTGAAATTGGAAAATGGGGGGAAGACCGAAACATGTTTCCTGGGTAACTATGACTGAATGTGAGGGGGCAGTTTCCTGGGGGCCATCCTTGGGTGTGCGCCTGTGCCTTGAGTTACCTGTGGGGGTTCTGCTGATAAGGGGAGCAGCAGGACCGGTTTGGCCAGGTTTCAACTGAGTTGTAAACAAGTGCCTGTGAGAGGTGGGGGTGGTGCGCAAACAACGACAAAGACAAAGACAGAAACAGAAACATGTGGCCCTTTACTACAATGACTTTCACTCGAGGACAGCACAGTGCATTTACAATAAAGTGGTGGATGGTCTCAAGGAGAGAGGTGTGGATATCAGCCGAGTGACAGGTCTGGGATCCGATGGAGCCAGGGTCATGACAGGTATACACTCTAGATTTCGCTCCCTCTTGAAAAAGGAGTGCACTGTGTTGCCCACCGTGTGGCACTGGCCACAGCTGATGCATCGAAAGCTGTTCAAACAGTTTCAAACTACAAGCACACAGTGCATTCAATGTATTCATTTTACAAGCACTCGGCAAGCAGGACAAATCGACTTTGTCAGCTCAGTGCTACCATAAGCAACGAGGATATGACGAGTCTAAAACAACAATGCGCTCTGCGCTGGCTCTCTCTGGGCAAGGCAGTGGATGCCAGAGTGAATGAAGAGGCTGCTGGTGGCAATTCTCAAGGTCATGGACTTCTCAGTCAGATTCAAGAATACGGATTCATTTCCCTGACCAATGCACTTTCAGATATCCTGTTCATCCAGTGATGAACAAGCTAAATCTGTGTTTCCAGAAGGAAGACGTTAATTTAGCCAACATCCTACCGATGGTGCAAGCCTCTGTAGCCGCTCTGACCCATCTTAAAGACACCTCAGGCCCAGAAGAACAGGACTTCAAGCGTGAGTTTGTTGATGGCGAGTTCAAAGGCATCAAAGTGACACAGGCAGCAGAGAAATTTGTGCGCACATTCAACACTGCGAGGAAGCAATACATCAAACACCTCATTGATGCTCTTGAGAAGAGATTCCCCAGTAATGACCTGGACATCCTCAACTGCTTCAATACAATCTTCAATCCTGCCAGATACCCAGGAACCGACGGTGAGTCTCAAATGTTTTATAGGCTAAGGCTAATAGACAGATTAGGGATGTAGCGGTCTAAGCATGGTTTAAACTTTAGGCTATTATTATTATTATTATACTTTCGGGTTACATTAGGCCTGCTGTGTGATTAATTGTAGCCTAGATAATTGAAAATGGTTATGTTTTCCACAGAACTTCAGCAATATGCTGAAAGAACAATCAGGCGATTGATTGATCATTTTTGCACAGCGAAGGAGACAGACACCAGCACAGTGCAACCTTCCATTTGCAGCTCGGATACTTGGCGAGATGCAGTGCTGATGATGACTGCACTGCGTGGCTACGGCGGGTTGAAATTCAACATGGCCTATGAAACGGCCATCAGGGAATTCGGGGAAATTTATCCTGACTGGGCAAAGCTGGGAAAGATTGTCAGCACAATTCCTGTGTCCAGGGTGCCTGCAGAGCGTGGATTCTCGCTCCAGAACAGGAAAAAAACAGCCCTGAGAAGCTGCCTCACTGAGGAAAAGGTGACAAGGTTGATGAGAATTGCAAATTGTGCCAAGGGGTCGGATGGCTTCAACTTTGCAAAAGCAGCGGAGCACTTCTATTCAATGAAGTCGCGCCGCGAATAAGCAGGAATTTGACAAACGCGGTTTCGGAATTCGGACCGACCAGCCTATTATTTTATTTTAGACCTAATTGTTTCTTCATTTAGCCTATTTTCAAGTTATTTAATTTGACGGGCCTGGAATGCAAAGAGTACGTTTAATGTAGGCTAATGTCTTTATTTAGCATAATTAACAATAGCAAGGCTATTTGTTTTATTTTATTGTTATAGCCTATATGTTCAGTTTGCGAAGAGTTGCAAAGAGTTCATTCGTGCTGACTACTTTTAACAAAATACATTTGTTGGATCATAGCGTTTGTGTTTTGTGTTTTATTGCTGTTTGAATATAGGCTATTATATGGCTATTTAAAACATAGACTATGTCCGGTCGTTGTTCTATATGGCCGGAATTCTTGAATATTAAGGGCCATTTTGGCCATCAAAAAAAAGTCTAGCGTAAACTCTGGTAGGCACATATATTCATATATCGATATAAAAATGGAACTTATTTATATATTTTGTAATCATGCCATATATATATCGATATATATATTAGAGGTGTAACGGTACGCAAAAGTCACGGTTCGTACCTCAGTTTTGAAATCACAGTTCAGTATGTTTTTGGTATAGTGAAAAAATATATGTTTATTTATATTTCTATATATATAAATTTATATGTTTACAATTTAAATTCATTTATTATGCACTTAAATTGTAAACATATAAACTTGTACAAACTTGTAAACAGTGGCAAACTGGCCATAATTTCCTGAATACATAAGGAATGCACATAAAGGCAAACACCTATGGCGTTTGTTATTGCTTTTGCCCGATCTGAATTAGCAGGGAGAGGTTGCTTAAATGTCATGGGGAGCAGTGCACTCTGTTTTTCCCTTGTACCGGTGATATTCAGATTTGGATAGGGATGTGCATCTCCATCAAGGCCAATGCGATACACATCTCAATCCGATACATTAAAGTTACATATAGGCCTAAAGCAACTACTAATGTGATAGAATATGATTCACCCCTATTGCGATGCAGTGTGATTCGACACAATTTGATTCAATACAATGCGATCCAACGCGATACGATGCGATGCAAAAGAATATGATGCTACACCAATTCAATATGGTACAGATAATTTGACTTTATTTCTTTGGTTCTTCTTAAGCAGACAGCAAATCATAAATTAACTAAAAAAAGTGCCATTTACTTAAGTTAGTCGTGCTGCCTGTGTACTTTATAGCGGCATGGCATATTTTGCAAATTGCATGCGTCTTGTCAAATTGCCCGTCTCTCTTGAAAAATCGGAAATGTCCTGAAACATTTGATTTGTAGTAAATCGGTGGAACGTGTAATTCTTCCTCCTCCATGATAATCTGTGACTCGCTCGGACACACCTCCAACTCTGGCGAGACTTGACGAGAATTGGCCACTGACAGCAGTGGAGATAAGAGAGCGCATCTGAGAAACAGTTTAGAGAGGATGAATCAATCTAAATATAAGATTATTGGTCGCATTTCTAAATAATAAAGGCATAGGGCCTCTACTACTAATAATATATAAATAAATCGGATTTTACCGATGCAAACATATTAGAAACGATGCAATCCAAGTTCATCCCAAATTATCCGGTGCACACTTTTTTTTTAATCGAGGCGATCCCATCGTGAATTTTTATGCCAGTGCACCGATGCGAATCGTGAATCTTACCATCTCTACATTTGGATGATGCCATCTCAAATGAGTAATCATGTTCGACGTACTGCCAGCAACATACCTGATTTCAGTTGAACAATGCCGGCAGCTGCCTTCGTCTTATACACTTGTCTTTGCCCATTGCTACTGTAGTCACTGGAAAACCGAAATGTTCCCAAACAGGAGACCTGAAGGATACGGGAGGGTCCTGAAGCTCTGGCTTTGCGGTCGCCATACTTACAAAGCTGCATCACTGAACATGTGCTAATTCAGTTGCTAAATTACGGCTCCGTTATGGAATCAGAGAGGAAACTGAGTTTTTAACTTTAGTTCCGCACACAGAAATGTAGAAGAGAGGGCACACTGTGTCTTGTCAATTATCACTTTATTCGTTAACTGACCTATTCGCTAACTGACCATCAGAGCATAAAAAGTTATGCACGTAACGTGCGTGGTTAAAGCTAGACTATATTCACTTGGATCACAACGCGCACCAGACCAAACGTCCTGTACCGAACGGTACGGTACAAATACGTGTACGGTTACACCCCTAAATAGAATAATAATTTCGTGCTTTACATGTGTTATAGTGTTAATTGTGAAATGAAAAATGAGTTTTGTTGCATTAATAACGTAATGAGAGCTCAAAAGGCTGCACCTGCAGCGGTGGCAGCGGGTTGGGGTTGGGGGGGATGACGGAACCGAGACACCAGACCGTGAACGTTTGTATTGCGGTTTTGGTCTCGGTTTCAGAACCGTTACACCCCTTATATATAGCCAAGAATTTTTTGTCCATTTATCCAAATCTTTTGGGTGAAAACAAGCATTCATCGTTATGCTTTGTTCCTAATGTTCCTAATAATTAACTATTTGTTTTTTCTCTGGATTTTTGTTTTTTGGAAGATCACATGACAGACGGAAAAAGTCTGACGTTTACATTGTTGTTATTTCTCTCTTTACATTTCAAAAACCTGCAATTAGAACATATGATGACTGTAGAAAAGGGCCACATGTTTCTGTTTCTGTCTTTGTCGTTGTTTGCGCACCACCCCCACCTCTCACAGGCACTTGTTTACAACTCAGTTGAAACCTGGCCAAACCAGTCCTGCTGCTCCCCTTATCAGCAGGACCCCCACAGGGAACTCGAGGCACAGGCGCACCCCCAAGGACGGCCCCCAGGTCACCATTTGCCCTCGGACCTGCCCGTATCCTTTGGCCACCAATCAGGGCCTCAATAGGGCCAGGGATACGGGACAATATAAAGGCGGTGGTGACCTCCACCACCTCAGTACCGCAACAATACCTGGGAGGTGAAGAACTGGGGAGACCAAGCCTTTGGGGACCAAGCATTGTGCTGTTGTTGTGTGCGTCTGTGCCAAAGTAAGTAGTATGCCTAAGTTCAACTGGTTGTAATACAGTTGCCTGGAGAGAGAGAGGGGTGTGCATGTTAATTAAGATGAGTGTCCCTGATGTATAAATGTTTCCATAGCCATTAATGCAGTTAAAGCCTGTATGTCCCACACAATGTTATCCCGGTGCAATGTACTTTGCAGCACTGCTTGCATGCCTGTTTGTATATTGCACATTCAATGATTGAGTTATTCTCCCTGCTTACTCTTTGCAGGAAACCACACACACATACAACACAAACCCTCACATCCACCCATTCCAAATCCCCAATAAACAACTGAACCTGGAACTTGACTCCTGTGTCCTGACCGACACCCCACTGTGATAGCAAATTAGCCTGAACCTAGTTACGGGTGAAACTGCCCCCTCAGTTTCAATGACGAGAACAGGCCATTCGGCCCAACTAAGCTCGCCATTTCTTAATTAAAGAGTATCCAGAACTGCATCAAGTCTAGACTTGAACACAGCAAGGGTCTCTGCCTCAACTACATGACCTGGTAACCTATTCCATGTATTGATAACTCTTTGTGTAAAATAATATTTTCTTATATCAGTGCGGAACTTACTCTCAACTAGTTTCCATTTATGTCCTCTTGTTTTACAGACTGAACTCACCCTAAAGAATCTATTATAGATAACCTTATTGATTCCTTTTATAAATTTAAATACCTCAGTTAGATCACCCCTAAGCCTCCTCTCACTTAGTCTAAATAGGTTAAGTAACTTGAGTCTTTCCTCATAGCTTTTATATTTCATGCCAGGAACTAATTTAGTTGCCCTTCTTTGAACCTTTTCTAGAGCTTCGATATCTTTTTTATAGTGCGGTGCCCAGAACTGCACACAGTATTCCAGGTGCGGTCTGACTACGGCATTGTATAATTTCAATATAACCTGTTTAGATTTATACTCAAAACTTTTGTCTATATATCCCAGCATCCTGTTGGCCTTTTTTACTGCTACAGCACACTGCCTAGATCCTGTTAAGCTTGGGTCAACCATTACTCCCACGTCCTTTTCAAATTGAGCACATTCTAGTTTTTTTCCACCCATGAAGTAGTCTTGCCTAAGGTTCTTATTTCCCACATGCAAGACTTTACATTTATCTAAATTGAATGTCATCTGCCAGGTATCTGCCCACTTTTGGATGCTGTTTAGGTATTCCTGTATTACCTTAGTTGATTCTATACTGTTGGCTAGACCCCCTAGTTTTGTGTCATCTGCAAATTTTACTATTTTACTACTAACCTCTGTATCAAGATCATTTATGTATATAAGAAATAGCAAAGGCCCCAACACCGATCCCTGCGGGACTCCACTTCATACAGGACCATGCTCTGATACAATTCCTCCCACAGTTACAGTCTGCTTTCTATTAGACAGCCAACTTTGAACCCACTCGGTGATAGCTCCTGTAATTCCTGCAGATGTCATTTTCAATATGAGTCTCTCGTGCGGAACTTTGTCAAATGCCTTTTGAAAGTCCAAATAGATGATATCATAAGCTTGGTTTGAGTCCAGACATGCTGTACCTTCCTCAAAGAAGTCCAGGAGGTTTGTTAAGCATGACCTCCCTCTGCGAAAACCGTGTTGGCTATCATTTAGAACACCATTTCGTTCCAGGAATAATTCCAAATTATCCCTAAGGATGGATTCCAGTATTTTGCATGCGATACAAGTTAAGCTGACAGGCCTATAATTCCCTGGTTCAGTCCGGTCTCCTTTCTTGTAGATTGGTACTACACTGCCATGTTTCCAGTAATCTGGTATTTGTCCAGTTTTAAGGAATTGCTTAAAGAATAGAACTCTTGGATATATTCCATCAGGGCCTGCTGCCTTATTTGTTTTAAGTTTTTGAAGTTTATCTAGTACTTCTGCATCATTTAAATCAATTTCCTCTATGAGTCTCTGAGAACTGACTGCACCTGAAGGCATACGCAAAAACACTTCACTAGTGAAACTCTCCACAAAGTAACTGTTTAGTGTATCAGCAATAGCTTTGTTATCGTAAACCATAACCCCACCCTTATTTTTTATACCTCTTATTTCATCCTTAACTATCCTTTTTTGACCATAATATTGAAAAAAAACGTTTAGAGTTGCTCTTTGCATCTAGTGCAATCTGTCTTTCAAAACACCTTTTAGCTTCCCTTATTTTTTTCTTAACTTGAGCTCGCATATTATTGTATTCAATCTTATTACTATCTGAGCTCTCCAACTTGTATTTTCTAAATAATTTCCTTTTTTGTTTCAAACTGTTCCGTAGCGACTTATTCATCCACTGTGGATGCTTCTTTTTCAGCTTTCCTTTTCTCATTTGCGGAATGAATTTACGCTGTACATCCAGAATAAGCGTTTTAAATATGCACCACATTTCTTTCACAGTTTTACCACCTAGAAGAGGTACCCAGTTTATGTTCCTTGTATATTCACGCATCTTAATAAAGTCAGCTTGCCTAAAGTTGAATACTGTAGCATTGGAGAATGCAGACTTAACTTGCCAAAAAACTTCAAATGTAATTGAACTATGGTCACTTGTACCGAGTGGTTCCCCTACCTCAATACTGCCGATTCTATCAGGATTATTACACAGAAGCAGATCTAGGATTGTGTTCTCTCTAGTGGGTTGAGTAACAGACTGTATCAAAAAACAGTCATTTACAACATCCAAAAACTCTTCCTCACATTTACCTTGACCTGACACAGCTTCCCAATTAATTGAAGGGTAATTGAAGTCCCCCATTACTATTGTCTCACCCTCCTGACATGCTAGTTTAATGTTATCAAAGAGCATACTACTGACATTGCTGTCTGAGGCTGGTGGCCTATAGGATACTCCAACATTCAGAACCTTTTCATTTTCCCCCAATATCTTAATCCATATGTCTTCACTAACACCAAGGGGCTCCATTCCTGGTATTTCCTGAGTATTAAGATTATTCTTTACATAGAGAGCTACGCCTCCTCCTCTTCTATTGATTCTATCTTTTCTTGGCAGCTTGTATCCCTCTACGTTGTATTCATCCCCATCCCCTGAACCAAGCCACGTCTCTGTAATCCCAGCAACATCAAAGTTACTATTACTCATAACAGTTTCCAGATCGAGAATTTTATTTTTTATGCTTCTAGCATTTAAACAGAGGAATTTCAGGGTACCACGTGTGCCTCTCCTGCCCTTCACCCCCGCCCCCAACTGCTCAGAACCACCTCTATTACAGTGCTGCTCTGACTGATTTACAAGCATCGTTTCCTCTCTACTAATAAAATATTTAGCCATGGTGTGTTCTATTCCGGCAGTCTGTCTATCCCTACCCATCTGACTGTATAACCTCCGTGCCCCCCACACCCTAGTTTAAATAACCCTCTGCTATCCTAAGCATACGCTGGCCCAGTGCAGCTGTACCCCTCCGGTTCAGGTGCAACCTGTCCCGCTTGTACAGGTCACCCCTGTTCCAAAAGGAGTCCCAGTGCCCCATAAACCTGTACCCCTCTTTCCTACACCAGGTTTGTAGCCACGTGTTAACCCTCCATATAAAGGCTTGCTTCCCTTTGCTTGCATGTGGTACCAGTAGAATTCCAGAGAAGACTACCGTGGAGGTTCTGCTCCTAATCTTCCCTGCTAGCTCAATAAATTTTTCTTGCAGAACCCCGAACCTACCCTTTCCTATGTCATTGGCTCCAACATGGACCATGACCACTGGATCCTCCCGCACTCTGGCCAGGAGCTTGTCCGCGCTCTCCAGGAGGTCTCCAACCTGGGCGCCAGGCAGGCAACAGACCATGCGAGACTCCTTGTCGCACGAACACACTATGCTATCTACCCCCCTAATGATTGAATCCCCCACTATCACCAACTCCCTTTTCTTGGAGAATGAGGCCACCTGGGTGCCCTTGGGGCTCTTCAGTCCTCCCACTCTCAGGATCGTGGTCCAACTCGTCCTGCAGTGGCACGAAACGGTTGGTCACTGCAATCTCTGGAGATGCTGCCCCTCTTGGAATTTTGTGCCCCTTTCTATGCCTACGCCCTACTGTAACCCAGCTCTCTCGCCCTATCTGGTCTGTATCTTTCCCCCTACCCGGCTTGGGTGAGCACACTATCTCTCTATAGGGCGTACTAATCAGTTCCTGGAACTCTAACAATTTAGGATTACTGTGGAGTCCAGCTAGTTGGGCCTCGAGATCAAGAATCTTGTTCTCCACGTGCTCAACAAGTCGGCAACAGTCGCAGATGACCTCATTCTGGAGGTCTCCCTCCAGAAATCCGATCGTCCGGCAACTCTCGCACAGTTTTGGCCACATTTTTTCCCCTAACTGAAACGCTTTCCCTAAATAAGGATTTACTGCCGAGACAGAATTACCAGCTAAAGAACTGCTAAAAGCACCGAAGTGGCTCAGAACAGTCAAAAGGCAGAAATCAAGCGCAAGAAATGCCACTTAGCCTAATACAATAAAACTACGTTTACAGTTCAGCAGACGCGCAGACGCGCTAACACAACCAGAATCAGAATATCCTAAAATCTGACGCTGAAAAATAGTAGAAAAAGGTAAACAAGCGAACTGGCTAGCTAGTTAAACTACCCGGATAGCTAGCTAAAGTGTGCTGCTTAATTATTTAGAGATTTGCTCCTGAGAGGGCGAAAAACCACAAAAAAACCTCTCATCGGCTAGAGCCGAATTAGCTGCGACGGAGGAAAAAAAGTGGAAAATTCCCTCTCTGTCCCCTAATGGCAACAAAAGATTCAACTTTAGGAGCAGATCATACCTACCTTATGTAATAGCTAGGTAAATAGCACCAATTTTTATTTTTATCCTATTGAATGTAATAGCACAGAAACCACTCCACAAACACAACACAAACAAACACAGCACAAACACAGCAGGAACTCGTCCAAGCTAGAGCAATCGAGCAAGAGCAATCGAGCAATCGAATTTCTTAAGGGTGTGTAGACTTTTTATATCCACTGTACATTAAATAATTTGCTCACCACATGAATCCAAGGCCTTCATCAGAAGGAATGTTCATGCTGGTTATTCATGCACATTCATTGTCTTTGGCATTAGTTAGTGCGAAAAGGCTTCACACGTGAGCCTGCCTCTCTCTTCCTGCTGAAACGTTTGCACACCTTAGTGTCAAACCCCAGCAGCTCCTCATCAGCTTAGAAGGCACTTAGATAAACACGGAGGGTCATTAATTCAGGCATCTGCACAGACATACAATTGAATGTGAGGAGTGCAGAAGAGTGGTGGAGATCAGCATTCCAATCCCCCATTAACATGCCTTAATCTCTACCTGTGAAAAGCACAGACAGTGGTAAATAATGTGTCAACTGGATGCATCTGGCTTCATCCACAAACCACAAACCTTTAATCCAAACAATCTCCTACCCCCCCCAACAAGAGCCTAAACCTGTCAGGCAACTTGCTGACAGCTTGTCAACATGTTTCTCAGAGATTACCAGAGTTCACGGTGAGCACAATTCCACAACACGTAAGCATAACTCCATCACAGGGGGAAGAAGGAGGGCCATCTATTTTTACATGTCACTACGAACATACTGCACATCCTTTAATATCGGCATTACGTGGAGCAGATTCCCAGAAGCTGGTCAGGAATTGATACAATCATGTTGTGCAGCTATCACATTCACTGAAATGCATGGCAGTGTACACCTTATCAGCCATTACATTACTGGCATTTAGCAGACGCTCTTAATCAGAGCAACTTACATAGGTTATAATTTTTTTAAATGTTACCCATTTATACAGCAGGATATTAACTGAGGCAATTCTGGGTTACATACCTTGCCCAAGAGTACAACAGCACCAGTGGCAATCTTTCGGTTACGAGGCCTGCCCTTTCCACTAAACTATGCTGCTGGCCCACAGCAAGCATAGCAAGCCTACGTTTGTCACCTTATTTGCTCTCTCACTCTCTGTCTCTGGTCTATTTTGCAGGGGTCCTGCAGGAGGCACTCTCAACAGGCCAGGACTGCCTGCACGCGGGGGACACCTGCTCGAGTGATGACACCTGCAGCCCACGGCTGCGCACACTGCGACAATGCGTGGCTGGTGACGGCAGTATGAAGCTGGGGCCTGGTGCACGCAACCAGTGTGCCAATGCGGTGACAGCGCTACTCTCTAGTCCGCTGCGTGGCTGCCAATGCAAGAGGGGCATGAAGAAGGAAAAGAACTGCCTCAGTATCTACTGGAGCCTACACCAGTCTGTCCTGCACGGTGAGAAAGCCAGCGGCCAATCAGCACACAGGGCCTGGCCACATGGGGCAGGGAGCCCACCTGCAGGTGTGATTTAAATACCAGGAGATGGAGCTGGCAGAAGGCCCAATAACAGCAAGGCCATGCAGGACTAGCATAGATGGGAGCACCTGCTAGACAGCCTGTTTGTGCCATGGGTCCAATATGTTCATTTGTCTCATCTTCAAAGTCTTGAGGACTTGATCAAAGATGTTGACATTGTTGATTATGTTTAAACTTTCCTATTGTAGGCTTTTGGATTTATCATCAGCTCTGGAAAACGTCCTGGGGATCAACCCCTCCCGTTTGCCGCAGATGCACACTAAAAAATATGGGAAGGAAAGATTGGAAAAGTGGGAGGGGGGAGATGGGAGGCAGACAAAATCAGCACCATTGTGTCACGGAAGAACAGTGAGGGATTGTAGGCACTTATTTTCATGCTGCAGGTTGAACCATGCTGCTCTTGCTACTCACACTAATGAGGACAGAGCAGTGGAGAAGAATGCTAATGCTAAGAGAAGAGCATGGGGACTGCTGCCCACACCAAAGACTTTCTGAGTCGAGAAAACGAGAGGCCGGTACAGTGGAACACAATGTGCCTTCATGTTACGGCATTGTGGAGAGTGACCCCAGAGGGCTCAAAGTGTGGGCATGCAGAGAAGGTTATGGCATAACATGCTGTACCCTATGTTCAAAGCAGTTATCATTATTAGGACTGTGTTTTTCACCAATGACAAATGCCTCTCCGCACTTTGCAGCAGCTTAATTTTGCACAGAATCTGCTAAATCAAATTAGTATATCTATATTTTTCAATAATTGTGGCATTTATTTTTTGGGTAGGCGCTATCCCTCCAATAAGATGTGTGTAGGTTTTCCCCTCCTCAGTCTCAATTACTGTCTCAAATCAGACCTGTAATTCTACAACCAAGATATATTCCACACGAGACCAGGAAAACAGGTCTTTCCCAAATACCCAGCAGTCCAGACTGTTACAGAGAATGGTAAAGACCAAGACTCTGTTTTTATTGTAAATTAACAGCTCTGCTGCTCGTTCAAATAGTTGAGAGAATGGCCGAGTGGCTGACATCGATCCAGATGCCTCATCAGGCAGCCATTTGATACAAAGAGTCACTACAAAACAGAAGAGTTTCTCCTTCTCCTTCCTAAATAAAAATGTCACACTGTCTGTCTAACAACAGTTTCTCCTCTTCAACTTCCTGGATGAAAATGTTACACTCTCAGAAGCTCTAACCCATACCAGAGGCAGCAGGTCCCATATCTGAAAGCCAGCGTTAGAGCCCCATGTTGATGAAGCAAGTCAAAACCTTAGTGACATCATCTCCATGTGATGCGATGTCATTGATGTCATGCTGTTGATTAAGCAGGGACATTGTTTTTCCTGCTAATGTAGAAAGAAAGGTCCAAAGAGGCACCCAGGCTGATATTATGAGAAAATAAAACTTAAAAATTTTTGCTTAGATGTAGTCTGGTGTTAGAGGTTTTATGTGTGGCTCCTCTGAACCAGTTTTAGATGCTATTTCCTGCATGATCTCTAATGCAGGGAGTGTGGCACACAGCTTTGAACTTCTTGTGTCTGTGTTTTCGCAGGTCTTAACCTGGTGGAGACCTACCCATACGAAGCAGTGGAGAAGACCTATGACTATGTTCGCCTAGCCTCCATCGCTGCTGGTGAGTAGGTTTCTGACTCAAGGGCACACCAGTCCCATTAACCTCCCTGTCACCAGATTTCTAAAGGAGAAGTGCTACATTTGTCATTGTCACCATTCCAAAATGCGCACGACACAGTCAAAAGGGCCATAAAATCCATTGGGTGGATTGTGTCTTTGTGAAAGTCCATTTATGTGTATTTAGAGAGATGGTGTACCCTTCACAGCCCCGAGTTCTGCCCCCTGTATTTTCTCTCTTCACAGACTGGATCTAGCAAATTCCTAAATTGCATATGGAAAGTGATAGTTCCTGGGTATGTGGAATTCTGATAATTTAAGTTCTCTACACAGACTTCATAACTATATGACTCAAGAATAGACACATTTGAGATCATGCAGTTTGAGAGAACTGGCATGAACAAGTATGTTATATGTAATAACACATATTCTTCTTCTTTCTCTTTTATTTGTATGGATTTTTTAAAAAAAATCAGCACTTACATGTACAGTAATGTTGTTACTGCACAATTTCCTTTCAGATGGACTCTCTGTATGTTACTTTGCTTGTATTCCACTACGCCAGGCAAAAATAAAGCTTTAAAAAAGAAGACAGGTTTATTCATAGGCCCTGGATTTTTTTCTTTATTATTATTTCTTTGGAAGGAGCGTAACCCCATACTAAAAGGTGCTCCGCTGTGATGGAGTGCTTTAAGAATAAAGGTTGGGGTAAAAGGCCAGGCACACCTTACAGACTGCCTGGGGCAGCCAGCTGTCAAAACAACAAAGGCATGATTGATGCCTACTTTGGGCTCCTCTAGACTGACTTTAAACATTTCTCCTCTAATCTCAGATAACATTCCCACAAAGACAAAAGCTTACACCCCCACCCTACTTTTAAAGGCATTGAAAAACCATTTTTTGCTCAGTGGATTTGGAACTATGAATATGATCAGTTTTGATGAATACCTTCTTACAATTACATGACTATTTGTAGATTAATGACTGTGAAGCATAAAACTGCCATTTTCATTGGTTCACGGCACTTGCCTAATATTGAATCAGGGAACATCAGACCTCAGCATGTCACTACATTAAATATTAAACATTAGCAACATTAAAAATCAAACAGCTTTATCTATAGGCTTATCTCTACTGCCGGAGGAATGCCTGCACTCTCTTTGAAAATTCACCATCAAGTTACTTTTACTGAAAGTAGAAAAATACAGTTATGTATAGGAATATTGCCCAAAATATAGGGCATACCTCTTAAAATGGATGAAATATTGCAGTATGTATATATGTAATTTCCATGCCTACTGTTCACAATGTATTTAAACAGTGTATATATAACCTCACAACTTATTCCCAATGTATGAAAACAGCGTATGCTTTGAAGTCTGTGTTTTCACTTGATAGTTAAAAGACAGCAATTATACCAACCACAAGTCACATACTGTATAATCCATGTAGTTTCTGCAATCAGAGCCTGACTCAGATGCCATGGGTTCCATGTGGCACAGCACAGCAAGGTGGGATGAGGAGCCCAATAGCAGTATTGACCGCATGGTCAGTCGGGGGAGGAAAATTTTTCACAATGATGGATTGGAAATAATATTACAAGCAAACATGCAGCTCAAAGAAATCCATAGAGCCCAGAGAGCAGAGGCATAGGCCTTTGCTCAGATAAAGAGCCTGACCCTGCAATTACCAGCAAAATCACACTGCAGGGTGTAGTGTGTGTGTGCTTCCACGTGTGCGCACGTGTGTGTGCGCGCGCGCCTGTGAGTCTTCGTCTGTGAGACCCTGTGTGTGTGAGCATATCTGCGATTGTATATGTTATGGTATGTGTGTGTTTGCATGGGTGTGTATGTACACGTGAAGTCTGTAAAGCCGGTCTCTGCATTGTGTTGGATTATAAGAACATGAGAACATATTATGATGAAAACAGGCCATTTGGCCCAACTAAGCTCGTCGTTACAATTAAAGAGAATCCAAAACTGGTCTGGACTTGAACACAGCAAGGGTCACGTCAACTACATGACCTGACAACCTATTCCATGTATTGATAACTCTTTGTGTAACATAGTACTTCCTTATATCAGTGTGGAACTCTTCTCTAGTTTCCATTTATGTCCCCTTTTTCTACAGACTGAACTCACCCTAAAAATCTATTATAGTTAACCTTATTGAGTCCTTTTATGAATTTAAAAACCTCTATTACATCACCACTAAGTCTCTTCTTGCTAAGTCTAAATAGTAACTATTTAAGTAGTTTAAGTAACTTGAGCCTGTCCTCGTAGCTTTTATATTTCATGCCAGGAACTAATTTAGTTGCCCTTCTTTGAACTTTCTCAAGAACCTCAATATCTTTCTTATAGTGCAGTGCCCAGAACTGCACACAATATTCCAAGTGAGGTCTGACTAAAGCATTGTATAATTTCAATATAACCTGTTTAGATTTATACTCAATTCTTTTGGCTATATATCCCAGCATCCTGTTGGCCTTTTTTACTGCTACAGAACACTGCCTAGATCCCGTTAAGCTTGGGTCAACCATTACTCCCAAGTCCTTTTCAAATTGAGCACATTCTAGTTTTTTTCCACCCATGAAGTAGTCTTGTCTAAGGTTCTTATTTCCCACATGCAAGACTTTACATTTATCTAAATTGAATGTCATCTGCCAGGTATCTGCCCACTTTTGGATGCTGTTTAGGTCTTCCTGTATTACCTTAGTTGATTCTATACTGTTGGCTAGACCCCCTAGTTTTGTATCATCTGCAAATTTTACTACTTTACTACTAACCGCATCCAGATCATTTATGTATATAAGGAATAGTAAAGACCACGACACTGATCCCTGCGCGACTCCACTTCGTACAGGACCCTGCTCCGATACAATTCCTCCCACAGTTACAGTCTGCTTTCTATTAGACAATCAACTTCGAACCCACTCAGTGATAGCTCCTGTAATTCCTGCAGATTTCATTTTCACTATGAGCCTCTCATGCAGTACTCAAATGCCTTTTGAAAGTCCAAATAGATAATATCAAAAGCTTGGTTTGAGTCTAAGCACTCTGTAGCTTCCTCAGAAAAGTCCAGGAGGTTTGTTAAACATGACCTCCCTCTGCGAAAACCATGCTGGCTATCATTTAGGATACCATTTTGTTCAAGGAATAATTCCAAATTGTCTCTAATGATGGATTCCAGTAATTTACATGTGATACAAGTTAAGATGACAGGCCTATAATTTCCTGGATCAGTCCAGTCATCTTTCTTGTAGATAGGTACTACACTGTCATGTTTCCAGTCATCTGGTATTTCTCCAGCTTTCAGCTCCAGCTTGTTTAAAAATATCTGTCAGAGGCTTGTAAACCACTTCCGCTACTTCCGTGAGAACTCTTGGATATATTCCATCGGGGCCTGCTGCCTTATTTGTTTTACGTTTTTGGAGTTTATCTAGTACTTCTGCATCATTTAAATCAACTTCCTCCATAAGACTCTGAGAATTGGATGCACCTGAAGGCATATGTGAAAACACTTCACTAGTGAAACTCTCCACAAAGTAACTATTTAGGGTATCAGCAATAGCTTTGTTATCATAAACCATAACTCCATCCTTATTTTTTATACCTCATATCTCATCCTTAACTATCCTTTTATGACTGTAGATTTGAAAATAACATTTAGAGTTGCTCTTTGCATCTAATGCAACCTGTCTTTCAAAATGCTTTTTAGCTTCCCTTTTTTTCTTAACTTGAGCTCACATATTACTGTATTCAATCTTATTACTTGTATTTTCTAAATAACTGTCCCGTAATGACTTGTTCATCCACTGTGGATGCTTCTTTTTCAGCTTCCCTTCTCTCAATTGTGGAATGAATTTATGCTGTTTATCCAGAATAATCGTTTTAAATATGCACCACATTTCTTTCACAGTTTTGCCATCTAAAAGAAGTACCCAGTTTATATTCCTTGTTGGTCACGCATCTTAATAAAGCCAGCTCATCTAAAGTTGAAAACTCTAGCATTGGAGGATGCAGACTTAACTTGCCAAAAAACTTCAAATGTAATTGAAGTATGGTCACTTCCGAGTGGCTCCCCTACCTCAGTACTGCAAATTCTATCAGGATTATTACACAGAACCAGATCTAGAATTGTGTTGTCTTGTAGGTTGAGTAACAGACTGTATCAAAAAGCAGTCATTTACAACATTTAAAAACTCTCCTCACATTTACCTTGACCTGACACAGCCTCCCAATTAATTGAAGGGTAATTGAAGTCCCCCATTACTATTGTCTCACCCTCCTGACATGCTAGCTTAATATTATCAAAGAGCATACTGTTAATACTGCTATCTGAGGCTGGTGGCCTATAACATACTCCAACATTCAGACCTTTTTCATTTTCCCCCAATATTTTAATCCACATGTCTTCACTACCACCGAGGGGCTCCATTCCTGCAATTTCCTGAATATTAAGATTATCCTTTACACAGAAAGCTACACCCCCTCCTCTTCTATTGGTTCTATCTTTTCTTAGCTTGTATCCCTCTACGTTATACTCATCCCCATCTCCTACACCAAGCCACATCTCTGTGGTCCCAACAACATCATAATTACTATTACTCATAACAGTTTCAAAATTTTATTTTTTATGCTTCTAGCATTTAAACAGAGGAATTTCAGGGTACTGAGTGTGCATTTCCTGTCTTTCCTTTCCACTCCCAGCTGCTCAAAACCACCTCTATTTCAGTGCTGCTCTAACTGATTTGCAATCATGGTTCCCTCACTAGTAATAAAATACTTAGCCATGGTGTGTTCTATTCCGGCAGTCTGTCTATCCCTACCCATCTGACTGTATAACCTCCGTGCCCCCCACACCCTAGTTTAAATAACCCTCTGCTATCCTAAGCATACGCTGGCCCAGTGCAGCTGTACCCGTCCGGTTTAGGTGTAACCTGTCCCACTTATACAGGTCACCCCTGTTCCAAAAGGAGTCCCAGTGCCCCATAAACCTGTACCCCTCTTTCCTACACCAGGTTTGTAGCCACGTGTTAACCCTCCATATAAAGGCTTGCTTCCCTTTGCTTGCATGTGGTACCGGTAGAATTCCAGAGAAGACTACCGTGGAGGTTCTGCTCCTAATCTTCCCTGCTAGCTCAATAAATTTGTCCTGCAGAACCCCGAACCTACCCCTTCCTATGTCATTGGCTCCAACATGGAACATGACCACTGGATCCTCCCCCACTCTGGCCAGGAGCTTGTCTACACGCTCCAGGAGGTCTCCAACCTGGGCACCAGGCAGGCAACAGACCATGCGAGACTCCTTGTCGCGTGAACACACTATGCTATCTACCCCGCTAATGATTGAGTCCCCCACTATCACCAACTCCCTTTTCTTGGAGGATGAGGCCACCTGGGTGCCCTGGGGCTCTTCAGTCCTCCCACTCTCAGGATTGTGGGCCAACTCGTCCTGCAGTGGCACGAAACGGTTGGTCACTGCAATCTCTGGAGATGCTGCCCCTCTTGGAATTGTGCACCCCTTTCTACGCCTACGCCCTACTGTAACCCAGCTCTCTCGCCTTATCTGGTCTGTATCTTCCCCCCTACCCAGCTTTGGTGAGCACACTATCTCCCTATAGGGTGTACTAATCAGTTCCTGGAACTCTAACAATTCAGGATTACTGTGGAGTCCAGCTAGTTGGGCCTCAAGATCAAGAATTTTGTTCTCCAAGTGCTCAATGAGTCAGCAACGATTGCAGATGAACTCATCCTGGAGGTCTCCCTCCCTGATCATCCAGCAACTCTCGCAGTTTTGGCCACATTTTTCTTCCCTAATAGAACACGCTTACCCTAAATAAAGATTTACTGCCGAGACAGAATTACCAGCTAAGAAAGTGCTAAAAGTAACAGGTGGCTCAGAACTAGGGCTGGACCCGAATATTCGACTATTCGGATATTCGTTCATTGGGTAGGTATTCAGTTTTCAACTCGTTTTTTTTTTTTGCTAAATGTAGGCTATTCATAAAGGCAAACTGCAAAATCAGTCAGTACTATATTTATACTTTTTAATTGCACTGTTAAAAATGTGGGAATATATACCATCTCAGCTTGGGCGCCTGACATCCCTCTCACTCACAAGAGTGAACGTCACGGTGATGGGAAATAAAAAGTTGCCGCCAATCACCGAGCTCATGCTTTGGGACTGAACGGAGGGTCTAATTGTTTCAACTGACCCCTAGCTAAGTTTGTCACCCTGGGAGGATGCTAGCTGCAGCGATGCCATGCTTCTCTCTGCTTCCAGTGGGGCGTGACACCATTTTTAAATACCGCAGCTCCATAAGCAGTGACGGCGATGAGTGTATAGCACGGGTAAAATGCAGAGGACACATTTTGTTTCAATGTATGTGAATACTGAGAAATGACAATAAAGATATTGTAAATAAATATAAATCTCATAGATATAAATCTCAAATCTTAAATTTGTTGGAGCTAGTATGCTGTTTCTGCGCTTCTGTTTCACAGCGCTTTGTCAGGCGTTGTCTTGATTTCGGAGCCTATAATTATGAACATTTATGTAGGTCTATAATTTATCCATGCTAAGAAAAATTGTCACAAGCTGTTATGTCACAAAAAGTGCATAGACCTCGTTCAACCAAACCCCTCGGGATTACAAGCATGCATAAAACACACCAAAGCTTTGGGAAAATGTTTTTTATTAACAAATAACAATACAGTCATGCGTCGCTTAACGTCCACGATACGTTCTGTGAAATAGGACATTATGTGATTTGGATGTTGTGCGAACACCATACTATACCTTCACTATGTCCGGTTACGTCTGCTATGTCCCGTTCTGCGATCAGGATTTTTAAACTTTATTATAACCCTATGGAACTATGGATGTAAATACGAATGGACGTTAAGGGGTGCATGACTGTACAAACAACAGTACTGTAGAATAACAGAATCCTTAAAAAATAATGCCTTTAATTAAACCGAAAGACATGTTGCAGCGCTATGCCGTCCATCTCAGCCGAGAACGGAGAAATGTCTGGCTGAGTCCTTCCCGAGTCATGCTCACCCCCCCCCCTTCCCCCTCTTAACTAGGTCATGCAAGCTAGCCTGCAATATTACAACACATGTGGCTGTCCTAGCCAGCTAACAATATATGCATGCTCTCAATTAATATTTTAACATATACTACATTTTTTCCTCATGCAAAACCACACAAATGTATTAAGGGAATGAATACAGACATAATCATGTTACTCGTTCATTCCAATGTGCAATTATATGATAATAAGCTTAGATATGTGGGAGAGTGTTTTGCTAATTCCACTTATTGTAGCGGGACAACTCTTCTGCACATGTGTGTGAGTGTGTGCGCATAACTTGCTGGGTCTTGGGGTCAGTCTTACTCTTTGGTGGTTAGATTATGTACCTAATTATCTGACAATGCACCTTTGAGTAAATCCACCCTGAGGCTGGAGGCTTTTCAGTGAGAGGCAACAAGGTTTTATAGGAGTAGGGAGTTTGCTTTAACGAAGATATTCAATTCAATTCAATTCAATTCATTTTTATTTGTATAGCGCTTTTTACAACACAAGTTGTCACAAAGCAGCTTTAAATTGTTCCCAGGCCTGAGACCCCCTGAGAGCAAGCCTAAGGCAACAGTGGCAAGGAAAAACTCCCTATCAGGAAGAAACCTTGAGCAGAACCGGGCTCATGGGGGGGCCCATCTGCTTCTGGCCGGCACTGGGCAGATAGAACAATAGTAGTTAACAGTAGAGTAATTATAAGAATGTCTCCTAGGATGTCCGGGTCTTGGAATGCAGTTGGCTTTGATGGGCAGGGCAGCGAGGTAGCAGGACTGGAAAACGGGATGAGGCGCTTGGGCTACAGCTCCGGACAGGAGCCCGGAGCAGGGAATAGGAAGCAAACAGAAAACAGTGGTTAGTGGATGATAAGAATGGCAGGGATGTAGAACAGAGAGGCAGGAGAGGAAGGGCAGAGAAAAAGGTGTGCAACAAGGAAAGACCCCGGCAGGCTAACATTATGGCAGCATACCTAGGGGACGGGAGGCAAGGGACCGGCATAGTCATGAGGGCGACCCTAAGACAGTCAACACCAGATCACGGCACAGGGTCCATGAAAGCAATGACCACTTAGTCCACCAGAGACTCTATGATCCACGCCAGCACCAGGCCATATCCCTCAGCTGAAGGATTTACTATATAGATATGTTTTGAGCCTAGACTTAAAGGTGGAGAGAGAGTCTGTTCCCCGAATCTCAGAGGGTAAGCTGTTCCACAGGAGAGGGGCTTGATAGGAAAAGGCTCTACCGCCTACAGTAGTTTTGCCCACTCTTGGAATGGTGAGAAGCCCGGCATTTTGGGAGCGAAGGGCTCTCTGCGGAAGATATGGATGAAGAAGGTCCTTAAGATGGGGGGGGCAAGCCCATTTAAAGCCTTAAATGTGAGTAAGAGTATTTTAAAAATGATCCGGTATTTAATAGGTAGCCAATGGAGAGAGGCCAGAACTGGGGTGGTGTGCTCAAAGCGTTTAGTTTTAGTTAAGATTCGAGCAGCTGCATTTTGCACCAGCTGAAGGGGTTTTAATGAGACGTTTGCACATCCTGACAAGAGGGCATTACAGTAGTCTAATCTGGATGTTACAAAGGCATGGATTAGTTTTTCAGCATCGTTAATTGATACGATTTTCCTGATTTTAGCAATATTTCTCAGATGGAAGAAGGCAGTCCTAGAGGTGTTAGTTATGTGAGTTTCAAAGGAGAGCTCGGGATCAATAACAACACCAAGGTCTTTGATGGCTGCACTCGGGGCAAGGGAGACACCATCAAGGTCCAGTGTAAAATGAGTGACTTTGCTCCTGATTGAATTTTGGCCTATGACCAATATTTCGGTTTTGTCTGGGTTGAGGAGGAGAAAGTTTCGGGCCATCCAATTCTTTACATCTGTTAGGCAGGCCTCCATGTTTGAAATATTCAGAGGGACATCGGGTTTGACTGATATGTATAACTGAGTGTCATCCGCGTAACAGTGGAAATTAATGTCGTGTTTACGGATGATATCGCCAAGAGGCAACATGTATAACGAGAAGAGCAGAGGTCCAAGCACAGATCCTTGAGGTATATCATATTTTACTCTGGAACGAGCGGAGGATTCGTTGTTGATGGAGACAAACTGATATCGTTCTGATAGATAAGACCTAAACCAAGATAGGGCCTGTCCACTTATGCCAACCAGGTTTTCGAGGCGGTCAAGGAGGATACAATGATCGATGGTATCAAAGGCTGCACTTAGGTCTAGTAGCACAAGAAGAGAGATACAGCCATTGTCACAGGAGAGTAGAAGGTCGTTGAGCACTTTCAGGAGAGCGGTTTCCGTACTGTGGTGAGGTTTAAATCCGGACTGGAAAACTTCCAAAATGTTGTTAGAGTGTAAAAAGGCACAGAGTTGCTTTGATACTGCTTTTTCCAGAATTTTCGAGAGGAATGGAAGGTTCGAGATGGGCCTATAGTTCGACAGGTCATTGGGATCAAGATTAGGCTTTTTCAGAATAGGCTTGATAACTGCTACTTTGAAGGGTTGAGGTACGTGTCCAGACATAAGAGAGGCATTGATAAGATTTAATAGTGGTGTGCCAATTGCAGGCAATAGCTGTTTCAGGAAGCCAGTTGGTATGGGGTCAAGTTGGCTGGTAGAGTTATTAGATGAATTGAGAAGAGAAGAAAAGTCGCCAAATTCAATGGGTATAAAAGAGTCAAAGCGCGAGGCGGGCCTAATAGACATGCCTACATAATCTGGAATGGGACTGGCCAGGCAGGAACCAGAAGTTGATGAGAATTTTTGTATTGTGTCTCTTATCTTTAAGATTTTACTATCAAAGAAGTTCATGAAGTCATTACTACTATAAATTGCTGGTATGGTAGGGTTAACTGATGCAGGACTCTTGGTTAATCTGTCGATAGTGCTAAACAGGTACCTAGGATTGTCCTTGTTTCTCTCAATAAGAGTAGAGAAATATTTGGATCTGGTAGCTGTGAGGGCATGCTTGTAATTTAGGAGACTTTCCTTCCACGCCAGGAGAAAAACCTGTAATTTGGTGGAGCGCCATTTTCGTTCGAGTTTTCGTGTGTCTTGTTTGAGAAGATATCAGCCGCTGCCCCCTTTGTGTGACCCTCTCTTTTCTTTTCCCCCGCCCTAGGTTCTGAGGTCAGTGTAACGACTGTGAACCGCTGCCTGGACGCAGCCAAGGCCTGCAACGTGGACGAGACATGCCAGAAGCTTCGGACAGAGTATGTGTCAGCCTGCATCAAGCCTGCAGGCAAGGCAGGGCCCTGCAACCGGCCCAAGTGCCACAAGGCGCTGCGTAAGTTCTTTGACCGTGTGCCACCTGAGTACACTCATGAGCTGCTCTTCTGCCCCTGTACTGACACCGCCTGCACCGAGCGCCGGCGCCAGACCATCGTCCCCAGCTGCTCCTATGAGACCAAGGACGAGCCCAACTGCCTGGCACTGCTGCGCACCTGCAAGGGTGACTACGTGTGTAGGTACGCCACAAACGTGACCTGGTCTGACCACTACCTTTAGTAGGTACCTGCTGCTAATCCAGAGCGGAGCATTTCTGAAAAAAGTGTTTGAGAAGATAACATCAGAATATTGACATCCGTGTGCTCATTGCCTGTTTCCACAAAGACTTCCTATTTCGTACTAAAGGCCTGAAATAAATAATCTGTGTTTGAGTCTATAAACTCAAAGTGCATAGAGCTGCAGTAAAAGCTTATTTAAAAGCTAAATACTAATTAAAATCAGAGCACTGTGGCCTCTTTTCCACCAACATGAACTAGGTAGTAGTTCTGGCTGTTGCTAGTGCAGTTTGGAGTTGGTTCAACTTGCAAACCTTCTAAGAACCAGTTTAATAATCAATTATTATTCTGTGAATTATTGTTATTGTTCATTGCACTCAACCTAAAGGTTTATTCACAGTAATTTAAATCGATTTAACTCCGTTCTGTAATTTGAATTTTGTAACACAAGAAAGCTACAATGTGACACATTTAAGATGAAGCTTTGGCATTACTTGCCACTTAATTATTCAAATTGTCATCCTTGTTAATTAAACAATCTCATGCTGTAGCTTTCGCAATAGCACACAAATTTAAGACAATCTGCGATGTTTCACAAGCATAGTGTTTCCCTAGCTTGCAGCCGCCACTGCAAGCTAGCGGGAACAAACAACAACAAAAACAAGAGAACAGTGCTTTAAAAAACAAACTTGTCCACTACACACTTATACAATGTTAGCCTTTTGTGAAGCCAAACGTTAAGTGATATTGGTAGGTGAGTCAATGGCAATGTTGGAAAGTAGCATGCTAACGTTAGCTACTGTTACCAAGGTTATGGTAGCTGGCTAGCTAGCTATCTGTTGGTCAGCTAACATTACCCAAGCAAGCATAGCTACTAATTTCTCACATCAATGACACGAATGTCTAACGTAACATTGATTTTTTTAATGGCGGTCACAAAGTTTTAGTTGGTCTTATTGGTCACGATAATCCTGCCCCCAGCCCCTGACGTAGCAATTCTTTGTTTTAGA
The DNA here is from genome assembly GCF_013368585.1 of Megalops cyprinoides. Taxonomy (NCBI): domain Eukaryota; kingdom Metazoa; phylum Chordata; class Actinopteri; order Elopiformes; family Megalopidae; genus Megalops; species Megalops cyprinoides. The sequence continues at coordinate 29,317,929 of NC_050600.1, forward strand.
CCAGCAAAGTGTTGGTGCCGCTCTCGAACCAGTTTTCCTGGCTGACAGGCGGTGTAGCAGCCGATTCCGTTCCCTTTAGGAATTCAGGTTCCCCCTTGAGAAAGCCATGTCTGTTCACGGAAGCTCCAGAAGCACCCAAGCACAACTGGATGTACGGAAAGCGAAATAGCCCAAACGTGCTGCTGCTAGTTTCAAATGTCTTGGCGCACATACAATAGCATACATTCCTATTAATGTTCTGTTATTTTAATAACGTTAGCTTGTTCATTAACGATCAGCGAAATAAGTAACACGCTAACGTTATATATGGAAATTTACGACATACTCAAACAGAATACTGTTCAGTAATAGGCTATAGAGAACTTGAAACCGAAACAGCCTGCGGAGAGTAGCCCAGAATTCCTACGTCCTTGATCTACAAAGGCGGTTACCTCATGAACTTTTTAGCCCAGTGCTTTTGAAACGACTGCTGTAGCTTGCTGGGTCATCCCAGTTAATCTCCTGTGTCAACGAGCGGGAGCCCCGAGTTATCTTCGAAAATAAAAAAATTTTAATGGGTTTACTGTGCTTGCGGTCGTCGTTTAACATGAATTTAACATATCCTGAAAGCAAATTTTATTTAACCAACAGTAGTTTCAACAGCACAGAAACTAGCTAGCTAATAGCCTTGGCTACAATCGCTGTTGCCAAATTATTCAAACGATGACTAACATGAAACTGGTTGCTAAATAAATCCACACAATATATCAATATCATCTACCATGCTTAGTCTTTACTCCAAAAAACGATCTAATGTCTGTCTTTGGATCCATGTTTCCAAACCAACGCAAACACGCCAACAAGACCATAATAGTTCTCAGAGAACTAGCAGAGGTGGTTTACAAGCCTCTGACAGTTATTTTTAAGCAATCCCTTAAAACTGGAGAAATACCAGATGACTGGAAACATGGCAGTGTAGTACCTATCTACAAGAAAGGAGACCGGACTGAACCAGGAAATTATAGGCCTGTCAGCTTAACTTGTATCGCATGCAAAATACTGGAATCCATCATTAGGGATAATTTGCAATTATTCCTGGAACGAAATGGTGTTCTAAATGATAGCCAACACGGTTTTCACAGAGGGAGGTCGTGCTTAACAAACCTCCTGGACTTCTTTGAGGATGCTACAGCATGTCTGGACTCAAACCAGGCTTATGATATTATCTATTTGGACTTTCAAAAGGCATTTGACAAAGTTCCGCACGAGAGACTCATATTGAAAATGACATCTGCAGGAATTACAGGAGCTATCACCTAGTGGGTTCAAAGTTGGTTGTCTAATAGAAAGCAGACTGTAACTGTGGGAGGAATTGTATCAGAGCAGGGTCCTGTACGAAGTGGAGTCCCGCAGGGATCGGTGTTGGGGCCTTTGCTATTTCTTATATACATAAATGATCTTGATGCAGAGGTTAGAAGTAAAATAGTAAAATTTGCAGATGACACAAAACTAGGGGGTCTAGCCAACAGTATAGAATCAACTAAGGTAATACAGGAAGACCTAAACAGCATCCAAAAGTGGGCAGATACCTGGCAGATGACTTTCAATTTAGATAAATGTAAGATCTTGCATGTAGGAAATAAGAACCTTAAACAAGACTACTTCATGGGTGGAAAAAAACTAGAATGTGCTCAATTTGAAAAGGACTCGGGAGTAATGGTTGACCCAAGCTTAACAGGATCTAGGCAGTGTGCTGTAGCAGTAAAAAGGCCAACAGGATGCTGGGATATATAGCCAAAAGTATTGAGTATAAATCTAAAGAGGTTATATTGAAATTATACAATGCCGTAGTCAGACCGCACCTGGAATACTGTGTGCAGTTCTGGGCACCGCACTATAAAAAAGATACTGAAGCTTTAGAAAAGGTTCAAAGAAGGGCAACTAAATTAGTTCCTGGCATGAAATATAAAAGCTATGAGGAAAGACTCAAGTTACTTAACCTATTTAGATTAAGCGAGAGGAGGCTTAGGGGTGATTTAATTGAGGTATTTAAATTTATAAAAGGAATCAATAAGGTTAACTATAATAGATTCTTTAGGGTGAGTTCAGTCTGTAGAACAAGAGGACATAAATGGAAACTAGTTAAGAGTAAGTTCCGCACTGATGTAAGGAAATATTATTTTACACAAAGAGTTATCGATACATGGAATAGGTTGCCAGGTCATGTAGTTGAGGCAGAGACCCTTGCTGTGTTCAAGTCTAGACTTGATGCAGTTTTGGATACTCTTTAATTAAGAAATGGCGAGCTTAGTTGGGCCGAATGGCCTGTTCTCGTCATCATATGTTCTTATGTTCTTATGTTCTTATAAATTTACGTGACAATGGTGTGTCGTCATCTCCACACTCTATAACTTTGCGCCCTCCGGAATTGTGTGTATGAAATACGATAAACACGTAGTCACCTTGCACCCCTAATTATAGCTCAGTTGAGAGAAGATGTTGAAGTGGGGAATAATGAAAACATAAGCCTTCTTATATGTTCAATGTCATTTAAGCCTATAAACACTATTTTTAGAGATGCGATGTTTAAAAAGTTGTTTTTAATGACAAATCGTGTGGTTGCGTGGAATTATTGTTCGCATTTTATGTTTTTATTAGTGTCCATGGATTTTATTTCATATATTAATGATGAGGGAACAGATTTTGACAAGGTAGCATATCTCACCTGAATAAGGTGTTCCCCTAACGGAGAACTAAAGGTATCTATCCACAGTCACGTGACAGGTCGCCCTTCGGATAGTTCTTCAAATGGGTGATGTTTGTACACGTGCAAAGTTTACGATATATTTATCGTTATACATATCCTTACTTCCTTCCTCCCTTCTTTTCAACATTCATTCATTCATTCACTAATTGAATAACCCTGCGTGGCAAAATTATAGGCTACAAGGATCTGCATCTCCCCAAAGTAGCCTACCTCAGCTACAAAAATGCCTAGCCTATGTATTATTCCTATGCCTATGTATGAACATATCAGTAAGTTTTTCGACAGGCAAATGAGTTTGAGAATAATTTAAATGTATTGTCTCAAAACAATCAACAAACAAACAAGAAAAGCCATTGAGTTTGGACGTGGGTTCAGACATATTAATGGTGTAGGCTAAATGCAACATATGACCACTGCAGAAGACAAAAACAAGGAAACAACATTAAAATAACAGAACATTAATAGGAATGTATGCTATTGTATGTGCACCAAGACATTTGAAACTAGCGGCAGCACGTTTGGGCTATTTCGCTTTCCGTACATCCAGTTGTGCTTGGGTGCTTCTGGAGCTTCCGTGAACAGATATGGCTTTCTCAAGGGGGAACCTGAATTCCTAAAGGGAATGGAATCGGCTGCTACACCGGTTCTTTGCCTGCCGAAACGCGAAGAAGTGTAGGTCTTTCCTTTACAGAAATTGGGGGTGTTCTAAAACTTTTGACTGGTAGCAGGGGGCACCTGCAGGATTTCATCTTAGGGTACGCACAGAAACTTGACCACGCACGCACACACATATCGAGAGAGAGCTGAGAGAGAGAAACGCCACTGACTGATTAATGAATAATTAAATCTGGCCTACCTATTTGAACTTTACTCTCCTTCTCCCGGTCGCATCGAATTGTTTGAGCACTTCCTCACAGACCTTTGATCACATAGCCTAAAATATTTCGGGACATTCTAAAACGCTTAATGTTCCAAAACTGCGGTCAAAGATCACCAAATTTCTCTCGGACATCTCTTGTCAGAAACACTTCCTCCTGTCAAAAAAATCAAAGCCGAAGATCCTATCCTAAGATCCTAAGAGTATGGTCGTTATCTCATGTTAAGCATTTTCCTCTCCATTAACGCCCATAGTAAGGAAAAAAGCTTAACGTGGCGTAATGTCCCAAAACGGCAATCAGTGATCACCAAAATTGTCTGACATCTCACATGTCATAAACACTATCGCCTATCAAAAAAGCAAAACTGAAACCCAATGAAAGGGGTAACTATCTTGCGTTAATCTGTTTCTTCTCCATTGACCCCCAAAAACCTTAACACAGCATTATGGACCAAAACGGCAACATATCAGGACTACACTTCTCTAACACGTTTCTGATCATGACCACGTTCAAGAACCAATACGACGACCCCATGGGTTTAATATAAACACTGAAGTTTTCCCCATAGGAACCCATTATAAAGACACTGCTTGCAGCTGGCCTACAGTTGGCCTATTTGGAATAGCTTAATGCAAATTTTCATGTTTAACCTGTTAGGATGTCACTTGAGCTACAGCCTACACTGGGGTGGTGATCAGCAACGTGTAGGCCTACTGTTGCAATAAGGAACATTAAGGCTTTTCTGCCATTATAAGAAACAAGCTTAACGTGGCTTAATGTACCTATAAACATCGATCAAAGAAGACCAAATTCCTCTCATACATCTCTTGTCATAAACACTTTCACATATCAAAAAATCAAAACCGAAATCCAAGGAATATGGTCGTTGTCTTACGTTAAGCCTTTTTCTTATGCTCGGTACTCAATAAAATCGGTGTATCACAGTTTGTTGTTTATTTTATAGCTAGGCTATTTTTTCAGTGTGCCGCAAGCTAGCTAGTTGATACACCTATCTAGTATCTACCTAGATACACCTAGCAAGCTAATTTCTACTCCGATAGAAATTGAAAAAAGCACAATAAATTCCAAATGTTAATAAATGCTCACGCTATTACGATCATACAATCCAAAAATGGTCTATACTTTAATTCTGTCAGACACAATTGTGTCGTCTTTTACAAATAATATATAATACATATTTTTTTTATATTTGGCAGAAAAGCTGGTGCAATAATGTGCCGATCTCCATCAGATACACTATATAGGATGTTAGCTTGGTACCTAATATTAAGTAGCCTACTCATTGTGTAGATTTGCCCCGTTCTTGTGCTGTGTAGCTATAATTGTGACAGTAGAGTGGGCTGTGGGCGTTCATTTTTCGCCTTAAGAGTATGATAGGCCTGCCTTTTCCTGGGTTACGCCTTTACCAACAAAGCGATTGGCCGTTTGGTGTAAAAGCGAGACTTCCGTTAATGCAACTGCCAGTGAGTGTTACGGCCAATGCCATTCATATTTCAAGGAATGGTCTGTCTTCTTCTTTTTAATGTCTCTGATACACACCTCTTCCCCAGTTTTCAATTTCAAATTTCAGTTCCAAAGAGCTTTATTGGCATGACAAATGTACACATAGGTACACATCTCTGTCTGTCGTGGAACGTTCAAAAATCAGAAATCTCATGGTATGCACTGTGCGTACAGCCGTACAGCTGCAGGCGCTCGTGACTGGTAGTGTACGTCACATAAACCAGACTTACACAAACTTTGCAAATATGAAGGTAAAAGCTACCAGGCAACATCATGGCCACAAAGAAAAGAAAATGTTCTTTTAGTAAAGAATGGGCTGCGACATATTTCTGGGTGAGGCTGGTGGATGGGGATTCCCAAAGACTGTTCTGCAGTCTTTGTTAAAACAGTTTTCCCATTTCACATGGAGGCGGATATGATGTGAAGCGACACAGCACATGTGAGTCTCACAAGAAAAGGGTACTACAAAAAGAAATGTCCAAATCTATGGATTTGTTTCTCCTGAATCCCAAAGAAGATAGCCTGCTAGATAAGATCACTGCAGCTGAACTGTAGCCTGTATCGGTGCCTAAATTCTTTCCTATGAAGAGCGAAAAATTAATCTGGATGGGCCATGGGCCAAAAATAATCATATATATATATATATATATATATATATATATATATATATATATATATATATATAATTATATATAAAAGGAAAAACACCTTTCTGACAGAAAGAACGCATGACAAAATGTGAACGCATCACAAAATGCCCCCATATGGTAGCTAATGAGCCACAATACCAAAATGTTTTAACTCCAGGATTTCCATATACCCACTTAAAAATGTGCAAGAATACGTATCAACATAGTTTTGTGACAGAATTTTCACAAGTTAGTTGTTTTCGCAAACACTGGGGATTGGGGAGACAGCAAACTGTGCAAATGTCGTTGAATATGAAAAAAAAAACTTTCACATCGCACGATCAGACAGCCCTCCCCACATCCCCCCACCTCACTCACCCTGAGCACCAACGAGCACATTTCAGAAGCTAGAGTGCGTACACATATGACCTGTGTGATTTCGGGATTTTAAAATAAAATTTGGATATTGAAATAAAGTTAAATGAAATGAAACAAAAACAAGTAACACTCTTGGAATTTATAAAAACACAGCATCAAAAGCCAGAGGCTGAAGTTTCTGATCCTGGCAGACTGGAACCTGAGATTGCAGAAAAGGAGCCTGATAAAGTTACAACTGCTAAGTGAAAATCTCATACAGATTAACATTAGCTGATTAGCTAGTATATATTACTGTAACAGCAGGCGATGTGCAATATGTGTATTGAATTACATTTCCTGCCATGTCTAGTGTGTGCCTAAAGTTAGCTAGTGAGCAATGGTTTTCATAGTTCTAACCACAAAATCTAGTTGTCTAGCTAACTAAATTGGCTAGCTAGCCAACAAGTAGCTAAGTTAGCACAGTAGCAGTATCTCCCTCCTCTTCCCCCAACCTTCCTCTTTCTGACTACTAAACATCACCATAAGATAACGTAGCTAGACAGATAAATAATCAAATGACGGTACTTAGAGATGAAAAGCTTTGGCATGCCTGGTTAACATCAGTCTTGCACGTGATATTGATATGGGTGGATGAAGTAGGGAACTTTGTTTTAGTGAAAGTATAACTACTCAGAGATACACTGTACGCTGGTAAATGCAAAAGTAGGCTACTTAATTTCAAGTTGTAGTTATGTTAAAGTAGCTACTAAGTATGATTGTTACCCACTGAGTTTGATAGAGCTATGTTTTTTATTGTTGGGAGGCATTCAATGCACAAACCTTTGAACTGTGAATGTTAGTGGTCAGGTGGTTAAATGCAGACTTTAACCAGGTGCACTCCGCAATTCTAATCCAATACACTTTTTGTCAAATTCAGCGAATTTCTCCTCATGGTCCTCTAGCTGTCTGTTCTGTAGCCCTGTGGACACTCTAAAAACTCCGGTGTTCCTACACAGTTCTGGCTCTGTAAATGGGAAACAAAATGGCTCGACCGAGCCATACACTATTCCAGCCAATCAACACATGCAAAGCAAAGTGAAACCTTTGTCTGGATACCCCCCCTTACCCCATCCCCACTATGCTACCTTAAGCATGTAATGTTGCTTGAAATAAATAGGTTTAATTTTAACATTCGTACTGCAAGCCAAGACATTGACTTCTGATCTTAAGTACCGTTAGTAACTAGCAACTTAACATTAGTTAAGCTTATTCCGGTCTGGGGCTTGTATTTTTACCCACACACCATCCCATCACCAGCACCACCACCTACAGTCCCAAAATATTTTTTAGTAGTAGTAGTATTGACAGGTTAGCTAGCTAACTAATGTTAACTTTAGCTAACTGGATTTCTGTGTAGGTAATGTTAGCGGGTGGTCTTACCTGTAAATGTTTTTTTTAAATTAGATGTAGAGTCCATGGATGATGACAGCATTTTCACAGCTGGAAGACATAACTTGCACTGTACTGTGATGTTGTTCCCCTTTTCTGTGTTAAAGACAAAATAATGGCAAAATTTCACCCAGTGAGAGCATTTTTTTCACTAGAGGCCAAGATAATGAATTGGCAACTGTAAGATTGGCTATGGTTTCACTTGAGACCAGAGTGGTGTTGTGAGACTCGTGAAGTGTTATAATGTGTGCACATGTGCATGGTAGTATGTCGTTCTTTATTTTAAAATGTATTTTAAAATTGTAATCCTGCTAATAATCCCCGTCTTTTTTTTCTGTGACTGTAACAGAATACGGTTACCTTTTTTTTGTGTCCTAATTACGTAACGCCGTTCCATGTATTCCGTTACTCCCCAAGCCTGATTATATCACAGTTTTAGGATACCTCTCAGCGTTGGTAACATGTCTCACATTGTCCCCTACAAACCTACTACTCATCCCACATTTGGTCTGTTTGCATCTGGTCACCCTAGATGTGACTTTGCCCCTACAGGTCTCGTTGGGCGCAGTTCCAGTACGACTGCCAGCCATCAGAGCAGTCTGCCAGCGGCTGTATGCAGGGGAACTACAGGGCCTGTCTGCTGGCCTACACTGGTGTGATAGGTAAGAGGGAGAGAGAGAGAGAGAGAAAGAAAGAGTGAAAGGGAGAGGGAGGCAGACGGAGGGTGGAGAGAGGGAGGGGGAGGAATGGAGAGAGGGAAAGAAAGCAGGGAAGGAGTGAGTTAGAGAGAAAATGGGAAGGAGGGAGACAGGCAGTGGTATCCTGCAATAACATGTCACATGTTCATTGCACATACATAATTTTATTTTGGATTTCATAATGTCCCACATACTGAAAAATGTCTTTTTTTAAGACCAGTTTATGTTTTTCTGCATGACATAACATTAGTGCAACTTGCTAATAATGGCATAGAGGTCAGTTTCATGACCATGGGGGGTAAAATCTCTCTCCCTTTCCAACTTCATACACAGACCTACACATCAGTGGAACTCCTTGTAGAAACCCAGAGGGGAGGGAGGAGAAAAGATGGGTGAAAATGGAGAGAGGAGGAGGGAAACAGACAGAGAGAGAGAGAGTAAAGGGAACTTCATGGATCTTAGGATATTCAAGGATCCTAATTACCATTTTATTATTATTATTATTATTATCATTATAACTGGAAGGACAGCAACTGAGAAATCTAGACAGGTCAAGGTCACTGTTCTTAGTGTTATATTTTTCTTAGAATATTTTGTTGTTTTTTGCTGTTTATACTCGTTATATGCCTGATTGCATAATGATTGCTTTGGCAATGCTGTTATTAATGGAACAGTCATGCCAATAAAGAATTTATTGAATTTGAATGCATTTCAAACCATTCAAAAGGGCAAGAGAAATAGAGAGTAAGAGAGAGATGGACTGAAATAAAAAGATGTAGATAGAAACTGAAAAAGACAGAAAAACAGCAGAAAATGAAAAAAGCGAAGGAGAGAGAGGTGTGGAGGGAATGAGAGGGTGATTGTGAGAGAGATGTTCCCTGACCACAGTCTGCACCATTAGCCTGACAGGGTGCTCTGGGCTTGCTCACCTGACTGGGCTCCTCATTGACAAATGAGCACTAAGTCTAACTATGTTTAGGTCCTCAGAGTTCCCTGAGGGAGGTAATGAGGGGGTGTTGATACAGTGGGGTGAGGGAAGGGTAGGATTCCTGCATATTTTAAATGAGGGGGTATAAAACTGTTGGGGCTGTCAGCATTAAATGTAAATGAGGGGATGTTAGGTTGTAGCGTGGGGTCTCTGGGGTGTAAGATGGTGGGTTTCCCAGCATGCTTTGAGTGGAAGGCTGAAATTTATCTCTGCAGGGAGCTCCATCACACCTAACTATGTGGACAACTCCACCTCCAGTGTGTCGCCACGGTGCTCCTGTTCTGCAAGTGGGAACCAGAGAGAGGAGTGCACAGAGTTCCTCAGCTACTTCACTGACAATCTGTGTCTAAGTGAGTTACCAATCAATCAATCAGTTAATCAATCCATTCTACAACCTGTGTCTGAGTGAGTGGCTTGTCAACCAATCAATAAATCTTCTACTAATCTAATCTAATATAATTAATCTTTCTGTGTCTGAGTGACCTACCAATTAATCAATAAAGAAATCAATCAATCAATCCATTCCACAACCTGCATCTGTGGGAGTGATCAGTCAATCAATCAGCAATCGACTGTACAACCTGTGTCTAAGTGAGTGAGCTATCATTCAATCAATCATTCCATTCTACAACCTCTGTCTGAGTGACCTATAAATCAATCAATCAATCATTTGTCATCCTGTATCTGAGTTAATGACTTATTGATTGATCAATCAATAAATCCTTTCATCATCCTGTTTCAGAGTGAGTGTCCAGTAAATTAATCAAGCCATTCACCAAAAGATTGCCTCTGAGTGGGTCCCGGCTTTAATCATAATCAATCCAATTGCCAACAATGCAGATCAGAGTTGCCCAATCAACAAATTAGTTAGACACTTAATCAATCATTTAGTGCTCCCTCCCTCTAGTGCGCCATGGATCATCTATTAAAAGGAGAAGAAATGCATCTGAATGGGGCTGATGGAGATTTTTGCCACAATCTTACTGTGCATTCGCTGTGACAACTGACCCCCACGGTGTGCAGGGAGCCCCCATGACCTCTGACACTCATTATGACTGGAGCCGTTTCTTTTTGGTTCAGTATGCACATTTGCAGGTTTTCTGTCATAAGATCACCTCCCCTTCCCCAGGATATCTCAACTACACAGCAGCAACTGCCAAATTAGAGCAACACCAGGGGCCTCATTTATAAAACATTCTTACGCACAGATTTGATCTTAGAATGTGCGTACGCTCAAATCCACACCAAAGTTCAGATTTATAAAAACGGTCTTTGACGTGGAAAAGTACGTCAGGGCGGCAGTGTAGCATAGTGGTTAAGGAGCAGGACTCGTAACCGAAAGGTTGCCGGTTCAATCCCCGCTGGGACACTGCTGCTGTACCCTTGGGCAAGGTACTTAACCCACTGGTGCCTCAGTAAATATCCAGCTGTATAAATGGATAACATTGTAAAGAACTGTAACCTATGTAAGTCGCTTTGGATAAAAGCGTCTGCTAAATGAATAAATGTAAATGTAATGTAAATGTCACGTTTCAGTAACAGTCTATGTTACAAACGCAAATACAATGTACACCTAGGTTGATGAAAAAATGACAATGACCTCAAATCAGTTTGACTATTTAATTAATAGTAATGATTAAGCAAAACGAACAGTAACGATTGAGCAAAATCTGAACATTAGTCGCTAAAATGTAGGCTACATTTTGTATGACGATTATTACCGGACATTTTGACCGGCAAGTTTTTAATTTTTCAGTTTTTTATAAATTTTACCAGCCAAAAACCGGTAATTACTGGCTAACGGTAATCTGCTGCCTAATTGTTTCCTCATTATTATTATTATTATTATTATTAGTAGTAGTAGTAGATGCTGTTGTAGTTGTATTGCCAGATTGAACACATTGCTTAGGCTATACGTAATGGTTTGCACAATAAAGCTACCAATAAATTAAAACAACATAAGATAGGCTTACGCTACTAAAACAAACAAGCTGCTTGTGGAAAACAAAAACAAAAAAACGCACATTGGTTTTCCAAAACTACCCCAATTAGCATAATTGACACATCCTTGAAGGAAATAGGCTATAAAATGTCCAATAATGTAGTGGTTTGCAAGAGGAAGGATGGCAGCATTGGCACTTCTCGAAGATATCGCCAACCGACGGCAGACGTCTTTGTGCATGATGAAAAGTGGCTGATAAGCAGGTACCGCAGGTGCAGAGAGCTATGCTATTAGAGCTTTGTGCCCAGATGGCACGTACTTGGTTTTAGTGGTAACGCCACTGGAAAGGCTCCCAAACAGCGTCCCTGCACGCATCTGCACCTCCGCCAACAAGACCTAGATTTTGGCCTCACTAAAAAAATTTTTTCTTGCAGCTCACCATTATCAAGTAGAGGATTTGGGTTTTGATTGGAGCTCCTATATATGCTAATGAAATAAATTAGGGGGCGTTTACAAGGCAGAGATCTAAAACCATTCAGCTACACACAATTTCAAGATCATTTGTGATTTATAGATTTCACATCTGGGAGAGTGGCGTACACACGTTTTTTTGTGTGTACATTCATTTTCTCTGAATCACACGTACGCACATTTCAGAAATGATCTTAGATCAAAAATCTAGGATTGTTTCTATGCATTTTTTTTTATAAATGAGGCCCCAGTTTGTCATGTCCAAACCTATCAGCAAAACTTCCAGCTGAAACAACAACAGTATTTCATAAATGCATTCAGGAGGTGATACACATGTGTCTTTGGGGATGGAGAGGTAGATGACAAGCAGATTTTTGAGAAGAAGACTGTTTGAGAAATGAGTCACATCAGTCATGCTCTGATGGGGCAAAACCAGGCAAATTGGGCAAATTCTCTATATTGAGGTTGCTCTGCCATAATTGAGTACAAAGCCAGGGAGTAATCATGATCCTTATGGACGCTGGTCCTGTTTAATCTTCAGAAGCGCCTTTGAAACAACTGCTCTCATCCCTTTCTCTGCTGATGAGCCCCTGGCTCATGGTGTTCTCCGTATATTCCTCCAGGAAACAAATTAAGAATAAAGCAAATCTGGCAGAACGAAATGAGAGCAAAACATGCCCCCCAATGTACATTGCCCTCCAGAAGTATGTTAATGGTAGAATGGAATTTTTGCCATTAACTTAAGGTATTTGGATTTGAAATGATGAATGTGAAATAAAAGTAGAAATGATCTACTTTTATCTAATGGTCTTCACATGCATATACATTTTACCATTTTAGAGAAATGGCTGTTTTTGTGTTGAGTACCCCCATTTTCGGGTGTGCAAAAGTAAGTTAACAAATGACTGACAGGTGTAACTCCTTGCTCAGGTGTTTCCTTTTACATGGATTGTTCACACATAAAAGGGCAGTGGGTGTCTCTTTTCATTTGTGGAGATTGCATTTGGAGCACGAATGCATACACCAGCATGAAAACTAGAGAACTGACTATGGCAGAAAACAGCTAATCTGTAAGAAGAGAGAACAAAAAAAGTCATTAAGAACCATAGCACAGGAAATGGCTATGTCAAGTACAACAGTTTGGAAAGTTCTGAAAAAAGAAACCACTGGTGGACTTCAAAATAAACACAGAGCAGGTTGTCCTTGGAAAACAACTGCAGCTGATGACAGACTGGGGAAAAAAAACCTTGAATTTATACCAAGTCAATGGGGTGTTTACTGAGGCCGTCATGAGGCCTGCTGGGGATTGTAACCATCCTCCTTTTCTCACCTTCCTCTTTGCTCAAGTTTGTCTCTGTGTTGCTGCATGCACCTCTGCCTCATTTGCTGACACAGGGATGCGAGTGGTCTTCAAGGACGTGGTAATTGTGGGTAATTTCATTTCCTGCGGTGGTTAATGGTGCAGACACAGGATACAAAGGGAGAGGGGAAAAGCAAAGCTTTGCATAAACAAAGGAAATGACTCAGAGTGAGCAAGCCAGGGACTGGCCTTCGAGAGTAAAATGCTCGCCGAAGGTCATTTTCATCACTGTAAATTACCATCTCTGCTCGGGGCAAGCCAGACGTGGGAGTGACTGAGTGAAATGGCTCATTAGGTCCTCTGTTCAATAAGATTATGCGATTGGGCGGCATTCATTTTTAATCTTTCTTATGAACGGCGCTGAGCCTTGGGAAATTTTCTTAGCATTTCAAGGACCTACTCTATTTTGTGAACAATTCTTCATATGTTCATTATTGCTATGGAATTGTAATGCTGTGAACTACACAGTCTAACAATTCACTACAATCTCAAACATTTCAGATGAGAGAATGAGACATCATTGATGGTTTAGCCCTACGCAGTCTGCCAGCTCTGTCACAGATAGATTCTTTTCAACAAATGGTTTAAATATTGGAGATAGCCTCATAGCTCTTGCTTTGTGGGATTCAGACAAATAACACAAATTGTCCTTCAACAAAGAGTTGTTTTTCTCCAACCAGAATTTCTCCTACTGTTGATTTATTATAAGTTTTAGCGGCTAATTTATTATAAGTCATGCTCTGTCACCAATCTGCACGTATTTCAGTTTTGACAGGAAGATGCACACATTTCCATGTCTCATTCAGCAGAGGACAGCCAACACTGGAAATATGTTAATATCAACTGACAACATTACGTTCTTTGGCTGGTCTATGCTGAATCATTAAATCATAATAACTAGAGCATATACAAAGGATGATTGGCAGTAAATACTGTATGTTAATTTAGAAGTCTATATTATGACAGTGTTAACAATACGTATTTGTTACATCTAGAAGTCTTTCTTTTAATGGCCCTGAAACTAAGTAATTGTTATATGTAGAATTCTAGGTCCCACTGTATGTGTCTTTAGGGAGCAACTAATGAAGCATTGCATTATACTTACTGTAGCTATGCCTACCAGTCAGGGAGAAAATCAGGAGGAGAGGCAGTGTGAGCAAAGAGAAGGCATAGAGAAAGGAGTTGTGTCTCAGGGAGGGAGTCATAGAGAGAGGAGCTGTTACTCAGGGACAGAGTCATGAAAGAGAGGCAGAGATCTGTGTAAAGGTCTTATGAACAAACTACAAGAAGACAAACTGCCTGAGAAATGTAGGACCTACAGATACTGCATTTATGTTGCATCATCACTGTTACCTGCAGTGGCGGTTCTAACAAAAAAAAAGAACCATTTTGCACCAACTGTAATTTTTATTCAGAGATTTGGGTAAACACAAATAAATAATCATAACATTTAACACTATATAAATATAAAAAAATATACAAAAAAGACTCATAAATGTCAAAAAGAAGCAACAGATTGTAGTATATAAATACAAATAAATAAGAGAATCAAATTATTACACTATTGCTAACAAAAACACAAATAAAACTAAATTGCACAAATCCTATATCACACAAGCATACAAATAGAATAACACACTTAAAAAGAAGACAACCTGATTATTAAACTATTGCACTTCAAACAAGAAACACACAAACTAATTTCACTACTGTCATCTAAACCCTGACCTTTCTTGCCTTCCTTGACGCAAAGTCATCAATTACATCATCATAACAAATCTGCCCAGCGATTGCATGGTTAATACTGATGGCAGCAAGGCCACTAAGACGTTCCTGTGACATGGTGGACCTCAGGTAGGATTTGATTAGCTTCAGCTTTGAAAAGCTCCTCTCTGCTTCAGCTACGGTCACTGGAAGAGTAAGACTAATTCTGAGAGCCGTCCACAAATTTGAATAAATTTCTGAGAGCTCCCTTTCATGTATAAATATCAGCAGCTCAAGCAGGATCAGGGTCTTCGATGGCAAGTCAGGCAAGTTCTTCAGTTCCTGTGCAAGCTCTCTGCCATCCAAGTCTGAGTGTTCTTTATAGTACAGTGTCACACTATGGGCCTCACACTGTTCTGTCAGCTCCTCATTTGAGAGACTTTGGAAGGTTGACAGCACTCCAAACTTCTCTCCCACATTTTCCAATGCGGAAAATCTTTCCTGAAGGGCTGAGGTTGCAGCATCAACAACAGCATTGAAAAATGTCACCTCCAGCTTCTTCAGGGCATCACTCAAAGGCTCATAAAATGATCAAAAAATCAGTATGATCCCACCTCCTCTGACAAGGACTAGGCCTCAATCTTCATCACAGGGTCTTTGGTTTGATCCCTCACCTCAATCAGTGTTTCTCTCACCGCTGCTGCCTGATACCTCAGTGGCTTGACACTCTTAACTTTACTCTCCCACGTTGTCTCAGTCCACATCTTCAAAGTGATGTCTACATGTTTTTTCAGGATGGCCCATCGCTGTGTGGAGGCTGGGAACAAGGTGTACAGTTTGTGTAAGATGCCAAAGTAACCTGTAGCATCAACAGAACTTTTAGCAGCATCAGCCACAACAAAGTTCAATGTGTGAGCACAAATAGAGCTTGGACACCTTTGTTTTTGCCTCTCATGTTGGCCCCATTATCATAAGACTGTCCTCTGCAGTCCTCAAAAGGAATTTTTAGCTCCTCTAATCTTTTGAGAATCAGGGTTGCCAAATGTTGGCCAGTGGACTCCTCTGCCTCCAAAAACCCCATGAAATGTTCCTTTATGTGGGGGTCCTCCTTCAGTGACACAATTCTAATCACAAGCGACAATTGTTCAGTGTGGCTGACATCTGGAGTGCAATCTAGAATGATAGAGTAGAATTTTTCCAGCTTGATGTCATTTACCATTATTGAAATGACCTTGCTGCTCAACAAATGAATGAGTTCATTTTGTATTTGGTGGCCAAGGTAGCTGGTGTGACTCAAGGTCCCTTTTTGGACACAATTAAGGTGCTCTTTCATGACTGGATCAAATTGTGCTATCAGTTCAACCTCTTTGAGGAAATTTCCATTTGATGGAGAGTACAGTTGTAACCCATGTTTCAAACTGAGCAATAAATAGTCATAAATACCAAATTAAATAACGCTAAATAAATGAATAAATAAATTCATGGTAATAAATAATCTTTCTTAAAATACATAAAAATGTTGAGCTGTTAGTTTAATACAGGTTTTTAGCAAGGTTAAATAGGGCTTGGCAATCCCTTTTAATTGAAATTGACCTCTCCTTTAATTTGCCCCCTGGCCTCTCAGCGCAGTCGGTGTAGCTCAGAAAGGAGAGCGAGGCGAGCAACGGCAGAGAGAAGCAGCGGAGAAAAACGGCGCACAGAGCCAGAACATTTTCGTATCTAATTTGGTGAATTAATGGTTTCTTTAAACAAAACCAGTGTTGGTGATTGTTGAAAACGGCGGGGAGACTAACCAGGTTTTGGCCAGGTTTTTCTCCCTGGGATAGTTTCTCAGGAGGTTGAACGTGGAGTCGGATTTTCCAGCGGTGTGTGTGTGGCCGCGGGAAACAGCACGCACGCATAAGACACCAGATGGCGAGCCTCACCCAAGGAGTTCTTACCTACAAGGACTGAAACGACATCCCAGTGACCGGATCACCTGCATACGGTTTGACTTACCAAAAATACTGCTTCGTAACTGTTGCCGTAGGATCTTGGATTTTTTTTTTTTCCTTTTTTTCTACACTCTCAGAGTTGAACTAATTGAATTTAAATACTGTAACATTGCGTTTAAGGAGTTAAATTGCCAGTGTTGTATTGCATTGATGTTTGAGTTGGATGGTGAATTTTGATTGTGTTTTCCTGTAAAGGTTAAACTTAAAGGGTCAATTAACCTGGAAAAGGGAATTTTAAAGGGTACTTACCTGTTCACCTGAAATAAGAAAAGAGTTAACACAGAAGGGAAAATAGCTAAAATAAATAGGCCTAACCTGTTGAGTTAGGGTTATTAATCTAGGAAGATACAGACCGGTCTTAACTTAGTATCTAGTTGACAAAACTAATTTGAAACCTAAAATAACCTAATCAGAATGAGATAAGGGCTAAACAAAGAGGGTTTGTGACCTACCTTCCACCCACTGTGAATATTTTGTGTATATGTACTGTGAGTGTATGTTCTGTTGTTATCAGTAAACTGCTGGCTTGTTCACTCAAAGGCTCCCGTCTCTGGTCTACTATTATATTTAAGTCAACCACTCCTTCGAACATAGAACTGGTCCAGTGACTTATAGCTGCCCGTAATAGTGACATGAGTGCTACACAGTGTTTCTGTGTATCCCCTTAGTGCAAGATTTCTAATTGCCAGAGACTGCACAATAGCAGTCAGACATGTCAACACCTATCTCCATCTTATCCTCTCAGCCTCCATAAGTGCCATCTCATGCTTATCAATTGTTTCCCCTTTTTTGATCCTCATTGCCAGTTCTTTCCATGTTTTCATGCAGTTTTTGGTGTTCTGGACTGCTGTCGTGTGAAGTCAGCTAAGAACTTGCATGTTTCCAGTCTGTCAGACCTAAGTTTGCTAAACTAATTTTCTTCTTAGAAAAGAGTTTGCAGCAGACGCAGAAGAGGCTGTTGTTTCTTTCAGAATACACCAACCAACTTCTAGGGATTTTTTCACCACTCACCAAGGTCTTCCTGAAATACTGGTGGTGGCAACTTCTTCCATCACTCTCATTCCTTGGGAAAACAAAGTTAGGTGGTACCTCACTTGGTCCTCTGCAAACTAGTTGTGTCCGAATTCTGTCAGTCAGAACTGAAGGCCAGTCAGCAGGGTCTGTAGACAGTGAGGGTGGGGATGCTGCTACAGACATTTCTATTGGAGAGCACATGGGCATTAGTTTACACAGTTATTCACATCATTGTTACCTACAATATGGAAACTTAAAACTTTGCAAAAGGGAATTTATTTATTTTGTTTATGTTATGCACATGCACACATGCACACAAACACACCTGAAAAATCCTGCTGGGGAGAAGTAGAAGCAAATGGGTCTTCATCCTTATCCTCAGGCTCAGACATTTGTGAAGACACTTGTGTGGCTAAGGAGGTAGATGGCTCCTCATCCTGGCCAGTGCTAGAGGGTGCTCCAAAATATTTCAGAAGTGCCCCTGAATTTGCATTGAAATACAGTATATGAGTCTGACACCCATTTGTTGCGCAATTAAATATACATGTCAGTATCCACAATTTATCAGACTTTCAGAATAGGAACCAAATAAACCATACAACCTCCTTGGCTAATGCTAGGCATAAGACACTCCAAAAGACTCAATATATCACAAAAGATACTAAATATCAGCATAATATAGACGTCTTTTAAGTTAGCCTACAGCACTGGAAACTCAGGACCTAGTCAATACAATCACATGACCTGTACACATCTTGCCCTTTGCCTGTTGTTTGCTCACTATATGCACTTTTGTACATCGCTTTGGATAAAAGCGTCTGCTAAATGAATAAATGTAAATGTAAAACCTTTATGATGTCACCTCAATGAAAGTTAACCAAATCAATAATGTGCTAGTTAGGTTGTAATCGTTTTACTGCAGGCTACACACATTATCATGATGAAACTGAAATTATATCCAATGTTACGTAAGCTAGTTGGACAGAAAAGAGAATATTGTCGCCCTATGTGTAATAGCATAGCAAGCAACATAGCAACATAGACTAACAAACATAAGTGTTATACTGGCCTATTTCATTATATGCATAATATTATACTCATAAAGAGATGACATAGCTGCATACCTTTATCTTTTGTGCGTTTCTCCTCTTCTTCTTTCCTCTTTTCTTCTAAACTGGGCACCTGATGGCTTAGACCATTTCTTATCCATTTGTTGTTATTTGCCACTCGAGCGTCAATACATTACCCATCCCCCAACACTGTCAACCAAGAGTCAAGACTCAACCAATTCAACTTGGTGCTATGCACACTGGTTTTTTATTCTTAACGATTTTGCACAAACCAGAAAAAAATTCGACAATACAGTATGTCTGTGAAACTATATATTCACAGTATTATGAATGAATTGTGGTTTATTTGGTAACATTTCGTAGTGTGACTGATTTTACTAATTGCATTAGTACTGTACAAAGTTAGAGGTGCGCTATTTGATGATTTCCCCGCTCCCCCTACCTCGGGCTTCCAGTGCGGAGACCTGAGGTCAACCTACCCCCGCCCCCCTGCCCATCTCGTATTTATGAGTTGGAGACCTTACCAAGCAGTAGCCTGCCTAGCTCACAAACTAGAATCAGGGCGCCCACTCCGACAAGGTTAATTGACCCACACAGTAACATGATATCATTGACGTGATGTGCAAATGAGCGATAGAAAACCGATCGCGTAAATGTCACCATTCCGATTTATTTTTTTGTGCGGGCGCCCCGTGCCGCCCTCGGCAAGATGCCACCCTGGGCAGCTGCCCATGTCGCCCATACCTAAATCCACCACTGGTTACCTGAGATCCCTCTCTCTGCTCTCACAACAGAGAATGCCATCGCAGCATATGGGAACAGGACAGACCTGAACTCCACCCCCAGCCAATCAGCACAGCTAGCCCCAGTGACGGACAGTGATGACCCAACCGCCTCTCCTCCCACCATCACAGACAGGGAGCAGAACATCCTGAACCCTCCAATGCCCACACAGGTGCGTTATTGTCCAAAGTGTGACCTGGGATCAGTTCTCAGAACTGATGGATTGTGTCAGGTTTAAGGTTGTAGTAGCTGATCTTAGGTCAGTGTCTGTTGGGAGTGGGTTCTGCCAGTAGTGAAGCCACTCCCCACAGTAAATGAAGTAAATGAAGCAGCATGCACCTCAGGCACTCAGGAGAAGGATGTTAACTTTTGCAAGAACAGTACAGACAGACTGAGTGCAATTACTGTAAGTCCACTCTAGTCCATGCAGTGTTTTCTCTTACAGGTCATGCATTATCCCATGGATTTCAAACCCAGTTCCTAGAGGGCAAATGTGTATTTTGGTTTTTGACCTGCACATGTGTCATATATTGAAATATTTTGCAGCAGTGCACCTTAAGAAATGTGTCAGACCAAAATTCAAGAGCTAATGAATAAATTGGACAAACTGAATCAGGTCATTGACCTGAAGGGAAAAAACAGCAGACATAGCTAGGCCATGAGGACCCGGGCAGCGTTAGCCAGTGGCAGAGGCCAGGAAGTCAACAACTTGCAGGGTGAGAACGGTCACAGTATCTCTGACATCTCTCACTCTAACACACTCCATTTTTCATTGAATGGCACTCTATTAGTTTGTCATAAGAGCATCACCAGAGTACAGGATACTGAAAACAGAAAATGACTAATAATACAACTAAACTTTCAGACTAAAATCTACCCCCATCTTCTCTGCCCCCTTCTCTTTTATCTTGTCCCTACCCGCCTCCGTCTCTGTCTGTCCCCCGCCTTCTCTCACCATCTCCCCTTCCCACTCCTTCACTGCTCATCTCCCCTGCCCCTTCCTTATCTCTCCACTTTGCCCCTTCTCTCTCCATCTTCCCCACCCCCTCCTTCTCCTCCTCCCCTTCCTTCTCTCTCCATCCCCCTCTCCCTCCCTCCTCTGTCTGTCCATACTCCCGTTTCCTCGACCCCCTCCTTCTCTCTCCACCCCCCCCCCTCCCCCTCCCCCTCCTTCCTCTCCATCCCCCCCCTCCCCCTCCCCCTCCCCCTCCTTCCCTCTCCACCTCCCTTTCCCATCCTTCTGTGTCCATCACTCCACCCCCATCCAGGCCACAAAGAAGGACAGATTGTGGGTGGATTCCACCATTCCCTCTCCTGCGCTCTCCGGCCGCTCCGCCAACCCCCTACACCTGACTTTTACCTGCTTCCTGCTGCCGCTGGCTGCCTGCCTCCAACTTTAGGGTATGCCGCAGCAGCTCTGGACCTCCCTATGAACTGTGAGGCCCCACAGGAAACTACTGCGGTCTTCAGTTTTCATCAGTTCTACATATGTACAGTGTCATTAAGAGCAGAACAGGGTGGGAGGTTGGGGTGGGGCACAAGAAGAAATCCTCCTCAGCAGAGCTGCTGAGCCCATACATTTTCAAAGCTGTGTGACTGGGGTAGCACCCAACCGGGAACGGCCTGCCCATTCACATTGCTGTTTTCAATCATGGTTTTTAAAAAAAGGCAAACAAAATGTACATTTAAAAAAAGCCTTATATTTCCAGTACACACACCAAAATTTACTTTAGAAAACAGCACAAACAGAAGAGAGCTTGGGATACTTTTTATTCTTTATTTTGTACAATGCCTATGACATTTATCATGTTTGGACAAGAGACTTGAGCCTGGGCGGGAAACAGAAACACCTATATCTAGTGGACATTGGGAGTACAGAGAAGAGGCAAATTACATATCTTTATTTGTGTGTGCACCTGTCTGGACATGTGTATAAAAAATTTCCATCAAAGCTGGAAAAGTCAGATGAGGAAATATGACTATCCTACACTTTTCCAGATCAAGATGTTTCCCCAATCCAGACTGGTCATTTTACCTAGACTGATGGCTGTTGTGCCAGCCCTCAATCACTGACCTTTGGGCTCCACCAGCCAGAAGGTTTTCTTCCACAGCTTTTGACTTCAAAGGGATTCTCCTGATTCAGTGGTGACCTGACCACTTTGTTTGGTGACCATTGTCCTGTTTTGTTCTGTACAAAGCAACTGTGCTGGTGCACAGCTGTCTGGGTTGGGGGTGGTGTGAAAAAGTCGATTTGGGGGTTGGACTCTGGATCTATGATGTGTCAATTGTCACAAAGAGAGTCCTCTACTAGGAGGGAGGAGTGTGGCATTTGGATTTCACACAGCAGGATACATGTTATTTGCTGAAAAATAAAAACTATGAGATGAGATAAAGCCTGCCATTTGTATCTGTGTTTGCAAGGCACTCTGGGAAGGATGCAAATTGGCTGACTGCCATGGAATACTTGATGGTCTCCCTTCTGTCTGAACTTTGATCCCCAGATTGATACACAGAGCCATTAGTGCTTTTTTGCCCTTTACTTTTCCCTCTTATTTTCAAAGTACAAGTGTGCATGTCACAATATGTGCTCACATTCAAGTGAAATGCGTAAAAAACAATGAATCAGATCTTTCACCTGACAAAGAAATGGCTCAACCAAAAAGGTTGGTTACCTCCACATTCTTTATCTGAAGTTGCATTAGGGTACAGTCGATGGGAATTCCACCAAAGTAAACCTGACTGTTTAACTAGAACTGGTGCTCAAATGGAAGGTGGGATTCTGAAACAGAAACATGGCTGCCACTGGAATCTGTTGTGAACTAACGACTTAGCGCAGCTATTTTGCCTTAATTCACATAGAGTCCTATAGAGCTGCCACATAATGAGTTACATGGGTTATCCATAACCATGATAAAATTTGTTTAAACAATACTCTTCATTCACAGTACACAGTACTTTTGTGATTAATTTAGGGAAAGATTTACTCACTGTGACAGATACGCGATACAGTTTTTGCTTAGTGTGCACACTTTCTGGGGTTAATGACACTCAGCAGGGTGGACAGTGATACCACCCCACAGCTCTCTTCAGCTTGATGGCTGAAGCTAAGTGGGCCTGGCCTTTCTGAGGACTAGGATGGGAAATTGCATAGGAAAATGCCCCAGTGCATTGGTTCTCAACTGACCCCCCCCCCCCAACATATCCAGCTACTTTGTATTCATCAGGGAACTGAACCCTCCCCTGCTAAAATAAGGGCAATGAGAACAGCCTTGCATTACTCACATCTAATTACACACCCCACTCAGAGCTGTTAGGAGACAGTTCTGTGGAACAGCATGGCGTTTGATCCAGAGACAAGCGATGTGTGTATTAGAATACAAAGTGATGCTGCTACATCCGATTGGAGCCAAAAGGCGCCTCTTGATGATAACAGTCTGCGGAATATGGGGTTCCCCATGACCATATATGGACCTCACTTCCAAAGTGTGAACCCTACAGAGCCAATTAGGCAACAAGGTTCAGGAGAGACCCAATTAGAGAGGGAGCTGTTTAGCAATGCACAGCTCCACAAAACCAATCAAAAACAGCACCCCCTCTAGTCATTGTAACTCATATGTAATTGTACCTACTGTAACTGTATAAAAAAGAACTAAATCCTATACCTGTCAAACTTCTGCTCCATGCTGATGTTCCCACAGCCGGCTGTGCAAATAAACCTTCCTGTCTTTCACTATGAACATCGGATCTGCTTCTGTGTCGGAATAAAACTTATTTCGATCCTCTGGGAGTTGACTAACAGAGCTAAGGGGAAGAGCAGCATCCTGTCCTCACTTCTAAGATGATTGCCACTTTCCATGACCTTGCTATGGGGCCACATATGAAATAAATGACTATAGGTATTGATCACGTTTTGCTCAACAACAGTATTCTGATCCCCTTGTACATTGTTTTAATATGTTCAGCTAGGACAGTAGGTTGTCACTGTGTAAAAGCTGCTCCTTTTTATTATTTTGCCCCTGCTGGCATTTCCCCTTTTTTAGGACTTGCTAATGGAGCGTGAAGGTCTTCCCTTAGGCAGGAGGCAGTGAGGTAAGACAAGGATGCTCCTAAAGCTTGCTCCTGTGACCAGCACCTGTGTTTCTCACTTCAGTCTACATGGGGCACTACTGGAAAAATGGGGGAGCCACAGATTGTCCACCCCTGATAGGTCACTGGGAGGCACTGGTCCAGTGGTAATTGGAAGAGCCCTGGATGTTGTAAGGTTACCCTCCCACTGCTGTGAACTATCACTTACATCATATCTCAGAAATAACTGTTTTTAAAGTTGAATGTAATTTTACACAAGTCTTCAAAATAGCTGTTTTTTTGTAACCCATTCACACCGAAACTCAGTTAATTTTAATTAATGTTTTAAGTTAAAATTGAATGATGCAAAAAGACAGACACGCTATGAAAAATTCATTACAGTTGTTGGATTTTCTTCTAATTTTAAAATTAAACGAACCGGACCAAAAGCGCGCTTGGAGAAAAAGCTTTAATCCAGCAGCATCTCTGCCTGTGAAGCTTTAACTCACAGAACTGTTACCGTGATCAGCCTTTTATACAGATAAAAAAATCGCAACAAACAATAGGTTTACACTGTTGCAACATCAACCTATGTTCCCAGTGCAAAGCGGGATCCTTTGATGCTGACCGCCCCTTTGTGTGGTGATGGTTGCCAATTGCCCACTCCCAGTTGTATGCTACACTTGATGGCTGCTGCCTGCCTTAATCAATTGCTCTTGGCTCCAACTGTAATGTGGCGCCAAGAGGTGTGGAGCTTCCTGAACCACATCTGGTCAGAAGTTAGAAGTACCATAATCTTACATTCCCCCCTTTGATCATAAAAAAATATGATCACAAAAATAAAGTAGTACTTGTAAGAAAATACAGGAACAGAAGGAGGGAGAAAAAAAATAAACCGCAACATGTTGATATTAATCATGTACACAGCCTAATACTGAGCACAGGCACCTCTACTTACAGCATAAAATAAAAGAATATCATTTTATGATGATACACAGATACATTGAGAGATGTACAGAGAAGTGACATTGCTGGCATGGTGGATGATTGCATTCCACACATGCTGCTGGATTGTGCTGGTGAATGAGGTCTCCTGAAGCAGTCTGTGATATTGTGGGCTTGGTTGATGCAGATGTGTCCCATGTCCTGTGGTTTTTCAGCAGATGTCAGCCAGGTGTCAGGTACAGTCCAGCGCAGGTGTCAGATGTCAGGCAGGGCACCCTTCTCTCTCAGCTGTTTGGAATCCTGCTCTTCACTGGAACACCTGCAATGACACACAAGAGAGAAGGCGGGAACGCATCTTGCCAATGTACATAAACATTAAAATAAAATTGATTGTTATTCCTAAAAAAATGCCTAAACTGTCCCTGTGTAGTTTCGGTGGGAAGCTACAGTATTTATCAGTGGTGGTATGATGACCTCTTCATCCTCAGACGACAAGCTAGTCCCGCCATGTCTGGACTCTGATAAATACTACCGCCATTCTATCCCTCATCTCTAGGCGGATTTGCTAACTTGCAATGGCTTACATGGTACCACTTATCTTTTCCCTGCACCTTAACTGCTGCATTAGTTACTAAAAGAACCTGATATGGACCTTCCCACTAGGATTCTAATGCTACATTCTGAGGTTTGTGTGCGAGACTTTTTCGCAGTATCGGATCAGACTGTCAGATTAATGTTAAATGCACGTCAGCTTTGCACAGATCCATTGTTCCGGGTTGGGGCATGGGCCGACCTGTGATGACTTCAAAAGGTTTAGTCCAGTTTCCTTGTTGTGTTGCTTGGATGCTGCAGAGCACAATGGGTAGAGCTTCGGGCCAAGGGATTCCTTCCTGGTGGAGTTTGGACAGATGTTCTGTGATGACATGATTCATTCTCTCTGTTCGGCCTGATCAGTTCGTCTGGTCAGAAGTTAGAAGTACCATAATCTTACACAGTGTTTAGGCCACAGATTAGTTAGATCACAGTCTGTTAGACAAGCAGTGTTAGATAACAGAATTTTAGGGCTGTCAGTGAGTAATGAGGGCCTACATTCCTCTTGTAATCATACACACCAAAGTGGGAGGAGCTGCACAACT
Source organism: Megalops cyprinoides (assembly GCF_013368585.1). Classification (NCBI taxonomy): domain Eukaryota; kingdom Metazoa; phylum Chordata; class Actinopteri; order Elopiformes; family Megalopidae; genus Megalops; species Megalops cyprinoides. The sequence continues at coordinate 29,343,682 of NC_050600.1, forward strand.
GTGCAGTGCCCGTGGATGTAAAAGAACCTGGCCTATGAAATGATAGAGAACATGACAGGTCTTCACTGAGGTGAGACCACTAAGGCTTCCACTAATGAGATCATAACCCACCCTGTGCCTTTTCCACATTCATTCAGAAGCTCCTGGGACCGTGTGGCTGAGCCCACACAGAATCCTTTGGGGTCTTCCACATTGATGTGCACAGCCCTTGTTTTCGGTCTCTGTGAGCTGGTGAAGGCGGCACCTGAGTATAACCACCATTTCTGGAAACATCATGACATGATAGTGACAAACTGACAGCAGGAGTCAAAGGAGGGCTTTTCCACAGCATTGCCGGGGGTGAAGATCGCAAGGCTCACAACCCCCACTACTGAGCATTCAAAGCAGTTGAGGAACCACATGCCTTCCAAAGCATTTTTGGAAATTTAAACGGCTTCCAGACTACCATAATGCATGGAGCATAGAGCTCAGGGGACTTTAAGTACCATGGAAACACAGTGGACCAAATTGAAAGATAAACACTGGTATCATTTCTCATTTTAAAAAGTGCTGCCGAAGGAAGAAAATCAATCGGTGTTAATGTCAAGGTCACGGGTGTTCAGAGGAGAGGTGGCTGCTGATTAGCCCTCTTCTCTAGGTTATTTGAGGCTGAAAAGGTATTTTAAAAAGCTGCAGTGAAAGGACAGCCCTAAATTCAATTTATCACATTCCTTAACTAACTCTATTCAGCACAGAACTGACATTGTTCTTACTTGGATGGCTTTAAAATTGCTCTTGCCCTGATGAGGTATTCGTAGAACTGCCTGGTCAGATGATTTCTTTCTCTTGTGTTTTCCAAGTGTAAGTTCAGTGTACAGTTTAAAAAGAATAAAAGGTTTGTAGGATGAATAATAGTTATATTCTGCAAGAGCTTGAAAAGATTTGAAATTTTCTAAAAAAAAAAAAAAAAAATCAGCGCAATTCAGTCATTACTGAATAACATCAGGGAAAGTGTTTAATTGGACATGTGGAGGGCACATACAGTCAACAGCCCAAGACTGACTTAGAAATGTCCAGCCAAACACTGGGTTATACTTTCTCAGACAACTACCCTGGAGCCTTCTTATTGTGCCTTTTTGTATGTGTTTACTTCTGTAAGAGACAGCTGTTCCATAATAGACACCTCACTAAAGATCCTCCATCTGGTTCTGTCCTTCCCCTGTACTGTCTGAGCCACAGCCTAGTCTCCATTAACTCCCAAATCCCTTAGTGCTGAAGCAAGATGCCCACTACCCTCAGATCAGTAAAGTCTCTCTCCAGTCTAGGAAGACACCTCTTTAGGCTGTACCCAGGTCAGCCCAACCTGGATTTGTCATGATCCTTAGTACCAGAAGTGAGGCTGTAGTATTAAATTTGTAGTGTTCCAGCAAGATGTTGCCTCAGGGTTTCTATAGTGTAAGTGTGTCACAGCAGTGATCAAGGTCAGTGTTGTGGTTAGATGGTGTGAGCCTTATTCCTGCAGCATACTGATTGTGTGGTACGTTCTACCAAAATCAATGTTTACCAATAACTGAGCAGATACTCCACCACCAAACTTGAAGACAGACATGATTTGCAGTTATGCATTACAGAGTCACATTTATTTTGTGTTGCATCCAATTATGGCTTTTAGTTTTATTTATTAGCTTGGTATTCAGGATTTAGAATTCAGACAACCTGTGAATCTGGCTGGAGATTGTCTGGCTTTTTTAAGCATTGGTAAGTTCACTTCTCAACCACACGGGGCAGTTATCTGCCACATCAGTGTCAGTTTTCCCGGCTAGAATGAACAGCGGATCTGTCTCTGTTAGCCTAAAGGCACGCCAGCCACGAATTGATAGGCACTTTTGTTAGAAGGGCGAGCCACCCCATCAGCGGCATGGTACCAGGAACCAGGCAGCACCTGGTGGGGGGAAGGGCTATGGGCAAGATGGGAATACTGAAAGCTACTGGAGCAGACAGGCACTTATATTAAAGAGAGAGGGAGAAGCAGTGGGGGAGATGTAGTGTGGCATCTCAAGGAGCTGCAGAACTGCTTAGCAGAGGGTGCCACAACAAGGTCTCTGGAAGCATGAAGTGGCATATCACTTGCACAAAGAACTTGACCCTTTCTGCCCAACGCAGATGTCAGTTTCTGAGAGAGAATCCATTCCTTCTACACACCATTACTTCATCATAGCATCCAGCCTACATTTACATTTACATTTACATTTATTTATTTAGCAGACGCTTTTATCCAAAGCAACGTACAAAAGTGCATACAGTAAGTATAATGACAGTACAGGGACAGGATGTGTACAGTTCCACAATGAGACGGTAGTTCTCAGCTGAGAGCAAAGTCTGTTTGAGGACAGAGTACTGGCTAATTTATACAACTACAGGGTATAGGGCAACTAACAAGATCCGAATCCAAAACAGTGCAATGAGTGCCGAAGTAAAGGCAGTAACAAAAAAAACACACAGCAAATTTTAACAGCACTGATCCAGATGGGGAGCTGAAAGATGACCGCAGACAGGAGCTGGGAAGTGACTGGTCGGGGGCGGGGGGAGTCCAGATAGAGTCTGAAGAGATGTGTCTTCAGACCACGTCTGAAGGATTGGAGTGATGGAGCTGTCTGTAGCGAGACAGGGAGTTCGTTCCACCACTGGGGAGCAATGGAGGATAAATGTCGTTGCCTTGCAGAGCGAGAACCTCCCACTCTGTCTGTGCAAAGAGCAAGACGTCCAGTTGCTGAATGTAGGGGCCAGGCAGATGAGTAGGGCTGGATGAGGTCTTGGAGATAGGTAGGGGCTGTCCTGTTGACTGCAGAGAAGGTGAGGGTCAGCGTCTTGGATCTGATCCTGGCAGCGACAGGAAGCCAGTGGAGGGATTTAAGCAGGGGAGTAACATGGGAGAATTTGGGGAGGTTTAAGATTAGTCGGGCAGCTGCATTCTGAATGACCTGCAGAGGCTGTATGGTGCAGGCTGGGAGGCCTGTGAGGAAAGTGTTGCAGTAATCCAAGCGAGGGAGCACTGTGGCCTGGACAAGGAGCTGCGTAGCGTATGTTGTCAGCCTACACCTTGACCATCTGGGTCATCATGCTGATAGCTTAAGGAACACAGTCATTTCAAGTTTATTCAGTATCCCAAAATTCCACTAACCTTTCTGTGCTGACCACAGTGAACCTGTCATCCTCACCACCGCATCTTAGTACTCTTGGGGCCTTGTGCATTTCTTTCCACTGCAAATCAGACATTATCAATGATCAAACTACCAGCTGAACTGCAATTCCACTACCCTTAACAATATGAAAGCCAGTGCCAACTCTATGAGATCACTGTCTTATTTGGTTGAACACATTTTATACCCATCCAGGTCTAAAATTGTTTGTTTATAAAAGCACATGACAGAGAATACCACATTGCAACTGAACTAGAACATGCAATTCTAATGGCAGGTAAAAAACAACAATGACCTGATACACGGGTCTCACGCAAGCCATTTAAAGCATCAGAGAAGTTTGAGATTCAGGTGAAGTCCAGGTTAAAATTACTGCATGAATGATATCTAATCTTTCTCCAGGAACTTGCTCCTGCACAATCAATACCACCTGGGCAGAGCAGTTGGCATGGTTGGAAGACACTCGTCTGCATTCACTGTGCATGTGAATTGCCTAAAATGCTCTTTTAATAGGACAGAGTGTATCAAACATTTACTCAATACATATTATTGATTTTGTGATAGATCTGCTCAGAAAATGATCAGAAGACCATTTGATTCAATAGTAAATGATTGCATAAATGCTCTAGTTGGGATAATAACTTCATGCCCTCTTTAAAAGTTATTTAACGGTGCATTTTCAGTCACCATGCTGATGCAGCTGAAGACTGTTGTTCAAGCATGATGTGACGCCCTTTGGGTTGACAGGGCATTCCGGGGACAAACAGCACTTTGTGACGTGTGTCACTCTGCTTCAGCGTCCCAGGAATGTCACCTCCAGCTCCACTGTCAAGATCAAAAGTCACTCAATTCCCCAAACCAAACAGGCTTCAAGTGCAAGCACCATGGACACATGGGATAAACAGTGGGGCCTAAGGACTAAGTTCCATGGAAATAAGGCACTTGAAAAAAGGCAAGTGACCCAAGCACACTCAGATTTAACAGCTGTGTGCACTCATGAATCTAAATTCATTTCCACTGTTGTTTAGGTGTAGAAAAATTGTGCCACAAACAGTTTTGGTTCAAAAAAGCCTTTCACAGTTTACTATGTGCGTGAATACATCCGATGCATACCATTCTCCTGGTTTTCGCACCACCACAATACCCACTTCATACAGCTCCTGGTTGTAGAAGTTAAATGTGAGCAAAGGCCATGCTACCATATGATGAGTATTGATTTCATAAGAACATAAAAACATATTATGATGAGAACAGGTCATTCGGCCCAACTAAGCTCGCCATTACAATTAAAGAGTATCCAAAACTGCATTAAGTCTGGACTTGAACACAGCAAGGGTCTCTGTCTCAACTTCATGACCTGGCAACCTATTCCATGTATTGATAACTCTGTGTAAAATAATACTTCCATATATCAGTGCGGAACTTACTCTTAACTAGTTTGCATTTATGTCCCCTTGTTCTACAGACTGAACTCACCCTAAAAATGTATTGTAGTTAACCTTATTGAGTACTTTTATAAGTTTAAAAACCTCTAGTAAATAACCCCTACGTCTCCTCTCACTAAGTCTAAATAGGTTAAGTAACTTGAGTCTTTCCTCATAGTTTTTATATTTCATGACCAGAACTAATTTAGTTGCCCCTCTTTGAACTTTTTCAAGAACCTCAATATCTTTCTTATAGTGCGGTGCCCAGAACTGCACACAATGTTCCAAGTCAGGTCTGATTAAAGCATTGTATAATTTCAGTATAACCTCCTTAGATTTATAATCAATACTTTTGGCTATATATCCCAGCATCCTCTTGGCCTTTTTTACTGCTACGGCACACTGCCTAGATCCTGTTAAGCTTGGGGCAACTATTACTCTCAAGTCTCACAAGTATCTGCCCACTTTTTGATGATGTTTAGGTCTTTCTGTATTACCTTAGTTGATTCTACACTGTTGGCTAGACCCCCTAGTTTTGAATCATCTGCAAATTTTACTACTAACCTCTGCATCCAGATCATTTATGTATATAAGGAATAGCAAAGGCCCAACACCGATCCCTGCGGGACTCCACTTCGTACAGGACCCTGCTCTGATACAATTCCTCCCACAGTTACAGTCTGCTTTCTACTAGACATCCAACTTTGAGCCCACTCAGTAATAGCTCCTGTAATTCCTGCAGATTTCATTTTCACTATGAGCCTCTCATGCGGTACTTTGTCAAATGCCTTTTGAAAGTCCAAATAGATAATTTCATAAGCTTGGTTTTAATCTAAACACACTGTAGCTTCCTCAAAAAAGTCCAGGACGTTTGTGAAGCATGACCTCCCTCAGCGAAAACCTGGCTATCATTTAAGCTACCATTTTGTTCAAGGAAACATGAAAGATGGCGCCGCTGTGTCCAGTTGCTGTCGCGGTAGTGCCGGTCGGACTGTGCATTTATTTGATTTTTGTCTTAGTTTTAGCGATTTCTTATGCACCTTTTAAGGCTGCACTGATTAGTTAAGATCGGAATACCCTTCTCAACATTGAATTAAGTTTTACCCACCTGGCAATTCAAAGTTTGGACACCCCTACGTGGCCGGAGGAGATCCTTAGGAACGCAGGCCAAAATAACAACAATGGAGGCATGTCTCTGAGGATCCATAGGAAAAAACACAGGGGGAAGTGAGCTGGAATTCGGAACAGACTAAGGTTGCAGGCACTACGCCCTCCTCTGCCCACTATCCTGCTTGCAAATGTACAGTCTCAAGCTGCATGACATCAGGGCACGTATCCAATTCCAAAGGGACGTGGGGGACTGCAATATCCTTTGTTCCACTGAAACATGGCTGTCCCCCTTGGTGCCGGATAAATCCCTACAGCTGACAGACTCCTACACCATCTCGCGTATGGACAGAACAGCAGAGTCTGGTAAATCCAAGGGTGGTGGGACCTGTTTCATGACCAACAACAACTGGTGTGATCCCAGGAATGTTAGGGTGCTTTCACGCTAGAGCTTTTGGTGTGGACCCGAGTCCGCTTAAAACGTTAGTTCGGTTCATGTGAAAGCTGTTTTCCGAACTCGGGTGCACACCAAGGGACCGTACCCGAGTCCTCCAGAAAACAGGGGTCTGGCGTACGGTTCAACTGAACTCCAGTGTGGTTCGCATTTGGTGTGAAAGCTATCCAATCTCAAACCAGGAAGTAAATGCTACGTGACAATTCACACTTGTCGCATCTAAAAACTATTTGGGAAATAATTGCAGGTAGCCACACTGTTCGGAGGGGGGAATAATTGCACTCGAGTTCAGACCAGCAAAATGGACCAAGTGTGAAAACAGCCTTAAAGTCATCTCGCCCCATCTGGAACATTTACCCATAAAGTGTCACCCATTTCACCTCCCCCGGGAATTCACTTCAGTGATTGTAATGGCTGCTTACATACCACCACAAGCAGATACAGATACAGCACTATCAGACCTTCATGATGTGCTTAGCAGTCACCTTGCTAAGCAACCAGATGCAGCCCTTATAGTGGCCGGTGACTTTAACAAAGCAAACTTAAAACACGTCATGCTGAATCTCCATCAACATGTCTTATGTCCCACCAGAGGAGAAAATACCCTAGACCATTGTCACACTCAGTTCAAGGGAGGTTACAAAGCAAAACTCTCTCCTGCATTTTTAAAGACTGACCATGCTGCCATTTTCCTGATACCGGAATATAAACAAAGACTGGTACAGGAGGCTCCAGTGACAAGAGAGGTCAGGCGCTGGACCGCCCAATCAGAAGACATGTTACAAGACGCGTTAGCAGATGTAGACTGGGACATGTTCCACTCCACCTCCAACGATGTCAACGAATATGTGGAAGTAGTGACGTACTTCATTGCCAAGCTTGTGGATGATGTAGTCCCTATGTCGAAACTTAGGACCTTTCCTAACCAGAAACCATGGGTAGACAAATCCATACATGAAGCACTGAATGCACACACTGCTGCCTTTAACAACAGTCTTCTGACCTGCTCTCTGTCCATGAATATGGACAACTACAAAGCGGCATGCTACAAGCTAAGGGGGGCTGTGAAAGATGCAAAATGATGGTACAGGGACAAAGTCACAGTCACAGTTCCAACTCTCTGACACCTGACGCATGGGGCAAGGACTACAGACAATATCGGACTATAAAGGCAATGTTTCCTCTATGGTGAGTGCCTACTGCCCCAACCGCTCCACTGATGATGCAGTCACTCACGTATTACACACCGCCTTATCCCACCTCGACATTCGCAAAGGGAACTATGCTGTTCATTGACTACAGTTCAGCTTTTAACACTATAGTCTCCCCCTTACTAGTCAGTATGCTTCTGGACCTTGGACTGCATAGCTCTCTGTGCAAATGGATCCTAAACTTCCTGACTGGTAGACCACAGGTGGTTAGGGTGGGCAGCCTCACTTCCACCTCTCTCACCCTCAACACCAGTGCTTCTCAGGTTTGTGTCCTCAGTCCCCTGCTGTATTCTTTGTACACATGACTGTGTGGCAAAGAGTAGCTCCAACACCATCATAAAGTTTGCGGACGTTACTGGCCTAATCACCAACAACAATGAGAAGGCCTACCTGGAGGAGGTGGAGGACCTGACAAAATGGAGGCAGGTCATCTGCCTCTCCCTTAATGTCAGTAAAACAAAGGAGCTGGTAGTTGACTTCTGCAAGATGCTCAACAGTGCCCCAGTGGAGAGGGTGAGCAGCTTCCGATACCTCGGCGTACTCATCACCGAGGACCTGACATGGATCACTCACACTACCACCCTGGTGAAAAAGGCAGCACCTCTATCACCTCAGACTGTTAAAGAAATTCAGACTGCCAAAGCAGATTTTAAAAACCTTCTACACTGGTGCCATTGAGAGCATTCTGGCAGGATGCATCACTGCCTGGTATGGGAACTGCTCTTCACAGGACCGCAAGGCCCTGAAACGGGTGGTGCGACTAGCTGAGTGCACCACAGGGGCTGTTCTAACTCCCCTCCAGGACTTGTATACCAGGCGGTGCCACACCAGAGCCGGTAGGATTATGAAGGACCCCCATCATCCAAACCAAGGACTCTTTCAGTGGCTATGGTCAGGCAGACGCCTCCGCAACCTCAAGGCCAATACTGAGAGGATCTGTAGGAGCTTCTTCCCCCAGGCCATCAGAACACTAAATGCAGCCCATACTGGAGTCTAACTTCAGTACGACGACTGCACCCCCATATATCTATATACTATTGTTAAGTTAGGCTCACTCCAAACACTGACACGAGTTGTTATATTTTATTTCTTTGATTTGGCATGCACTGCATCGTTATCAACATGCAGCAGGGCAGTCCCTTCCTCACCAGTAAGTTTAAAAGACCACTTGACAGGAAAGGAAGGTGATAGCAGGTGGCGGGAAAAGAAGAAAAGGTGGTAGAGGTTGGTTTGGCAGGGGCTGTTTTGAGGGTGCTTGTGTTCTTTCATTGGGAAAAAGCTTTCCTGTAGATGGGTTGTGTTTTTGGTGTCGTTTGGCCCTTTTTGAGAGGGGTCGCTCCTTGCTAAGTATACAGGCGCAAGATTGTACACCGTCTTTTTGGGTGAATAAGTTGGCTTTTGAAAGAACACCTGCCCTTCTTCTACCTGTGGATGCGTCACGTTTATTTTGCCTCATCGTATGGCACATCATGTGTGGGTTTTTTTCTCTTTTTGTGTTTTCCAACATTAAAAAATAATTGAACTAAGAAGACAGAGCAACGGCGCCGGCCAGGAGGCCTGGAAGCAGCACTGAACCACCCGTCATTGGTCATGTTCCTCCCAGGGCTGCCTTGACAGATGAGCCATGTTTTGTTTTCTTTTCATGTTCCATCTTGTTCGAGTTAGACCCGCACATTACAGGCACCCACAACACACACACTAGGTTAGGGCCCAAACCTTCAGATAAACAGTCTAGCTCCAATTTTTTCCCAGGTTTAGGTTTGAGGTATAACTAGACAGGGGGTAAGCCAGGTGTACACTGCACCTGTAGGGTTTTGGGCTCATAATACTATGTATATCTCTATCTGCCCAGTGCCGGCCAGAAGCAGATGGGCCCCCCCATGAGCCCGGTTCTGCTCAAGGTTTCTTCCTGATAGGGAGTTTTTCCTTGCCACTGTTGCCTTGTTGGCTTGCTCTCAGGGGGTCTCAGGCCTGGGAACAATGTAAAGCTGCTTTGTGACAACTTGTGTTGTAAAAAGCGCTATACAAATAAAAATGAATTGAATTGAATTGAATATATCTACAATCATCACCCTGTATTCTACAATAATCACCCTGTATTCTGTAGGTACAGTGCCGTCCACAGATTCATTTTATTTGTTCTGGTAAATTTGTTCTGGTTTATTTGTGCTGGTAAAAACCAGGTGCATTCTTTTGCTATCTCTCTTACTTCCTGCCTCTCTTACTTCTTGCTCCGTTTATCCGAAGAAAAGGCGGACGTATCCCTCTCGTTCCCCGAAGGCCACACCACGCAGACTGGACATGGACAGCCGAGCCGATGGCCCTGTCCTGGCTTTGATTCTCCAAGCTAGCGACGAATTGCTAGCAGAGATCAATAAAGTAAGAGCTGAGTTTCAGTGCCAGCAATCAGAGCAGCGTGAACCAGTTACCAGCCGGAGACAACTGTGCGACTGGATCCACCTCAATGTGTCTCCCAGAAAGAAACCCTCATCAGCACCGGAACCGAACCAGACCAGCCCTGGCTCCCCGACGACGGAACTGCCAGCAAAACCACCCACAGAACCGAAAGACTTGGGCCTCATTTCATGAGCTACAGTAGGCTATTAACTCTGGGCATAGGACATTGCATAGCTAAACAACTGACTGTTAGCTACATTTATGAATGTCTGTACATCCGTGTTTCAGATCATTACAAGTAATGTAACTAGCTATGATTCATTGTTCCTAGCTGATTTGTCACACACTATTCACACACTATTTAGTTAAGATACCACACAGAGACATAGGGTCTTTGCATGCATACCCTCTTGCTAACCCCCCATACCTTCTTTTAATCCGCACAGGATAACCCCGCGGTTATCAATCGTTCAAACATATCCTGTACCAGACACATGCTAACACATGCCCATAGGCAACTCAAACTGGCTGCCACACGCATGTTCCTTTGTTCTCTTTGAACATGTGTGTTCAGCGAGCGCGCACAGCACACATGAATGCGCAGCACATGCACAACTCAAAACAAAGGAACACACACCCTATGACACGCTCACACACTTGCGCAAGACATTCACTCATATCTACACATAAGTGTAAATACATACACGTTTCACTCATTGTACATATGACACGTGTGCCTTACTATTTTGATGTTATATCTCAATAAATACATTATTTTTCCAAGGTTGGCTGTTGTAATATTACACATGGAATGAATATTGTCAACCTCTACTGATCAGAATTCTAAATGCCTTCACCTCTTAGTTGAATCATCAGTGTTATTTGTTTATTTAGCTAAATAGATAATATTGTGATCTGATTAACTATTGATGTGGTGATTTTGATTATGATTATTAATTTAGTTATTAATTGAAGTTCCAATTTCATAGTTTAGTATATTTTATGAGACTGATATACGAAACAAAATTGAGACTGATATTTTATTTTAACCACTATGGTAGACACCATATTGTGTATGGCGCCTCCACATGTTTAATTTAATTATCCCATGTGTTTAAATATTCCTTACACGTAAGTGGTACCCCCTCTATTCATAGGCATTGTCCTTACATAATTGGTGCCCCGTGTGAGGAAGACTAACAGCATCAACATAATTGGTGCCCTCTCTGAGGAAGACTAACAGCACAAACAATTCTAACTGGTATCTCAAGTCATTTATCCTGCAGTGTGGTATAATTCTGACCTAGCTGTCTATGTAGCATTTACTCCTATCTAGCTTCTTTCTTCTCTTTATAGTATATCTTCCTTATATTATATTATATTCTTTAAAATATATTTTTTTCTATTGTGAGTTTTGCACATTTTTCTGTTGAGTTTTATAGCAGTTCTATCAAAAGTATTCGGATACCTGACCATTACATTGTAATGACATTATATTCAAATACATATACTTTAATATGGAGTTGGTCCCCCTTTTGCAGCTATAACAGCTTCCACTCTGAGTATTTATGAGGTCAGGCACTGATGTTGGACGATATATATATATATATATATATATTTTTTTTTTTTATTATTTTTTTTTTCTATTATGAGTTTTGCACAGCCTGCCCTGCTGCCAACCATCATTTCACTGCTTACTGTACATTGTACCTTGGCATGTGACAAATAAAACTTTGAACTTGAACTCCAAATTGTCCCTAATGATGGATTCCTGTAATTTACATGTGATATAAATTAAGCTGACGGGCCTATAATTTCCTGGATCGGTCCGGTCACCTTTCTTGTAGATAGGTACTACACTAACATGTTTCCAGTCATCTGGTATTTCTCCAGTTTTAAGAGAAAATAACTGTCAGAGGCTTGTAAACCACTTCTGCTAGTTCTGTGAGAACTCTTGGATATATTACATTGGGGCCTGCTGCCTTTTTTGAAGTTTATCTAGTACTTCTGCATCAAATCAATTTCCTCCATAAGACTCTGAGGACTGAATGCACCTGAAGGCATATGTGAAAACACTTCACTAGTGAAACTCTCCACAAAGTAACTATTTAGGATATCAGCAATAGCTTTGTTATCATAAACCATAACTCCATCCTTATTTTTTATACTTCTTATCTCATCCTTAACTATCCTTTTTCGTCTGTAGTATTGGAAAAAAGCATTTAGAGCTGCTCTTTGCATCTAGTGCAATGCCTTTCAAAACGCCTTTTAGCTTCCCTTATTTCTCTCTTAACTTGAGCTCACATATTACTGTGATCTTATTACTCTCTGAGCTGTCCAACTTGTATTTTCAAAATAATTTCCTTTTTTGTTTCTGTCCCGTAGCGACTTATTCATCCACTGTGGATGCTTCTTTTTCAGCTTCCCTTTTCTCAGTTGCAGAATGAATTTACACTGTACATCCAGAATAATCATTTTAAATGATTTAAAAATGCTCCACATTTCTTTCACAGTCTTGCCATCTAGAAGAGGTACCCAGTTTATATTCCTTGTATAATCACACATCTTAATAAAGCCAACTCATCTAAAGTTGAAAACTCTTAACTTGCCAAAAAACTTCAAATGTAATTGAAGTATGGTCACTTGTTCCGAGTGGCTCCCTACCTCAGTGCTGTAAATTCTATCAGGATTATTACACAGAACCAGAAAAAACAGTCATTTACAACATCCAACATCCACAGAACCAGATCTAGAATTGTGTTGTCTTGTAGGTTGAGTAACAGACTGTATCAAAAAGCAGTCATTTACAACATTTAAAAACTCCTCACATTTACCTTGACCTGACATAGCTTCCCAATTAATTGAAGGGTAATTGAAGTCCCCCATTACTATTGTCTCACCCTTCTGACATGCTAGGTTAATGTTATCAAAGAGCATACTGTTAACACTGCTGCCTAAGGCTGGTGGCCTATAACACACTCCGACATTCAGACCCTTTTCATTTTCCCCCATATTTTAATCTATATGACTTCACTAACACCAAGGGGCTCCATTCCTGGAATTTCCTGAATATTAAGATTATCCTTTACATAGAGAGCTATGCCCCCTCCTCTTCTATTGGTTCTATCTTTCCTTAGCAGCTTGTATCCCTCTACGTTATACTTATCCCCATCCCCTGCACCAAGCCACATCTCTGTCATCCCCACAATATCATAATTACTATTACTCATTACAGTTTCTAGAATCAAAATTTTATTTTTTATGCTTCTAGCATTCTGGGTGCCCTGGGGCTCTTCAATCCTCCCACTCTCAGGATCGTGGGCCAACTTGTCCTGCAGTGGCATGAAACGGTTGGTCATCTCTGGAGATGCCACCCCTCTTGGAATTGTGCACCCCTTTCTACCCATACCCCCTACTGTAACCCAGCTCTCTCACCCTATCTGGTCTGTATCTTCCTCCCCTACCCAGCTTTGGTGAGCGCATTATCTCCCTATACGGCGAATTAATCAGTTCCGGGAACTCTAACAATTCCGGATTTCTGTCCAGGTAGTTGGGCCTCGAGATCAAGAATCTTGTTCTCCAAGTGCTCAACGAGTCGGCAACCGTCACAGATGAAATCCGATCATCTGGCAACTCGCATTTTTCTCCCCTAACTGAACATGCTTTCCCTAAATAAAGATTTACTGCCGAGACAGAATTACCAGCTAAAAAGTGCTAAAAGCACTGAGGTGGCTCAGAACAGCCAAAGGCAGAAATCAAACACTAGAAATGCCACTTAGCCTAGATATAATAAAACTACGCTTACAGTTCAGCAAAAGCATATGCGCTAACACAACCAGAATGCCAACCAGAAACACAACCAGCAAATGCTGAAGAACGGTAAAAACAAAGTAAACAAACAAACAGGCTGGCTAGCTAAACTACCTGACTAGCTAGCTAAAGTATGTTACTTAAAGATTTAATGATTTACTCCTGAGAGGGCGAAAAACCACAAAAAAACCTCTTCTCAGTTAGAATATGTGCCGAATTAGCTACATTTGCTAATGAGCTAGCTCGTTGGCCAACACTTCGACAGAGGGAAAAAGTGGAAAATTCCCTCTTTGTCCCCTTATGACAACAAAATATTCAACTTTATGAGCGGATCAGACCTACTTCGTCACCTTATTTAATAGCAATGTGAATAGCCCCAAAATTTTATTTTTATCCGATTGAATGTAGGAGCACAATGACCACTCCACAAACACAGCACAAACTCATCTGGGCTAGAGCAATTGAATAAAACACAAGAGCAATCAAGCAGAGCAGCGCAATTGAGCAAATCATGTACAAAAGAGAGTTACAGCATAATGGGGTGAAATGGAGGATCTAATACAGAATGCATGTATCTTTACTGGAAGAAAGCCTCGCTGGTTTCCTCAGTAGTGCTCAGCTGGTATAGGGTTTAAACATGGAACAGCAACACAAAATGACTCTACATGGATGCCTGCTGCCTCACTTTAGAAGAATATACATCCAAAAGCAAGTAAGAGACCAAGATGAGTCCCCCAATTGAGACACATAAGCATGGCAGTTTTGAGACACATAAGCATGGCAGGCGGTTTAGTAAGTACTGAGAGAAAGCCCAATGTTATCCAGAATGTCAAATTTTGTGCAGAGAATGCATTGTGACACACAACTCAACATTGTTCAGAGGGAGATTTTCTCTGTCCTCATCCCTTTTTTTCTTACCTCTAAACAAAAGGCTGAATTGGAACCATTTTACTGCCAGTCATGACTGATTTCTAAGGTATCATATCCTGAAGCTTACATTTGTTTCAGATTAAAATGCTGTAAACTTAACAGTTTCATGCGTTTGGCCCCTCAGAGATATGCAGCTATACTTGTGCATTTACTGAAGGTATGGAAAAAAGTAAAGGACCAAATCCAACTCAGACTTTTTACCATTTTATTACAGACCAAAACTCAGTAAGGTTCTCTATATACAGGAGTAGTTACATAGTCTCTGTTAAAATCCTCAGTTTACAATTATCATCCAATGCTCAGCTCTTGCAGACATATTTTTAAATGAGTTATTTCACAATACAAAATGTTCTTCACTCACATTTTAGAGAGAAAAACCCTCCTCAAGGCTCTTGTGAAAACTCCCTGGCAATGAAATACTTTACAATACTTTCTTCCTATTTACAAAAAAGACAAGTGCAACCGATGCTAAATTGTACATATCAACACACCACATACTTTGAAGCCATTTGAAAAAGGATATTGAGGAACTGAGAGAGGGGTGGCTTTTCTCTCCAGTTTGAGGCTTGGCATCCAGAGGAGGATTCTTGGTACCTTTTAAAAGAAAGGGGCATGCTTCCCCAGGTACTCAGATTTCCATCCACCTTAAGCAAGCAGTTTCAACAGAAACGAGTGCATCTGCAGCGGGTGTTTCAGTCGCTTCTAACATCTCCTAAGGTGCAAAAAAAATGCCTCCGCAAAAGCAATTGAAGTGTGGGTGGAATGTAATGTAGACACACTTTTGAATCAGTTAGAAATCAGAAAAATGCATTTCTTTACCCTGGCTGTCCCTGTCTGTATGGTGTGATGTATGTGGTGTCTGGATTGCTGCTCTGATGGCGGGACATTTTTGTGAGTGAGTCAGACCCCAAAACTAAACAGGAGGCACTTTTTATGAGCAGTAAGATGCCTTTGTGCATACTGCAGAATGCTCTTCTTTGTGGCAGTGCAGGATTTGTTGGGTGCTCTTTGAGAACCGTGATAAATCTGGTAGTTGCTAAAAATCTATTAATGTAATGGGACATTCCCTTCAATAACAAGGCATATCGATCCAATGGGGATTTCAAAATAATAATAAAATACATTCACAGTCATCTGAGATAATCCTTCTCCTCAGAGACAACTGAGCAGCGAGATGATCAAATTCCACCCACTTAATGGTACAACAAGGAAAAACTAATCAATTTGCAGGTGATGTGTGGCTGTTTTCTCTGTTATAGTCACTTCATTCAAAAATCAATTCAAATTATTGCTAATAAACAGTGAGGGGTGTGATGAGGTCACCACTAGGGTGCAGGTATGACCTCACAAGCCACATTCTGGTTTGATTTATTTCCAAAAAATATAATGCTGTGTGTGTACAAAAAACCACTCTGATTGGTTCTGATAGGCCATCCCTTTATGGGAAATAACTGTACCGCTGAATGCAGTGCTGAATAGTCAACGGAAACGTCACAGTGAGACAGAAGCAAGTGTGCATGTAAATTTGCATGCTTGGAATGACAACCAGGAGTTCCCTTTGGACAGTGTTTTTGCTGTTGGCTTGTTGGCATGGCAGTAAAAAAAAAGAAGTCCGGGAACAGAAACAAAAACATGAAGAGCTGAAATGGGTGCAAAAAATGGCAGATGTTCATGGGGTCCACTACATGGGATGCAGTGCCAATAGTCTCAGCATGACGTAGTTCCACGGCTCTCTCTGTGAAGTCTCTACAAAAAAACTCTCAACACCCCAAAACCAATTAAACAACACATTCATTCCCTCATGTTTCTCAGCCTCAGACATTTGTTGCCTGGCTGAAAAATTCCGTCAGCTGGTACAACAGACACTTTTCTAGTAGCAGCCTCCCTGAATCCTGCCATGAATGTGCTTTTCCACCTTATTCTCTTGCAGACTTGGGGTAGAAACTCTCTGTGAAGAATGGGTTGTGATTTCAATTCACGAGATTGGAGACCACCAGATAAAAAGTGCTCTTTGGGTAGACCGTGAATGCAGTCGCAACCTCCTCACAGGTTCCTGTTCTCACTTGCTGGGGAATTGTGAAACACTATTTATTTCCAGATTTTCGGCATCTGCAACATTCTCTGAAATGTTCATCACTCATACTTCTCTCTTCAAGGCAAAGGAGATAAGGCCTGCATCTAGTGTCATAAATGAATACTAACACTAGTTTCCCAATATTCTTACAATTTGTGTTGGAGCAGTCGCACACACAGTGTGTCCTGTGGCACTGTCAAGCTCGTCTTGGATTTTGAGCAGAAAAGTGGTGGTGGTAGGGATGTGGTGGAGGGAGGGCACAACATTTTAACAATGTCTGGCTAAACCTGTGTTAAAGGGATACTCCAACATTTTTTGAATTCACTCATTTGCCTTCAACCCCAGAGTCTGATAAGAGGGTATATACCATTCTCTTCTCTGTGCATCCAATAACCCAGTCTGACGGCGCTACCGCTAGCCTTATAACAGTCTTATAAAGCAGATGCATACAAGGAACTATATGGCGGAGGTGCAGTGATTGCCTGCCCAATCAGGGAGTTTGAAAGACTTTGAGAAGTCGGTAAACTATCAGCTGGCTATCGAAACGATATGGCTCTGGATCGTTTGGCCCGAAGTAATCACCATCATCATCTGATGATTGCGCTCTCACAAAGTCTTCCATTGCCATTACCTTAGCCGCTGGCTACTTACAACAGAAGTTACAACAGGGTTTTCGGGGTACTGCAGGCAATCACTGCGCCTAGGCAGAGGTGCTTCACCAAAATATAGTTCCTTATATGCATCTGCTTATAAGACTATTTTGTTAGGAAGTTTATTTAGTCACTGAGGCTAAACGTATCCAATGCACTTACAGCAACTATGCTAAGCTAGGCTAGCGGTAGCGCCGTCAGACTGGGTTGGATTGGATGCACAGAGAAGAGAATGGTATATACCCTCTTATCAGACTCTGGGGTTGAAGGCAAATAAGTGAATTCCAAAAATGTTGGAGTATTCCTTTAAAGATACAGAACTTGATTGGGAAGCACAACATTTCTAACTTTTCTCCACAGAGGCCTTGTGGACCTGCTAACTCCACTGATTTTCAGCAGGACCAATAGACTTAAGAGCAGACTAGACAGCAAGAGTGTCACCTGTCAATCAATTGTCTCCAGTGTTCTCAGGCCTCTTGAAACAGAACAGCCTGTACTGGGTCTGAGTTCCCACTCAAATAAGCTGTAGAGAACATTCTCAAGGATGATCTCAAGGATGATAAGCACTAGAGCTTCATAATTGACCTTTAAACAATGCAGTTTGGGCAGACACCTAATAATGAAGGAAAAAACTTGAACAAAAGTGACAACAACACTCAGCAAAGTACACCATTCAGCAAAGTAACACATACTACTGTTAGTGAAATGCATATACCCAGAAGGATTTAATTTCACCATCAGAAAAGTCATTTCCAGAGAAGTCTAAATACTAACTGGCCTTTACTGAATTACTGCTAGTCAACTGCACGTGGTTGTATGACGGATCAGGATGTGCAAGGAAAAATAAACATTGATCTTGCACAGCCTTTTCAAAAAATGGAAAATATCCAATCCTGCCAAGCGTTAAGCATGCATTTCTGAAAACAGAATTTCTAAACCAAAGGAAGTACAGTAGCAGCACCGTTTCATCTGCTTTTGATGTTCTCCCTGCTGCATTACCTTGGATGAACTCTTGCTCATGACTCAAAGATCACCACCGGAGTCTGAGCTTTTCTACCCTGAGCGGAAAGGCATGCCAAACTCTCTTCACTTTGCATTTAAAGTTCTGTCCTGCTCATCAGCACTTCAGAGTGCAGGGAGGGGGGTGGACAGATAACATCCGGATAACTCCAACAGCAGTCTCCAGAATGCACTGCTAAGCTCAACCCAAGTGCTGCCTTCGTTCCAGGTGTGATCACTCCAATGGGCATGTGTAGGAACCAAAGTCTAGTTCTGATTCCAGATGCTGATCCTGAATCCAATATGCATAGAATCACTGTAAAAGCCAGTTATCCAGAGCTAACATTCCCTCCCAGTTCAAACAGCCACACATAAAGGGTCTTTATTGGAACTGCCTTTGAATATTGAGTCATGGGTATTAGGTCCTCGTTAAATGTTAAGTAAGCTGCACCGGTCATTTTTTACATGTATGCCTGGACAATTAAGGGGAAATCCCTCAACATAAATGCAGGAGGGTTGGAGGCTCTGGGACAGGCAAGGGCCACCCATTCAGTTTGTGTCAGTACTCCAGCCTGAGCAGCTGGTTTCTCCCTGTCTGTCAGTGTGGGTGTGTCTTTTGTTTGTTTTTTCCTGTGCCATGTGCTTTTGTTTTGTTTTCAGCCATCGCCCTACCTCCTGTCCTGCCTATCTGCCCTGCTGCCACGCCCACCACCTGAAGCCCATCCTGCACACCTGTTTCCGGTTCTCTCATCACCAGCCCATGTATCTATACCCTGCTGTTTCCTTTGTTCTTTGCCTGATCGTCTCAGCTTTATTTCTTGTGTCGTTCTCGCCGTTTGTTGGTTTTGATCTGTTTGGCTTTTTGACTCTGCCTGTTCCTGAATCTCCCTTTCTGCCTGCCGTTTTTGATACTGTGTTTCCCCTGTGGATTTTTTGGTTACTGACTTTGGACTGGTTTTTTCATTACGACTTTGCCTGTGCACTTGGACCTGTAATTAAAGGTTTGTTTGTTTCTCTCTCCCTCGCACCTCAGTCTGCTGAAAGCTGGCTGCAGATTGAAGTACCAAGGACTGCAGCACGAGCATGAAATCTGACTGAGCATCTTCCGTCTCACTGGCCAATTGCAAGACCTGGGCCATGGGATCTGTTCCACAGACAACACCCATGGCCATGATCACTGTTCTGCTGGGACAGCTCCTGTTCTTGGGGAACAGTGTCCGTAACAAATCAAGGTGAATTATGCCATTTCTCATAATGGTAAAACAGAATAAATAAAGGAAAGCATTATGCAGATAAATGACAGGAGAAAAGGCCGCAGAAAGAAGACGGAAGGAGTTCCAAGGGTGAAAACCCCCTGGGAGCACAGCCAAGTAGCAGCTCAGCTACAGCACCTTCCAGATGCAAACAGGGTTCAGACTTCAGGGTTCGTTCTGTCCATCCAATGCAGTCTTATGCCTTGGATGTCACCAGTCCACTGTGGAGTCCCAGTTTCACCTCTCTACCCAGCTGATTTCTTATCAATCTCTGCACACAGCCATGCTCCTACAACAGGCCCTTGCTATACGGGGTGGTCCTCCCACACAGCCCTCCCCCTGCCCCTATCTGTAGGCCCCTGATGTGGGAGGGACTGGAGGAGGATCAGATGCAGGTGGCTGGCTGTGCTGTTGGCTGGTGCTTGCGGTTCCTCACACCTCCAGACTTCTCCTTGTAGGCCAAACACATCTGCTGAGACACATCAACCAGAGCACTGGCTACAGCCAGACCTGCAGCAAGGGAGATAAGCATACTGCTTTCAGGAGGGGGGGTGGGGAGTGAAACACAAGGCAGCTTAGACCATCCCACTGTTATTGGTACAAATGACAATTCTGAACATTACACATTGTGCACAAAGCAAGGAAGACAATCTGCATGCACACCATTTACAAATGCCTCCTCACTTAGCTGGCTCTTTTCATTGGCTGCCATTAGTCCAAACTCCTCAGCTGCGATAACAGAAAACAGTGATGCATCTTCGGCAAGTAACCACTGAACTAAAAGTTTGGACTAATCTTTACGGAGGCCTGTTTCTGAAGTTGTGGTCAAACTTAAATGCAATCTTCAGCCGAGATCTATTATTAAACAAATTAAGCAATTAACCACTATGAGGAAAAGAACAGCTAAACATTACAGTTATAACAGTGACTGTGCTCTGTATCTATGAATGAAAATGGCTTCCTTTAAAAAGTACAAGACTGAAGGAGTAGGAACACCTGCAGTCTTCTTTGGACAGCAGCCCCTCGCACAGCTGGTGACACTTGATTGACATACTTGTGGTGTCCATGGGGACCGTGAAAGCACACCTGAACAGCGGCTACAAATGAGCGCCCTGCGGGTCTGTCGGACAGAAAACCCCATTAGGCATTCGAACACTCGTGTGTCCGTCAGCTCCCAGCAGATGGAGGCATGGCATTTCTCATGTGCGGTGCACCTTCCACACTTTGTCCAGGGGAGGCCCAGTGCTCACTGTCAAACAGTGTGGCTGCCAGAGCTTCAGAGGTACAGCGGATCATGAAGCAGATACCACCGCTAGGAATACTTCCAGGTTAACAATTCTGAGGAAAGAGTGGCCTTTTGATTTCCTGGAGCTTAGAGATAAGCCAATAGTAAACAGACCCAGGGGCAGGGAGTAGAGCCTCCATTTGGTGCAGGCAGAGGCAGAGGCTCTGTCAGATGGGGCCAACAGAGGAATGAAAGCATCCCAGAGCCAAAGAGTACACAACAGTCAGAGAGAGAGAATAACAGTGCTGTGAAGAGTTAGAGGGATGAATAAAAGAGTGGAGTCAGGAGCGGGAGACAGACACGCACACACATACACACATACACAGAAGTAATCGTTTATGGCTGCTGAATAGACGAGGAGAGACAGAGTAGAAGACTCAGAGTTTAAGAGAAATACAGTAGACAGACTGGGAGATCGGGATGAGTGGTTGCAACAGAACTCACCAGATTGGCCAGGCGGGGGGACACCCCCCGACCCCCTGGGCAGCCGGACAAAGATGGACAGCACAGTGGCCTTGTTCCCGAAGCAGGGCTCCAGTGCAATGGGCCTGGGGACTGTCTGAGAGGGCAATCAGAACAGAGGTCAAAGATCAGGAGTACGGCTACCATGACAGCCTATGTCTCTAACATTGGCCTAAATTTATGCTCTGAATTATGATGAAAGGACTCCAACGAAGTGCTCAGTGATAGCCAGTGAACACCAAACTCACTTTTAAAGCGAGGCTTTCACATGGTAAAGAAGCCACATCTTCCCAGCATAAAAACGTCCTAAGAACCAAGGACTGAAACACTTGAAAAATGCGTAATGCGTATTTCCTGCATTACATGCGCACAGTGAATGTGCAGACCCGATCAGTTTAGCTGACAACACTCCCTGGAGACCCGCCATGTACATGTCAACCTACACAACATTCACTGTGAACTGTAAGTCACTGCTAATTACATAGCTCTTCTTTATCATGCTGAATACATCAGCGCCCACTTCACGAGAATGCTGTACTCACGAGTGCTGCCTTGTGATCCTCTATCCTATCCCCAATTCCTTTCAATATCACCTGGGTGTTTCTCGGAATGAGCGGGTGTCAGCTGAATTCCTCCGTAGCAGTTATTATGCCCGAAGAGGCTGGGCTAAGTTAGTATTCAATCTGCCTTCTCTCACCCCGATGCTGGCCATGCTCTGACTCAGAATGTCTCTGCCTCGGTTCCTGCAGTGATGGAGGTAATGTAAAAGTCCTTTAGAAAATGGGACTACAGAACTCTTAATGCTGACAGGGTGTTACCATCACTTAGCTTCAATTAGCAATTCAAAAATTTTTGGTGAGGGCCAAAGCAGACTGGTGTCCTGTGACTTAAGGAGGGATTTGATTAAGCTGGAGAGGAGGCTAATTTGAGTTTTCTGTTTTTTTCAGTGTGAGAGTGATAGACACACAGAGGTATGTCGAGCCTGTCTGTCCGGACATGGAATGTCCTGTGTGCTGCTGAAGGGAGAGCTGTGTCATGGTGCAGCGTTGGCACAGTCTCTCTGTGGTCAGCATGGTTAGCACAGTCTCTTCATGGTCAGTGTAGTTAGTGTAGTGCCATAGCAGTCACAGAAGTTGCCATAGTGTCTCAGCAGTTGTTGAAGATGGCATAGTATCTCAGTGGCCTTGTATCTCCGTGATCACTGCAGTTAGCATCGTATCTCAGTGGTCATTGCAGTTAGCATGGTAGCATCATGGTTAGCACACTGTGTTCTGAATTATGAATAGGCACTTCCATATCTTGTAGCAAGCTCTGAGAGAATTAAAGATCCCACCTTGCAAAAACATAGTGTTGACATGACACTGTTACATCAAAGCAATCAGCCCTCATGACTTTGTGATCAGACAGGCCACCCCTGTCTGCAATGCTCAATGGTCAGCCATAGTTGGCCTTTCTCAGGATCAGGCAGTTTGAAGGATTCAAGCAGATATTTCTAATAACCTTTCTCGTAAAATCACTTGTGTTGTCTATTCTCTGAGCAACACAGGTGTCCTTTGACATTTCTTCAATAAAACTGCGATGACTGGATTACAAACCGCGCCTTTTCACAAAAGGACACAAGGACACTATGTTTATAGGGAACACTGTGCAAACATCACACTAGGGCTTCATTCAATGGGAAGGCTTATGGAGACCTCAAGCAGGAAAGGAAGAATATGTCACTGAATCAATCAACTACAGAGCAGATCTTATGAGATAGTGAGTGTGTGCACAAATGATTGTGTGTGTATGTGTATGTGTGCGTGTGTGTGTGTGTGTGTGTGTGTGTGTGTGTGTGTGAGAGAGAGAGAGTTAGTTTGAGTCAGCCAGGTCTCCAGAAACATCATACACTTTTGTATTCAGCAGCTAAATGAAAGAGATTGTGTTTCAGACACTGGAGCAGGAAACTCTGGTGTTTGGAAAGCTTCCAGCCTTGTGCCAAAAGTTGGAGGATGAAACGGTAAACAGGAGGCCCAGAAAATGCAGAGGGCATGCCAGGTGTCAGGTGCTCTGATTGGTTGATACCCAGCCAGTTTCAAGCAGTTTAATTGGTCTGCTTATTTCAAGTGGTTAAATTAGTCAATATAGGAAGCACAGCATTCACGCCCAATTCTGACCCACTTTATATTTGTTAAAAACTGGGTGTGTCCTAACACAGTTTCCTTTTTAAATGGAGGTGGGCTCCAGCTGAGAGGCCTTGAGGAGTTTTGCCTGCCAGGGACCTTTTCATCTCTATTCAGCTTCGCAAAATTCCCACAGGGATTAGCAGTACAGGCTAACAGACAAGTGGAGGCATCACCATGACTAGGCCTTTGAGACAGTATTAACGGTAATGTACGTGACTACCGTGACATTTTAGAAGACAATATATAATAACAACAATACAAACAATGAAGCATACTGCTTACATGTAATTATATTGCAGACTTCTTCTGTTATTGAGCAGGTAATGCTCTACCTATCTCACTGTTCATGCTGACCGATTAGGCCACAGCCCAGGTCAGGAAGTAGACGAGCTATCATGGCCCTGGAAAACCCAGTCTGAAAATAGATAGCACAGAATGTAGTACAGTATGTGTAGCATCTTTTCATGTGTGTTTCTGTATAAATAAATTACTTGTTTTTTGAGGTTGTCTCAGAACACATTACTTTTTCAAAGGGGCTGGCAGGTACTCTTGTTAACCTCCAAAGGAGAGTGTTCATGGTGTTGATGTTGTTGTGGGCGTTTTAGATTTCTCCTTAATAATATATATATATGTTAGATCCATGACCACATATATACAGCGGGGAAAATAAGTATTGAACGTGTCAACATTTTTCCCAGTAAATATATTTCTGATGGGGCTATTGACATGAAATTTTCACCAGATGTTGGTAACAACACAAGTAATCGACACATACAAAGAAATCAAAACAAATAAGTCCATAAATTAAGTTGTGTAATAAAGTGAAATGACACAGTGAAAAAGTATTGAACACGCTTGCTGAAATTTATTTAATACTTAGAAGAAAAGCTTCAAGCTTTTAGCTTCAAGACGCCTCCTGTATGGAGAAACTAGTCGCATGCATTGCTCAGGTGTGATTTTGGCCCATTCTTCCACACAAACTGTCTTAAAATCTTGAAAGTTCCAGGGGCCTCTTCTATGAACTCTGATCTTCAGTTCTTTCCATAGATTTTCAGTTGGATTCAAGTCAGGCGGTTGACTGGGCAGCTTTATTTTCTTTCTCTGAAACCAATTGAGAGTTTCCTTGGCTGTGTGTTTGGGATCATTGTCCTGCTGAAATTTCCACCCTCGTTTCATCTTCAGCATCCTGGTAGATGGCAGCAGATTCTTATCAAGAATGTCTCGGTACATTTCTCCATTGATCCTTCCTTCAATTATATGAAGTCTGCCAGTACCATATGCTGAAAAACAGCCCCACACCATGATGTTCCCACCTCCAAACTTCACTGTTGGTATGGCGTTTTTGCGGTGATGTGCAGTGCCATTTCTCCACCAAACATGGTGTGTGCTATGACATCCAAAGAGTTCAATTTTGGTCTCATCTGACCAGACTATATTCTCCCAGTATTTCATAGGCTTGTCTAAATGTTGTGCAGCAAACTTTAAACGAGCTTCAACATGCTTTTTCTTCAGCAATGGAGTCTTGCGTGGTGAGCGTGCATAGAGGCCATGGCGGTTGAGTGCATTACTTATTGTTTTCTTTGAAACAACTGTACATGCTAATTCCAGGTCTTTCTGAAGCTCTCCGCAAGTGGTCCTTGGCTCTTGGACAACTCTTCTGGTTATTCTTTTGACTCCTCTGTCAGAAATCTTGCAAGGAGCACCTGGTCGTGGCCGGTTTATGTCTAAATGATGTTCTTTCCACTTCTGGATAATGGCCCCAACGGTGCTCACTGGAACATTCAGAAGTTTAGAAATACGTCTGTAACCAATGCCATCAGTATGTTTTGCAACAATAAGGTTGCGAAGGTCTTGAGAGAGCTCTTTGCGTCTACCCATCACGAGATGCTTCTTGACACCTTGGTAATGAGAAACCTTTTTATAGGACTAAACCAGCTGATATTAATTTGCACTGATAGGGGGCAGGATTGCTTTCTAAATACTGACAGATTTCAGCTGGTTTCTTGGCTTTCCATGCCTTTTTGCACCTCCTTTTCTTCATGTGTTCAATACTTATTCCCTGTGTCATTTCACTTTATTACACATAACTTAAATTATGGACATATATGTTTTGATTTCTTTGTATGTGTGGATTACAATCCATGTTTCAGATATACTGCAGATATGTGAAACCACAAATACTGTGCAATAAAATCTACACAACAATCAGGGTTGGGAGGGTTACTTTTAATATGTATTCCACTAAAGATTACAGAATACTTGCCCTAAAAGGTAATTTGTAACATATTCTGTTAGATTAGTCAAGGTAAGTAACATAATCTGGTATTCTCACAAACTATGTCCAAGTGATGTCAAAATCTAAATAGCTAAACTTGAGTGATTTTTTTTACTGCAATACATAAAATACAGTCTATATTTTTTAAATTATGATAACATTTCACATGAAAAAAAAACATTTAAAGCATTTTATTAAAGTTTTATAAGGACATGCACATTACCGATATGTTTCATGATGAAGGAAAAAGACTAATTAAAAGGTCTCTTTTACTGAACTTTTCGCATTTAGACAAACAGGTGCATGAAATGATCGCAACAGTACATTAAAAGTAGTTTTCAAAATATTTTAATATACTTTTTAAATAAATTTTAAATAAAATTATTTCTTTGTCAATTGAAACCGTTCTTAACATTTTTTTAAAGAATGTTCATCCAACTAAGGTTCTGTACACTTTTTAGAATGTTCACTTAGCATTGTTGTGGCTAACATTTTGGCACCCTCATGTTAAGCCTATGGCATTTCATCGCAGTTTCTTCAGAATTGTAAATATTAATTAAAAAACTGTACATTACGAAAACATGAATTAGAAAAGGCACGAGCACCCTAAATACACTGTGAGTGATAAAGGAGTAGCTTAGCAATTTAATGTATTATATGCATAGTCTAAAACTGTGGGAGTAATTGCAGTTTTTAACATGTGAAATTTCACTTGTTTTGTCACTGTATCTACTCATTAGCTTGTTAGCTTTAATACTATAGAGCCTACTAGCTAGCTGAATTTTTAATCCAGTGCAGCCAAACTATGTAAGATAGCTAGCTAGCGCTCAATATTAGCTTAAATAATGAAAAAGAGAACTTACTTCAAGATGCTTCTTCAGGTTAGAGGTCGACTCTTTTGAAGCGGATAGCAGTTTGGTTGCTGGTAAACACAGCTTGCATTGTACTGTTATGTTACGACCTTATTTGAAATTTCAAAATAAAATGGTCCCAGTATGTCCATGACATAAACGCGTTGCACTGGTTGTTTTCTGTCTCACTCTCCATTCTACTGTCTTGTGAGTCAGACAGGCTGCGCGCTTTTTTCTTTTTTTTTCGTGAGGAGCATATGGGAGATACACCCCGGGGTTGCCAATCATTGGATAGATTTTCCAACTGAATAAACATTAAATCTTATATTTTTATAAGATTTATATTTTTAAAATGTAACTGTAATTTGATTACCATCAATTTAAATGGTAACTGTAACGGAATACAGTTACTCATATTTTGTATTTTAAATACATAACGCTGTTACATGTATTCCGTTACTCCCCAACCCTGACAACAATACATGCATAGTATTGCATACAAAAATTTCCTGTTGTTCCATGCATTGAAAGGCCACTATCTCATAAGGTAAGGGCCAGACTCGTGTGAACGAGTAAAAGTGTGAACCAGGTTTAACCCCTACGGTTTCAACTCATGCCGAGCCTTTAGCGACTGCAAATGAACACTGACCGTGATCTCATTAAAGGCAATGGCTTGCCATTCCTGCTGATAAACCAATGAATGGTGCATGTTTGTGCGTGTGGGGTTGAGTGAGGCTGTTGGAACACAGCCTGATGTATTAGGCTATTTGTGCTGTAAGGCTAATCTACCTAACATGGGGGTGGGGGTGGGCATGAGGGAAATCTAAATGGGATCTCTGGTTCTGTATGGTTTTGAGTTGTGCAGAGAACAGGCAGGGATGGAAACATCCTTTAGAAAGGGGAAGGGGGCATTCCCAGAGTAATCAGAGATTCAACATTACCACAGCAATACATTTACTTCATTTCTGCACACAATACCAGACAGCTGAGATAAAATAAGCAGCCGAGCTAGAGCTAGAGCTACATTGAGTCTTGTTTGTGTGCGTGCATGTGCGTGTGTGGGAAGAAGAAAGATAAAACAGGGAGAGAGAAAGAAGGGTAAAACAGACAGAGTGAGGGAAAGAGAGAGAGAGACTGAGCGGGAAAGAGGGAAAAGGGTGGTAAAATAGAGAGAGAGAAAGAAAGAGAGAAAAGGGTCAAACAGAGAGGGAGGGAGAAAGAGGGAGAGAGGAAAAGAGGGCAAGAGACAGAGAGAGAGCGATACCATTTCAAACCCCTGCAATGCCAAGAACTGAGCAAAGAAAAGAGTCCCCTCACCTACCTGGTCCATATGAACACTTCACTGCCCCAGGACCAAATCACCACAAACTTAGGGTGAGCCAAATTTTAACACAACAAAAACAAAACTGGATCACTCATTGGGACACACAAATGCATGACAAAAAAACTATAGACTGGGTGAGTAGAACCTGGACATAGAGAAGGGCTGCCACAAAAAACATGGCTACCTAAAAATGATTGACTGTGCCCAAACTGAAACAGCACTGCATTTCATTTTAACATATGAAAAATATACCAAAACTTGACCAAATTATTTCCCAAGATAATAAATATAAGCCTCACTTTCAACAATCTACCTGATAATCAAAAACTTTCCCTCCTCTTAGGATTGAATTGGGGGGTGTGCAGAGAGATGAAGAGCTGAAAGTGCCTGATGAGGGGAGAGATAGTGAATAGGAAAGAGACACAAGGGGGTGAAAAGAGATGAAGAGATGAGAGAGGGTGGTGAGAGGAAAGAATACTGGGGGGGATATGAAATCAAACATTTTCTGTAAGGACACTGTGAATCTGACAATGATTTGACTTGCATCTTATTGATTCCCATCTCTGCCTCCAAGAAGGTGGCCTGTGCTGTTGCCTGATTTCACATGGCTGGTTCAGAGTGACTCACCTATAAAGGCTTCAGTCACTTAACTTCATTCTGTAGTTAACTTTTAACTTTTGTTGTTTTATTTGACTAAGGCTTGCAGAAAAATCCACACAAAGTCATCGCAGAGTAAAAACACTGAATTTCACATCCAGTTCCAACACATTTTTCAAACAACCTGTTTGGTTGCATATAAACTGTATAGTGTAGCCAAAAAAAACTTGATTTTGAACGAATAATTTTGAATAATGTCATGTGCAGTACATGTCTCAGTATTTGTGATATTTGTGTGCTTATGAGTGGCATGTATGTAACAGAAGTCAATATGTTATGAATTTTCACAAAATCACCTCCTGTCTCTCATTTATTCTGTTTCAGTTGAATCTCCACCTGTTATGTTGCAATGAGCTCTGGTGTGACATCAGCATTAAGTGCAGTGCCTGCAAGGTTCTTCTACCCTGGTCCTGGAGGGCTGCAGTATATGTAGGGCTACTCTAACCTGGTCCTGGAGGGCTGCAGTATATGTAGGGCTACTCTACCCTGGTCCTGGAGGGCTGCAGTATATGTAAGGCTACTCTACTCTGGTCCTGGAGGGTTGCAGTGTCTGCAAGGCTACTCAATCCTCTACAGCATCTGCCAGCACTCATTCCAGCAGTTTTCAGAAGTAAAAAAACATACGTAATGGCACAATGTATTCAGAGGACTAAAATAAGCAACTGGATGTTACTCAGATTACTGACACGTTCAGAAAACTCAGTCGACTTCGGGATTATTTTATGCATCTTGAGACACATAGTGGAAAATTTTTTGACCAAGTGTATACCCCATATATAAATTATAAGCATTGTCACTTTTACCCCACCAGAGAAAAGCGGAGCTTGACGTGATACAATTAAGCTTGTTACATGGTGGAAATAAATTATTGCCAGCGAACATTGTCAGCATTGCTAATAGATTGTTTTTCAGGGTTTGGGCTAGGCCCCTTATCTCTAGGCCCCTTATCTCCAATGAAGGGCAATCTTAATGCTTCAGTATACCAAGACATTTTGGACAATGCTATGCTTCCAACTTTGTGGCAACAGTTTGGGGAAGGCCCTTTTCTATTCCAACATGACTGTGCCCCAGTGCACAAAGCAAGGACTATAAAGACATGGTTTGATGAGTTCGGTGTGGAAGAACTTGACTGGCCTGCACAGAGCCCTGACCTCAACCCCATTGAGCACCTTTGGGATGAACTGGAACGGAGATTGCGAGCCAGGCCTTCTCGTCCAACATCAGTGCCTGACCTCATAAATACTCTACAGAATGAATGGGCACAAATTCCCACAGAAACACTCCAAAATCTTGTGGAAAGCCTTCCAAGAAGAGTGGAAGGTGTTATAGCTGCAAAAGGGAGACCGACTCCATATTAAAGTATATGTATTTGAATACAATGTCATTACGATGTGATGGTCAGGCGACCAAATACTTTTGTCCATATAGTGTATATTACATTAGCTATTTACTCTATCTTTACAATGCATGTGGAGGTCTGGAGGTGTATAAGGAAACCAGACAATCCAATATGTTAGCCTTAAAATACACATATCCTATTGTACTTGTTCAGTGCTATTGTGGTGTGACAAATTGTATATCCACATGCAGTAAATCCATATGTAGTTCATAAGTACTGCCAGTAGATGTCAGTCAGGCTAAGCAGGTAATTAGTTATTTTTATTTTTAAGGTGTGTGAACCCTGGAAGTAATGTAAAATTAGGGTGGGGTATTTTTTCCTTTTTAAAAGAAGACAGAAATGTGCTGATGTACCACAGGGGCATGCTGGAAGGGGGAGAGATAACAGGAGAATGTGGTGTGACTGTGATGAAACAACAATAGTGTACGGAGAAGATGGGGTGACTTTAAGGGAGGAGTTGGAGTTTCATAAGCAAGCCTTTGGGTTACATTAGGTTAGGGTTATTCTAGGTTAAAGTGGATAGTCAATTATATATTTTGTAGCAGCCAAGGCAGATATGGAGCTGGAACAATAGGTTTCTGTATGAGTCAGGGCGCATGTGACAGAGAAGCCGAAATAATGTTGCTTCTCTTGGTGCAGGTGCAGGTCTTCACCTGGCCTTCACTTCTCCTGGTGTCTTATGTTAGGGATATGCCTGATACTTCCTCCCCTTGTCTCTGACCCACGTGAGAAAGTTTTCATGTTATTCAGCAATGATATTTTGTGTATAACAGGAGAAGCTAGGGGAAAGTAAAAAAAGAGAACTGTATGCAGACTAAAGGGGCTTGCTTTTTGGGATGTGAATGAGTGATTTGGGCGAATGCATATACACCGCATATACACCTGTTGCTCCGCGGACCAACCTGGTTTACTGTATGTGATTGATCACCATATGCAATAAACCAAACAACCATGATTACATCAGACTCTGTGAGGACTTATTATATTTTACGGAAGGCATCAAAGTGTGGAGGGAGCCTCCAGTTCGATTGGCCTAGACTGGGACAGGTTTTCCACCACGGACACCTAGAGGAAACATCCAAATATTCAAGCAGACGCCATGAAACTCACATTTCTCTGCCTCTGCCTTCTCTGTACCCCCCTCAATTTCAAGCACCCCAGTCCTTCAAAGCACTGGGCTTTGAAATTCCAAACACTTTCCGCTTGCTGCTGTTTTGCTTCTGTTCTAAAAGTGGGTTTGTTGCCACAAGGCACATTAAATGATAAAGTGAGAGAAAAGCACTGCTGTCAACCTGAAGTGGAAATTCAGTCAAACCTAGACAAAAACTTAAGGCTGGGCCCATCTGAAGATAAACACATAAACAGTAGAACTCAACTCACAATATTATTTCATGATTTAATATTTAGAAATATTAAATTATATGTAATTCTAACAGTCTCTCATAATAAAATCTACTTGTAAGGTTAATTTAGTCAGCGGTGCAGCTTCACTCCATTCAAGATTTTACTTCCATGCTGGGGCCGCTGAATAACTAAATAAGAAAAGTTATCAACTGCAGATCACACATGGAGCTGATACACAAAAGCATTCAATGAAAAAAATACAATGGAAATTTCAACAGCGTGACCTGTTTTGCTCATCTGATTTAAAAGTATGTACGTTAATGGTTCAGGGATCGGTGAATGTTAAAGTCCCTCCTGTTCGAGCCCCATGCTGTGGGCAGAGCCTCACCTTAAGGCTTCCTCCAATCAGGTCAGGCGGCTGTTCGTCCATCTCCAAGGCAATGTTGACAGTGGCAAAAGGGCGGCTGGCCATCTGCTGCATCTCACGCAGAAGTTGCTGTGAGGAAGAGGAGGGGGAGGAAGAGCAGAGGGCAGAGAGAGAGAGACAGGAGAAATGGAAGACAGGAAAGAGGGGGGTGGCCCAGAGAAAGGACCCAGAACAGGAGGGTAAGGGGAGAAACAAGTACGAGTGGAGACAGGGAGGAAAGCAGTCAGTGATGTGGGGATGCTAAACCCCCTCCAGTCAGCACTTGCTCTGATAATGCTCACCCTTGTCTTTCATTACCCCCAAGCTGAGATAAAAAAAACAAACTGAATCTATTCCTCTGTCCATTAGCACAGTGCAGGAAGACAACAAAAAGCACTACAGAGTTAACAGAAGTGGAAGAGAGATCAGAGCTGCTCTCTCAATAAATGGGCTTCACTGACATGGCAGGACATAAAATCACATTTCCAAAGCTTCTCAGAACTATTGTAGAGATATGGCACAGATGAACAGCGTAGAGTAAGTGTGTTATCATCTCTATCTCCTCTTACATGTTCCTGTTCTCCTTAACATGAAGCCCTCTCTCCCTCACTGGCTTCCTCTCCCCCTCCCTGCCCATCACTGTCTCTCACTCCCCCCCCTTTATGGCTTTCCCACTACCATTACGTTCTCTAATTCAAATTCAAGTACTTTATTGGTATGAATGTTAGATAATAGCAATATTGCCAAAATGATTATATGTATTAAATTACTTTATTGGAATGAATGTTAAATAACAGCAATATTTCCAAAATGATTATATGTATTAAAGGGACTTTAAGGCTAGACGCTAAGACGGCAGCATGTACAGATACAGCAGCTCGATGCTCTCCTTTTTCTGAGGAAAGCTACCAGCCATGATGGTGTGACAGGAAGGGTGCTGAAGGAATGTGCAGACCAGCTCTCCGAGGTCTTCACAAAGATCTTCAACCTGTCCCTGTCTAAATCCATCATCCCACCTTCCCTGAAGTCTGCTACAATCATTCCACTGCCGAAAAACATTGTCATCAGCAGCCTCAACGACTACCATCTGGTCACACTTACTCCGGTCATCATGAAGTGCTTTGAGAGGCTGGTCTTGCAGCACATCAAAGCCAGCCTCCCACCCACCTTTGACCCACATCAGTTAGCCTACAGAGTGAATAGGGCCACAGAAGAGCCATCATTAGGCTACTGCTCTTCACACTGCACTGACCCACTTTGAACACCAGGGGAGCTATGTGAGGATGCTTTTCAAAGACTTCAGGTCTGCCTTTAACACCGTCATCCCGGGCAGACTGGTCACTAAACTCACTTAGGACTTTCCCAACCCACCTGCCACTGGATCAAGGACTTTCTGACAAACCGCCCCCAGACTATCGGACCAGACCCCCACCTCTCCTCAACCCTCATACTCAGCACTGGCGCCCCACAGGGCTGTGTGTTGAGCCCCCTTCTCTATGCCCTCTAGACACATGACTGTGCCCCCACCCATCCCACCAACACCATCATCAAGTTCGCGGATGATACGACTGTGGTTGGACTTATCTCAGGAGGGATAAGAACAGAGAACACTCTCGCTCAGAGAACAATCTCACTCTGAACTCCTCAAAAACAAAAGAAATCATAATAGACTTCCGGAGGAACAGTGCAGACCCTGATCCACTACACATCAACAGGGACTGTGTGGAAAGGGTCCCTTTTTTCAGGTTCCTGGGTACGCACATCACCAAAGATCGCTCCTGGACTACAAACACCACCGCAGTCGTTATAAAACAATGTGGGCTCTGTTGCGCTGTTCCCTATAGTGACAATGTGCCTGCACTCCTGTGGCTATTACCTGTAGGATGTATTATGTCAGGCTCAGATCCTGTTACGGCATTAAAATCTCCAGTGAGAGAGTGAGTGTATGTCTCCTCATGCTCCATCAGCTCCTGCATGGCTAAGATCAACACAGTCACCCAGACAATTTGGGCATAATCTGTATTATGACAACACCAGGGTGTTACTGTCAGGTTATTTTTTTGCGTTGCTTGGATTTACTTTTACATTTTACAGATAGAATTTAGTGCCAATCTCTGCAATAGCTTTCTCAAGGAAACAATGGCACTGCCTGAGGTAGGGTTTGGACTTGCAACTCTGTGTGCCTGGGTTCAAATCCCTGACTGCTTAAAATAATAGGAGATCTGGCTCTCTTTCTGAGACTGCAGTGTTGCCTTGTCCATTCTGCTATGCCAGTCAAGGCACAACACATCACTTTAATCACTTGAGGTATGGGCTTCTGTGTAAATCAAGCTGTCAAGAATATTCATCCACACTCATTTGGCATGTGTGCGTGGCAAAAAAAAACATGACCAGCCAGGCAGACAAATACGCGCGCATACACACTCACTAACACACACACACACATGAACACAGACACTGAGAAAAATGCAGATAAATGCATGCACGCACGCACACACAGACATATGAACAGAGGCTGAGAAAAAGGCAGACAAATGCACGCATGTGCACACACGCAAACGCAAACACACACACATAGACATGAACACAGACACTGAGAAAACTGTAGACAAATGCATGCATGCATACACACAGACATCTGAACAGAGGCTGAGAAAAAGGCAGACAAATGCAAGTATGTGCACACACAAACATGCACATACTCATATAAATGGTCAGACAGACAAATGAACAGATACACACAAACATACAAACCAACACACACATACATACAGATACATTCACAGAATGAATACAAAAAGATACACAAAACATACACAAACACAATATACATACACAAACATACACACAAAACATATGTACAACAGGGAAAGAAAGAGACATAAAGACACACACAAGACCAAAAAGACATACACATGCGCACAGACATACTGACACTCATATAAAGACACCAAAAAGATGGGGATTAAAGCACAGGAGTAGATGAGCGATAGCTCTCTTTCACCTCGCTAACTCACAAAGGCTGTGCCTACGAACCACATCCACCATCAGCAGTGCACCTAGCCATCAGAACCATGAAAATGCCACACAAAAACCTTTCATTACTTTCATTACCATCATCAGAGGCAGCTTTGCTGCTTCTGAGCCACAAGGTTTGGGCACAACATCTTCCCCTCTATACAAACCATCCAGGTTCTGCTTAGGCCCAGAGAACCTACCACTTCTTAAGTTTCTGCAAATGATACATTATGTTTTGCGAATCTTCCACAGCCCCAGCTGCGTAGGCACACAGCGTCTTCGGTTGTATGTTGCCGGATTTGCCACTGAGAGGGTCTTCTTTTAGCACCCTGATATGATATTGCAGCGAAGCTGCGTCCCCAGAGCAGCTCGTTCATTCTTCAATCGGCAAGTTTTCCGGTCCTTCTTGTCGCTGCATGAGCATGTTGAGTGACTGAGACCTCACCGTGACAGGCACTGACAGATCTTCACAATGTCCCTGCTTGTTTTCGTGCAATGCTGTGGCACAGTGGAGACAGATAAGCCCTGCCCATCGAGATAAGAGTCATGCAGACCGCAATTCCACCAGCTGCTCAGCAGAGTCCCTGTGCTGGAATGGCCCATAGCTTTCAGATCTTGAAGCCTATACTGATCTACTTCCACAGTCATCTTTAAAGCATCCTGGGAATTATGTCAATTAATATTTTGCATATTTGGAATATCAAGGAGCTTGAAATTAATAGCAATACCCTGGGAAAGGTCTTAGCAACCTTATGCCTTCAGATTAAATACTGGCACAGCACCTTGTTTGACAGTGTATTGCCCCGATGTACAGTAAGTATTGTTTCCAAGCGATCACCTCAACCTCTGGGTGACGCAACACAGGACATAAAAAGTGTTACTACAAGGAAAACCATCACCTCCATGCCTTGGACATTCTGGCATTTCTGCTGATAATCACGGTGTGTAAGCAGTCACTACACATAATGCAATCTGCCATGCTACCGTGTTGCACTGGGGCTTACTGAATGTTTGTAATCCTGTGTTTTCTAAAGCTAAATAGGTCACCCCAAAGGCATGTGTCACAGAAATAAGCACATTATTTGTGCAATTACATTTCTACTGGTTACACAGTGTCTGTAGGCTTCCCTGTAGGGGTCAATGCATTCAGACACCTATTTAATGTGAATAAAAGGTAATAGTGTGGCTTGCTTTGTTTCGCAGGGTATGTGTACAGGGCGCAGTGTGTTTAAGAAAGCAGAGGGGTGACACCTAAGGGGCAAGAGGTGTCAGCTGTCTTCCTCCGCTGTCTCTGTGCATAGCAAGGAGAAGTCGGCAGGCATGCCCCCTTCACCTCCTCCTGGTAAATCACTATGCAAAAGCAGCCAGAACGCCAGCATCCAACAGCTCCAATGATCAACGTGTGTGTGTGAGGACTGTCAGAGACAGAGAGAATGTTTGCATGTCTGTCTGTCTGACTGTGTATGTGGATCTGCTTGTGTGTCTGTGTGTGTGTGTGTCTCTGTGCATGTGTGCCTGGGACTGTTTGAAAGGCACAGAGAGTGTTTACATGAGTGTTTGTATGTGTCTGTCTGTGTGACTGCATGAGAGAAAGGGGAAAGAGAAGGAGAGTGTGTGTGCACATCTGTGGACAAACTTTCTCAGTGTTTTTGCATTTTGAATGCAGCTGCTTGTTTGCAAGTCAACTCAGTGTAAAATATGATAAACTTCTCCTTCAAATGTGGAATGCAGAATCCTGAAAAGACAACCCTAATATGCACCTGCTCATTCACACTGAAACCGCTGACAGAGAAGCCTACATTGTGACCAACCACCTGCTCCACAACAAACCTGCCATTTTGCTGTGTGACTAAAGCTTATTTTGCCTTTCTCCCACAGGGCCGATTACCACAGCACCATGAGTCAGGGATGAGGTTGCTTTGATGGCACAATTCTGTCATTATCCCGAACACAACAGGAGCACCCCAGCCCTGCTGGTTCTCGAAGTTAGCTCTAACACACAAGGGTAAGCCACATTAAAGTGGTGATGTACAATCTCTATGGAGGGTTGGCTAGCAGATCTGAGGACAGGGTGAAAGTTTGTGAACCAAAACTCAATGACTCTATTAACCAATCACATTCGAGTGCTGGCTTTCAAAAAATATTGCGCGCCCCCAACAACCAATAGGGGGATATGTAGCAGTGGCTTTTACACCTGTAGCTAGAATCAAACAAAATTCTTTAATGTTCACTAGAAAGTGTATAGGTTATATACGGATATTAGAAAATGGTTTCACCCTGGCGCCTCAGTGGGCAGCCAGGCTAGCATAGACAAGGACAATGATGGTGGCAGTACTAGCGTTGAACCCAGCAGGATGTGCTCAACCCCGGTGTCTGAAAAACATGATGAGCCAAAAAGCCTTAATGCTGAGGCCTGCAGCATCATCACCACAAGTCACTCAGCCCCAGCTGACCACGGTAATAACACGGTGAAGAACCCAAGCACTCAACCCAGCAGCAGCACCAGCAGCAGACATTCTCATCTAGGCCCTAGAGCACCCGATGACCTCAGCAATGATGAGCTTTTGCAGGTGTATCAAGACAAGTTCCCTAGCCTCCTGTTCAGTGGTAAGAAATGGGCATTCTGCAGTGCTAGGTACACAGGCAGAGAGCAGCTGGAATATTCTCTAAAGGCGGATGCAGTCTTCTGCTTTCCGTGCAGAAAGTCCTGATCCAACATTTACAGTAATGGGATATAATAACTGGAGACATGCCATCAATGGAAACAAAGTATTTAACAAACATGCCACTAGTTAAGACCATTTGAAACGCATGGCAATGTGGCATGAAAATATAAAGGTGATACACTGAAGCAATTACACAATCAGAGATGGACTGGCCACCCCGCCACGGTATCTGTCATTTTAAAATTGTTTGACAGTATTTTTGTGTTGTTCAATGTATTTGAAAGTACTCAATCAAATGGCACAAGCATCAGAATTGAAGCTGCTGGTTTAATCAAAGCAATAACAGAGCCAGGCTTCAAGTTCATAGTCAGCATAGTTCACAAAATTTTGGGGCTCCTAGATCCTCCAAACAAGCTGCTTCAGGCCACAGAAACAGACCTGCGCACTAGCGTGAAAGTCATTTGGAGTGCCTACGAGTGTGTTGAAAAGTTTCAAAACAACATAGAATTTGAGAAAATATGGGGACAAAGTAGCGATGTGGACACGCCGGTGGCTCATAAGCAAAGAAGGGTTGTGAGCACAACATTACAACAGTATGCAACTGAAGGCACAGTTGGCCAACACAATGAGGGGAATGAGAAGAAGTGCAAAACATTGTTTTTCAGCACCATGGATGTTGTGCTTGTTTGTGGATGTTGAGTGTTTCAGCGAATGCAACAGTAGATGCATTGTGTACACTACATTCCAGAAAGCCAAAGCTTTATTTATCAAAGACTGAGTTTGCTGTGGCTTGCAAGGTTCTACAATCAAAACTACTGGCACAGATGGCGAAAAATGGACCCAAATGAAATTCGTGCAACGATTCTCCCATCCTCTCATGGCCATTCCGATGGTGCTGACCATATTGAAACAAGGACTCACAGTTGGGGCCTCTACTGCATGATGTGAAAACTCATTCTCCACATTGACCAGTGTGTACCAACACCGAAGCCTACTGCATTCATGGAAAGCCCAGCTAAGTCAGCTGTCATTCGAGAAGGACCTTTTTGCGAATTTTGCGATGAATGGAAGGAAAGGCTGTTTAGGAGATTCAGCTCAACAACAAGGTGCTTACAGCTCTTCTGAATCAAGGTAAGATAACGTCAAGCTGCCTTGCCTGGTGCTGTTATCTTTACATGTGTATTGAGAGCATTATTGAGCAAATTTATCTATTTGTTCGTATTTGGTATAGAGATAGTTAAGAAATGTTTCAGCACACACTGTTGTACGGTGACATTTTAGTTGGTGGCTATGGTATATCACTTTTGAGAAGAAGTCCTTAGTTTAGCATTTTTTAAGACTTTCTGTGCCCTCCTGTGGATTGCAAGTGTACCCCCCTGTATTTTCTCCTGGTGCTGGGCCTGGCTGGAAGCTGTCTTGGAAGCTGGAGTGGATACCAATGCCCAACTCCTTCCTCACACATTGTTATTCCCACGCAAAAGCATGCTGTACACAGGTCTGTTTTAACTCAACGGTGAAGGGACATTGCCCCAACAAGATTCACTTCCATGATGTAATATTCACAGTCAGGGACCATCTACACTCAATGACCACTTTATTAGGTACACCTGTACACCTGCTCATTGATGCAGATATTTAATCAGCCAATGATCTGGCAGCAACTCAATGCATAAAATCACAAAGACATAGTCAAGAGGTTCAGCTGCTGTTCAGACCAAACATCAGAATGGGTAGAAAATCTGATTTAAGTGGCTTTGACCATGGGATAATTGTTGGTGCCAGACGGAGTGGTTTGAGTGTCTCAGAAACTGCTGATCTTCTGGGATTTTCATGCACAACAGTCTCTAGAGTGTATAGAGAACGGTGAGAAAAACAAAAAGCATCCAGCGAGCAGCACTTCTGTGGGTGAAAATGCCTTGTTAATGACAGAGGTAAGAGGATAACCACCATGTTACAACAGTGCTATGCAGAAAAGCATTTCTGAGCATACAACAATGTGGAGAAGCTAATTGATGCTCCTCCACTGTCCCTTCGTTCCTAAAATAAACGCAGGGAGATCGCTACGCATAGCGAGTGTGCTCAGGCGTACGATGGGTGCCTCACTAGTTGCTAGCTGGTTTCCTACAGCACAGTAGTTCGGTATCATGTAATGTGGTTCCGAATGATTTCTGGGTTTAGTTATCAGTCCATTAAACAACACTCCTCCAGTTATCTTTATATTTAGTTATAGTACTTGTTACGTTTTGTTTAGTTTTGTAGTTTATGTAGGTACCGTGTACATTGGTTGTTTGTGTTCTCCCGCTCTCTCTCTCTCTCTCTCTCTCTTCCGCATGCGCGGTCTCGGTGTGTGGAGGAAGCCAGCTGCTCGGGGAAGGAGGTGGTCAGAGGAAGCGCGCGCCCTGACTACGTCCCTTTTCTGAGGTTTCGCCGTAGGTTTCGCGCGAACTTTAAGGAAGGCTCATTGTAGGAGTGGAGGGGGGAGGAAGGGATATTGGTAGTTTGTTTATTAGTATATGTAATGTTTGTTTTATTGTTATTTTGGTTGTGGTTGTCATTTTGAATATAATGTTACCTTTTTGTTTGGTTAAACTGTTATTCAAATGTAATTCATCCAGTTTCTGAATGTAGACTCCCTAGGACTCCCCTGTTCAGGGGGTGTTCGAGTCTATATAAATATGGTCAGCATGATAGACAGAGAGGAGAGTGAGCTGGTGTCTGTGCAGGCCGGCATGCTGCAGCTGGGTGCAGCTGGTTAATTTGAGTTAATTTTGTTTAAGTTATTATTAACTTGTTTTTTTTTGTTCTTCTATTGGAATTTCATTTTGGTTTTGTGTCTGCACTCCCTTTATGAGGGACACTGATGGCTATCATTCTTGCCTTAAATAATAAATAAAAAATCTTTCCCTGGGAATCCTGAGGACTGCGTGATTACTGCTGAGCTGGTGTGGCCACTTAGTGTCATCCTGGAGACTCAGGTCGTTGCCTAGGTCTCACATGCGGAGTGCTGTCACTACGGTTGAGTATGCGCTCTGACTGCCATACCAACGAGCCTGGCTCTTTGGCGTCGCGGTCAAAGTCACATGTTTGGTACCCCGTAGACCAGGGTTTGAGGCCGGGTGGGGTGACTGCTCTCGCCCTTCGCTACAAATGGTGTCAGAGTGGGATGGCTTGCCGCGAGGCCATCGGAGGCGTGCCCGGTGTGTGAGCCGTATGAGGGACCCCCAGGTTCAGTTGACCCCGGTGTGTGAGGGACCCCAGAGATGGGTGAAGCACGGTGTGAAGGACCCCAGAGATGGGTGAAGCACTGGTGAGTGGGGCACCCTGGGATGGGAGAAATACGGCAAGAGAATGCGTGAGGGACGCCATGGTGCGTGAAGCGCATGGGCGTGCTTCCCGAAGGGGAGGGCAGTGTGACGGAGTGCTGTCACTACGGTTGAGTATGCGCTCTGACTGCCATACCAACGAGCCTGGCTCGGGGTGGGGTGACTGGGGTGACTGCTCTCGCCCTTCGCTACAAACATGTTGAACATTGAGGTGGATGGGCTACACCAGCAGAAGACCACTCCTGTCAGCTAAGAACAGGAACCTGAGGCTACAGTGGGCACATCTCGATTTCTGTGACATGCAGATGGTAGGGTCAGAATTTGGCGTAGACAACATGAATCCATGGATCCATCCAGCCATGTGACAACGGTTCAGGCTGGAGGTGGTGGTGTAATGGTGTGGGGAACATTTTCTTGGCAGACATTAGGCACCTTAATACCAATTAAGCATCGTTTTAATGCCACAGCCTACCTGAGTATTGTTGCTGACCATGTGCATCCCTTTATGACCACGGTCTACGCATCTTCTAATGGCTACTTCCAGCAGGATAACACACTATGCCACAAAGCAAGCGTCATTTCAAACTGGTTCCAGGAACATAACAATGAGTTCAGTGTACTCCAATGGCCTCCACAGTCACCAGATCTCAATCCAATAGAGCACCTTTGGGATGTGGTTGAACGGGACATTCGCAGCATGAATGTGCAGCCGACAAATTTGTAGCAACTGCGTGAAGCTATCATGTCGGCATGGAGCAGAATCTCTAAGGAATGTTTCCAGCACCTTGTTGAATCCATGCCACAAAGAATTCAGGCCGTTCTGGGGGCAAAGGGGGGTCCTACCCAGTATTAGAGATATTACCTTTACCTAATAAAGTGGTCACTGAGTGTAAATTGACTGTACAAGCAGTTGTTTGTCACAGATACCTACAGAGCCCCCTGGTCAGGGGAAGGGAGAGTGGTCCAGAAAGGTCCAGAAAGGGTATGAATAGTCATTAGTCAAAGAAACTTACAGAACGCCCCAGTCAAGGGTGACACAGGATGGGAGTGCTGGGTGAGGCAGTAGTTTTGAAACACATACATACTTAGACAAGCCATATATAATGAGGATGACTGAATGCAAGCAATTCGGTGGAGAAAGTGTTAATAGCTGAACTGAATTCTGGGAAAACAGAAGATAGGCTGAAGACTCACCTCACGTCGGCGTGATGCCCAGCAGCTCTGCTTGATCTTCCACACCACAGCAGCCACCAGCAGCAGTGACAGGAAGCAGCTGCAGAGAGACAGGGGACATGCCTGTCACCCACCACAATGTCACAATAATACTAGACCCTACAGAGCAGTGAGTGAGCGAGGGGGAGGAGGCTATCATGAAGACCCTGGTTCTCACATCCTCTAAAGTTGTACAGTTGGTTCAGGATGTAAAAATTGAGTACCCATGTTGGGCCAGCAGGTACTGGAGTGGTCTTTCAACAAAGACAGTGGATTAGCTGAATGTTCAAGTGCCTTCCTGATCTGGACAGCAGTGTTTCATTAATCCTGCTTCTACAGATCCCTGTGTAAACCAAGATTAATTTAGACTGGACTAGATTAAATCAGGTCGGATTGAACACAGACCTGGGTTTGCCACCTCTGTGAAATATCTGCTGGATGTCCGTTCTGTAATAAAGGTGTTTTTGGAAAAGGGTTTAAATGAATAAAAATATACAATAAAGGTATTTCTCAACCTGTTGTGTTAATTTGCTCTCCTAACTACCTTTGTGCCCAGAGGAGTACCTGAATGTTTCAGTCCTGCTCAGTGGAATCATCTGGTCTGAAATGCTTTTAGATACTAACCGATGTAAGCTGAGTAAATGCTTTATCCTTTTTGTTAAAAATTACCCCCAAACCTGGCAGAAACAACACCACATTCAAACCCAGTCTTCTGTTCTGCACTGTCCCTTACATTCCTGCCTAGTTACCTTAGTTAACACAAGCTTCCATTGTCCTTGATTTACAAGGACAATGATTTACAAACCTTCCCACATATGATAAGCAAAAGCACTAGCATGACCAATGCTAAGAAGTAACATGTTAAACCTTTGAAATCCTTCTCAACTACTTCTATTTATATCTTTACTCACTCGTAATTCAATTACTGTGAAAAATCCAACAACGTATGTATACATTTACATATATGATCATGGTAATAACTGTTAATAATGGTAATAATAAATGTTGCAATCTGTTCTGTTTAATTAATGTTATACACCTTGAGTTTTCCATTTCATACTATGCCATATATGGAGGTGTATTATTCTTCATAGAGTAGCAAACACTCCAATTACAGACCAATATAGACTCATTCTGCTTGACTCCTTCCTTGCTCAAATAAGTGCAGTGGTAAAAGAAATGTTCACAAGCAGTTGGCCCAATTAAGACTAATAAATTGTACCTTAAAGGACAACATTAGGCAGTTACCTTGTAAATTTCATTTAACATGCACAGCTAGCCTTGCCCAGTCTGTGCTCATCTGTGTCTGTTATTACTA
The DNA here is from genome assembly GCF_013368585.1 of Megalops cyprinoides. NCBI lineage: Eukaryota > Metazoa > Chordata > Actinopteri > Elopiformes > Megalopidae > Megalops > Megalops cyprinoides. The sequence continues at coordinate 29,386,875 of NC_050600.1, forward strand.
CATTCTATCACTAGACGGCACACAAGGGATGGGGGTCTGCAATCTCAGTACACTTATGCAGTCCAATGTTTATTTTTTGTGTTTTCTAGAACAGGCAGTAGGCATCTGGCAGTATTTAGTTCTTGGGACACAGAACCAAACACTCTCCCCAGACTTGCCAGCACCCTGTTACTTACAGTAATACCCTGGCTGTCTTTTAATTTGCCTGTGCATTTAAAATGCTCACCTTGTCCATATTCCCCCACCTCTTGCTGTAAAGGTGACAGCTGCCTCATTAGCGGTCAGTTCTGCTCTTCAACTGCACTGCAAACACCATCCGTCAATGCTGTCCTTACATTACCTTCACAGTGTTCATTCCGTCAACATGCATGCAGTCTGCAGTGCGGCTGGAGTTAGCTCCATAGTCCTGAATGTATAACATAGTCTGTATGTATAACACAGTGTTTATAGCTACAAACGTGTAGCTAGAGTAGCACAGCTTCATCTTGGAAAACTGTATTGGTTCATTACTGAATAATGTAGATGACTAGCTGATCGCCCCATTACTGAATAATGCAGCTCACTATCTACTTGGCCCATTACTGAATAATGTAGCTCACTAGTTGATTGAACTATTATAGAATAACGTCGCTCACTAGCAGACCACTATGCTACACTGCCACCCTATTTAGAAGGGGGGAAGCCAAATATCTTTATTTCTACCATTCTAATATTTCTACCATCTTCTGTAGGTTCAGACATAATGTTGGGCTTCTAGTTTGAATAGTCCAGATCTCAGACTATGAAAAGTTACCATCTCTTTTGACCCACTAATATAATATGACCCACTTACTCCTCCCTCACGTCTACAGTGGCCTCACGACCTGGTAACACTCTGTGGGTTGTTGTCAACTCATGTCACAGAGCACACACCTTATGTGTTGACATTGCGTTGATGTTGCCTGCTTTCTAGCTGTGGCCCCAATGGCTAAATCATTATCGGGGCTCCTGTACTTGTAACTATATTCAGTGTTCTACTTCTGCAGAACACTGAATATAGTTTTTAGTGAAAGTGTACATTTTATTATTACAGGAAATGCTTTTCGTGCTATCAATTATTATATATTTAATGACAAACACTAGAAGGTCTGGGATCAAACAAAAAATATGTAGGGAATTGTAGGTAATGACACTCCACTTCCACTACAGTGCAAGCACAACTCAAAATAATTTATGCAGTGCAGTACTGCATTTCTTTGATTAACACCCTTTTTACTTTAGCAAGGATAGACTAATAGGTTAACATGATTAGTACACGTTACAGACGTGCACAACTGATCGACTATCGACTACTCTTCATATATCCTTTGCTAAAACACACCCAATGCATAGGTCTTTACCACAGTGTTTCACGCAACAGGTATCTGATGCACTGCTGTGTGCATAGTCTGAGCACAAGGTGAATGGATAGAGGGTTTGGAAAATAACTAAACCGCAGGGTGGCAGGGTAAATTTTACATACAAGCCCTTTTACACACTGTAACAACACAAATTCAAAATGTCGTCCAAAAGAAACTCTGCTACCTGACCTATTCATGGAGCATTAGGGCAAATGCACACTTGAAGGTCATGTAACTAAGTCAACACATGGCCCAAACCACAGCTCATTGAACACTGTTGCCCAGGTTTGCAGCATTGCCATAATACCACACTGCCCTGGCCATGCCTCCTTGCACATACGCCGGATCATTACGCACTGCATTAGAGACTGGCATTTACACCATTCCAACCAACTACTGTTACAGGCGCATGTGTTACCATGGTTTTTTAGCTTAACACTAAGCAACTGTGCAACTGGCTGCACTCCATTCATAGTCCTGCACCATGCATTTACTGCATTTCACCATGACAGCCTAGTGCGTCCCACTGGATAAGAGTTTCTACCACATAAACAAATGAAGTTAGGCAATGAAATGTGGTCCTGGCCTAAGACATTTATTGTAATTATGTCCAATAGCAGTGGTACTATTGTAATGGAATAATGTCAGGGGAAGAGGAAAAAAAAATTCAGCTACATCCAGTTAAATTTACCTTTGAAATGAGTTGGTGGCATGATTTGCTTCACGGCCTAAACCATGCATCTGACCCGACAGGCGGCACAATTCTCGCTCCTCTGGTGCCCACAGCTACGCTGCAGACTACTGATGGGAATAATGGTTCTTTGAAGGGAGCCAGATCTTATGGTTCAGTTCCTTTCCGAGAGCCGTTCAAAAGAATGGCTCATTGTTCTTTTTCTTTTTTTAAGGGGAGGGGGTTACTAGGTTTATCTGCGAAATAATCATATCATAGCAACACTGAATTACTTGTATTGCTAGACCTAATGTCATTGTGTATTTGTGCTGTAGACCCCCCCCCCCCCCCACCCCTCTGTCTAGCATCAAACCAGCAACCTTTTGGTTACACATCCTGCTACTGAACCACTATGCTACACTGCTGCCCTCATTCTGCCTTTAAGGAACCTAACTCGACAATGTCTACCTCTTCTGACTAGCTAGTTCTCACTGTTCACGTAAAGGGGAGTGGAGTGGATTTAGGGCAGGCAGTTAAAATTTGGGCATAACAATAAAAAGAATGGCTCTCAAGTACAACTCCAATCCCTTCGTTCTTACCAAAGAGCCGTTTAAAAGATTCAGATCGGTCACGAACGTAACATGACTATGCAGACACAGCTCCCTCTCCCTCTGCACTTTCCATGCATGCACCCCCCAATATTTATTCATGTACTCATGCAAGGGCACTCTTTTAACATCAATCTGTTCTGCTGCTTCATTGATCTCGCCCGGCCCATGGCATTTGAATAAGGCGTCCACACTGATGAATGGCTTCGATAAATGGGCTCTGATATCTGAGCTTGTCTCTCCCAAGTGGGTGGGTGGTGTCTCGTTGACCGATACATCGTGAATCGCAGGATCACGTTTTAGACTCCCTTTAAAGGGATTCTGGCAGGAGGAAAGGGATGCCAGGCACCAAACGATCAGACTATGACACCGAGCTACCAGAGCCCCGGGACACAGGGAAATGGACTCTTGGACGGTGGCCAAGCAGGGTTTGGGACAGGCATGTGAACCAGGCTTGAGCAGGCAGATCACGTGCTGTGCGCTCAGCATACCACACCTGTCGTATGGGCCTTATTCTCCAAATGCTTCCTGACTTTTATTGAAAGGGGGAACTTAACCGAGCGCTGATAAATGTCAGCTCATGAACCAGAACTGGGTCATTAACAAACACTTGATTCTTGTTCTGTGAAAAGTGAAAGTGTGATATCAATATGCACTCCTGAAGTGAGGAATGCAAAGAGTAGTACCAGATGCATCAAGTTTGTTCTCTGCTGCATATATTGCATCCTAAGTGCTCTGCAGCTACTAAAATAGGATCAGAGCACACAAAAGTTCAATGGAAAGTGTAGTGTATCGGTGTAGTGGCCATTTAAAACCTGGCATCTGGGCAAAATTTAGGGCATTGGAATGCTTTTTACAGTGTTGTTCTGAACCATACAAGGAGCATTTAAACAGGTATGACTTCCTTGAGGCTGACGTATTATCTCATGCCTGGACTGCCACAGTACTGTGATTCAAACACAGATTTCTCTCACAAGCATTTTAAATCCACATTTCCAAAGCAGTAACCTTTGACTCTTGGTGAAAGTCTGGCTCTTTCCATGTAAATGTCAGGAAGTGCTGCCAGCCCTGACTCAGGTCCAAAGTTCCTCCACCTCTCAACAGGATATGGGGAGGATGAGTAGCCAGGTCATCCAATCACCAGCAACAGCTCCATTTCAAACCTCACTTGAGACAAACAAGTAGTATGACTTTTCACTGGAGGTTGGATATTGTTGGCAACATACCCTGTGTTTGGTGCTATGTAATTACTGTTAGGCTCTCTCACACACATACAGGCACTCATGTACTCACGTACTATTTCTCTCTCTCTCACACACACACACACACACACACACACACACACATGTGTGTGTATATGGCACAGGATTGGGGAGCACATGCAGGTCTTTTTTGCATAAATTGCTTTTGATTTCACCCCACATTCATTTGCCAAGTTTCTTTTAAATTTCACTGCATTTTATTGAAGCTATAAAGGCGATAATTACTAAGGGTGCTGAGCTGAGAAGTAATTATGAGAAAGCAGCGCTATAAAACCACTCAAGCTGCAAAGCAATAGCAACAGAGCAGCTGTATACACACAGCACTGAAGAAGAACAACAAGCGCCCAACCGCCGAAATAAAAATTAAGAATCCTCAATCTCCAAACCACATTAGCCTGCTAAACAGATACTGCAACTATAAAGAATGAATTTGCCACCAGTCAAATTTTCCCTGTTTTCCTGAAAAGTTCATTGGCAAAACAGAGGAGTTTCATATAGCAATTAACCTCAGTGTGGCACCCGAAAGGTTACTGAACATTTATGGCTTTGAGCGCAAACAGTTGGCATTTAAGCACGGCAAGATAAGGAGAACCTCCCTTCTGATTGGCCCATGGTTCCCTGATAACTTGGATGGGGACCGTGTCAGATCAGTAAGGAAACAGCGGTCCCACATTTAAAGAATGCACCTTAAAAGGAGCACTTCAAAAGGAGAGAGCAGGGCGAGCTGCGATTTACACTTCTGACTGTATTTAGGAAGACAGCAGGGCTCCACTCTTGAGCCACTGCTGGTTTAGATGTTTATCAACTACTTCTCCCAGACTCCATCAGTTCTGCTACTCACATTATTCAAACAGAGGGGAAAAAAATCCTCACAGTTTCCTCTGCCACTGTTCGGAGGAAACTGGCCATCAAATAGACTCCAGATAAAAGGAGGAAAAAAACTTATATATACTATATTTTTGTGCTGTTAATCAGGAAATTAGATTTGAAATTGTATCAGTGTTTCTGGTATCTTTATCTAACACTATTTATCATCTGTATAATTTTATGGGAGAATGAAAGAAAAACCGTCTGGGTGCAGCTGAGGTCATCAGAAGGCTCCATTACAGTTCTTTCTGTACCAGACCAATGAATAGCAAGAAAAAAAAACATAAACTAGCCAAGAACAGGAAGCTGATTCCTGGGATGGTGAAGCTGTTACCCAAGCGCCCCACATGGGTCATGCAACCACACTATAGCTTAATTTGGGATGCTAAGTCGCATCACCCGAGCCCTAGAAACTAAACCAGCAGGTAAATCAAAACAGTCACATCTGAAACATGACTTGGTTGTTGATGTTGAGAGAGATGGAAAAATATGGCTTAATGACAGCTTTGCTGGACTGGGCATGCCATCTATCTGTGATCTGGGACCTAAAACGCAAACAGAACAGTTCAACCTCTTAATAACTGGCCAACAGGTTCTGGGGTTCAGGACAGAGGCGAGTGGACACTAATCTCTCTGTACAGATGTTACATGGCAGGACACCTACATGTGGAAAGGGATGTTGGTATTATCAAATTCAGATTATGTTGGCATTTGTCTTGTACATTCAAATCAGACACATAAATCCCCGTCCACACACACGGCCCATCACGCAAATCAGGTTTGCTTCTGTCTCCTCAGCTGCTCTGAAGTGCCAGCCACAGTGATGTGGTCAAGTCACACCATCAGTGCAGGGAGTGAGACACGTGGGGACAATCGCCTGTGCAAAGGTGCACAGCGGCTGCTGCAGGAATGGAGGAGGAACGTCCAGTCAAGGCCCTGACACCAGGCTGTGGGATCTCTGCTCACTGGCCTTTCAGCTTGGTACTCACTTTCCACCCTCACCCGGTACCCACTGTGTGACACCTGTGCTGCCAAATTCTGTCAGCAGACAATCTTCTTGACAAGCAAGCGGCGGGCAACACTGGCGGGTCTCGGTGGCTGCCTCTTCAGTCTTTAAGGAGCACCGGTGGCAGAAACGCTTCAGTGAAGCAGATGGCTGCACAGTTCAGAGAAGGGGCTTATAATCAGACCAGTATGGGCTTGGCTCACAGCCCAGGCACTTCCACTGTCTGCCAGCATGACACACTCACAAAGCTGGATGAGAGATTAAGCTACATAAGTCATCCTAAATAAGGGTATCTGCTGGGAAAATAAAATTACACTCAGCTTTTAATACTCGTAACTGACTAATGCAGACTATTTTCTACTTTCTCTTCTCTCCTCAATCCTCCGTCAACTCCACCTCCACCCCCTCTGGTCTCTCTGTGGATCATTTCACCCTTAAGATTGTAAACATTTGTAACTCCCTCAAATCCCCCCTCCCACTTGCCACCGTTCCCCTCTCTAAATTCTCCCCTCTTCCTGATGCTGATGTCACTCACCTCTTTACATCACATCAACCAACTACCTGTGCTGTGGATCTCATTCCTTTGTCTCTCCTGCAGCCTATCACTCCCAGTCTTCTTCCATTCATAATGAGTCTAATGAATCAGTCACGGGTAGTTTGCCAGCAGCCTTCAATGGGGTGCGAGTCACACCTTTGCTGAAGAAAAGGACTCATCTGCTGTCAAAAACTATCGAGTTCTCTCTTTCCTTCCCTTTTTTGTCAAAAACGATTGAACGAGCTGTGGCTAACCAGCTGTCCTCCTTTCTCTCCCAGATCAACCTTCTCAACCCTTTTTAGCCTGCTTTCAGGGCTGGTCATTCCACAGAGACTGCCCTATTCTCCATTACTGAGGCTCTTCAAACAGCCAGAGTTTCCTCCCACTCCTCAGTCTTGATTTTTCTAGACCTTTCTGCAGCCTTTGACACAGTGGCCCATCCTCTACTTCTATCTACCCTGACTATGTTGGGGATTACTGACACCACTCTCCCTTGGGTTAAATCCTACCTCTCTGGACACTCCATCAGGGAGTCCTGGAATGGTGGGCTGTTCAGACCCCACAGCCTGTCTACGGGTTTCCATGAAGGCTCTGTACTCGGCACCCTCCTCTTCTCCCTTTACATGCAGTCTCTCAGCTCTGTCATCTCCTCCCACAGTTTTTCATATTATTTCTATGCCGACACACAACTCTTCCTGACATTTCCGCTGTCTGAGACAGGTTTCTGAATGCATCTGCTTGCCTGAAAGACATTTAACAGTGGATGGTGAGCCACCACCTGAAGGTGAACCTGGCTAAAACTGAGATGCTTTTCATCCCATCCAAGCCCTCACTGGTTCAAGAGCTCTCCCTCAGCCTAGACTCTACAAGCCTTACAACCAATAGCACTGTCAATAGTCTTAGTGTAATGCTTGATAGCTAACTGTCTTTCTGCTCTCAGGTGACAGCGGTGAGTCAGGCTTGCAGATTCTTCCTCTACAACATCAGGGGCTGATCCTTCGATCTCACTATGTATTCAACACAGCTCCTATTTTAGGCCCTGGTCCTCTCACGCCTGGACTACTTCAACTCCCTCTTTGATTTCCTTCCTGCCTGCCAAACCTCTACAACTAATACTGGTAGCGCGCCGTCCTCACGGATGGCAGCCTGTTACACCAGCTCCTACACTTTTTTAACTTTCTTCGACTTTTTCTTTTCCTTCACTCTAACATCACACTAGAACATGCCTTTATCTCCACTTTTTATATTTTTTTCTTGATCACTAGTTCGGTTAGTCGGTTTTAGTTTTTAGCTTAGCTTAGTCTGTGTACTCGTGTTTGTTCATGTGCGTGTTAGACCAAGCAATGCTCACCTACATGAGAGAAGCACTCATGGAGTATAAGGCTCGAGTGTGGGCTCCACCGGCAGACATACCAGCAGAGCTGCGGAGACATCGGCGGGGTGTTGAGAGCCGGTGCGAAGGCAAGGGAGAGGCGAGAGAGGAACAGGAGACTTAAACCCTGCCTACCATCGACTGTCATGGGGAAAGTGAGATCGCTGACCAACAAAATGGATGAACTCACAGCACTGGCGAGCAGTGAGCACAAGTATCGGGAGTACAGTTTGTTGTGTTTCACAGAGACATGGCTGACAGGGAACATACCAGACTGTTCGGAGCTAGCCGGCTTCACACTAGTGCGAGTGGACAGGGGACAACAGAGCAGTAAAAAGAAAGGAGGAGGTATGGCTATCTTTGTTAACTCGAAATGGTGTAACCCTGGGCATGTAATGGTGAAGGAGAGCATCTGTACTCAAGATGCTGGCTGTGGGACTGAGGCCATACTATCTGCCTCGGGAGTTCTCTCACGCCATTGTTGTTGTTGTTTACATCCCACCTTCAGCAATGGCTGCACGTGCCTGGGAAGTCATCCACCCTACTGTCACGGGATTACAGACACAAAACCCCAGCGCCTTCATGACAATCAACAGGGACTTCAATCATGTCTCCCTATCCATAACCCTTACTAACTTCACTCAGTATGTGAAATGCAAAACAAGGAAGGATAAAGTCTTGGACTTGCTGTATGCCAACGTGAAGGAGCCATACAACTCCACCGCCCCCCCGACGGATCAGACCACAACCTGATACATCTTGTACCTTGGTACAAGCCTGTAGTCAGACAGCGGCCCACCATCACCAGGATTTAGGCGGTCTAGAGAAGCTGAGGAGGCCCTGCAGGACTGTTTTCAGACCACGGACTGGGACCTGTTTCTGGAGGACGACACGGAGGACATTGAGCTCCTTTCCTAGTTCATTATAGACTACATCCAGTTCTGTGAGGACAGCGTTGTACCCACCAAGAAGGCCCACTGTTTCCCGAACAATAAACCATGGATTAACAAGGACATTAAAGCCCTCCTCAACAGGAAGAAGAGGGCCTTCATGGCAGGAGACAAGGAACAGGCTAGATCAGTCCAAAAGGAGCTGAGGAGGGAGTTGAGGAAAGCCAAGAACAACTACAGGGAGAAGCTAGAGGGCAAGGCTACAAAAGAACAGCACCAAGGAGGTGTGGGATGGGTTAAAGAGGATCACTGGACATAAAAAATCAGGACCAGCTATGGAAGGGAGCCAGGAGTGTGCAAATGAGCTAAACCTGTTTTTCAACAGGTTTGATTCAACCCCCGCACCCCAGCTGCCACCCCCCTCAGCCCCAATCCACACCTCAGCTGCTGCCCTCCCCTCTCCATGCCCCCCTCTACTACTGAGGACAATACAGGAGGCACCACAGCCCTTCCCCCCTCCCGTCCCCCTGCCACCAGAGACAACCTCACAACCGCCACCTTCCCCCAACAGTCTGTCCCTCATGCCAAAGGACATCTCCCCCCTCCCCCCACCAGCCCATTCATCACATCCAGCCAGGTGAGACGGGAGCTATCCAAGCTCCGAATCAACAAAGCATTGGGTCCACACAACATCAATCCCAGGGTGTTTAAGGCGTGTGCCGGACAGCTTGCAGGAGTGTTCCAGCACCTATTCAACCTCTCCTTGAGGCTGAAGAAGGTGCCCCAGCTGTGGAAGACCTCCTGCATTGTTCCAGTGCCCAAGAAAGGATGTCCCAGTACTCTCAAAAACTACAGGCCAGCGGTACTGACGTCGCATGTCATGAAGACATTCGAGAGACTGGTTCTGTGGCACCTTAGGCCCCTGGTGAGTGACTCCCTGGACCCTCCGCAGTTTGCGTACCAGGTCCAAATCAGCATGGACGACGCCATCATCTACCTACTGCACAGGGCTTACTCATAACTGGAGAGGCCAGGAAGTACAGTGAGAGTCATGTTCTTTGACTTCTCCAGTGCATTCAACACCATCCGGCCCCTCCTGCTTGGGGAGAAGCTCTCAGACATACAGATAGGCCACGACATGGTGGTCTGGATTACAGACTACCTCACCAACAGGCCACAGTTCGTCTGGCTACAGGGCAGCCTGTCAGATGTAGTGATGAGCAACACCGGCGCACCCCAAGGAACCGTACTTTCACCATTTCTTTTCACCAGTTCTCCGATGATTCCACCATCGTGGGCTGCATCATTGAGGATGAGGAGGAGGAGTACAGAGGGATGGTACAGAGCTTCACCAGATGGTGTGGGGAGAACCACATCCAGCTCAACATCAACAAGACCAAGGAGCTGGTGGTGGACTTCAGAAGGAGCGGGAAGCCCCCAACCCCTTTTTACCATGCAGGGGGAGGAAACTGAGATGGTGGACTCGTACAGGTTCCTGGGAGTGCACATAAACAATAAATAGATAATAATAAAAACTGGACTGGACGGACAACACCGAGGCCCTCTATAGGAAAGGACAGAGCAGACTTCTTTCTCAGGAGGCTTAGGTCCTTCAACGTGTGCAGCAGACTACTGCAGATGTTCTACCAGTCTGTGGTAGCCAGCACACTATTCTTTGCTGTGGTCTGCTGGGGAGACAGCACCAGGACTGGGGAGACCAACAGACTTAAGCTGGTGAGGAAGGCCAGCTCTGTTGTTGGACAAAAACTGGACAGTCTGGTGGCAGTGGTGGATGAGGGACAAAATCAGGACCATCCTGGGCAACCCTTCCCATCCCCTCTATGATGAGCAGATGGGGAGCACCTTCAGCCACAGGCTCATCTTCCCCACGTGCAAGATGGAGCGATTTAGGCACTCTTTTGTGCCGACAGCCATCAGGCTGTACAACAGAGCCTGAGACCCCCAGCCAATGCCTTTTCCCTAGTTGCCGACCCCCCCCCCCCCAAATCTATCATGCCATTTTGCACTACATGTAAATACCTGAACCTGTTTTTGCTCATTTTACTGCTCACTATATCTTTTTTGCACTACATGTACAGTTGTTTGCTTATTTGTTTTTTTATTGTTGATTACTATATTACACATTATAGCATAGTATATTTATTGTATTGTATTTTTATAGTAGTTTTATCTGTACTTTGCCTGTCTTTCTGCTGTCAACACCTAAATTTCCCCGCCTGGGGATAAGTAAAGTGTTATCTTATCTTAATCCAAAATGGGGCTGCATGACTTGTCTACAATCTCCCCAAACATAGTCAAATTACTCCCCTCCTCATCTCATTTCACTGGATTCCTGTTATTGCTCACATCAAGTTCAAAACCTTTGTGCTAGCATACAGGACAGTGAATAAGACAGCTTCCTCATACCTATGACCCCTCTTCAAACCGTATGTTCCCTAAAGATCGCTGCATTCTGCATCCACAGAGCAAGTGACTGTCCCAACCTGACGGGGCAGGATCCCTGTCTGTACTGGGTCCCTCAGTGGTGGAATGAACTCTCCATGGGGGTTAGGACAACGTAATAACTGGCCATCTTCCAATGCAGACTGAAGACCCACCTCTTCATACTGGATCTCAGTTTCAGTTCTATCCTCACCCTTTCTACTACTTCTTGAACTTGATCATTTTATATGTAGTATTATGGTGTATCATGAATTAGTCTTCGAAGGACTGTTGTATCATAGTATACATGGATTTTGTCAGATTGCACAAGTTAACTTGTGGTAGGGCTTGAATAGTGTTATGCTCACATTCACTGGTCTAGGAGTATTGTGAGCCTGGTCTGACACTGCTGTTCATTTAAATTGAATGGATACACTTCTATTGTGATGGAAGTTGCACTGGATATGAGTGTCTGCTAAATGCATGTAATGTAATGTAATGCTTTTAGGCTTGCTGGGTATGGGTACAGTCAAAAAGTATTTCAAAATGAACCACAAGGACAGGCTTCAGTTTGAAATAACCAGCCCTTAAAGAAAGCCCATTTCTTAATGCTTGGGACGTTTGACTTTCATCAGCACAGGGACGTGCTGGGCATCTATTACTCAAATCAAGGAGATGGCTTAACTGCGGAAATGTGCCTTTGTCTGTGACCTAGGAGAGACACGTGAAGCCATCTGGTCTTTTGCCGTTGAGTTTTTACGTGGAAAATGCGTGGTAAGAGTCACAGAGACAGTGCTGCCAAGTATGAAATGCCATTGATGTTTTACAGTAACGTTTGTTATTCAATAATAATTATAACATATAATAACCGAAATAACATATATAAAACTAGATTTGTGTGCATTCCCATGTGCCATCCCCCTCCCTTTGACAAAGGAATGTGTTTACATGACGTAGAGCAAAGATTTATTACAGCAAGCTATCGTCCATTATCTCTCATTAATACAGATATAAAAAAAAAATCAGTAAGGCACTAGCCATGAGAATAACAACAGTCATACCTTCTATAATACACCCTGATCAAACAGGCTTCATTAAAGGCAGGCATCCATCAAGTAACATGCGCTGCCAATTCAATCTAATCAGTATAGCCAAAAACAAAAATACCAATGCAATTATCTTGTCATTAAATGCTGAAAAAGCATTTGACCAGGTTAACTGGACATTTTTATTCACCACATTATAAAGATTTGGTTTTGGGGAATCATTTATTCAATGGATCAAAATTTTGTACAACTCACCCACAGCATCAGTAATCACTTCACAGGGACACAAGACAAGGATGTCCACTCTCACCCCTACTATTTGCCCTGTTTATTGAACCCCTAGCAGCTGCCATCCACCAAGACACCAAAATCACTAGTATCACCATCCTGAACACAACCCATAAGATTAGTCTATATGCAGATGACCTATTACTATATACACAAAATCCTCTAACATCACTTCCAGCTATTTTCAATCTGATTGGGACATTTTCCACCATCTCAGAATATTCAATCAACTGGTAAAAATCCATTATACTCCCAGTTAACGAGGACCAGTGGAATGCTGTGACCCCCAATCTCTCACTTAACATCCCTACATGTAACATTCAGTATCTCAGCACTAATATTTCCTCCAGCCTTTCAGAGTTGTTTGAACTGAACTTCATGCCAATTCTTAAAACCACTGGAAATCATTTAAACCGTTGGAATAACTTACCACTCTCACTTGCTGGCCGCATAGCTGCAGTGAAAATGTCAATCCTACCAAGAATCAACTATCTTTTTTCAATGACTCCCATCTTTCCAAAATCCAATTGGTTCTCTACTCTAAACTCAATAATCACAAAATTTTACTGGAAAAATAAACAACTGAGAATTAAACTTTCAATACTTCAGGAAAGCAAGCTGCTTTTTTCATTACTTCTTAGCTCATCAGTTACAGTACATAATGAAATGGATATATTCAGACATGCAACAAGATCCTTGGCTTGAAATTGAACAGTCAGTATGTGAAGAACTCTCCATTAAAGACCTACCATTCTTGTCCCAATCAATCAAAAAACATAATTGCTATGGAACTATCACCATTTCAACAACTCTGGAAGCTTGGTGGAAAATCACCAACCACCCACTTAATCCCTGTAAACTCACACCAATTTGGAACAACCCAGATTTCTTAATCAAAAGATGACCTTCATATTTAACTCATGGAAAAATAAAGGAATCACCCACATACACCACCTATTTGAAAATGATAAATTCTTGACGATCCATGAACTAACACAGAAATATGACATCACCCAAGACAACTTTTTACAGTATCTTCAACTTAAGAACACTAAAATACAACTTTCCAACAATAATTTGCAACCACCGCCATTAATAGAAAACATAGCATCCATTTCAACATCTAAGAAACCTTTATCTAAACTATATAAACTCATATCATCACCAAAAGACAAAACACGATCCATCCCAATTACAGACTGGGAAAAACATTTAACAGTCAAGACTGATCTCAATGTCTGGAAACAAATATGTAGAAACATCTACTCCACAACAAACAACTCCCGACTACAGCTAATCCAGTATAAAATTATGCACAGAACACACATCACCAATCGCAGAATGCACCTCATGGGCTTCACCAATATAGATATCTGTCCACAATGCACCCTCAACAAAATAGATTGCTATCATCACTCTTTTTGGCAATGCACACCAACCCAAAAGTTCTGGCAAACTGTAACAGTTGAGCTCTCCAAATTTCTGGGTCACAGCATTCCACTGTCCCCATCTCTTTCTCTTCTAGGAGATCTCACACCCATCAGTCACCTTCACAAATATCACAAAACCATACTTATCACCTTGACCATAGCCAAAAAAACAATACTCCTTAACTGGAAATACAGGCACAAACTCTCAATGTCATAATGGCTTAATTTGTTAATAGACTATCTCTCAATGGAACGAATCACAGCTAAAAACAATAAACAATCCAAACAATTCAATGATACCTGGGAACCCATCCTTGTAAGCCTCAACTTGCAGACAAATTGAACCCCCACCCCCCACCCCCCCTGGCATTCCTTTCTTTCCTTCCTTCCCTATTTATTTATTTATTTAGTTTGTTATCCATTACCACTACTCATCTGCTGTCATTATTATCATTATTATTATTATTGATATTTTTGTTATTAGTATTGTTATTATGGTTATCACTTATTATTCATAATTATTACTAATATTATTATTGATGATGATGATGATAACAATAGCAATGATGATGATTATTATTATTATTTACTGTTATTATTATTGACATTATTGTTATTAGTAATGCTATTATTACTCTCACCACATGATTATTTATTATTTACCACTGTAACCATTATTATTATTATTACTACTAGTACTGGGTGCATATTTTGGCTCATAATTCAAAAACCGTTCATCACAGCACTAAACCAAAGACATTGTGAGAGTCTGCACAAGCGTAGCTCTGTTTTGATGTGTAATTTATGCGCGTATTTCCAAGCGACTTTTGAGACTAAGTTCCCTCTGCCAAGGGCGTATTAGAGAGTTTGATATTAGGGGGGACACAATTTGCTATGAATTTTATGTCTGTATACGTAATCCCAGTCCTTAATGGAGCACATATCTTGATTGAAAAATAAAACAATATCAGGATGGCTTGAAATAAGGTACGCATGTGTAAACACCGCTTAAGTGCTTTCAGGAAGAGCTGGCCACCTCTGTTACTCATCTGGACATAGGAGATGGGGCAGAGTTTGCCCAACATGAAGGTGTGTCACCCAACATTAGGATGTGTCTCATTAGGCCTATATATAAGAAGAGTTATTTTCCTCGTGGAGATGGAAAGTGTATGACATTAATCCACATAACCAAATGTCACACTTTGATGTAATGAATGATGCATGCCTTCCAATCACAGCAGAAGACTGCCAAATATGGACGACACACAGCAGACAGGTTTCCCTCACTGTATAGCCAGGGAAAACAGGTGCAACATTGACAAAAATCTGTGGCCTTGACAGGAAAGCATGGAAGTACAGTACATACTGTGTGCACGTTTTTTGTTTACCTTAATTAAAACATTTATTCGTCTGCAGCATGTGAAATTTAAAATGTCGACTGAATACTGCGGTGAAGTTTTCTTCACAAAGTTGGTCGCATAATTCTCCTACCTGTATTACTAGCTAGCAGGTGATGCTAACTTTACCTCACCAATAGGCCTATGTCAGTGACAAAACAGCTGGCTAATTTTTTCCAAAACAGCTGGAAAAAAATTATAAATTCCCCAAAAAGTGGGGAGTAGTGAGGCGAAGAGCAGCACTTGTGCCCCAAAGGCTTTCACTCCCATTCAACCACTGGGGCACTGTTGCTGTACCCTTGGGCAAGGTACTTAACCCCAATTGCTTTACTAAATACCCAGCTATATAAATGGATAATGTGTAAAATTTGTAAGCTGTGTGAATGACAATGGATAGGCACATCTGCTAAACAACTGTAATGTAATGTAAATGAAATATGCAGATTCTGACAAAGGGTCTTAAAACACATTCCGGTTGATGTTCACCGTCTCCTGATGCACATTAGATATTGTGACAAGAACCATTCAGCGCCCAGCAGTGGCTTTCATAAGCTTTTCTGCAGCCGGTAATATAAAAGCCATTAAGAGAGATATTGGATTTTGTTCTGCAGTATAACAGGTGACAGTGAGAATGATAATGGCCGTGCTCTGCTTCAAGCAGACTGTGTGACACACCCTGAGGGTGTACACTGTGCTGTTCGTGACTATGCGGAGCTGACAGAAGGAAGGGAGAGGGACCACAGTGCAGAGCAGGAGATGCTGTAACACCTGCATTCTCGTAAGCCCCCCATTGCCATGCTCAAGGGCACACTAACATGACAAGAAAACAAACAGAAAAGCAGCACATCTTTTCACTTTGTAGTTTATGTTTATTCAAATATAATGGCTCAATGGTATTTTCATAATACTACACTGTGGCAGGAATGGCGGAGTGGCGGCTGGATGAAGATTCTCCTTGTGTATACTCAGGGTGATTAGATCTGAATTCTCCTTCATGTGTGCACTCATCATGACAGATTTGGATTCTCTTTCACATGTATGTGCTTATGGTATTATTTAGCAAGTTTTCTTCTTCTGTTCAGTTTATGTGAAAAGCATTGGCCAGATTCTCCACAGCAGAGAAGGGGCAAGTAAATGTCTCCAACTGCAGGAGGAGAAGCCTGTTGAGCAAAGCTGCCAGATAAACAGACACTCAATCATTCCCACTCACTGGCGCTCATGCTCCTCACCCTGAGAGCTCCGCTCTTATCTCGCTCCCTCTTTGATTTTAATTATCCTGCAGAAGGCGTCCAGGAGGAGGCTGGATCTAAAGGTGGCTAATGAAATAATCCCCTCTGATCAGCAGCCTCAACAGAAGCAGATTTAGCATTTATCAGCAGTGAATCTCAGGTTAATATAATGGAGGGGAAGGATTTGTCACTGCATGCATCCCTTAGCGGAGACGGGAAGCATGAAATTCTTAGCCTCATTAGGCCCTGCACCTGCACCACCTCTGAGGCAAGCAAGGGCCAAGCTCACCGCCTCCCCCGATGGTGGGTTTTTTTTTTAGCATACAGCACAAGTAATGTGTTCTGAGGTCTGAGAGCACAAGCCCAGTCTGTATCATCTTCCTTTAACCTGTTGTCCAACTGACTGTCCTTGGATCAGTGGCCACGTGCTGTCCTTGGCACTGGATCTGCAGCGATGCAAAGCAATTACCCAGGAGTGCTTTGGAATGAGGTGTACACATGGCCCACAGAGGTCAGAGGTTACTGATTGAACAGAGGCAACGAGTTAGGGGGAGCACTGATTCACAGCTCCCCACCAGGTTCCAAGATCGATAACACATTACTGCTGTTCTGCTGGAGATCAGAGTGCTATTGCACTCATAATTCTGCTTTCCGCCCCCAGCCCGAAAAGCATGCACACATGTACGCACAGACACAAAAACACACATACAGGAACACACACAAATATGCATATGCACACATTCACATACACACATGCATACTCATGCACAAACACACATACAGGAACACAAATACGCATATATACACATTCACATTCACAGGCATGTGTGCACACATACACACATATGCACATGCATACTCAGAAACACCCACAGGTACCCCAGGTTCACATATATACAGTACCAGTAAAAAGTTTGGATACACCTGATTGAGATAATGGGAAACATCCGTTCAAAGACATTTTTATCTAAATTTTTGCTGCTTTAAGAATCTAAAATATAAAATATTAGTTTTGATTTGTTTAACACTTTTTGGTCACTGCATAACTCTATTGTGTTACTTCATAGTTCTGATGTCTTTACTATTATTCCAAGATGTAGAAAATAATAATAATAAAAAAACCCTAGGTGTGTCCAAACTTTTTACTGGTACTGCACACAGACGTATGCACAGACACACACACACACACACACACACACACACACACACACCACACCCACAGGCGTGCACTCGTGCACAGACAACACTGCGAATCCCTCCTGCATGGGGCAATGGATGGCACGCGATGTCTGTCAGTCAGCTAATAATGTAACAATAGAAATACTTGGACATGCGTGCCTATTGGTTTGGACAGAACATATCACGACCACCCTAAAAATTTGAACTGCGCTAAAAGCACCCGTGCTTCTCCTGCTGTGTCACACCACTTGCCTAAGAGGGAGACTCGAAGCCTCACAGGGCACGGTAGAAGTTCAGTTATGAAACTGAAGTATTTCACAGTGAAGCAGCACCAGGGTTACCCTGGGTTACTTATTTTAAGGGAGGGGGGTTATGGAAATACTGTATTAGTTTGAGAAGGGAGGGTGTAAATGAATGTTAAAAAATCAACACCAAAAAAAACAAAATGGAGACATGCATGTGATGTATGTGAATGTTTCTCCTTGCAGCTTTTCATTAATGAAAGAATAACTGACAGAAAGAGCAGACCTTCACTGCTTAAACTAGGGCTTATGCTTATACTGCCTTTACTGCTGTACCTGTTTCAATTTCATTCAATTTCAATTGGCGCTTAGGACTTCTGTAAAACATCTACATATTCTCCCCTTTTGCCATTGTTTTGGTAATTAGGTTTGACTGCTTGCTTCACCTGTGACCAGTTTAACCAGGACAATTTCGTTAATGGAAATGATTTACTCTGGCCTTAGTTTTAGAGAGCACTGACAGTTAAAAACATCATGCATTCTCTGTTTATCCTCAGTGCTGACTTCCATTAAATGCACACAGAGCCAACTGATCGGAGAGCATTGAGACCCAGGTGCAATCATGCAGAGGACCTGAGTTAAGGGTCAACTGGCACTTGGCAATGGACATGACCTGCATGTATATGATTACGGAGACTGGCCACTCCTGACCACATTATTGCAGTAAAGCAGTGCTCCTGTAACACAGTGCTACAGTAACAAAATGTTTACATTACTGTCTGGGTAAGCACAAGGCACTAGTGTGTATAAATACCCACTGTCATGATGTTTTCAGAACATTGTGGTTATGCCATGATAACAGCTCCTATTTAGGAAGCTCACAGCTTACAGAGGTGGTTTTGGGGGAGGGACTTACCTGAAAAAGGTGACAAAGAACTGCACAAGGTCCATGA
The DNA here is from genome assembly GCF_013368585.1 of Megalops cyprinoides. Taxonomy (NCBI): domain Eukaryota; kingdom Metazoa; phylum Chordata; class Actinopteri; order Elopiformes; family Megalopidae; genus Megalops; species Megalops cyprinoides. Next base: position 29,405,670 of record NC_050600.1, read on the forward strand.
AGTTACTGTGCTGGGAGAAGGCAATCTGTAGGGGAGAGAGAGAGAAAAGATTCATTTATGATGTGAGAGCAGATGCCATTTAATCTCCATCTTATTAGAGGACGTTCACAGTGTCGACCAGCATTCTAACATAGTCACCAAGTCAGGGTGCCATGCCTTTTGACCTAACTGTACGTAACACATAAAATGGGTAGTTTTCAAATATTGGATTATGATTGGTGGGTGGAAGGTCAGAGGAGGTCAGAGATCAGAGGTGTTGCCATGGTCAAAGAGGTCTACCTTAGTGAAACTCCCAATGAGCATACTACTGTCTCAGTCATTTATTTATGATCACCAGCAAGATCTGTAACCTTAATCTGACATTAAATCAATGAGGAAGTTATCTGCCTGATGTATGGCACAGTGCATTTGCATCACAAATGCCATGGGCTGTAATACCCCAACATGCTGTGGGTTTTCCAATGGTTCCAGGACATGGCCATGGTGTTCTTTCCTCCCCGATATCAGTGCAGCCTGATGCTTCACCCTGGTTCGACTCCGAGCCTTGTCCCAGAGTACCATGCATGTTATCTCAATTCTCAACTGACTACTGCTGGGACCGATTCCACCCAGCTTCTCTCTGTCACTTCAGGGAGCCTTAACTGCTTTACAGAGTGCTGGAGAACCTGGCCGAACTGAGCTAACCCAGCCCTGCTTAGCAGAGTCAGAACACATCTGGACTGATGAAGACAGGAACAGATGTGAGTGTTCAGAGCGTTCCATGAGAGACGGAGCAGAGCTGAGTTCATGCAGGAGAGCTGTCGCAGGGACTGGCTGTGGAGTAGCATGAAACAGTGAGACCTGTTCCTGTGGTTGACCTCGTAGAGCACTTATGAGAAAACGTGAGGATATCAAATGACAGCTGTTCCTGTCTGGCCTTTTTTTTTGGTTTGCTTACAGCTGCTGAACTGGCTGATTAAATGGTACAATGCTTAATTGCTGTGCAGAAAAAGAGGAATCCATTAATGCATTTTTAACTGTAGTGTCACGGAGATGCTGCATGCTGACAGTGGCAGTGGCGGTAAATGACTGGGGGAGAATAGACCCCTGGGGACCTGAGGGGGTCTGGGGGTCAGAATGTGAAGCACTGAGCAAGGTGGATTATCCACACAATGAGAGACGGGAATTCTGGGATAGGGACAGGCCACTGTTTTAGGCAGACTGAGTACAGACTGCAGAATGCCTGACAGCAAAAGGACAGTGAAGGAGGTCACTGAGGTATGGAGCTGGACTGAGGTCAGTCTGCTGTAGAGCTTTACTGACATCACATAGGTGTGGAACTATACTGAGATTGGTCAAGAATGGAGCTGCACTAAGGTCACAGAGGAATAGAGCTGTACTGAGGTAAGTCTGATGTGGAGCTATACTGATGTCAGACAATTGTGAAGATGCTGAGATGAGACCTATATGGTACATAGAATATTTTGGCATCCTTTCAGACTGGTTCCATCACAATGTTGCCCTCTGAGCAGAGTAATTGTACCATGATAGATGACTATGATTACAGCTATGATTTTGTGTCTGGTGCAGTTGGTTCCATATTGTTTAATGCTCACAAAAGCTCCGGGGTGCTCCGAGCCAGTTCAATAGCAAGCACCAATTTCAGAGAAAACAAGTATGAACTGTCAAGCACTTTCTTGTTTTTTTGATGGTTTTTTTCTCAATCATCTGATACAGAAGGCATTTTTTCTGAGGCAGAGTTTCACTGAAATTGCTGGGGTGGTCATCAGCACCAGAGGGAGCCCAGTAAGAATCTGCTGAATGGTTCATGGCACAAGACAATCAAATCAAAAGGTGTGTCAATCTGACAAAGTAACACCAATGCTTCCTCTGTCATTTTTATAATGGCTATTTTGATAGCACAATTTCCTTTCTTTAATACTGTTCCCCCTTTTTCCAGCCATTTTTGAGAACCTGATTAAACACTGTGCTCCTGTGTTCATACACATCCCCTGTGCTCGCAGGTGCACCGAAACAAGGTGAGTGCAGTCCTCTGATGCACTCACATGCAGCCCACAGCTATTTTTCCCCACTAAAAGTTCCACAGTGCACCACAGCAAGACAAATTTTGATTGGAAGAGGGATAAATCCACAATGACAGCACTGGAAACTTTTACAGGCGCCTCACATACCACTAAGGGGCACTGCAGCAAAGAGAAGACACACAGCTCCAAAACCCAGCCTGGTGCCACGTCTGCAGGCTGATCTGGGGCTGCTTCAGTCATAACCATTTACATAATCGCATAATGCCAGCTCTGCCCAAATAGGACACACCTACCAACAGATACCCCAATGTATGCAGACCTTAAAAGGGGCTGCCAACCAGAGGACTGGACAATGTTTCCACACACACACACACATACACATACACATACACATACACATACACACACACACACACACAGTCCAGCTGCATCAGAGACAGACAGCTTGAAAAACTGGGTGAATGAATGAATGAATCAATCAATCAATCAATCAAACTAAATTACAGAAATATCACAGTGCCAGTAATAGAAGCACTATGACAAGATCATAGGATACTGATAACTATGAAGCAAAAGAGGCAGCTGAAGCAAAGACCTTCCTTACCTAATGTAAGGGGTGACACAAATCATTCCCTCCTGAAAGGATGAAAGAACAAAAAGAACTTGAGTGTTACTGGAAAAAGTGGGCAATTCCTCCTCTGTCTTTTCAGGGCAAATTGAATTAAACTTAGGAGCAAAATGGCTTTGGCTGTTTTAGCTGGTGTCAAAATAGGACTGTGAGCTGAAACAGATGCAGATATGATTCACCTCCTCTTGCTGATGCAGCTTTATGGGAGAAGGGAGGAGGAGAGGCATCAACCCCGAGACTCCTGTGCTAATGAACATCAGCGAATGCTGCCGCCACGGACGGCATCAGATAATGCTACATGTCAACAGCAGTGGTTCTAATTACAACCTCACAACGAAGGCTGAGGGAGGCAGACACAGAACTGGAGCAGCCCTGCGACCAAGTGCAAGACTGCCCTCTGCTGTCCAACACGAGCTGTGCATGCTAAGAGGTCGGACATCCCCATGAGGTAACAGGGATTTGGTTAACGGGATGACTGCCCCCTTGGAGCCATGCTTCTTAAACGCTGAGGCTGAAGGAATGGTGAGGACAGCAGGCTGATGCTCCTCAGTGCCCCGCAGATGGACAGATCTCTATCGATCAGTTGCACGCACAGACACAGATTGTATCAGTAGAAAGTGCAGTTTCACGCAAAATGAGGAAAACATAAGAGGGAAAAATGTAGCAATACATAAAAACTACACAGGGATGAAAGCACAGGAGCACAATGAACAGAGCAGCCTAGGACAGATTCAAAACTGTTACATCCACCTCACACCACACCCCCACCACCACACATGCATTACCAAATGTCACACTCTTCCTTTGATGTCACTTCAGCTCCCCTCCCCATCCCGATACTGCCATCTAAGTACTCACAACAAGCCCTTGTCAGGTAATCACAAACATCTCCCTCAACACTCACACCTGACCCCTTTCACATCTCCCTGAAACTTCATACCTGTCCACACCCACATCTCCTTGAAGCCTTACACCTGACCACACCCACATCTCCCTGAAACATTACACCTAACCACATCCACATCACCTTAACCCTTACAACTAACCACAACCATCTCCCTTTAACCTTTCTATCTGACCACACCCTCATTTCTCAAGACCCATCCAATCACACCAACATTCTCACTGTTACACTCCCCCGACCACACCTACGTAAGACTGCACTCTGATCTCCCATGTGAGCACCACAGTAGCCTGCTTTGCTGCAGTTGTCCTTCCACTTATACAGCTCCTCAGTGCAGCTACTGAGAGTGCCGCAGCATCAGTCCCCAGCACTGCCAACAACACTTAGCACACTGCAGCTACAAGCATAAGAGCACAGTGATGGAGCCAGCACTCTGCCCATCAGCAGCTCCTCCACATACTGCCTCGACTGTGTGGTGGTGTACTTATTCCAGCAGCCTGCTGTTTCATCTCCATCTGACCTAAAGCCAATCTCTCCTCTGAATCAGAACCATTTATAAAACACAGGGATGGCGCTTGAAGGGCATTATTGCCCCTTTTCCACCAAGGCAGTTCAAGGGCCAGTTCGGAGCCGGTGCCTAATCTCGAACCAGTTCTTTGCGTTTCGACAGCCAAAGAACCAGCTCTCAGCCAGGAAAACTGGTTTGAGAGCGGCACCAACACTTTGCTGGCCGAGAACAAAGAACCGTTGCTATGCTGCTATGCTATGCCACTGCTATGCTGCTGCTATGCGATGCTATGCTGCTATGCTAATGACACTCAACTAATCTTCTCTTTTCCTCCCTCCACCCCCCAGGTCAACAAAAAGATCTCTGCCTCCCTGGCAGACATCTCCAGATGGATGGCCTCCAACCACTTCAAGCTTAACCTGGACAAGACTGATCTGCTGTTCATCCTGGCCAAGCCCTCTCCTCTTCAAGAGCTCTCAATTACTGTTGACGACACCACAGTAACTTCCTCGACTTCTGTGAAGAGTCTGGGTGTCACCCTCGACAACAGGCTGGACTTCACCGACCACATCTCACAGACAACACGCTCCTGTCGATTCCTCCTCTTCAACATCAGGAGGATTCGCGCTTTTTTGACCACTTACTCCACCCAGCTGCTCGTCCAGGCCACCGTGCTCTCCCGCTTGGACTACTGCAACGCCCTCCTCGCAGCCCTCCCAGCCTGCACCATTCAGCCGCTGCAGCTCATCCAAAAATGCAGCTGCTAGCCTGATCTACAATCTCCCAAAGTTCTCCCATGTCACCCCTTTACTGAGATCTCTCCACTGGCTCCCGATCGCAGCCAGGATCCTCTTCAAAACCTTGATTCTCACCTTTTCTACTGCAAAAAAGACTGCCCCGACCTACCTCCAGGACCTCAACCAAACCTTTGCACCCGCTCGACAACTTCGCTCTCCTACACCCGGACGCCTCGCTCCTCCCACTGTCAGAACGAAAGGCCCATGCTCCTCACAACGTCGCTTTTCCGTCACCACCCCCCCCCCCCCCCCCATTGGTGGAATGAACTCCACACCCCCCTGAGAACAACCCCTTCAATCCAACCCTTCAGACGTGGGCTGAAGACACACCTCTTCAGACTCAACTTGGACTGACACCCTTGCTATTTTGATCCTGTAGATCTAAGATTCTTGGCTTATACTTGTAGTTCTATCTCTTACCTTGTATTTGTAGTATGTTTTTTGCCTATGTAGTATAGCGGTACATTATTGTCCCAATGATTGCATTCGATATATGTACCCTTAGATCAGATTAGCTCTGTCTTGCTACCCTGACCTTGTGCTCAGCTTCAGCACTATCTGCTTTGTATGACCTGTACACTTTCCCTTGTGCCTGTGCCTGTGCCTGTTTGCCCACTATATGCACTTTTGTACGTCGCTTTGGATAAAAGCGTCTGCTAAATGAATAAATGTAAATGTAAACCGTGCAAAAGAAGCAGAAAAAACAGTTTTATTTTTCAAATGTTTTGCCTTGTTGCCCACCAGCTAGCCTATATATTTCTTAGCTGTTTAGCAAGCTATTAATTTCTCACATCGATGTTACATTCGACATTCGTATCACTGATGTGGGAAATTAGTAGCTATGCTAATGCTGACCAACAGCTAGCTAGCCAGCTACCATAATTTTGCTAACAGTAGCTAACGTTATGCATGCTACTTTCTAACATTGCCACTGACTCACCTACCAATGTCACTTAACATTTGGCTTCACAAAAGGCTAACAGTGTAGTGGACAAAGCTAAAAGTGTAGTGGACAAGTTTATTATTCTAAAGCACGGTTCTCTTGTTTTTGTTGTTGTTTGTTCCCTATGCTCGCGAAACAGCGCAGATTGTCTGAAATCTGTGTGCTATTGCGAAAGCTACAGCATGAGATTGTTTAATTAACAAGGATGGCAATTTGAATAATTAAGTGGCAAGTAATCCCAAAGTTTTCTGTTAGTGTCACATTATAGCTTTCTTGTATTACGAAATTCAAATTACAGAACGGAACTAAACTTAGTTAAATTGATTTAAATTACTGAGAATAAGGTTTTAGGTTAGGTTGAGTGTAATGAACAATAATGTTTAGAACACAGACCTCACAAAAGCTGTGATGTGTCATGAGCATTTAACGTAATTTACATTGATAAATGCCATGCTTGTTAATTAAACAATCTCACATTGTAGCTTTCGCAAGCACACTACAGACAATCTGCGCTGTTTCGCGAGCATAATCATTTACTCTACGCGATTGGTGTCAATTATTCTGTTAATTATTTGTTTTATTGTTAATCAAGAAGGATAAAGGGGAACAGTTTGAAAGTAATGATAGATTTAAAGGTTTAAAGGCTTCCCCTGTTTCCAGCTCACCAGCCACCACTGCTAGCTTGGGGCTAGCAGGAAAACGGAGACGTATACAGACGTATACAGTGCCGTAATGACGTGGCTCTATGGTGGCTCTCTAGCCCGTGGAAAAGCAAACCGGTCCTTAGAAGGTTTGCAAGTTGCAGCAACTCTGAACTGACACTAGCAACAGCCCAGAACTATCACCTAGTTCCACCTCTGGTGGAAAAGAGGTCTATGTGTAACTCTCCGGACACCGTGCACCTCCAGCTCAACTGCTGAGGAATGCTTCCTCTAGATTGCGCCACTGACAAAGCTCCAAAGTGCAATTCTCCATTTGCTTGCACTCGTGGTATTAGCCCTGTGTTTGGGACTGGCACATTCATGCTACAGCCATATGCAGCTCACAGGCAAATGCCAGGCACAGGGAGACATGGGGAGACACTCAGTCAGGACAGAGAGGGAGAGAGGGAGGGAAAAGCAGGGAGCAAGAGAGGGAGAGAGAGAGAGAGAGAGACAGAGACAGAGAGGGAAGGTGGGACAGAGTGACAGGTGGGCAGGGACAGAAAACCAGTACAGGAGGAGGTGGGAGAGAGAAGGAGCCTAGAGCACAAGAGATTGCAGAAAGCGGAGGCCCACACACATGCTGCAGTAAACATTATAAATATCACATTAAGCATTGTAAAACAAAAGGGACAAAAGGTCCCTGAGGGAAATATAGCATAAATATGTAAGATCATTGCTGCTGTGAACTGCTATGGCAATACTGCATAGCTGTCTCTTAGAGCGGAAGATGGAGACATCGGGAGACACTCAGTCAGGACAGAGAGGGAGAGAGGGAGGGAGAAGCAGGGAGCAAGAGAGGGAGAGAGAGAGAGAGAGACAGAGAGGGAAGGTGGGACAGAGTGACAGGTGGGCAGGGACAGAAAACCAGTACAGGAGGAGGTGGGAGAGAGAAGGAGCCTAGAGCACAAGAGATTGCAGAAAGCGGAGGCCCACACACATGTGCGCGCACGTGCACACAAAGACACACTACACATTACACATTACACAAGCATACACATGCATACATTCACATGCAAACACTCACACGGATACATGCATTCACACACTACACACACAGATATACTCACACACACACACACACACACACACACACACACACACACACACACACACACACACTCATAGACCAACATATACTCCTACACACATTTGCACTCGAACTCTGATGTGTCAGTAAGCCACTACTGTCCCGGTTTAGCCCACTTCCTGACACCGTGCTCCCCCCCAACCACCAGCAGTCTTAGATGGAATCCTCCAAACTCCAGGAGAGTAAAAACTAGTCATTTCTGGGAAACATGCAGATCCCTAGGCATCCTCTTATGTTCATGTCTGCTTCATAGCCAAGCTAATACACATTCAGACTTCTGACTTATTGACATGTTCCTACACCTCATCTGACCAACAGTAACCATATCACACTGACCCCACAGCAGGACTTAATTATCACACCAGAGAACTCACATGCAGAAAAAGCATGCTGTATTTAGTATTTATTCCGTCTTTTTTTTTTTTTTTAGAATTTTACAAATACAAAGAACCCAAGGTGGCTTTATGAGAATATAACTTCAGGAAAAGTGTCTGGATGTGCCAAGCACTTAAGGCCCACCAAGGGCTGTGGGCATGGCGTGAGCTTGCTATGCTTAACTATACCCTTTCCCTGGGGTTCGTTTTTAAATACTTATGACTTTTCCAGGAGGGTTCGATTTCAAGCTCCGTTCAGACACACATGTTCAACAATAATGATGTTCTTTGATGACTCACAGTGACAGGCTCAGAGACAAACTGCAGGTGTCCCTAACATCCTCCAGGATCTCAAGAGTAAAAATGCTGCAGTAAACATTATAAATATCACATTAAACATTGTAAAACAAAAGGGACAAAAGGTCCCTGAGGGAAATATAGCATAAATATGTAAGATCATTGCTGCTGTGAACTGCTATGGCAATACTGCATAGCTGTCTCTTAGAGCGGAAGATCTGAAGAATATTTTTCTTACCCTCAACTTCAGAACAACTCAATTGAAGGATCCTTTTTTTTTGCTACAGAAAAAGGCAAAACTTAAATTGCAAGAAAAAAAGAAATGAATGATGACACACCAAGATTTGCATGTAAGTCCCCTTCTGGTAGGACCTGCACTCTGACGACAGCAAGCTTTTGCCCCCAAGAGTTAAAGCGAACGGGTGGAGGCAAACCTGAGGCGTAAAATTACTCAGCCCACAAAAATCCAAAATGGGGCATACCACTGGCTACCAAGAGCAAGAGACTTCACCCAGAGCCACAGTGCTTCATACTGGTCACAAAACTAGCAGGGTTAGTGCCGTCAGTGTCAAGCAGTTTGAACTGAGAACGGAAAACTTCGCAGGAAGGAAAGCTAAAGCCAAACATGGCTAATTTGGATTGATGGTGAAGCTGAAGAGCTCCCTTTACTCTATGAAAGAGGTACCTTTGAGAGAGAGAGAGAGACAGAGAGAGACAGAGAAAGGGGGGGCATAAGCACACAGGACTTTTTGATTGCTTAGAGTTGCTTGAATTAACCTGGTTTGAATTAAGCAGACTTACTTTTAAACCCCCAGCGCCCCCTTCCACCAATACACACACACAAACATACACAAGTCCCACATCACACCACAACCCCTGAGGTATTTTTGGAGAAAGCAATTTCCAAAAAGGCCAGAGGCAAAGTTAATCCTTCCCAGCATGTTTTTCCTCATGGGAAAGCAGCTGGCGGTCAGTTTGCTGCAGAAATGCAACCCCACACAAGCCACATCAGGCGTTTGGGTGCTTTTGCCATCAGCTCGCTGCTGCGGACTACATTTCCCATGAGCAGATCAGCCAGTTTAATGCATTGTAGGTTCAGCTGGACTGTTTTGCTCATTGACCAATGTAGACAGTCTGCTATTACTCCTGCCTAAACAACACTTGTGTGTGTGTGTGTGTGTGTGTGTGTGTGTGTGTGTGTGTGCGTGTGTGTGTGTGTGTGAGAGAGAGAGAGAGAGAGAGAGAGAGAGAGAGAGAGATTGCTTGCGAATGTGACTGTGTGTGTGTGTGTGTGTGTGTGGGTGTGTGTGTGAGAGAGAGTGAATGTGTGCCTGTGTATGGCTACCTAGGGGTCCTCTGAGTACAAGTTTGTTTATGGTAACGAAGGAATGCAGTGTTGACTTTGGGGCAGACAGTGACAGCAGTATGTTAAAACAGGGAGGGTTTGCATTTCTAAAGAATGTTATTACAAACCAAGCTTACAACAACAACAACAACACTAAGCTACCATTCAGGCCCCCAACAGCCAGCTCTTATTTCAAATGCCACTAGGTTTGATGACACACTCAACTCATGCCATTTGCAGTTGTTTTAAACTACACTGTACACCCAACACAGCTGACACAATTCACATGAGACACATTCAAGAAAGTTTTCCAAGACTCTAGAACATTGGTGTTACAAAGTGGGATCAAAGTGGGAATGGTTTTCCTTTCATTAAACCTGAGCTAAGTCTTGAGCAAAATTACCAGCTCAGAATCTAGACTTGCGATCTGGAAACTACAAATCTGCATAGAACAACTTGAAACATCATTGAACATATGAAATGTTGTTCAAATGCTGTTTGTAACTGTAGCGAAAGGCGGGAGGAATCACCCCACCCAGCCTTACACCTGGGTCTACAGGGTACCAACCCTCCAACGTGACCAAAATGCCAAAGAGCCATGCTCCTTGGTATGGCAGTCAGAGTGCATACTCAACCGTAGTGACAGCACCCTGTCACACTGCCCTCCCCTTCAGGAAGCGCGCCCATGCGCTTCATGCACCAAGGTGTCTGTCACACATTCCCCTGCTGTACTTCTCCCATCCCAGGGTGCCCCACTCAGTAGTGCTTCACCCATCTCTGGGGTCCTTCACACCGGGGTCAACCTAACCCGAGGGTCCGTCATACGGCTCACACACCGGGCACGGCTCGTGGCAAGCCACCCCACTTCTGACACCATTTTTAGCAAAGGGCGAGAACAGTCACCCCACCCAGCCTCGAACCTGGGTCTACGGGGTAGCAACCATGTGACTTTGACCGCAACGCCAAAAAGCCAGGCTTCCCTCACAACGGGGTCAACCTAACCTGGGGGTTCCTCATACGGCTCACACACTGGGCACGCCTCCGATGGCCTTGCGGCAAGCCATCCCACTGCTGACACCATTTGTAGCGAAGGGCGAGAGCAGTCACCCCACCTGGTCTTGAACCCGAGTCTACGGGGTACCAAACATGCAACTTGATCACAACACCAAAGAGCCTTACGGTGTGAGGGACCCCAGAGATGGGTGAAGCACTGCTGAGTGGGGCACCCTGGGATGGGAGAAGTACAGCAAGGGAATGCGTGAGGGATGCCTCGGTGCGTGAAGCACATGGGCGCACTTCACGTTTCATGTGTCTTAGCAACAGAGATCCACAGAGGCAGAACCATATGAATCAGCAAGAATGCACGCACTCGGTAAGGACTGAGTCAGAATCCAGTGCATGCATCAGCCCAGATCTCAGGAATTTTTCACATTTTCTGAAAAAAAGGAGCTTGAAGAAGAACTCTACAAAAAGAGCTGGAATGAACATACCAAGAACATGTCAAGTCGAGGGCATACACTAAACATACTCCACTAATGTCCGGTCCACCCAAACACCTGAGTATCATTTTTAATAGCACCATTGATGCTTTGGGGCCGAGTTGTTATCCGCACATGAAAAATCATTCAAGAGCAGAGCAGAACAGGATGGACTCTACCTGAATCTTAATGGGCCAGGTGAAGTTGCTGACATACACATAGAAGGTGATGTTTGGGTTGCTGCGGAAGTCAAATCTCTCATTAGAGAAGCTGTCCTTGGACTCTTTGATGTTTCTCCTGGACACGATAAGGACCTCCTCTCCAGCCTGGGTGCCTGCTGAAGAAGCGAGAGGGAGAGGGGGAGGAGGAATATGAGATACAAAGAGAAAGAGACAGCTATAATGGTGAAATGAAAAGCACACAGGGTAGATATCACCACCTCCACACTACTACCCCAAAAGGACTTCCCCTAAAGTTTGATTGACTAAATGAACACAGAGATCACATATTGTGCCACTGTGACAAACATCTTTCATCACCCCTCTCTGACACATGACCACCTGTGTGGCCATGTGCACCTGGACTGGGAGATTCTGGCACATAACCTGAGCAAAGTAACACTCAATGAGCCCAGCAAGGAACATTCAATGAGAGGACCACTATAAAATCAACAGGGTCGACTGTACACACCTCGCCCACCAAGAGAGAGGAGAGCCCAGCCCATCTGCACTCAGCCCAGCAAAGTCTAGCCTAACAGAACCCAGCCCAGCAAAATCCAGCCCAGCAGAGCCCAGTGCAGCAAACAAAAAATATCCAACAAAAAACCTAGAATCATCAATAATCAGAATTTTCAGAATCCAATTGACTATCAAATCTCAATGAAAGAATGAGAAAGTAGCCTTATGTATGAGGACAGATATGCTTAAACACATTGCTTGAATTGTTCAATGTAGTCCTTAGATCCAGCTGCTTTCCGGGGATCTGGAGCTGTGGGCTTGGGATTTTTGAGAACATAGAACAAAACAAAAAAGAGCTCAGTGGTAGCAGTGAGCTACCATTCAAACAGTTAAGGATTCAGGGAAGTCAGGCGCCACATTCTGTCCCATTGTCACATCAGTACTACATTACTTGGAAATATCCACTCTGTCTTCATTTCAGAAGCCCCATCATCAGTTCCAGACTGGCCAAAAGTGCCGTCTACTTTGAGGATAATAGGGTACATTGTCACTCTCAGTCATTTGGCAAAAGCTCTTATCCAGAGCTACTCAAAGCAAAGGCTCATGGGAGCACATGCAGAGGATACCTGAACAATGGTATGTGCAGACCACATGTGAGCAAGTACTACTTCCCTGAGCAAGTAGACGCCGCCTGATCGGGACCGTAGGCCAGGGTTGGTGTCTACTAACTCAACTAGGGAACTACGAGTGCTACCGTGGCTCCCGCTGCAAGAACGCTGCTGCTTTGCCTACAGCTAGCTTTTTCTATAGCTGGCTTCGCTTTCAGCTGCTTGTCTCTTAGACTGTGTTCGTTTAAATCGTCTCCCCTTTGTGGTGTTAGTTGCTCGCTACCTCTGGGAGTTTGTTGTAGTTGCATGCATGTGAAGGTGTATTGCGAGTGGGGTTTATTCCTTTTAATTATCTCCTAATTTGTAAATTGCTTGTTCGACCATCTCATGCAATTGATATTATTCTGAGTAGTGTTGCCTTTGTTTTTTTTTTGTTATCTTCTTTTTTTTGTATTTGATTTCATCTCTGGCAGGAGGCCATTTTACTACAGCTGCTGATAGCCAGTGTCATTGTTTCAGCCCTTGGTCTACGCCAGTCTATTTGGTTTTCTTTTTTTATTTTGTGTTGCACCACTGGCAGGAGGCCTTTTCTATAGCTGCTGATAACCAGTGTTTATTGTTTCAGCATTTGGTCAACTGTAGTTAAGGTGCTCTGGTTGTTACATTTAGTTTATCTGTTTAGGTGTGTTGCCCCACTAATTGTATGTGTTCTTTCCCTGTCTTGCAGAAGCTGAGAGCCTAAAGTGGGGGGCGGGCTGGTTTCTTCTGGTGGTGGTATCCCCCTTTCCTGTGTGCCGTCTTCACCTGTACATTTGGTTTTGGTTGGTTTGACCCTTCACCATTGTGTGTGGATGTGTGGGCACGTGTGATTTGGGGTAGCTCTTCCTTGGGATACCTCCCTTCCCCTAGCTAGCCTGCCTCTCCACCGGTAAGCCTCAGCTCTCAGTATTATCCCTGTCCCTCTGTGATCTATGTGTGGATTGTGTAACTGAAGGCCCTTTTTTTACACGGGTTAGTGCCCTCCAATACAACCACTTGCCACACTAGCAACCATAACAATGTCAAATGTTAGTGTCTGCATGCTTAGGTGGTCTCTAGCCATACTTTTAGCCTTGATTTGTAATCTGTGAAACTTGTGGATTCTCCAGTGTTAGTGGGTATTGTGTACCTGCATCTTCGCCCATGAATGCTGTTTGTCCAAAAGCTGTTGTCCTGAACTGTTCCACACAATCATCTCTAACTGAAGCCCTTGTCTCCCTAGCATTGTCCCTTGCAAGAGATAAACATCTATTTAGTGGAGAAGGTGCCAGATAATGAATATCTTTGTAATTCACACAAGCATCTGTAAAAATATGAAACTGTCAAAGGTCAACAAGTTATACTTCTTTACAATGTTACGGTGATGATGACTCATCTCAAGTTTTTAAGGCTTGTTTATAGAGAGTGTATAATGGTTCCAGTGTGGTTGCTCCTGCCTAGCTTGTATTGCAGTATGATAAATGAGAGAATATCATGGAATGTAGAAAACATTTTGCAGCAGATAAAGGCAGTTGATGTCTGATGTGTTTATAATTCATCAAACCGACTTTGACATTGCTGTAAACCTTTCAACTTGTTTCTTACAGACAAGTTGGAGTCAATGATGATACCCAGATATTTGAAGCACTAGACAACATTTACAACCTCTCCATTAACCAGTATATCTGGTGGTTGCATATGATTGTTCTTAATGGAGAAACGCATACAGACAGTTTTGCTCACATAGAGGGTCATACAGGAGTAAGAAAGCCATTCTGCTAATTTGTTCAAAACTGTGGTAAGCTTCAAAGCAGCTTTTTGTTCAGTCTTAGTATGGGTATAAATAACGCTGTGATTTGCGTACAGCTGGATGTTAACATCTGGACATGCTGAAGTGAGTTCAACACCCATGGAGCAGTTCAACACCCATGGAGCAGAGATCAACACTTGTCATTATTCAAGGATGTAACAGCACCTTTGTGTGACTATTATGGGCGGCAGTATAGCATAGTGGTTAAGGAGTAGGAACCATAACCAAAAAAAAAAGGTTTCCAGTTCAATTCCCCACAGGGTGCTGCTCCTGTACCCTTGGGCAAGGTAATTGATCTAAGTCACTCTGGATAAGAGCGTCTGCTAAATGCCACTTATGTAATGTAATGTTATTCAAGGGTGAAACATCATCTTTGTGTGAGTCTTTTAATTGAGCTACAGATATGCACACGCATATGTATACACATATGCATACACATGCATGCACATACACACTCCCATGGGCATGCACCAATACTCACCTGCAAAGCTTGTGGCCCAGGTGATGTTCAAGTTGAAGTTCTTTGATGCATTGATGAACATGTCCAGGTCACGGTTTTGCTAAGGGAGGAGAGATACTTTCAAAGAGTTTCCACCAAAGAAGGAGGAAGAGGAAGAAGAGGGATAAGGAGCCATGGTTCACTAACTTCTGACTCCTTATGTACAGTGTCACACCGAGTTACAAAATCTCTGCTAAAGGCAGCCATGCCAAGAGGAGGACCACAGCCCCAAATGACATGAGCTTACCACTGTCTCCCATCAGGGAGTTTTTCTTTTCAACTGCTTCTCTTCCTGATTAGATACTGCCCTGTGAGCTGAGCTCAACTGTCCCCCAAGTGCTGTCACAGACACTGCTTGACTCTGACACTGAGCAATCGACAGCAGAGGGTCATGGCCTCCCCAGTCCCCTGGCCGCCCCACAGTGCCATAGAATCACAGGATGGGAGGGTAACGGAGCAGAAAGTGGGGCTCCCGCTATAGACTGCTTACCTGCACTAAAGACCAAGAGGGGCCCCACACTCATCTCAACATGCTTGCAAATGCATACAGACTGCAGCAATACATGCTGGGTAAGCCGGGTTGGTAACCTGCAGGTCAAGAGTCTAAGTGGGGGGAGGGGGGTGCTGCTGTTACCATTCAAGTAAATGCTGCAGTACAATGCAGTTACTTAATTGTATTCCCGCAACACTGAGTTGGGACAAATCCCTCCATCACCTACACCCATGCTGAGAGTCACATGTTTGATTTCCTGGGGGGTGGGGGGGACTGTGTGGGACGCAGTTAGAGTATCCCTCAGAGATGTGCATAGCCTGGTCTGGGTCACTCCCTGCACTGCCTCAGTTGGCAACATACAAAATGTGCATTGCAGAAGCTGCAACATACAGATACAGTAATTCAATGCAGAGGACAGCTTTGGCTGAAAAACAGGCTACACATTTCTTTGCTTGTTTTTTAAAGACTAGACTAACAATTTAGGAATTTATGATGTGGAGTGAAGGGAGTGGGGGGTGGGGAGAGATAATGAGCAAGTTAACACTCCCAGGAAGTCATGATGGGGTGCTTCTCATCTGTGGCTCATCTCACAGCTGGCAGTGAACACACCTGGCATGCTCAACAATCCACCTGAACCACTTCAGTCAGAAACTGCATTTACTGAAAACTACATGCTTTCCTTTGTTTGGGAACTACTTGTTACATTTATGAAGATGAGTGAGGAAGTGAGAGGGGAAAAATAGGTCTGCAGGGCAGGGGTTTATGATATAATGATCAGCAAGTGGAAGGGGCATATTACAGCAGCAGGACAGGGGATTATGATGTGATGGGGAAAGAAGGGGGTAAGAGCCAACCACAGCAGTGGAACTCAGGGAGGAGAGGGGCCTTGAGGATAGGTAGAATGAAAACCACACCTTTGAATCTGAGGAGTGCTAAACACAACACAGGTGTGAAATTCCACTCCTCCCAGGATGTGTTACCTCCTCAGGTGTGGCTACGAAGTTGATGGCAGTGTAGTAGCGGTCATCCTCCTGGGACAGGCTGAAGGTGAACTGGTAGTCAATCAGAAGAGTGTCTGCATGACAACGACAGAGCAATTAGCCATGGGCCTGACTT
Organism: Megalops cyprinoides; assembly: GCF_013368585.1. Lineage (NCBI taxonomy): Eukaryota > Metazoa > Chordata > Actinopteri > Elopiformes > Megalopidae > Megalops > Megalops cyprinoides. The sequence goes on from NC_050600.1 coordinate 29,421,980, forward strand.
TATCTTCCTTTCCTAGCATGCCTTCGCTTGTATGTGTTTTGTATGTGTTTTCTCACACCATCAAAACAATCTCTGCGTGTCTCCCCAGATCCACGTTCAGAATCCAATCCCAAGAGCTTTATATTGATAAATGTGTCCTTCCTAAGAGAGACTACCCCATACTGTCCTCCCTTTGATGAATGTCTCCAGCCTTTGTGCCTTTCCATACCTCATACTGTTCTGTATGCAGGGCTTTCACTGCATTCTCGAAATACTCACAGTAGCAAGTGCCTTTGAGAGGGTTGCCTTGGTAACGATTCTCTACCTCACACCTGAAAGGGGACAACAAGAGACGGAAGAAAGGTAGAGAATGAGAGGACGAGAAAGCAAAAGAGAGAGAAGAGAAGTTGAGTCACTAAGTAAACAAGTGACAACAACAATTTTACAAAGTCATTCTCCTAAGATGTTCTGTTCCTCCTACTAAACTATATAAAAAAAGATGTAATTGTTTGACTGTAATAGTTTAACATAATGGTTTAGTTGTAATGGTTTAACGCACTCGCTAGCTTTACCTGCTAGTTGGTATCTTTCCTGGCCAACCTTTGGAATTTGTACTGCAGTACTTCTTTTCATGCAGTACTTCTAATATTGTCGACTCTGTATGGTTTTTTGCTTGTGTTGTATTGTACCTCACTTGTAACTAATTTTGGATAAAAGCTTCAATAACCTGTTAATTTCAAAACAAAGCAAATTACCAAAGTACCAAAAATAACAACACACAAAAGAAGGAAAGGTATAAACCTCATGAGAAGCTTCTCAGTAACTAACACTAAGCAATGAACTGAAGCAATATATACGCATTAACATGTGAAAGAGTGTTACAGGTATGCCACATGACGCCAGGTAAAGGGTGCACAGAAGTAGGGGTTATGGGTCACGTGATGTCAGGGTCTTTTAAATGTCTATGGCGGCAAGCACAGTTGTCGGGGAATTTGAGTGAGTACCAACGTGGTATATTGTGTGTATCTAGCTATCTCTTATACAGAGATTAAGTGCAACCCTATTCATAAAGTTTGTGAGACAGTGGTGCATTTTTGTCGCGCTTATTTTCTAGTTTTGTTTTGTTGTTTTGGGTAGGACGGTGGAGCCGGTCCGACGGTCTATTGCAGACTGGCCGGTCCCCACCATGTTATTTCATTCTTTTGCGCACCAATCTCCAGAACTCATCTTTTCTCTACTCCGCATTACCTTTTTCCCTCTCTCAAACCACTCTTTCTGAAATTCCTGTGCACTGCTATCTCTTCATCTACCTTTCCTCTGACCCATATAAATACTATTAAGCCAGTTAAAACTTCAAAGCACTTCGCCGCTGCATCATCTGCCCGGCTGGACCAAACAATTAAAGAGTGAGTAGCTGGGTTGTTGTACTTTTATGTGCGGAGTAGTTATCCTGCTAACTGCCCTGTAACTGCCTGTAGTCACCTTTGGCAGGAGTCTGGCCGTAACCACAGTGTAATGAGTAAAGAGAGGGGAGAAACACAGAGAGATGGAGAGATGGTAAGGGGGGGGGGGGGGGGGGGGTAAAGGGTAAAGGGAGAGAGGAGGTAGAGGGCCAGTATGCTGTGACATTTTGGGACTCACAGATGACACCGGTCTCCTTTGATGCCCTTGGTGGTGCAGAAGCACTTCCCGTTGCTGGGGTTACACAGGCTGGCATGGCCATTGCACTTGCAGGCTGCAATCAGAGTGACCGCCCACTGTTACTTCATTAGCCAATAAAGCCACACCTTCATTCATTTATTCATTCATTCATTGGTTTTATAGTGAATGAGTGGAGAACAGCAACTGGATTGCAGGGGGACAGCAGAATCACATGAATATTGCAGGGGAGCCTCAAAATTACATTAGGATTGCAGAGTTGCATTAGTATTGCTAGTTTCTGATGTGGTCCATTCCCCAATGTCTGCAGCAAGCATGGCTATGCTGCCAGGTTCACTGTGCCCTTCTGGGATGACTCACGCTGGCAGGTGCCTCCATTTGTGGGATCTCCATAGAAACCGGAGACGCAGCTCTCACAGTGCCTCCCAGTGGTCAGGTCCTGACACTTCTCACACACACTCTGGTTAACACAATTGCTGTGGCCATTACACTGGCATGCTAGACACAGAGACAGAGAGACAGAGAGATACACACACACTCTTGTTAAGGCTGGCCATTACACTGGCCCCTAACTCTGCTACCAGATCCCTGCAGCTCTCTAACCCTGCTACCGGATCCCTGCAGCTTTCTAACGCACTGCATCCCTAACCCTGTCACCAGATCCCTGCAACCCTCCAACCCAGCTCTATTCGTGGGGAGAAATAACAGGTATGCTTGAACAGACCCATCTGCAGCAAATGATAAAAGCTGAGAGCCAATTAGAGATATTTCTCACAGCATCTCCAGCAGAGCTTCCTGCTCTTTCTTATCAAACCGTGGTCTTTTTGGACAGAGGGTGCAGGGCTGAGCTCAGCGCTAAAAGCATCCTTCAGATACTTACTGGTTAACAGCTAGTGCTCGTCAGGTAAGCTGAACACATTTGCACACACTCAAATTCATGACTACATTTTGCCGGACACCAGAAATAGAGGTGAGTCCTTTGCGTTTGTTCACTGTGTGACCCAGGGGTCAGGGTTTAGAGCCCACTCACCGGGACAGTGGATGAAGGACCAGGTGTGAGGACCTGTGCGCCCGTGGACAACGGCAGTGTTGTCGTCCTCCTGCGTGGAGGTAGGGCAGGGGGCCTGGAAAGGCCTGCGGTAGGAGCCCTCAATGCACTGGCCCCTCCCCGTGTTACTGGGGTCCGTGCACCACCCACAGCCCGGCTGGTCCAGGCACTCGCCACACGTGCGGTAGCCCGAGCAGTTCTCGGCTGGAACACGGGGGGGTGCAGAGAACACAGTCAGCATGATTCACACGCTGAGCAACACAAATGAAGCCTTAAGAATCTGCCAAAGAAGGGGCGTAGTTCGATGTACATTAACATCAACATTACATGCTATAAAAAATTCCAAGGGCATCAATTTCCCATACTCAAATGACAATTGCTATCAGAGCCGTGCCTGCTCAACTATGCAATAATCACAACTCCAATATCAATTTTCAGAAAGCATGTTTCAGTTAACACACCATTCAATTCTTCTAAATTCTGCTATGCTGCCAGAATGGTGTGATTTGAGTAGCAAAAAACAGCAATGGCCGAGTCTAGGCAGCACTGAGTGCTGAGTGGGCGGGGCTGAGGGTAGGAGAGTGAGGGGCTGGAGCCTTACGTGGACAGCTGTTCAGGGTGTACCACTCCATGCACTGTCCAAAGGGGAAGGAGGCCACATATGCGTTGGAGTCCACACACTGCTTCATGTTGCTGCACCACATACATTCCGAGCTGCTGCTGGTGCACTCGCCACAGGAGGAGCGCAATGCACAGGGCGTGCGACACTGCTTTATGCTGTGATTGGCTGGAGAGGGCAGAGAGAGGAGGGGTCAGGAGTGGGGGTGGGGTGTGACCTCCTCTGTTGAGGAATGTAGGTTCATTATATTACAGTTAATTAGGATTACATTCCATTATTGTGATTTTGCAGCCACTCTTATCAGATCAATTTACATAGGTTTCAATTTTAACTGTTATCCATTTATACAGCTGGATATAAGGCAATTCTAGGTTAAATACTGTATCTTCCCCAAGGGTATAGCAGTAGTGCCCCTGCAGGGAATCTAGTAACCTTTCAGTTATGAGCCCTGCTCATTACCACTATACTTCAATTAGCAGACCCTTTTGCAGGGTGGCTAGCATAGCTTATAATATACATGTCATTAATTCACATGGGGACTATTTACTGAGACAATATGGGGACGTCATGAAAAGCTACAACAGCAGCCCCCTCCAGGGAATCAAAGCAGCAGCCTACAGGTTATGATCTCTGTCCCTGATCACTATATGCAGCTGCACAGGGGTGTACTGGGAAAGACATTCAACCCTGGAGACTACTTCTTAATTAGTTAATGTGCATGGACTTTACAAACAATTATATTCTTCTGAATATACGTCACGTAGCAAGTTTTATATCATCGCGTTTAATGCAGCTAACATTGAAAACTTGTCTCGTTTTATTTAGCGTTAATTAAAAAAACAGCAGTGACAATGCAATATTTTACTTAAGTTAGATGAGTGTGTTGTTGTTAAGCTTACGCAACTAAGCTCTGTTTGAACTAATCGTGACATGACTTTGTCAGTGTCAAAGTAAGGGATTACATACGAATGTGTGTCATTGAAAACTGCTGTGCAACATGCCTTAACAGTGAAAGCATTCATGAAATTATGGTATCTTGTTATTGAAATTCACGTTCATTTCTCAGTCCTCCCAATTGAACCATTTCATCAGATGATAGGCACACAGAGAGGGCTGGTAAAGAGACAAACAGGGCCAGTAAAAACTTTATGGATTTTTTGACGGCCCACCGGCCCACTGATGCAACAGCCCACCGGGATTTGCCCCGGTATGCCCGATGGCCAGTACACCACTGCTGCTGCACGAAGAGCTCTGAGTAGATGGTTGTGTGTTCTAAACTGCTTTAACCCTGCATAGGCCATCATGCCAGGAGTCACACAACTCAGCAGAGTCCGCAGCTTCTGGCCTGCTGTCATCATCACCTTTATCTTAGTCATTATTTACATGTCCTTACAGTGTCCAATCCAAGATTCAGCGGAACACGTGCATCTGCCTGAATTTTCTTTAACGATATGGAGTTAAAGGAGATATCAGGGCTGAGGGGAGCATACAGTTAAATACAGGCAACCAAGGACTTAAAATCATATTCTCGATTACACATCAAACTCAAGAAATCATTCAAACTGAAACACAGCTAAAAGTGGAACCTGCTATTTTGGTGAAACAACAGTCAATTGTTAAGAGAAAACTATTGCTGCAGGATGAAAGGGCAAGTTATGACTGTTTCAGGTGGTAGAAGACAGTACATCTGATGAGGATATGAATGTCACTTTGTATTACTGGTAAAATTAATTAAAGGGACCATATTGGACCAACTGACCATACTTATCCTATCTCCTGTAAAGAATACTCCAACAATAATACCAGTATTCACAGAACTGATGTGTTACAGCTATTAAAACTTTAAAACAGAACACTGTCACAGACATGTACCCTTGTGTGGGTAGCTTAAATCATCAGAAATGACCACTTTCCTTTGTCCGTTTGAAGCTTTCTGGCTAGACGTTTTGGGTGGCGGTCTCACTGTGGTCATGGCAACAGGGACCCTACCTGGGCGCTCACAGACGCTGCCGTTGACAGAGTGAACACAAGTGGCAGCCTTCAGGCCACTGGGCGTGGGTTCAGCCAGGTAGCCACAGAAGCCGGCGTCACTGGGCTCGCCTGGCAGCCACTGCAGGGATGTGTTGGTGAAAGGAGACATGTCCTCCCAGCACCAGTACGAGATGTTGATCTTCCTCAGCCCCACCCACGGTGTTATTGGGGCCTTGTACTGCAACACAGGGAGAGGGGTCACTGTGCCATCCCACAGAGAGAGGGGGAGGGAGGGGTCACCATCCCACAGAGAAAGGGGAAAGAAATGTCACTGTGCCATCCCACTGAGAGAGAGGGAGAAAGGGGTCACTGTCCTATAGAGGGAGGGGGAGAGAGGGAAGGAGAGGTCACCGTCCCATCCCACAGTGAGGGGGAGAGAGGGGTCACCATCCCACAGAAAGGGGGAGAGAGGGGTCACCGTCCCACAGAGAGAGGGGGAGAGAGGGAGGGAGAGGTAACCGTCCCACCCCACAGAGAGAGGGGGAAAGAGGCGTCGCCGTCCCATAGACAGAGGGGGAGAGAGATCACTGTCCCATCGCACAGAAAGAGGGGGAGAGAGGGGGTTACTATCCCAAACAGAGCATAGAAATGAAGGGATTACTGTCCCACACAGAGGGGTTGGTGGGAGGACGATGTTGGATTTTTGTTGGTTTGTTAATCACAGAGTGCTGGAGGGAAAGTGGTCATTCTCTTTACCAGCTCAGTCATGACCTTTACCAGTACAGCCATGATCTGCAGCTCCTTGAGGACGAACTCCACCTTCTTCTGTGTGGTGAGAGAGGCCAGAACGGCATTGTGGCTGCGGCAGGTCAGCTTGGCGTTGTCATACGAGTCTTTTGCCGTGATGAACTTGAGGCACGAGTTCCCCACCAAGTGCCAGGCCTCTCCGCAGATGTTTTCTAGAGGAGGACAGTGAGACCATGTGGTTTGAACACACAATCACAGAGATAGTGCCAAATAGGCAGAGGAACAGAGAAGGAGAGAGACAGAGACAGTGCTGGGCAGAGAGAGGGACAGAGAGGGGGACAGTACCTGGCAGGGAAATGCACTCCTGGTTTCGTGGCTCCCACTGGCAGTTCTGGTCCATGCTGCAGCTCTTGCAGCTGGTCTTCTTGTTGCACACATATGCAGGATTATCTTTGGGGCAAGACTCATACACCATAACCGGCCCCTAGGCATTGAGAGATCGATACTCTAAACATCAGCTGACCATTATTATATTTATACTTTATCATATTTAACATATAATATTTATACATTATTATATTTAACAAAATACATGCAGTCTGGTGCGTCTTATTTTTCATTGTATTTGAACAGAATGTTATAAATATATTTTATTCAACACCTAAGAGACAGCTATCACACCTGTTCACACCTAAGGTATAGGTGACCATTACAGCTGTAGCTGTGAACATTTGCTGACTATCACAGTAGAATTTACCAGTATCATAACTGAAATGATTTCTTTTTGCCAGAGGCATGCCTGTGATGTGGACAGTAAAATATCATGCGATTGATTCCTCATGTGATCAGCCTCACACTAAAGCAGAGCCCGCCCTACAAAAAGAAGCAGGGCCCCTGAGAGGCTGAGGCCACTTCACACAGCACCGCATATTACCAGTCCCTCCGCCAGCATTTCATGATGATTCACTCACATCATCTGAAATCAATGGGGCCACATCCATAGGGGGCTCAGCCTCAAGTGGCTGCTGTGGAAACATCTCCAGTCCGGCCGTTTATGACAAATGGAAAACCCCACTTTAACGTACATCACTACATGCATGAGAACAACATACAACACTTTTCTATGCTTGCAAGCAGTTTAGAAATAGCTTCAGCACTCTAACAGCCTGGCCTAACAAGTGAACACACGTAAAAGATGGCAGCCCATCAATCTTCCAGGTGACACAATTACAAAAATCAGCCCACAGTAGTAAAAACATCCTCTGAACACAAGTAATGCCAAACGGATAGCGGCCTCATGGTACTGTTTGAAGAGTGCCAGCACATGAATCACAGCGTGGTTAAATGCTGAGCCAGTGCTTAGGCCACAGGCTGCGAGGGGCTCATCTATGAAGGGGATAATGCCTTACTGCCACAATCATCTGCACAAACGAGTGCTAGCGGTGCTGTTATTCCTCTGTGTTTTCACCCCTGCTGCACTGGCCAGAGGACACATTTTCACCCCTCTTAAATACACAGAATCAGTGAAGAGGTGGGATTGCGCCTAAAACTGCATTATAGCACTCGCTCTCGGGTCAGGCTCGATGGTTCTGGATGGTACTGAATGCTATGCTGTCTGAAGTTTGGGCCTCATATTAATTGAACACATATACACAAAGGGAATTAATGTTTTTAAGGCTATACATAAATATATCACATTTGAATGGAAGACCAGTTTATTTATTCATTTAAATAGAATTAACTTATATTTGCCTAAGCGCCCTATGTTTTCCCTAAAAGGACTGTTTATTTTTTTGAACCACGTATTTTCTTGTTACTTGTATAAATGTTATTCACTGTGTAGTATACTGTTTTCCCAACAAGGACATACTGAACTGTTCTCCTTCAGATTCTGAATATGATTTTTTGTACAGGCATTTATTAACTGAGTGCACCGTTTTACTGATTGGAGAGGTTTTAGTAAGGCAACTCTGATATATGTAAACTGTTGAAGGTGATTCTGATTTTATCATTATTACCAGTAGTTGGTTTGAATATTATTTGTCAGTAGATATTTCTCTGAGTGATTTCTCCCTCAGTTCACTTCCATCTTATCAGCCATGACTACCATCCCCACCTCTCGTCCATTTACTATCAGCCAATCCAAATCTCCCCCTGGAAAATGCCTTGAGCACTGACGTAGCTTGCTGATAGAAGGGCTTCATATACTCACCAAAGCTTGACTCTTACTTTGAAATGATGTTACCCAGCTAGGCAAGTTTTTGGATCCCAATGGTTACCCATGGTTAGATGGGCCCCAATGTTCTGGGATGAGGATTTGCATAAAGACACTGTAAGTAGATTATGCATACAAAGGGGTAACAACAACTGTCTTTCAAAATGGCACCACCAAGGTGAGACAGAAGTGATTGAGTTAGCATGTGGAGGGGATACTGCTCAGCTTCTTTCACACCTAGGACTGAGACATCCTGTCAGTCCCATCTCAAGGCCAGCCCAACTCCAGGAAAGTACCCCTTTTGAATGCAAATTCACACACACACCTCCACACAAAGGCTCTTTGATGGGGAGGGTCTTATGGAGTAGAAAGAGAGGTCATGATTTCTGTGTAATTGGTACTCAATTCACCTTGCGATACTCAGTGTATACCTATACTGTGATCTATACTACTTTTGTCCTAGAGTTTCTGGAGTGTTTCCTGCTCTGGAGTGATGGTTGCCAGTAACACTGTATCAAGTTCTCTAACTTGTAGCCACTTATTGACATTATTTGTCTGCCTTGGATTTGCTAGCTAAGTAGTTAGGCTATAATTAGCCTATCATGAATATTGTAGAGCTATGTCAAGCACAAAATGACCAATAGGAAGAATGGGTTGGAATTAACCATTTTACAACATAACCCAATTGCCTCAGGGAAAGAAATTTGGAGGCTTGTAGATTTGAATTTGAGGACAGAAATCTCTTCTTTACAATACAAATCAAGGCCACAAGGAAACAACTGAATGTAACAGGAGATGCTGTACATTTAGGCTTTTCTTAGCTATTAGCTAACACAAGTGGGAAAAAACAGTGGTACTGCTGTCTCTAAACTCTGGGGCTTCACTGGGGCTTACCACTTTTCCCCCAGAATACCAAGATGATCTCCAACCCCACAAGCCCAGGCTAAAAGGCTCCAGATGCAACCAACAGTCAGAGGAATGGACACCACCTTCAGCATTTCAAATTGCTGTTCAGACACACAAGATGACACTTAAGTACAATGTCATTCATATTCACCTTTTTTAATCATACTGCCTGTATTTCTCAGTGAACACATTACACATATTAGACTGTCAACCGGACTTCGAGGGCACACTCCTTCCTTGAAGACACACCCACCATGGAGACCATGCCACCACATTAAACCCCGCCCCCTTGCCCAAACCTGGCCTAGCCTTACCGTGGCAGAGGTACAGTTGCTGCTTGTGGAGATGCACTGCTCAGAGCACCACTGGCAGCCATTTGTGTTGGTCGTGCAGCTGTAGCAGTCGTTGTACTGATTGCACTTCTCTGTGTCTGCATCTGCAGGGGTGAGAGGATACAGCCCGCTGTAACCAGTGATAGTGAAGAACCCAGCAGGATTGGGTGCTAGCTGGGAAACCGCTTTTGCACCCTTGAGCGAGGTATTTAGCTGTAATACCTTCAATTAACACCAAGCTGTAAAAAAACAGAAAATGCAAAAACATAAGCTGTGCACATTGCTGTGGATAAGGGCATCTGTTAGGCACATAAAAGTGAATAAATAATCTAAATAACAAATTGTGTAATTAAGAAAGGGGTCTTTCGTGATTGTGGTATGCCCACAGCTGTAACAAAACACTGAAAAAATAGAGCCCTAAGCATAGGATTCATTTTGGTGAATCACGTGAACTAAAACTGACAAAGGTGGAGGGGCTGTGGTGCAGTAAGTTCGTGTCCCACACCCTCCGTTGCTGGGGCTGCAAGAAAAACAACTGCGAGATCTGGAGATGGTTAAGGAGCAAAGCAAGGGGAAACGGTCCGACCGTTTCCATTAAAGCCACGGCTGTTAGTGGGAGGTCTCAGGTGCACCCCTGGATGATTGCAGATATGGTCCAGCGACACTCTGGATCAATCAAATCATGTGAAATGGGCTTAAATCCATGCCCCTGTTGTGACAATGCTAGCTGATGCCCTGATAACCTGCAACTCAGCATGCAACTGGGTGAGATGGCATTTACTGAAGCTCTTGCAATAAAGGGACAGGGATCTAAGGCAATAGATATAAACAGGTCAGTCTGGAAAGGTCTGCAGAGCCTGTGGGGGACCAGGGGGTCAAATGTAAGTTTGTGTTTGCAGCAGAAAGCAGTGGGGTGAACAAAGCAATAACTTCAGATTGTGACACGAGAGGTGGGGCTACTGACAAATGTGTGGTGCAGAGATCGGACTGGTTGCCAGAAGGCTGCATTCACTGAGTAGCTCACTGTAGCAGAACCTCTAAAGAGGAAGTAGCTCACAGAAGCAGAGCCTTTGTAAAGGGGAGGTAGATGGCTACAGCCATGTTTCTGCATATGACAACATATCATGGTTGTAAAGGTCAGGAGAACATGATAATGAGAGCTTTCTACAAAGGGCAAGAGATTGCTGTGACAAGTTATTTCTAGCAATGGATAGTAGAAGTACGGTGGGACTGGTTACATATGTGGATTTGGTGAAAGAGGTACCCACGTGTTCTGGGAGGGCAGGAGGCCAGGGCCTGGAGAGGGCCAGCAGTCTCCCCAGGCAGGCACGCCTCCAGGCTGCTGTTCCACAGACATCGGACCCCCGCTGAGGCCAAACGGCAGGATGAATTGTTGGAAAAGGCCGAGCAGCTGGCCAGAGTGAACTTTAAAACATCACTCAGAAGAAGACTGTTGAAACCTCCGAACACGTACATTACACTGGCAAAGGGCAGTAGATGAGGGAAAAGGGGGAGAGAGGGAGTGAGATGTGAGAGAAAGACAAGAGAGGGAGTAAAGGGGTGGGTTAGAGAGACAAAATGAAGATCAGAGAGAAAGGAGGGGGTTGAAAACAAATATAAAAAAAGAGACATTCAGAAAGAGCACAGAGAGAGAGAATGAGAGACATGAGGGAAAAAATAATACAAAGAAAAATAAAGACAAAGGTCAACTGGGTCAATCACATCACGTACAGCGCATAGTCCAATGTATCCTGAGGCCCAGATCCAATGCCAAACTCTATTTCAAAGGATTTCGCATTCAACTGCCTGCAGTGATGCCACACTTTCAAAGGCCCTGGCAACAACTTTCGGCCCCAATTGGATTTCAAGGTGCACAGGCACCCCCTCTGGTCTGAACCTTAGTAGGCCACATGTTTGTTTCAAACAACCTCTTCAGGATCCTCTTGCAGGGAGGACGCTGCAACTGGTTGCATTTAAGTTCTTGCCTAGCTTTTTGAGTGAGTCTGCCACCATGAGTGTGACACACAGTTCTGCTGGAGGGAAGCTAAGGGTAGGGTGAGCTTTGGAAAGGGAGTAAAGTAACATTTGAAGAAGTGAGGTTAGTTTGGGAGTGGAACTAAGGTGAATTAGGGAAAAGAAGGTGAGTTTTGGAGAGGAAGAGAGGTGAGTTTGGGAGAGGAACCAAGGTGAGTTTGGGAGAGTAAGTGAGGTGAGGAGTGGAACTGACAGTAAGGGTGCATCCTAAATGCAGAGGAGATACATAGCTTATGCTGCATCCTACCCGTTGCTGTGAACAGCCGAGTGTCCAAAGCGGTTAACATTGTGGTGAAGATCTGGTCTGGGCAGCACCGACCACTCGTCACAGGCTGAGTGAGAAAGAGTGGACATGGGGGGAGACTTTAAACAATCGTACCCGATCACTGAAGCAAACATATTGAAACTGGTAACTGGATAAAGGACTGTATAGGTGAGGTTTGGGTATGGTGGTGTCGCCCTGGTGTGTCGGTAAGAGCACCCCTGGAGTCAGAATGCCATTTACAGATTTGCTTTTAAGGATTTGGGCAGCACAGTAATGCACAGGGTTCAAACTCAGGCTTAGCCAACATGAATAATATAGATGCAATGTTGTGGTCTAAAGGAAAGGAAAACAATATATACACTGGTCTGTATAAATAACACAAATGCTTAATATGCACAAATATAACCAAACAATACATTACAATAAAGATTCTAACAAAACAGTACAACCTTGGTGGTTACTATGTGACTATACTGCCATTTATCGGTCAATCACGTCTGTTTCAGTATTCAGGAATAAATGAACAGCGCTACCATGCACTTAATGTGCTTAATGTACAACATCGTTTTTAATGGAATCCTCTTACTAATGTTTTAGATAATAAAGGAAGCAGACAACCATTAAACAGATTTAACATTCCTAATGCACATCACTAACAGTTGATGCACAGTTGATGCACTTGAATTAGCCAGAAATACACTTGCAGTTGCATCTCTACATGGCTAAATGCTAACAAACTAGCTGCTAACACCAACAAAGTTACTGAATATATTCATCCAGCAAATGAAAACAACTTACAGTTGGTCAGTGACACACAATCTTGCACCCAAAGGAAGGTAAGTGAAGATTTTCAACAATATTAACTGCTAGGCTTGGTAATCAGGTGAACCAGCTGCTGCTAGGACTTATAATAGGTGAACTTCCAACTCACTGAACTACTCGAGACAGATCTAAGCGCATGCGCGCAGGGCAATCTACTACAGTCCTTGGCCTTTCTAACAAAACTACTTCCACAGGCTGGGCAGTGCACCAGGGACTGACCATATCCTCTCCAAATTACACCCCCCCCCCCCCCCGCCCCCCACAACCGTACACACAGAAACACACATATACACACAGACACACACAGCTACACACCTACCTCACGCACCTCTGCCAAGTCTTTCTCAGACTGTCTGCACATGATTATCACCACATCAATTCACGTTTAAGCTCTCAGTTTACACTGAATAAGTCAAAATGAACTGTTGCAAATCCCAGTTGTTTGGAAAACAGCTTTGGATACAAACAGTGGACAAGTGATTGTCAGTATTGAATTACTCAGTAATTGAAAGGAGACAGGAAAACCCCCTCTCTGTCTCTCACTGTCTTAGTGTCCACCGCTCTCTCGTCTCCTCTCTCAACACACCATGGTGTGAAAATCAATACATGGCTATTAGACACTAACTCTGTGGGAGCTTGCCAAACCTCAGGACGAAATACAGACACCGAGAAGCTATACAAACACAGGTTCCTGATCCTTTCCAGAAAGGCAAACACAGGCTCCTGTTGCTTCCCAGAGTGGTGAACACAAACACAGGCTCCCGATCCTTTCCAGAGGAGTGAACACAAACACAGGTTCCCGATCCTTTCCAGAGTGGTGAACACAAACACAGGCTAATGATCCTTTCCAGAGGAGTGAACACAAACACAGGCTCCCGATCCTTTCCAGAGTGGTGAACACAAACACAGGCTCCCGATCCTTTCCAGAGGAGTGAACACAAACACAGGCTCCCGATCCTTTCCAGAGGAGTGAACACAAACACAGGCTCCCGATCCTTCCCAGAGGGGCAAACACAAACACAGGCTAATGATCCTTTCCAGAGTGGTGAACACAAACACAGGCTCTTGATCCCTTCCAGAGGGGCACAACAAACACAGAAAACTGTTTGCTCCTATAGAAAGGAGATAATACAAGCAATCAACTCATATTTAAAAAAATAATTTTTCAGAAGGTCCCACTTTACATTCCGTGGCACTAATACCCATTTCCTGACACATTACTGCCTGTGTACTTCCACAGCTCCTACTTTGGGGTTGTACTATTGGTAAACTGGTATGTGACCTATGCAATTACACTAGTTTCATAGCATGTGTACAGGCACAGCAGGTGATGTGTCAGTATGTAGGACCACTACATGAAACGTGGGGACCAAAAAAACAAAAACAAACAAAAAACTCAATATATTCCAAACTGTACACAGGGGCTAAACCTATACATTAAAGTCAGCATGTTATCCAGTTTATAGATGGGTAAAAGGGGCATTTCAGAGCACTGCTTCATGTAAGGTCCAATGGTAAACCTACATTTGATGTTGTATAAGAGGATGAAGACTCTTGGTTTTTCATGGTAAAGCGACTTTTCCATTAGCCTGTCAGCATCAGAGAAACTCTTGAACCATGCCCAGGTGGCAGTCTGCAGTTAAATTCACCCTAGTAATCAAGTTTAGAGATGCGCCAATCCACTTTTTTTCAGTTTCTATCTGATTCATTTAAAGCAGTACAGTTACCTCACTCAAAGGTACAACAACAATGTTCCATCCATTTGAACCTCCAACCCTCTGTGCAGAAGACCTAATCTAATCTAATCACTTAGCCAAACCCTGAAAGCAAACCTTTCCAACACAGCAGTGGAGCTAGTGCATAGTGCCTGAACAGAGCGTCAGGGTCCCCAGCCAGAGATAGGTTTGCATATGCTGCCCTCTGCTGGTCCAGATCAGCCAGCACACTCAGGTCTGCCTCTGGTGTCTATGACTTTATCACCACGTAATCCACTGTATTACTGAAACCAAAACTATTAAGGGGAGAAAATGAACCCTGCTGGCCAGAGTTCAGTTTCTGAGTAATTAGAGGCTTTGGGGAGCACATTCAGAGCTAGGGGGTGGGGAGCGCTGAACCTGTGCTGACCAGGAGAGGACACCAACCGTAAAGGACCTGGCAGCAGGGCGCAGTGTGGTGCTCATTGTCAGCACTCTTACTGAAGGCCTCGACCAATGGGGCTCGACCCACAGCTCAACCCACAAATAAACCTTTCAGATTATCTTGGTCACATTAAGCAGACCTTTATATCCAGAGCAACTGTTGCTTAAAATTTTAACATGTTATCCATATACACAGCTGAATATTTACTGAGGCAATTCTGGGTAGTACCAAGTACCATGTCCAAGGGTACAACAGCAGAGCACCCACCTGGGAACCAAACTAGCAGATTTTAGGTTATGAGCTATGCTCCTTACCACTGCGCCACACTGCTGCTCTAGTCCCCAGAACTGAGGAGTATCCTACAAACTCATGACACCATAACATCCCCCAGCTGTGCTGTACCATTACAGACCAGTGTTCAGTACTTTGCAGACGCTTGTGCAAAATGAGGCCCTATATGGTCTTATGCCTGATCTTACGCTAGTCCTGTGGTATGTTAGAGTCTTTATAAGGCATGTTCTGTGCTATGAGGTCATTTTCAAAACTACAGAAACTTCAATGTAGATACATGCTAACTCTGCCACTGTTTCCTAGCTAAATGCTCAATCAGTGATTTTACCATGACTGCCATGAAATTCATATTGGGAAGACAGAAACATTAAAGATCATAACACTGTGCGTAGTGTCTTTGAAAGACTAAATGCTGCCAGAGTGTTCAGCCCAAATTAATGGGCATGCTCTGTTCCTGTCTGAACACACCGCAGATTCTGTCACTGACTAGGGGCTCGTCCTACTAAAGCCATTTAAGGGAGCTGATTGGAGGGGAGGAAGAGCAGCAGCCAACAAGTGCAGAGGTGCACCCATCTGCAAATGTGAGCTTGTCCAGACATTCCTGTCCATAGCTTGGATGTCCTCCTCGCAAGCCTCTGCACAAGACTGTAGGAAAGCTCTACACCTGAGCGATGTGAGAACAGCTTGGCATCAGAGCCGGCCCGTGGCAGAGGCAGTATAGGCGAATGCTAGGGGCGCCGTCCACCCATAGGGGCGCCCCAAATGAGGGCAGAAAATTTTTTACTGATACTATTTTAATACTATTATTTCAAAATATTACAAAAGAGGCCACAACAAGATAACTACATAGCCTATTTTCTGGGTTGCCCGCAGCATCATCACCCTGGTGCTGATATATATATATATATATATATATCTTGTCAAAAAGACCAAAGCCTTCTGGTGCCCAGGGAAGAAAAAGAAGAAAAGAAGAGGAAAAATGGGAAGCAGATAGAGGTAATGTGATGAATGAATAGTTTATTTATCGCATAGTAGTTATTGTTGGAGCAGAGTGTTAGCTTACTTAAGACAATAGTAACGTTCGCTGATTTAATAAATAGCTAGAGTTAACGGCAATTACTCCCACCTTAAATTGATTACAGAAAGTTGGAAAGACTATTCAGGTGTTGGGGGAATAATCTACAACATAATTTTGAGAAACACACTTTTTCTTTTAAGTGTGCTGCATGAACCATCCACTGTCTGCCTCAAGAAACCAGGCATACATTTTTATTGACATCTTAGTCTAGTTAGCCAACGTTAGCCTTGCTTTTCCTTTTCCATCCCCTTTTGTAATTAATAGTTGTAAGTAGGGCTGGGCGATAAAACAATAACAATAATTATTGTGATATAATTTTACTTGAAAGAAACATAACAAATGTTTGACATAATTAATTTCCATGCTTAGGTAGCATGCACAGAAATGAATCACGAACTGCCAATCATGTTGCAGAAATAGAGATATATGCATTGCGCAAGTTAGGTTGCAGAGTGAGAGGTATAAATTCTGGCCAGCATGTGGTAATTGTTTACAGTCACAGTGACTGACAGGCTTGTAGCTGGAGTGGAATAAGCAAAATGAGCGACACAGAAGAAAAAGCAGTGCCCATGACCAGTGTGAAGGACGAAGACATCGTCGACAACAAAAGTCACTCAACTTCAGTCGTTTGGAGATACAGTATTTTGGCTATTTACAATCCGACAAAAACAGAGCAGCATGCACTGCAAACTGTACCGAATTACAGTCCCAAACGAGTGTTGTTAGTGGACCCTCGACAAGCACCAGGCCAGTACCCAGTGCGACTACCCACCAGCAAACAATCATATCAGCATTTTCCAGCATCGTGCCTTATGACAAAAAAAAAAAAAAAACGAAAAGACACAAAAGACATGCTTCCCATTAGCACTGTCAAAAATGAGGGATCCAAGAAGCTTATCAGCTGTCACAGGGCAGCTTTAAAACCTGAGACTGTAGACAGACTTGTCTTTCTTGCCCATAACTTGTACAGAAATGGCTTTGCTTGTTTAAAACTTCTACAGAAGATACTGACCACAGTTAAGATTTTTCTTTTTTTCTTTTCTTTTATATTTCTTTTTCTATTTATTTTGTTTACATTGTCAGCTAAAACACTCACAAAATGTTTCAACCCGTCTCCCTATAAAGGGTTTGGCATGCTGACCAGAATTAAGATTTCTTTGTCTATTTATTGTTTTATTTATTGACATTATCCTTTAAAACACTTTTAAAGTTTGCAGTCTAAGCCATCTTACATGTGTGCTATATCACACTGCAGCACTTAATTTTTCTATTAAGATATTTTTTTTGTTGAGGAAAAAGGACTGAAAAGGGATTCATATTTTGATGTTGAAAAAAGATTTTATCATTATAATTGTTTTAAATGTTTAACCTCAGATTTGTGAAATGTTCTGCTGTTTGGCAAGTGTTTGTCATTTTCTAACCATAAAGAATGGTTTACAACCACAATTAACCGTGGTGGTGGAATTGGCTGCGATACAAGGGGCACCAGCTAAAATCTTGCCTAGAGCACCAAGTTGGTCAGGGCCGGCTCTGCTTGGCATGGTTTACAATTTACTGCAGTTACTGGAGCACATCTAATCTGTTAACATATGGTTTCTCCAAGTTCATTTTGGAGCTGAGGGTAGGGTTCAAGCTAAGGGTTAGGGACATCACATCTGTGAATAGGTCTGTGTTGGAGAACACAACCTCTGATCAGTCCCTCTGAAGCCAGAGCCTTCTCATGGCTACCTTGGAATGAACCAGAGTCAGTCAGAGAGGCTAGGCATGGCCATGCCATGGCCAGCCTTTCCTTCAGATCCTCCTCACACACTGTCTCTGTAGCATTTCATCCTCCAGCAGCATTCACGGCTTCAGCCGTAAGAGCACCTCATCCATCCACAGCCTGAAAAGCACAGCTCAGGATTAACTCATATCTCCTGCTTAATCTAGAGTAATCTGTGCTGTTAAAATGAGCAAAACTTTGATTGCCCAGCCTCAGCTCTCTTCATGGCATTCTCTTCAGCATATCTTAAGACTTAGGCAATGTTGGGGATGCACTAGTTTAGAGAGCCTCAGCAATTACAAGGGAATTATGCAATTATGTGGTGCAAAAGGCCTCCTTATACAGAAGGTTTGAGGGTAACAAGAGTAATTACAACAGGACAGGAACCAGACTCACTTTCACTCTCCCAAAACTACAGCCATGTAAGCAGTCATAACTCTGGCACTGAGACTTAAAGTTAATTGCACAACACTGAGAGACCTAGTTTTAGTTAACTAATAAGGAACCCGTGAATATCATGTGCTACCTACAAACATGTAGGGTAGTGGTGGTGGGGGTAGGGGGGGGGGGTCATCTTTTAACAGTGCAAGTAGCCTAAAGCCATCCATTCAGAAATAGACAATCAAGGTTAAGATCACACTCAGAATAACTAGTATAAAGAATAAGAAGAATAAACTAGTCCAATGTAATTTAAAACTAACCTGCTGTTGCTGTTATCACACTTTTTATATATTTGGCATATTGAGAATATACACTCAGTGACCACTGTATGTGGCTGACTGTGGAGGCCAATGGAGTACACTGTACACTGAACTCATTGTCATGTTACTGGAACCAGTTTGAGATGACGTGTGCTTTGTGGCATGGCACATTACCCAGCTGGAAGTAGCCACTACACAGATGGGTAGACCGTGGTCATAAAGGGATGCACATGGTCAGCAACAATACTCAGGTAGGCTGTGGCATTAAAACGATGCTTAATTGGTATTAAGGTGCCTAATGTCTGCCAAAAAAATGTTCCCCACACCATTACACCACCACCTACAGCCTGAACCGTTGGCACATGGCTGGATGGATCCATGGATTCATGTTGTCTACGCCAAATTCTGACCCTACCATCTGCATGTCACAGAAATCGAGATGTGCCCACTGTAGCCTCAGCTTCCTGTTCTTAGCTGACAGGAGTGGTCTTCTGCTGCTGTAGCCCATCCACCTCAATGTTCGACGTGTTGTATGTTCAGAAATGCTTGTCTGCATAGCACTGTTGTAATCTGTTGTTATTTGGGTTACTGTTGCCTTCCTGTCAGCTTGGACCAGTCTGACCATTCTCTTCTGACCCCTGTCATTAACAAGGCGTTTTCACCCACAGAACTGTTGCTCACTGGATGTTTTTTGTTTTTCGCACCATTCTCTATACACTCTACAGACTTTTGTGCGTGAAAATCCCAAGAGATTAGCAGTTTCTGAGACACTCAAACCACCCCATCTGGCACCAACAATCATCCCAGGCCAAAGTCACTTAAATCAGATTTCCTACACATTCTGATGTTTTGTCTGAACCTTTTGACTATGTCTTCATGATATTATGTATTGAGTTGCTGCCAGATGATTGGCTGATTAGATATTTGCATCAACGAGCAGGTGTGCAGGTGTACCTAATAAAGTGGTCATTGAGTGTATATATATACTAGGTTAATACAAAGATATATCAGTAATGCCCAATCTTGCTGAGAGTTTCTGTAGTGCTGGTGAAAGACTGAGTGAGCTGACACCTGTGTGCATGCCTGCAGTGTGTCTGGCAGCCATGTTACCACATGTTCATTCAGGAGGAAACACCATAAGCCATGTTAGCATATATTCATTCAGGAGGCACTAGGAGACGTGGTAGCATATGTTCATTCAGTGGAAACTTATGAGAAGTTCTCTGTCAGCTCCCTCCAGGAGGACACAGACATTTAATGGGGCCGGACTGACTACAGTGAGGTTACTGGGGTGTCAGTCAAGTTGGGTGTGCCACTTACATTACATTAGGGGCAAGACTTAAGGGGGTGGGACTCACCCAGGTCGTAGGCCATAAAGTCAGAGGAGAAGCACTTGGCGCCGTGGCTCATGGAGGTGTCGTTGTGTGTGTTCCCTCCAAACACCAGCATGGTGCCACTCATGATGACAGCCGAGTGCAGGTAGCGGTAGAAGCCGCTGTTCTTCATGATTGTCCTGCAATAAAGAATGCCAGGATCAACCACGGTGGGTAATGTAGAGCAGGAGTTAGAGCCTAGTCACAGGGGGCAGTGTGGAGATTGGGCAAAGGAAAAATATACATTTTAAAAAACACACTGCCTAGAATTGTCTAATATTGACAGAATATTCCGTTCTTGGTTACACTGAACCTGAGAGAATGGAGAGCCTTTTGGCTAGGTGCATGTAAATGTAGACCTTTTGCTGAGTGCCTCCACGGCATGTGTGAGGGCCCTGAGGACACCGGGGCACATTCCCCTAAACAAACCTCAACAGACAGAAAATCCCTGCCCTTCGGCTCCAAACCACCCATTTTATGAGGGAAACTCAGGTATCCTTCACAGCATTAGTCTCACAGTCTCCGATGATATTGTTGTAGTGTTCCGATGCCATCACAGGACACTTCGCCAGCACCATGGTATGGCTTTAATGATACAACCTTATGACTATTACACAGTGCAAAATCCCACAATCCCAAAGTCCCACAGCATGGTTTTTCCAGTATAGCAGTACAGCTTTCACCATAGTACAGCTTAGCAAATGCAGTATGGTTTTACCACAGTACAGCTTTAATAGTACCCCAGTACAACTTTGCCAGTACAACAGTATGGTTTTACCACATTACCACTTTAACAGTGCCTTGATACAGCTTTTCCTGTATAAAACTATTGTTTTACTACAGTACCACATTAGCGGTACCACAGTTGGGCTATTTTCCAGCACTACAGAGCTGTGCTGTAGACCTCATCTCCTCTGCATTGTGTCTGATTTGTCCTTCATCACAGCCAGGCCCAGGGCTCTGAGCACCTCCATACCATATCCCCGTGCCCCTCACCAGCTCCAGATATCATGTAGCACTCCCACCCCAGACTTGCTCCTCCTAATAAAGGCCTGTCTCTGGATCTGTTCAGCCCAATAAAGATCTGCTTCCTGGGGATACACATTTTGATGGTGTTTGAGACATTTTATCAACAGACAACAGCTGCAAGAAGAGCTGTCAGTCTCACAGAGAGGGACGGAGAGGAAAGTGGGGTCAATCCAAATGCGACACAAGGTTGCCACTTCCACATCACGCTGTCAAGCATTACTGGCACCAGTACAGTAGTGGCTGGTGGTAGTTCTGACCAAAAAGAGCGGCTTGGCTGTAGTCTGTCTCCTAATAAACACACTCTTGGTACTGGCAACGTCTTACCCAACCACTTACTAATGTGTCTTAAAACTTTCCTCCAAAAGGGCTGAATAATTGGGCATTCCCAAATGCAGTGTAAGAATGTACCTATTTCCAACAATTACTAGTTAACAAACCCATCCATGTAATCTGGTTGGTGTCCAATAATAAATATCTGTGTATTATTTTATATTGAGTGAATTTACTTTTGGATTCCCTGACATATTTACCACAATTGGACAAGATTTTCAACCATTCCTCTTCTTCCAGTGCACATCCCAGGTCTTTCTGCCACATTATTTTCAAGTTTTTACAACGACTACTGAGCGACCCATTAATCAGCCTGTAAAAGACAGAAGCACGAAGGTGCTCCACTGGCAGTCTGAAGAAGTCCATAATGTGGTTTCCATCCATACATTGAGTCCTAGAGGTAATACAGTTCCTGATTTGGAGATACTTCCAAAAATGTAAGAGTGTATTTCCTTGTCACATCAGAATATGACATAAACACACCCTCTTTGTACAAATCGCCAACTTGATATAATCCGTTAAGGTGCCACTTTTTCCAATATACTGGTGTCTTCCCAATAGCAATCGTAGGGTTATACCATATAGAGAAGTAAAATTGTCTATAATATGGTAGTTTTAACATCTTATGTATTCTGGTCCAAACCTCTGTGAGACCCTGAGTGAGACAAAATAGAATTAGGTGAACTTTAGGTGAAGAATTTTCGATAATAACCCATTCTAGTTGGTTTTTCTTAATCCAGTGCTTGGCTAATTTGGCTATTTCAAACAAAATATGATATAACCTCAGGTCTGGTAGACCCAAACCTCCTTTGTCTTTTGGAGAACACATCTTACTTAATCCAAACCTTGGTTTTTCCCTTCTGATAAAAAGTCTTTAATTATTGTATCATATTGTTTGAAAATCTGAGGTGGTATAGCAACAGGCAGCACCATAGCTACTGTAATTTAACTGTGGTGCAACAGCCATTTTAATAACATTGACCTTGCCCCATAATGTAAGCTTCAGTTTTCCCCATTTGTCCAAATTATTTTTCATTTTTTGTAGCACTGGTTCAAAATTTAGTATAGGCATTTACTCTATATTCTGACTTAATTTGATTCCCAAGTATGTCATGCTGTTTGTGTTGTGTTCAATTTAAAATTGAAACATGTCACTAAACTTGAATGACATATTCTAGATATAGGTATAGCCTCTGTCTTCCTCCAATTAATTTTATACCCTGATAATCTGGAGTAAAACTGTATTGCCTCCATTAAGTGTGGCAGAGAATTCAAAGGGTCTTTGATTAGCGTCAGAATATCCTCCGCCTACAGCAATAACTTGTGCTCTTTCCCCTAATGTTTACATCTGATCTAATGGCAATAGCCAATGGCTCGAGTACAATATTGAACAATAAAGGAGACAATGAACAGCCCTGTCTAGTAGCTCTGGTGAGGATAAAGAGAGTTGAGATCATCCCATTGGTCATTACAGCTGCCCTTGGGTTTATATATAGGATTTTAATCCAATTAATAAAAGTCGATCCAATGACAAAGTAGTAAATAAAAACTCCCATTCAACCTGATCAAAAGCCTTTTCAGCATCCAATGAGATGGCCACAATGGGGTCCTGGTCTGATTGATTCAACCAAATCAAATGTAATAATCTTCTCATGTTATCTGTAGAAGACCTATTTTTCATAAATCCTACCTGATCTGGATGTATTATACTTGGTAATACCCTTTCCAAGCGTAGGGCTAAGATCTTTGTCAGGATCTTACAGTCCAGGTTGATCAAGCTTATAGGTCTATGATTAAAGGGCTCTGTTGTGTCCTGTCTTTTTTAGGAATTACTGAAATTAATATGAAGGTAGAATCGTGCCTTAAATAGGAAGATGCGCAGAGTAAGATTTGTGCTTGTAAACGGCAACCTGTAAAAGCGAAACACTAATCGCAATTGTAATTCACTGAGTGAATTACATCTTAACTAATTAACTGAGTTAAGGTTCCTGGCCAAACAATCGCATACACTGCCACCTACTGGATGCTTTTGTTAGAACAGCCACAGCTTTCTTGAGAGCAAGTAGCAAATCGTGAGTCGCCCTTCTTTCATTTTTGGCACTCAGACTGATGAGAGAAAGCGGACAAAAATCATGTGATAATATTACGATGCTGAGCACTCAGACCAGAAGTTACAAAACGCAAATCATGTGGTACAGTTTTGCAAGTATGAAGTTACGATTGCAATTTGTTTTGTTGCAGTTTTGCAGATCGCAATTTACAATTGCAAACTCCAAAATGCGGTTTTGCAAGTTGTGAATTACAATTGCGATTAGTGTTTCGCTTTTACAGTTCGCCGTTCAAGTGTAAATCTTACTCTGTGCTTCTTCGTATTTAAGGCACGATTCTACCTTCATAAACTAAAGCCTCATTAAATGTTGGAGGAAGAGATCCCAATGCCAGTACCTCATTGTGAACCTCTAGTAATATTGGTGCCAGTATGTCTATGTACTGTAATATTTTCTAGGAAATCCATCAAGTGATTTTCCTGTTTTCATGTGTGATACCGCAGCCCTGATCTCAGTCTCTGTTATTGGGCTATCTAACAATTCCACATATTTGGTTGATAATTTAGGTAAAGTAATGTTAAGAAAGAAATTAGTAATTTCCTCTTGATTGGGATTGACCTGAGCTGTACACTATATGGACAAAAGTATTTGGCCACATCTGTTTTTCAGGGTTTGGACTAGGCCCCTTATCTCCAGTGAAGGGCAATCTTAATGCTTCAGCATACCAAGACATTTTGGACAATGCAATGCTTCCAACTTTGTGGCAACAGTTTGGGGAAGGCCCTTTTCTATTCCAACATGACTGTGCCCCAGTGCACAAAGCAAGGACTATAAAGACATGGTTTGATGAGTTCGGTGTGGAAGAACTTGACTGGCCCACACAGAGCCCTGACCTCAACCCCATCGAGCATCTTTGGGATGAACTGGAACGGAGATTGCGAGCCAGGCCTTCTGGTCCAACATCAGTGTCTGACCTCACAAATGCTCTACAGAATGAATGGGCACAAATTCCCACAGAAACACTCCAAAATCTTGTGGAAAGCCTTCCAAGAAGAGTGGAAGCTGTTATAGCTGCAAAAGGGGGACCAACTCCATATTAAAGTAAATGTATTTGAATACAATGTCATTACAATGTAATGGTCAGGCGTCTGAATACTTTTGTCCATATAGTGAATATAGTTCCTTATAAAACTGTTGTAAGACCTCATTTATTTCCTTAGTAGAAGACACTAAGTTGTCACCCTTCTTAATTACCGGTATCACACTGGTAGGAGTTTTGTTGCTTAAGTTGCAAGTAACTTGCCTGTTTTCTCACCCTCTTCATAAAAGGTTGTCCTGAGCCTAAATAAAGCATATTCACCTTTTTATTATAGATTTCCTGCAGTTGAAATAGTTTATCCAAAAAATGTTTTGATAATTCAATTTCCCTATTTCCAACTTCACAATTATCTACCTTCATTGTCTTTAACCTCTTTGACCAGAACAAAACTTAAATTTTTGTTTATTAAAATGATCACCCCATTCTGCTTGCTTGAGAAAGAACTGTGAAAGATATGCCCCACCAAGGCCCGTTTCAATTTAGCTGCCTCTTCCTCCTTAAAGTGAGTTTCTTGGATGAAAGCAATGTCTGCTTTGTTGTGTTTCAAATATGCCAATACCTTCCCTCTCTTTCTAGGATCTCCACAGCCATTAATATTCCAACTTATACACTTAACATAATTACCAGCCATGTTTTACATGGGGGAAATAAATAAATAAAGATATCTTGAGACAAGTAGTAGTAAATTGAATTGTAACCCAATATCACCTGTGTTGCCCGTTAATATCAACGTCTCACTTGTAGATTCACTAGTAATAATCTCCCCATTCACTTTACCAATCAGTAGGCCTACCAAAACCGTGTAGCAACTAGGGGTTGACCAATTATCTGGTCATTAGATAATTGGGGCTGATATTTGCAAATTTTTGATTATCAGTCATCGGTATATTTTTATCTAGATTCCCGATTAAAAAAAAAAAGAAAGAAAAAGGAAAAAAAAAATTTAAAGCGATGCATGTACTATCCCGTACTATCTCCTCTGTTAGAAAAAAATGCTATTGGTATGGCTAACATTCCACAAAATTCCCTCATTGGCCGAGACAGACAATGTTATCTGACAACGTTTTCTCA
The DNA here is from genome assembly GCF_013368585.1 of Megalops cyprinoides. Lineage (NCBI taxonomy): Eukaryota > Metazoa > Chordata > Actinopteri > Elopiformes > Megalopidae > Megalops > Megalops cyprinoides. Next base: position 29,447,498 of record NC_050600.1, read on the forward strand.
GACCTTCTGCTGGAAACAAGAATGGAAGGTAAGTATCCAGTAAAAGGGTCGTTGTGCTCAAACCATGCCATTAACCAAATTGCACTAGGCTAATTGGACCTTTTTGAATCACTATAAGTAGTCTACACTTAAGCTAAAAAACAAGCTTGGAATATGAAAGAAACACAGACTTGTAATAAGGACTAATTGGTGTACTTATGCTATAAGTTGCAACAGTTTGACAACAGTTTTGCACATTTAACAAATAGTAATGTATATTTTTTCTTTCAAATCAAACATTCAAAGAAATTTACCCTAAAGCACAGCCCTTCTGAATTACAGTCCTCATTTAAGCAACTGTTCATGAAATGAAACTTCAGCTCGCTTGCAGTTGAACTGTATGTCGGAATGTCGCAGCAAAGCTGAAAATACCTGTTTTCCGCTTTGATGTTTCTTCATTTGGCCTCATCATCATCATGGAAATCGAGTTATTAAAATAAAAATTTGCAGCACAGAGTTTTCACTTCACAGTATTTTCGCTAACTTTATCACAGTCCTTCCATACGGTAGGCCTACCCTACTTTTGTATGAGCTGTCCATTTTTCACATAAATGACTTATGAGCAAATGGGCTCCTAGAATCTCCCCGCAGCTTCAGAAAAAAGCGTGGACGCACAGGCTAGTTTTAAAGTTTGATATTTCATACTTTATGATGAAAATGCAGCCTAAATGATGTATCAATTTGCTTTATTTCTTATGCAATGATTGCCATCGTTCATCTGATAATTGAATGCTTTTGAAATAGCGATAGGCATCTGTTGCATAGCCAAAGTAAGATAACCAGAAATTTACCCACAGCGTCAATATTAGCTCTCTTTTAGTAGGCCCTGTCTCTCTCTCATACGCCGTCTCATTCGAAACGCGCACACCCTTGCACACACGCTGCACCTCAAATGTGACCCTCACAGATAATATGTAATGCCAAATGTGGTCATTTTAGTTATTGCAATTTTTAGTTTATTTTTATCTTTGAGAAAGAATTTTCATTTGATCTTTTTGCTCTTTATGTAACTTTATGTCTGAAAACATATGACTAAGTAAAGAGGGTTTAAAAGCATTCAAATATTGGCCTGAAATATCAGTTATCGTCCTCTTTTTGTCACAGATAATCATTATCGTATCAGCCTTGAAAAAACCATATTGGACAACCCCTAGTAGAAGCGTACATCAACACAAAACTTAACATTTCTAAGCGTCAAAAATATCAACACTAAGTAACGTAACTTAAATATACCCCGAAAAACATTAACTGGGACATTTGGCTTTTCTTCAGCCATGTTAACTCAAAAACAAAAACAATAAACAGAATAAACATCTTTAGTCCGTGGGATACTGTACACCCAGCCATGAGGGGTTCACTCTGGTTTTGTCGCTCAAGCAACACAGAAACAACCCTCCCCGCCCACATACCCGTTCAACAATGACCACGTTTGAATCTATCCCCGTACAATGTATCACCTTTCAATGTGCTGCATCAGTATTGACACATACATTCAACCATCTGTAGTACAGTTTTCCTTAATAAATTGTTCTGCCTCGTTGGTGCTGGTAAAACTGCGGCTCCTTCCTTTCCACGTGAAGCGCAAAATGGTTGAGTAGGCCAGTGTGTATCTCATGTTGCGTTGCTGCAGTGCTTTCCTCGCTGTGGTGAAACTTTTCCTCCTGGGCTAACTCTCTTGACATATCTGGAAATGCAGATAGTCTGAGGTTTTCCCAAGTAATCCTGCGTCTTTCTCTCACCATTGCAAGTACTTTCTCTCTCCCCGACTGTCGCAGAAATCTAATCAGCACCGGTCTGGGCGGTTGGTCCTCGCTAGGTCTGGGAGCAGTCGATGGGTCCACCTCAAACTCTCCATCCACATAGATCCCAAGTCCCTCTATTAAAACATCCATCGTGCCGTTTGATCCATAAGTCTCCTTTTACCATAAGTCTCACATTGTTTCTCTTGCTATGATTTTCAAGCTCTGGTAAGCAATTCAATAAAACTTCCAAAATTTAATCACGATGATCATTGTCGTTTACTAGCCTGTCAGATGTGTCTTCCAATCTAGAGACCCGTCCCTCCATTTCCTCCAATCTCTCCTGTATACCGTTCACTGCATTCTTTAACTCAGTGGTTGTTTCCTTAATAGTTGAAATGTCCACTGCCACCTCCCAAAGCCTGGTGCTCATTGTAATAATTTCAGTGAAAATATTTTCCAGACATTTTTCCCACATCCTGCATTTGTGGTGATAATTTGGAGGCCAAGTCGACTTCCTTAAAGTACTTTGAAGTAGCCGTGGTTGTCATAGCAACTCAAAAACAGTCTCCAGGCGATTCGAATGTGTGTAAGAACACCAACGAAGATGAATTCGCAAAAAGTTGTGGAAAACAATTAAATATATTGATTAAAAATACTGGTGAGCGAATGGAGCTCATCTAATGTGTCACCATCTTGCTTGACATACCCACGTGACTCTCCAGCTAGACTCTCTTTTCAGTCTTTGTGTGGTTTGTTTTTCAAATTGATTCCATTCCATTGTTTTCCATTTAAACTAATCGAGAAAGCAACACCAAATTCAGCCCGTTAGCCATTTCTGTGTGCAGTCAGCCGAACCGTCATCCCATCATCATAACCGCATGGATCCTACTGTCAAACCTCAGCTGCTTACTTGTTTCTGTAACAGTCAGCGGGAAACAGGGGCCTGAAAAAGTCTGTGCCCTAAAAAGGAGAATGACCACAAATAAAGAACACACTAGTGACACGCTTGTGTTACTGTAGACTCAGTTCTTATCATTTCATCCGAAACATGATTTTTGCTGATAACATTCCATTGGTGGGGTCTCCCGACCCAGTCTACCCTGGTTCCGCCTAGGGTGGTGATGAGTAGATCAGCCGCTAGTCACTACAGCTGGCAACTGGGTGAAAAGCTGGTTAATAGGTAAAGAAAAGGTAAAACCTAAATAATTTAAACTCTTGGGTCACATGGAAGTTTTCCTCACCATCTGTGGATATCTCTATATCAGCACACTCACCATGTGCGGGTGTCCACCTTGTATTTGTACAGCTCGTCCGCCAGCCCATACTTGTTGGTGCTGAAGGCCTTGTAACCTCCGTGGATGTAGACAGCTCGGGTTTTCGGGTCGTACACACTGCTATGGCCGTACCCGCCCTGCACCAGGGCACCGCCCGTCTTCAGGACCTGCCAGGTGTTGGTAGCTGAGGGGTGTGGGGAGGGTAGGGGAACAGGAGGTTTCAGTGAACATCAATCACAGTGGTACCAGCCAATCACAGCAGACAATCTGGTTTATTAGTTCAATCATTGCTTTATGAGGTAGTGGGAATAGTATTCACTTTTGTTCTCTGGAACAAGGGACCTTTCCTTATTTATTCCACTACTAGTGCACACTACAGTAAGGGACCTTTTACATTACATTATTTTCATTTAGCAGATGGTCTTATCCAGAGTGACTTACATAGGTTACATTTTTTACATGTTATCCATTGATACAGCTGGATATTTTACTGAGGCAACTCTGGGTTAAGTACATTGCCCAAGGGTACAGCAGCAGTGCACCAGTGGGGAATCGAACCAGCAACCTCTTGGTTACAAGCCCTGCTCTTTACAACTATGTTACACACATATTCCACTTCCTTTCTCTAAAAGGAAAATCTAAACCATGTTTACTGGGAGACATCCATGCAGAAAAGCTTGCATAGAGAGGGGGAAAGGACATTAATTTAAATTAAAAGCCAAGGGCACATATTTCTCTCCTTAAACTGGAGGACAGTCTGATGAAAAATTCACTTCAGCTGGTTTAACCAAGAGCATTCAGACAGAGCACAGCGTAGAAAAAATGGTGCTTTCTGTGAGCTGAGCTCATTACGAATGCTCTGACTCAAACTGCTACATTCTAAAAGCTGTGAGGGGAAAGAAAGAAAATAATGGTGTTTTTTATACGCAGCTAAATCCACTGTAATGTACAAGGTCACCTGTTACTCTGCCCAGTGACACAAGCACAGTTAGACCAAGTGTTCAACCGCATCCCTAAAAGAGATGAATCGTGAATCGTGGAGTGAAGATACTGAGCAATGGTCACCCACCTGACAGCTAGCCCCAAGCCAGTGTGGGACCATTTTTTTGGGTCCTGAGACAACCCCTTTGCTTAAAATCTTTGGTGCATCAATTGGCTGCTAAAATGTTGCTTGACAGCAGTTCGTTTTAATCTTTTAATAAAGTTCAAAGGACTGTTCAAAGCAGGTGAAATATATGTTCTCCACGCAGTACTATAAGATTACTCAGGCTATGATTTTTTTTAAGACATTCTGAAGCAGCTCATATTATAACCCCACCCTTCTGCTCCATGTATGGTGGATGCCAGTGTGGGCTGGTCTCAGTTCCAGCCAAGCGCAACAGGAGAAGGCAAAACTGATATGGATTTAACATAATCCTCACCAGCCTTGTTCAGCTGGAACCCAACAGCACACAGAGTGTGCCACAAAGTGCCAGCACAATGAAACATGGTGCCTTCATTCTCAGAACCCCGAATCGGATCCTCCCAGCCCCAGAGGTACATCTGATACAGTCAAATGTCACTTCTGTATCACTACATTAATATGTTATAGGTTAGCATTGCTACCACACAGTATCATAATGGAATGTTGCTCTTAAATATCATTATTACACAACAGTATTATTCACGTATACTGCACTTACCAGTTGCTAGGCACTCTAAGTAGGCTACAATAAAACAATTACAGCTACAGGCTTTAATTTAACTTTAATTTATTCAGCTGTATAAATAGAGACCATTGTAAGTGACTGTGGATAAAAGCATCTGCTAATTGACAGTAATGTAATGAAATATAGCTTGATGCCTCTGTTACTAACTGTTGCTGTTCCTGATATGCATTTAGTGGATCTTGTTATAATGGCCTTGTTCATATTTTAGAGCATCAACCAAATTAATTAAGAAAGGAATGTGTACATACAAACCAGAAAAATATTAATATCTGTATTAAACATTTGACTACACATGAGAGGAGGGGGTTTGTATAACACCATAACATGTAGTCAAGTTACTCCCCTCCTCACCTCACTGGGGTCCTGTTATTGCTCGCATCAAGTTCAAAATTTCAAGACCTTAGTGCTGGAATACAGGACAGTGAATGGGACAGCCCCCTCATACCTACGATCAGTCTTCAGACCCTAAGTTTTGTCAAGATCTACACACTGTACACACTACACACTGCAACCATGGGGCAACGGACTGTCCCATCGCGATGGGGTCGCTCCTCTCAGACACAATCCCTGTCTGTGCTGGTCCCTCAGTGGTGGAATGTACTCCCCACCAGGGTCCGGGCAGTTGAATCACTGGTCATCTTTCCGCCGCAGACTGACGACCCACCTCTTCAGACTGTATCTCGGTTCAACCTCAAGCCCCGCCCCCTAATACCTGATACTTCTACTATTGGCTGTTTATTTTATAAGTAGTATTGCAATGTGTTTTTGATTCTGTGATCTAGTGACTGATGTATGGTAGTATGCTTGGCTTCCCTTGTCTAGTCAGGTTGCACAAGTTAATTTGTGGTAGGGCTTAAATAGTGTTATGCTCACATTCACTGGTCTGGAAGTGTTGTTAGCCTGGTCTCTCCAATTTGAATGGATACACATACGTTCTAATGTGCTGGAAGTTGCTGTTGATAACAGCGTCTGCAAAATGGATATAATCTAAATGTAAATGTACAGGCAGTCCCCATCTACTGTACAACAATCCCCTTACACAATGTCGCTGTTAATCCTTTCATGACACAAATTCCTAATGCACAACTGAGAAAGAGGGATTGGGGAGTAAGAAGGAGACAAACAGAAGGAGACAAAGCACCTAATGAATTTCCCCATTGAGCGTGCGTGTTGTCTAGTTCACGCTGTAAATAAACACCTGTCTAAAGACAGCGATAAGTGTTTGGTTGTCACTTCCAAGCCACCACGCCACACCACACCACCACACCAAGCCAGCACATGTCACAATAGTAAGTATGAACATAGTGCAGCATGCATGTATAAATGAAGGGCTTCATGCTGCCACAGAACTTTGTGTTTTTGATTGGACACAGCGAGAGGCACCAGAGCTATGAAAGTACGGTTGGCGAGCAGCCTTAACCCCCCAGAGTCTGCACCCCCAACTCAGTGGCCTCCAGTTTGGAGACCTGTGAGAGGTTAGCTGATTACGTAGTTAGCTAATCATTTAACAACTGTGCAAAGCATACACAGTCACACTTACTCTTAATTGTTACAAACAGTTACTTGTTAGTAATATTATCTAGTCCACAAAGTTAAATGCTGACATCTTTCAAAATGGAGATTTATATATTAACATTACAAAATAAAATATACCTTTATCTTTCTTAATCTGAGTTTTGGTACTGTATGTCCTCATAAAAAGTCCTAACACTATTTCAAGAGGAAAAGAAATAATTCATAAGTGCCTTTCACAGTTTTTATTTGGTGCTTAAGAAGCATTTTTTATTTTACTTTAGGCTACCGGCAGGGTTATAAGCATGCAGACACTAAAGACAAACAAACAAAACACTTTGGCAAAAAGGGAAAAGAACACTGAGACAATGCCCATATACTAACTAGGCCCTATTACAAAGGTCCCATGGCATGACCTCTCACTTCAGAGGCATCTCCCCATCTGAGCTACACAGCAACCATATGAAACCCCGGTCTCAACCATTGCACAGACATAAATCAATTAACCACTACACACAATATTTCATTGATCAAAGCGCCTAGGCAAAACACCTTCCTTACAGACAATCAGATGTTTATTTTATCAATGCCCTTAGACACTTCTTTAACGATTAAAATAAATTTGCACGGAGCACCCCTGCACCAATGAGCGCTTCCTTATCGGAGCGCGAAAAGAGCGCAGAAAAAGCTTCCCCGTCCTGCACCCCAGCTTGCTCGCTCACACCCAGAAGACAACAGGAGTACAGGAACCACCAGTAAGTAGGTACATACATTTAGAAACAGCATAAATAACAGCCAACTAGCAAGTGTTCTGATGTCAAATGTGCGCACTAAAAGAACTCTTACATAGCCGCTTTAAATAAATTGCGATTCTAAATTACAATGTACCGTGTTTCGCGTCTTTCATTGATTCTGTTACTTACATTACAACTTTTAATTGTTATCACAGACTCTAGCTAAACCCCAGACCTACCAGCAAACACATTAACATCATAGAAACAGATGGTAAAGCATTATTTGCGGTTTCATCATGTCATTGTTCATGCGGAGGCGGAAAAGCCGCCGATCCCAGTGACGGACGCGCTGCGCTCCTTCACAAATACACAATGGCTTTTTAAAAATGTACTCCAGAAGTTTGGTATGTTGAATGGATATATGTTGACCATATTTGACTATGGTCAAATAATTTGCTGTAAAAATAAGAGTATGAGCGAAAATAATGATGCTCCAGGAGATTAACTCAACATATGGTGCAGAGGCTCCTGAATTCATTCACTTTGCATACAGAAGAGCTTGTGAGCGCAGTCACAAGTGCAGTGTGTATCTACCTGATCACATGCATCCAGGAGGAGGGTGGCCCATCACCTTGGTCTGACCTCTGCTTTGGCACTGTGTTAATTTCTCTTGTCCTGGTCAACTCGAACACTCTCTTCCACAAGCCAACAGACCTTGTTATCTCCTTTCTCTTCCTTCATGAGATATTCAGTGACACACCTCACAAGATAACACCACTTTAATAGGCTCCCACTGTGATTTTGGCAGAAACCAGAGGAAAGCATCTGGTTGGAAGTGCTGCATCTTTACACAAGCCTTGTATGTAAACTGCTTTGTAAGGGCCTTTGAAATTGTATGAGCTTGATCATTCCAATAATAATTCCCTGGGGTTTAGTTTTCAAAACCATACTGACTGCTGAGTTAAACTGGGGTCCAATTAGACATATACGTGTTAAATAATCACTGTGGGAAAAAGCAGTAATGATTTTCCCTGGGTGTAGGCCTTGGTGGCTTTTCCTAATAATTGCAAAGAATTTATACTCATTTTACCTTCAGGCCATTTTAATTTACTAACAAGATATTCTTTAGCTGAATCCTCTGGGGATGTTTTAGTGGTTGTAAAGCTTGGCTTGAATTGAACGGTTTAATTCCCCAGTAAGGCACTGCTGTTGGATACTCTCATTCTTCCATAAATATTCAGGTGTATTTATGGATAATATGGCAAATGGGAGCCGTTTAATTTGCAATGCATAAGGGTATCTGCTCAGCTAATAATAATTACTATGATTGTCATCAATGTGGTCGACTCTGTCCCTGAGGCCACAGCAGTGACAAGCCTGCATCCATGTGTTACAATGATCAACAGGAGATGGATCTGCACTGATTCTTCTCTCATCTGGATGGGCTGAGGGCAGACAAGGGGAATGAGGTGAGGCCATACAGATGGGGTAGAACTGGTATGCCCATGTGGTACTCACCAATGTTGTACTCCTGCACCTTGCTGATGTAACCGTACAGCGGGCAGTGGCCGAAGATCACCAGCATGACGGATATGTCCAATGCCAGCTGCACCACATGGGCGGAATGCCCCACCACGGCATACTGCTCCTTGGCCCGTGGGCTCACCAGTGCCCACGACTGGTTACGCACATGGAACACCCACAGTTGGCTGGAGATGTTACCCGTTAAGTCATTCTTCCCCCCATACATGTACATCTTGTGCTGAGCGGACGGACAGACAGACAGACAAAGAAACGAGTCCAGAACAAGAGATAGAAACAGACAAGCAGAGAGGGGTGAGTAAGAGGAGATGCCGCTTTCTTCTTCCCAGCGAGCTAACCTGTGTCCCAGCTCAGATGCAATGCTCTCTAAACATTCCTGATGTGTTCCTTCTACATTTAAAAAAACACAGGAAGATAATGACCTCTTCCCTTGCCATCCTCCCCACCTCTGTCTGTGTCACACATAGAACCTTAGTGTTTCTGTAACATTGAAATTATGTTATTACAAAGCTACAGGAAGTTAAAAGACCCTATTTAAACATCCACCACTACCAAACATGTCCACCTCTCACAGAAGTCAAACTCCTGCCACTTATCCCATCCCACCCCATCACCCACCAAACCCCTCCGAATCCTAGAATAGAAGCTTGACAGACCCTTCCCCCAGAGCCTTCCATATGCAAAGACCCCTCATTCCAGCCCCTCATACCTCGTGCAAGACCAGCGAGTGTCCATAGCGGCCTGTGATGCCATTGGCCGAGCGATCCAGCGGGAGCCACCTCTGGGAGCTCAGGTTGTACCTGAAAGGAAAAGAAGTTGAAAGAAGGGATGTGAACATAGGCAGGTTGATCCATACAGATTCAGCATTAAAAAGAGAAGATCACTAATTTAAAAGCAACACCCATTTAGCCCCACCCCCAGGCTCAATGACCAATTAGGCGTGGGGGTGGTACTTACGCTTTGACCATCTGGTAGTCCGAGTGGTTGAACATATAGCCACCAATGACCCACATGATGTTGTCGTGCACCACGGCCTTGTGGGAAGTCCGGCCCAGGCCATGCATGGGGTACTCATGCCGGGTCCAGAAGGAGCGGTTCGTTGGCACAGGAGCAGAGCAGTCAGGACCTGGGGGTAATGGAGACAGCAGGCACACTGCGTTCAGCAACACACACATAATACAGTCACATGCCACCAGGACAATGCAACTGCAAGCAACCTTACTCAAACACACACACACACACACACACACACACACACACACAGTCGGCTGCTACAATACATACTCACACACTCACAATCACTAACACACACAGAGTTCACTACAACTACACACATGCTATTTGCTCATTAATTATTGGCTGACATAGTGTACACCTGCCCTCATAGTCTGTGTCTGTGACCTCACAGCAGGCTCAGCCTATCATGTGTAACCACAGGGAAATGAACCAGCATCACGTACTACACACCATGTCTCCTTATGCAGCAAATACGAAACGGTCACGTCTAACTCAGCTCATTACCTCAAGCAGTGACAGGAAGCACTTGGCAATGGGGTGTAGCCCTGAGTCAAAAATCTGCCTCAAACCTGCCTCAGGCCTTCAACAGCCAATCAGACAGACATCAAGATGCAACGCCCTCGTTCAGCACACAGCCACACATTCCTAACAGAACCTGGCCCTCATTAGGCACGGTGCAGGCAGCTGGGTGGTGATATCAGGCCTGCCTGCAGAGCTGGGGGGATGAGGAGCATCTCCTGTAAGCCCCACCTTAGGGACTGCCAGTCCCCACAGCAACCCCAGGCAGACTGATTTGCCAGCACCGGATAATTTGCAGTTCAAACGTGCGGCCACCACAAAATGCCACAGGGGCTTTTGGTAACATTTAGCTACCCTCCCCCGCTCCTCAGTGGCATAGTGTCCCACATTAAGGACTGTGTCTGACCATTTGCGTTCTTTGCACTCTGCCACTTCAACACATATATGATGACATATGGTAGTGTATGTACTTGACTTCCCGTAGTTTTGTAGGCTCTCTAGTGTCAGATTACCACAAGTTAGCAAGTTAGGACTGCAAAACTATAGTATATATGTAGGCTATACAACTACAAAATTGTACCATATAATGAGACACCCTCTAAATATCTACCCAATATGAACTAAAATAATACACACCGCAAAGTACACATATCAAAACTGAGCGGGAGATGTAGGCTGTGCTGTTGGGACAGAAACCCAGCCAGCAGTCTCTGAGTGCCAGGTTTGCAGGTTTAGGGATGCCCACCTTGCCAGCCCTGATGGCAAACGCATCCCCTGGTGCCGCTGGGCTCACAGATGCCGCGCTCAGGGAAGCCACAGTCAGAGACACAATAGGGGGAGTCGCAGGCCTCACCCCTCCATCCCTGTGCACAGGAGCAGCGCACTGCCCCACCAGGGCTGCTCAGCCGGCACTCGCCATGCCCAGAGCAGCTGCTGGGACAGCTGTTGATCCTGAAGCATAAAAAATGGAGAAAGGCATTATTTACAGCAGCAAAGGTGGGTTTGTGTGTGTGTGTGAGGGTGAACACCATCCATAGAAAGTGTGATTCAAAGGATGCAGGTGTCATGGCAGCTCCATATGCACCAGTGTAGCTTGTCTGTGATGCTAACAGGAGGCTTTGTGGTTAAGGCTTTTTCACTCATTTGGTTAATTTCACTCATTTGCCTTTGCCATCCCTTTCAGAACTGAAAGCCAGTTTTAGCCAGTCATAAGGAAGTCTGAACTTCTGCCAGCAACCCAGATTCATTACAGAAGTTATACCACATCCTTTTCATAAATTAGATAGAGAGAAAATAAATGTGTTCTAGAAAAGAATGTAATAGAATTAGTGAAAGCTTAATGTTGCTTTATTTCACCAGTCCAACTGAGGGGGAAAACCAGGCCATATCCCTGTCCTGGCTTTGAGTAAGCAGGTAAATAATCCCCAACCCAAAGAGGATGACAGCTAGTAGACAAAACAGGTTCTCACTGCTCTTCTGACCACTGCTCCACACTGCCCCTACTGACCACTGCTACACACTACTGCTCTGACCACTGTTCCACATGTCCCTACTGACCACTGCTCCACACTGAAGACTCTCACCCTTTTCCCTCTCCAGAAGATCACAGAATGAGATAGGCCTGTGGCCGAGCCAGCCACACCCCACGTGGGGAGCACAGCAGTGGAGAGACAGGTTAGCACATGGATCAAACTGAGGTGTCTGATGTCTTTTGTCTTCCTGTCCGAGGCTCAGAGGATGAGAGATTCTGAGCACCAAGGCATCACACAGCAGATGATTCTGACATTAGTTCTCCTAAAAAGTGGACATGGAGGTGGCCCTGTCATTGCAGCTACAGGGATTCTGCAGTGTTCAGTAAGGGGAGGGCACAATAAGGAATCCTTTATCCCCAGCATCTGCTTATAATCTGCCCTTACCTGCTCCTGGGGCATGATACAATGGCCATGTATTACAAGACTTCAAAAACCACTTAACTGAAAAAAAAGGGTTTTAATAAAATTAGTCATTTTATTAAATTGATTTTAATAAAACTGTACATGCACTTAGTAAGTCGCTCTGGATAAGAGCATCTGCTAAATGACAAAAATGGAAATGAAAAATCACAGAGTGACTCCAGGCACGCTGTACATCTTTATCAGTCTCTCAGTGCCACTGAGTGGGAATCCAAGCAAGTGTCAAAGAGTGATACACACATCACTTTTTGGGAACTCAGGCTTCCATTCCCCAGCTGAGAGAGGGAACAATGGCTACTGCAGCTTTCAGCTCCATCTCTGTTTATTTAATCAACCACATGCTAGCTGACCCAGCATAACAGCTTTTGTAACTAAGGTCTTGGTAATTAATGTGTTAATATCTGACAGCACAGTCAAAAAAACAACTGCATTTTTAAAGGATGTGGGTTTAAATCTCAGAGAGAATGCTTAGTTGTTTAGAACCAATTAAAAATGTATAAATTTATAACTCAGGGTCACTGATCTGTTGTGCGCTTGGTGCATCCAACTAAATACATTCAATTCATTTTCAGATGCTCACTATTACCAGAAAATCTCAAATTAATGTCACACAGCTAACAGATTCACAAGTTCAGTGAAAAATGTAAATCACTGATCATTTTCCAAATAAGTACAAGCGGTCTGTTTGGAGCCATTGAAAGACGATGCAGACGTGCTGTGGTGACTCCATTGAGCGGGATTCCCGTTCCTCTGGAAGTCAGCCTGATAATTCCGTGATGTGAAGCACTGCAGTACAATGTTAGGATCACGTATCATTAAATATAAATAGGCTATTACTATGCCATCTGTGGATGATCCCGGGAGATTACACCGCCTCCGGTAAAGCAGGGAGATTACAGAGGTGGATTACATTAAAGGGAAACGAAGCACACTCCATGGTAGTCTACAGCTGCTTGCTGCTATCAGCAGGCTCTTGTGGCTGTCCTCAAAACTCTAGGGAAAAAGAATCTCATAACCAAGCCTTGTAAATATCTGGCCAGAAGAAACCAGAGAGGTCATCTCTGTGAAACATCAGTACAGGCATTCAGGAGGCCAGGAGCTCTGACCTCCTCAGAAACGCTGAGATGGAAGTGGGCAGGGGGCTGTGTTCCATTCCTCTCTACTGCAAAACCTACCTCTTCACTTCAGAGGCTCCCTGTGTAAAATCAGGATAACATAGTGCATTCTAATAACACTGACAGTTGGTGCCATTTCCTTGAATTCCAGAAATGACTGAAGCATTCAAAAACACCACCAATCATCGTGGTATACCACCACACAGCTTTAGAATCCCTAGCACGCTGCCCCCACTCCACAAAGCCCCACACATACCCCAAAGGACCCCATTCCTTAAGTGCACCTGGTACCCCAGGAGAAGTGCTTATAGCAGTCATAGGAGTTCTTGTGCTGGTATCCACTGAGAAATGTCTGATATTTTTCAAATGTGCACTAGAATTCTATTGTTTGTATTGCATTGTGTTGTAAAGTGTTTCTAAAAAAACCACAATGTGCTGAAAAGTTTCAACTCTTCCTTTTCCACAGAGCTAAGCTGTCTGTATTCACCGATCCACACATGCAGATGGACTCATCTCAAACTCTGTGGTCCTCCACTCTGTGGCCCATCCTGATAACAAAAGGGTCAGTGGATCTGTACAGGGTGCCATGCACAGTGTCTCAAGAATTCAGTCCCACCAAGGGACACTCTTGGGTTCTGGAACACTGTTTTGAAAGTAAGGAAAAACAAGCCTGATTATTTTTTAGTGGAGTTCCCTTTAAAAGGTAAACAAAAGTTTTCAACTCTGGTAGACACAGGGATGCAAAGGAGCTTGAGCATACGACTGTCAGGGCTCCCGCCCCCTAGCTGTTCTGTTTTTGGGTTTTTCCCTGTCCATGTGCTTTTGTTTTCCTTGTGTTCTAGCCCTGCCCCGCTCTCCGCCTTGTCTCCGCCCACCTGATTGTCTCCACCTGCCTGCCTGCACACCTGCCTCCCATCACCTAATCAGCCCAGCCCTATATCTACCCTGCTTGTCTCTGTGTTGTTTGCCAGATCTTTTCAGTGTTTTCTGCCTGTCTCGTTTCCCGCCTGTTTTCCTGTTTGGATTTTGCTGGTTTTTGCCTTGCCTGTTCCTTGACTACGTTTTTGCCTGCCCTCCTGTCCTGATTGCCTGATCTGCCTGCCTTCAAGGTTTGACCCTGCCTGTTTCTGTTTTTGATCCTTGTTTTTCCCCTTGGACTGCCTACCTGGTATTTTGACCCTGCCTGTTTTTGGACTGCCGGCTTGTTTGACGATTCTGCTAATAAATGCCTGGAATTGGAGCACTTGTGGTCCGCGTCTGAGTCCGTGCCTGAGTCCTGACAACGACAAACTGGATAATTAAATCTACAGGCTTTTGTCATTTTTCTACATCTTATTGTATCTACCAGGATGCTGGAGGCTGCTGAGACATCCACACAGACTCTCTCCAGTCAACTGTGCTATTTATTGATAAGCCATAGAGGCTTGTTGTTGGATGTTTAGAGCTTAACTTGAATAAGCAGTCTTTATTTATTATTTTTTTTTAAATGAACTTACTCTTGACCTAAAGACCTCATAGAGAGCTGAACCAAGAACTGATAGTCATGTAGATCCTGATGTTTATTAGAATTTGACTCATTAAGCAGATTTGCATATATTGCCATGCTTGGTGGGTTGATTTCCTCTAGGAAGGAGCCAGTGGCTGTAGTCTAATCTAGGGCCACAACCCAGCCTTAAAGGTGCTAAGTCTCCACTCACCCACACTGCAGGGGTATACACACACTGACCCTCTGATCCCATGCCCTCCAACCCCACAAACTGCCAATCTACACAATGTGAAAGGGAAAAATTTTCCTCCCTCCCAGTGGAGACTTCCCATTAACACTATGAAACACCATTGTGAGTAGGTAGCCTCAAGCATCGCAAGAGAACACCTCATATTGAACATTCAGCCGACAGCTCCAGCATATCAGCTTTCTGCTCTCTCTGCTGTCTCCACTACGGACCACTTCTCCTTGCTTTCCACAGCCTTCGTGTTCCCGCTGCTGTAGTACTGCAACGTGTTATGGATATTGTGATTTAGTGACTGCATGATATATGGCATTGTATGTACCTGACTTCTTTCTTCTCTAGACTGTCTAGTTCCAGGTTAACACAACTTAATTTGTGGAAGTGCTTGAATAGTGGTGTTTCCTACACTCACTGGATTGGGAGTGTTGTTTCACCAGGTCTGGCACTGGTGCTCTTTTAACTTGAATGGATACACTTCTGTTGACTCGTGCTGTCAAAGAATGTAATGTAAAGTAATACAGTGTATCTCACACCTGCTTCCCAGTGTAATGCCTGCTGCGACAGCCCCTTTGAGAATGGTTCAGTGTTAATAAGACTGAGTGTCTAGGAGAAGTAGGCCTCAGGGGTTGCTGAGTCACGTACCTGTAGGAGATGTTGAACCCAGTGAGGTTGTATGCTGCATCGCTAAAGAAGTGGAGCAGGGTGTACCCAGACAGCGATGTCACCTCAGGGACCATCTCATTGGTGTCATGCTCTGGCACAATCACACCGCTGCGGAAAAGAGAGAGAAAGAAACACGGAAGCCTTTCCATCACTGTCGTCCTCATCACTGACACAGAGACGCATGACAAGGGCTTCCACGACGCAAGACACAAATCTATCCTATAAAACATGCACACACACAAAGTACAACCCAGGGTGAGCAAGGAAATGGAGGGGGGGTTTAGCGGTCAAATGAGGTGACGCACAAACCAAGACGGACTTCTCTGTCACACTCAGAGCTGTTGTGAGCCTCAAAAGACACACGCGTACCTGTGTGCTGAGCACATCTCCTCTTCCAGAGCTTCACAGAGACATGTAGTCCATACAGAACAAACAGCAGACAGAGGGGAACTTTCAAACTCGCCGCATTTTAATTGTGGCCAGCCAAGGGTTCTGGCTAAGATTGTCCCTGTTCATCTTGCAGTCGCCAGCATGGGGCGCCATGGCAGCAGTCCAGTTTGCCATTAATCACCACACAGAAGCCCCTTTCAGACATGCACTGAAAGCCAGAACTTATCTAGCTATTACCCGGAGGAGCTGTATGTGAGAACGCAAATGTCCGAATCAGACAGACTGGACATGAGACGGACCTCACTCTGCCAGCTCCCCAGTACAAAGTCTGTCTAATGTTGGATTGAGTCCATGTGTGAACAGAGCAGGTCATTTTCCGGAGAATTCACAGCGAGCGAGTGGGCGTGTTGATGACGTTTCTATCATGCAACTGGCGCGAAACCAGAAGAATACAAACATCTGCTTCGTACTCTTTTCTGCTTGTCTGTATATTGCTTTCCACTCTTTCTTTGATATTGCGTGTAGAAAAGGGCCACATGTTTCTGTTTCTGTCTTTGTCTTTGTTTGCGCACCACCACCACCTCTCACAGGCACTTGTTTACACCTCAGTTGAAACCTGGCTAAACCGGTCCTGCTGCTACCCTTATCAGCAGGACCCCCACAGGTAACTTGAGGCACAGGCGCACCCCCAAGGACGGCCCCCAGGTCACCATTTGCCCTCGGACCTGCCCGTATCCTTTGGCCACCAATCAGGGCCTCAATAGGGCCAGGGATACGGGACAATATAAAGGTGGTAGTGACCTCCCCCACCTCAGTACCGCAACAATACCTGGGAGGTGAAGAACTGGGGAGACCAAGCCTTTGGGGACCAAGTGTTGTGCTGTTGTTGTGTGCGCCTGTGCCAAAGAAACCACACACACATACAACACAAACCCTCACATCCACCCATTCCAAATCCCCAATAAACAACTGAACCCGGAACCTGACTCCTGTGTCCTGACCGACACCCCACTGTGATAGCAAATTAGCCTGAACCTAGTTACGGGTGAAACTGCCCCCTCAGTTTCATTGCGTATACATCCAAATACATGTTATTTTGAGTCCAAGGATCGTTAAAGAGATAGTTACCTGTAGCTATACTGTCAAAACTTGTCTCTTATGATGATTAATAATGTTGGTTAGTAGTTTATTATCTGGTTAGTAGCTAGCTAAGCTGTAGCTAAGTAATAGTGATAGGTATAGTGAGATAGGTGAACTGGTGACTTAACATTACACAGCGGCCAACAAAAACTTACCTTCCTAATAAATGTATATTTAATAATAAATTATGTGTACCAGTAGAACCATTTGGATGGCTATGTGTGATATTTTTATAGGCTACCCAAAAGTACAATAGCTATGCTCGCCTTTCCTCCTCCATGCCACAGTGAAATGAAAAAAGAAACCTGAAAATACTTCAACTCGCAAATACTTTCCGTGAACTCGTCAATACTTTTCACTCGTGAGAACGCAAGTGGCGTCTAACTGGAAAATACCACGAGGAAATCTGGACGTTTCTAAACTCGCAATTATTTCATGAGACAATGTAACATACTACAAATGTAATGATTAATGGTCGCATACTGGGTACTACACTGAAAAATAGCATGCAGTATACAGTATATACATGTGTAGTACACAGTACACAGTATGCAGAAAAGATCGAAAAATGTATATCCCACAAAAAGACTGTCTCCAGTGTTTATTACTGAATATCTCCAACAGAACGCCCAAAAAACCCCTCCAATGCATCATTTCAATTTTACTGTCTCTACTAAGGCTGTGACGGTAATGATTTTTTCTTCCTGCAGTAATAAAGCAACAAATTACCGCGATTTAGCGGTTTACCCCCTCCCCGGCGCCACCCTCCGAGGCCCGCGCAACACAAACAGCTAACCCATAACGTTTACACATGAACAACTTGTTTATTTTTCTGTAAAATTCTCAGGAAGGCTGATTACAACTTAGAAAGTGATTGCATACTTACAAATATTTCACATTTTAACATTTTTGCATTTTAATTCACATAATTCTGTAGGCTATACAATAATGGCGTCTGAAGCAGCATGAATAGGTAGGCTATATGTAGCCGCATTTAAACAGTTTTAATTATTTTTCAAATCAAATGACAAGTTGGTAAGGGAACATTAGGCTAATGGTTTTTAAACATGCAACATAATTGAACATTCATGATGTCGGTAGGCTATCTACTACAATCACTGCTTGTATAAAGCGCTGCAAAAAATTGAAATGTACTCATTCCTTATTTTACGCTAGATTGGAGAAATTCTAGCTAATTTTAGCTTTGAGGAAACAAAAAAAATATAGCAAATGCTAACTGAAATCTATAAGAAACATAATAACGCAAATGAAAACATAACGAACCATATAAGGTAACACGCGCGCTACATACCATAACAAATAAGTTACATGCGAAAGGGTTAAAACGAAATTTGCCGTTCAGCACATCTGCGTTTGCCACACCTTTCAGTAATTCAGCCAGGTAAATATCCGCGCTGGAATTACGGAAGGAAGTTGCAGTCAAACTTGATTATATGATTAATTTGCGTTAAAACATTAACGTGTTAAAGTTTCCAGATTAATCTCGAACGAGCGTTAACGCATTAACGTTGACAGCCCTAAAATAAATTAATTGCGGTGATGCGGTAATGAGCTCAACCCCGCGGTAGGCATCTCATGACCGCGGTATTGTGGTGATGTGGTTATCCCAGAGTGTAAGACTTTACCTAACAGACTTTATATCTCATTAGTGAGATTTGGTTTCTTTATTAAGAGTGGCTCTCTGACTGATAGATGAGAGATGAGACTCAAAGCAGAATCGCTCCATCAACCACTGAATATTTCAGCCCCAGTGTGATCCACTGAGTCAGGCAATCACCGTGGCCTGGGTTCGATCCTACCAATGTCATCAGTCTGCAATTACTGGGAGCACACAGTCTGCCTGTACAAAGCTGTGCATGAAGTGTCTTCCTCTGACTTGTGTCTGTGCAGACTTTACCTGGGGACTGAAGTGTAAAAAGAAATGGCGGCTCATACCACACTTTCACTCAAGTGTGTTTACTGCAGCGGTTCAGGTTTGAACCGATACTCGTGGGCATGACTGTAGTGCCTTACCAGGGACTGGGGCCCAGAATCTTCTGGTCACCAGTCCAGGTGTCAGACCAACTGGTCTCCATTGCATGAACGCAACCTTCTCTAGGCACAGAACACAACAGCTCCTTTCCCACCAATATACACCACAGAGTGTCCGTGTTGCTGCAACATGTAACTGATGTACCTCAGAACCGAACACAGAGGTGATGGTGCCTATCCAATCAGAAGCCAAAACAGTGAGCCATTACAGCCTCCTTAAGTAATTGCAGACTAGCATAGTGGTATGTATATCTTCCTTAACAAGGAAATGCTAGGTTTAGCTCTAAATTATTTTTTTTTTCTAGGGTCTTGGAGCTGCAATAACTACAATCTTCTTTCTAACTAATTCTTACTCCTTCAGCTATCCCCTACCTCTGAGCTGGTAGAGATGACTTAACTACCATGTAACCTGGAATTTGTTAGTGGAAAAAAAAATTACAGTTGAATATCCCAATTAACCTCCCTGATTAAACTTCAAGTCCTTGATATATAGTTTTCCTGTTGACCTATGATTCTGCTTTACTCTGTATGGATGTAGACTGCTTCTGTAATAACTGTAATCTTCCAATACTCTGCATGACTGTCATTTCATCCATTTGTTTTACTTTTTGTTCTGTTTTTTTCCCAGCCTGGAAATTGCAGTAAAACATTTAAACATGCTCAAAATTGATGACTTACACCAGTCCACCAGGCTTTGCAATCAAGAATACTCACTCTGTAGTCGACGCTCAGAGGGTGTCCAGGAAAAGAAATTAATGCTTGACACTTGCTGATGTGAGTTTCTGTGGAGGCTGCAGAGTAAGGCCTCTTTGTGGTATGGCTGTGATGTGCATGATGCCCCCATTTATTATTAATCTTTCAATCCGTTTATTTCAGACAGCACTACTAAGACGGGTTGGAGCCAGCCTCTCACGCCTGATGGGAGTCATCTGATTTGATGCCAGCTCCGGCACAGCCTAAACTATAAAAAGCCACTTTCGGTGGGCACTGCTGCCACAAGCATCACTTTTGAGCATATGCCAGGGTGGACTGGGACTCTTAACACAGTACTCCTTTGGTGGTATGCCCCTCCATCTTAAGTCCTTCACACCCCCCTACAAAGGGAGGGTCCTACCAGCTCCAGTCTCACCCCTGGAAAGATGGGAGAGGTGTGCAGTTGTTGCCCAACAATAAAGACACCCCCCGAGAATTTGAAAGTCAGCCGTCCAAATAGGACGCACACTTATCAGACCTTCTTCATGTGATGGGATGTGTCCAGGGGAGGGTTGTGTCTAAAATTGGGGGGGAGCTGGCAAGGACGGCAGGGATCAGAGACAGACACAAGTGGGCTGTTCACAGGCAGAGAGATGCACTCCCACGGTTTTTGAGGAGGAAGCAGTTGGAACAACTCAACTTCGGGGGGAAGCAACCATTTTCACATCTCAACCACAACAGGACCTCAGCCTGATGCAATCCAACCAGGAGCCCAGGAACATAGTTGTACCCGGATAAGTACATGACCACCATGCATGAGAAAGATTCAAAAAATGTGCTGGAAAATTGAATGTAAATGAAGTCAGAGGTTCTTAGTGATTTGATTGTTCATGCTGCACTGAGACTGAGGCTAAGGACTGGAGAGCTTTGCTGTGCACGTTAAAGTACTCAAAAAATGGCCAATGTTAAACAGCTGCCACTACTAGAGACAGCTAATTCCTGCAGTCAGTCACTCAGGGGAAGACACATCTTTTCCTGGGCATGCTTCTTCCAGAACAAAATAAAAAACCTGGTGGTGTGAACATAATCACTCCCACTATGCCTGGGACCGAACATAAAATCTCTTTCAGACTCTGTTACAATCTAATCTGACAGCCCAGGAGGCTGAGAAAGAGCTTCAGACAAATTTGATTTGGCAAGAAGGCTTGCTGGGTATCTCACAGCACAAGAGAAACCAGCTCTTCCCAACTCTGCTTGCCATCTGAAACTGGTGATGAACAGCAGTGTCAGCTCCAATATAGCTGCTGTGACATACCAGTATCCCTCTGGCAACACCCCGCTGGCTGTCAGGCTACTTCACTGAAAGGGGTTGTGGGAGTTTACAGATTGACTCGGATACAAACTGGTCAAAAGCAAGCCTCTTACATAGAAGGCAGGTTCACAGAAAAGGAGATGACAGAAAAAGAACACAAATTTTTTTAAATGAAGACAGAACAAAAACAAAGTAGGTGTTACCTTACTTCCAGATATGATTTCTCCCAGATATTTCCTATTTTGCTGTTGTACTAAAGGATGCCCTTTAAATAATAAATATAAATATCCCAATGGTAGCTCCCATTCACAAACGTTTAGTTTATCTGCTTAGCAGAAGCTCTCATTTGCATTGTACAGTTCACAGTTAATACATGTTGTCCATTAACACAGCTACAGAGGCAAGGCAGGATAACAGTAGTTGCCTACCAGTGAAATTAAGTGGTAACCTTTGGGTTACAAGCCCTGCTCCTCAGCCCTACACCACACAGCTACTTCACAGAGACCTGTGAAACAGACTGAGCCTTTCTGAGAGGTGGCCAACACTGTGGTAACACTGAAAAACAGGAGTGGGGAACTATGGGCTTGAAACATGAAAGGGGAGGGTTTTGGATCAGATGTCAAAAGGGGAGTGCCAGAGCAAAGTACCGCTGTGTTGAACACGTGGCCACTTTCTAACAAACAGACACTGAGACAGACAGTTCCCTTCCAGTGGAGGCCTCAGGCTAACTCAACAGGGAGTGTAGTCACACTACTTAAGTAATGAAATTAAGAATATTATCTATTTAACAACCAGCCTTGCGAGGACTTTAACAGCTGTTGTTTTTACATATTATCTAGTACAGCTGTGTATAGGGTTGGGTATCGTTTGGGTTTTTTACCATACCAGTGCTAAAGCGATACTTTTAAAATGGTGCCGGTGCCTAAATGGTGTCTGAACCGATACTTAAAAAAGCACAAAACAAAGGTTGACGACATTAAAGAATGGCTTTTTTATATTGCTAATATCACTTGTATTTATATGTTGGTTAACTTACCTATTAGCTTTGAAAAACACATCACATATGTTTTCACTCTTTATCTTTGTAGCCATGTGCT
The DNA here is from genome assembly GCF_013368585.1 of Megalops cyprinoides. Taxonomy (NCBI): domain Eukaryota; kingdom Metazoa; phylum Chordata; class Actinopteri; order Elopiformes; family Megalopidae; genus Megalops; species Megalops cyprinoides. Next base: position 29,469,730 of record NC_050600.1, read on the forward strand.
TCTATCTACCACATGGAAGCAGCATAGTGCTGTTGCTGTGATATCAACATTGAATAGATACGAGTGGCGTTTTTTCCCCTCGGAAGCATTTCACATGGCCTCGGAAAACTGGAGGTGTGCTCCCGCATCAGGTATGACTAAAGGAGAAAAATACTGGAAGAAATGTAACGCCACATGCCTGGGATCACTATATGGTTACGTTATATGGTTTTATGGTTCGTTATGCTTTCATTAGCGTTATTAAGCTTCTCATAGTTTTCACCGCTGCATTTGCTATATTTTTAATGTTAAATTGCTGTTTCATCAAAGCTAAAATTAGCTAGAATTCTTTCCAGTCTCATGTTCTAATCACACCAGTGTTAGCATATGCGCTAAATGGTAAATGACACCGGTGTGACCGTACTCACGAAAGGGGTAGTGGCACCGAAATGAAGGACCGAAATCTGGGGGACCATATTGGCACTGGGTTTCGGTACCCAATCCTAGCTGTGTATTTGCTGAGGCAAGTCTCACTGAACGGCTTGATCAAGGGAGCAAGCTATGCGGCACCTGGGTCTCAAGCCTGTAAACCCCCTGATTAAACTTTGGGTTTCTCCTGGTTCTGTTTTCAGCGGGAGCACCGTAGCACCCAGCATTTGTGGAGAGAGGGCTCGTACAGAGCAAATTGATTGGCACAGTGCAGTAGACTGCATACCTGAAGGCGGCCAGCAGCGGTGCATAGATGGAGTCTCCGTCGTAAACATACAGGTGGTCCCAGCTGCACTCTGTGGCAAAGTGGTTGAACCGCAGATGCAGGACGGTGTTTGGCCTGGAAGGGACAGGAGAGGGACCAACCTTACCATTATGGTCCAATCACAATGGGCAGTCAAGAGGACTGTGCTGACAGGATTCGGGCCATCACGTCTCCATAAGCCACCCCTGAATCATATTTATTTCAAAATGCAAACAGCACATGATGACATTTTTTAAGTACCAATGTAGCACACAAACACAAAAAGCATGAAGAGTTTGAGCACGGAAAAAAACACTATACAGGACAAAAGAGTGATGAAAACACACACATAAACAGCTGTAACAGAGTGAAAAACTCATTTTTTCAACATTCATTTACTACTGTTCATGATACTCTGCAATAGGAATCACAATCAGGCCATTTGCATTTATTTTTACATTTGATTGTTTTGTAATCAAATGTATTTACATATTTACTCATTTCACTGTGCAATTACTTACTTTTTCAATTATCAGCACTTTATTGCTTTAATCCACTGTGACAGGTTCCATCTTCCATGGTACAGTACTGTGCAGCCATGGTGATATATTAAATACCTGCTGTGGGATAGTATTCTGCAGCAGGACCTGCTCACCAATGTAATTAATATCCTCTAGATAGAAGACCATAATGTGCACTAATGCATATTCCAAGAGACTTACAATGGAGAAGGTTAAAAGAGAGGTTTAATTTTTTTTTTTTTGATGGATGAGGTACCATGGCTCAGATCTAGCATATGAGGCCTCACATCTGTAGGAGTCAGTGTATAATTTTTGAGTGGAAAGAACAGACCTTCATGATGTCTCATGCAAATGAACAAAATATATGATTATTACCAGAACCTTTACATATATAATGTGAAAATTGCTTATGTCAGACTCTGAACACCCTGACATTTTTGATCATCAGTTGAACTTCCAAAGTTCTGCTCTCTCCAGATAACCTGTCATACATATTCATTATCAGTATTACCACTGCTTGTTTGGTTTTGACTGCAGTTGCTATTGTTTTGTGCAGAAATCTTGCAACAGCCAATCATTGCCTACATTGCACCTATACTGTTATGACAAACGTCAAAGATAAATGGTGTGGTAGATCAGGTCAGATAAATATATAATATATCAATGTATCGGTTTCTCTCCCAGAGCCCAGTTTCAAATAAATGGAAGCAATGCCAAACAATCTGTACAAAATCACTGCCCAAAGCATCACCCATCAAGAAGACTGATGCTGACCATATCAAACAAGCACTATATTGTTACCAATAGCTAAAAATGATGTTGACTGAACAAATATCTGCCCTCTCTCGCCCTTTGATGTGGATACTGAGGGGAGCTGAACCTGATAATGAACTTGAACATGGATCGCCCACAACTGTAACAGTGCTCTGTGAGAAAGTAGAAAATTTAATACCATAGATGACGGTCTATATTAAAGGCACCAATGTGACCAGTGATATCAGAATGTCTGTACACAGTTTTACAGCTTAATGGACAAAACAGTAATACTAACAGCCTATGATCTATGATAACGCTAAGTAATGAGCAGTCTGCACATGTAAATCCATGGAAACTGCAATAATGCAGCAAGGTCACAGTCAGTCTACATGTGTGTAGCTCTGCTCTATGGAAACAGCAGTGATAAGCAGTCTACATATATGTAATGGCACTCCATGGAAACAGCAGCAACACAGCACTGATAAGCACTCTACATTAGGGATGAAAGGGTTACCGGTTTCACGGTAAACTGCGGTAAAATTCCTGACGGTTAGTATAACCGTTTCAAATTTTACATTTTCAAATTTTGCTACATATATTTTTCATACCTTAAAATTGGGGTAAAATGGACGTGTTGAAGTGCTTGTAGAGTCCATGTTTTTTGACAGATTGCTTTCAAATTTGGAATGTCATTTCAGCAAGGCTTGTCATTGTGCACAAGAAATTTCAGAATGACTGATACAACAGTGAATGATATTGGCTCATTTGCATGTCAATTAGTAAATGGGCAATATAGCATGTCCAATTGACATTACCTGAATGCGTTTGGACTGTGGTAGAAAAACCAGAATACATTCATTTACATTCATTCATTTAGCAGACGCTTTTATCCAAAGCGACGTACATAGGTTACAGTTCTTTACAATGTTATCCATTTATACAGCTGGATATTTACTGAGGCAACTATGGGTTAAGTACCTTGCCCAAGGGTACAGCAGCAGTGTCCCAGCGGGGATCGAACCGGCAACCTTTCGGTTACGAGTCCTGCTCCTTAACCACTATGCTACACTGCCGCCCAGAGTATAGAATACCCAGAGGAAAGCCACATGAACACAGGGACAAGGTACAAACTGAATGCAGACGCACCCCGAACTTGAAACCTCCATAACGTTAGGCAGTAGTGCTACCCATTTGCACCACTGCACTGCCCCCCACTACATATACGTCAAGCTTAAACATAAGCAGTGCCATAAAATGCAGTGTGCCTTCTTGGGACATTGCAATGAGAAGTGCCAATGCTGTTGGAGGAGTGCAATTTTTGGGTATTTGAAAAAATTCTAAATCAAGGGAAAAATGGCAGAGAACATACCATATTAGCTGAATAGAAAATGACCCCTCATTTTTAACACCTTTTTTTTGGCAAAAGACTTTTTGAACATCAAATCTTATTTATTTAAAGAAATAATTTCATTTGAGACCACCAGGCTTCTAAATAGCTTCATACCCCAGGCTGTGAAGATCATGAACACTCTTGATCCCCCCCCCCCTCACTGAACCATTAATCCCCCTATAGGACCAGACAGACACTATTCTGCACTAGTGCAATCCATTTCATGCTGCACCTGGCACTTTTTGTACAGACAAAAAAAGATCATTTATTGACAGTACATGCTGCTATTCCCCTCCAACTATACCAGAAAGACATGCTGCCATAGAGTCATGCTGCTATTCCCCTCCAAATGTTTACAAAACTGAGTGTATTGTTTATGGATATATGTTGTTTTAATTCTCTTTGTAATTTATATACACTGTTGATATAGGAGAAACTGCATTTCATTCTTGTGCGTGATAAATTGACAATAAAGGAAATCTCAATCTGAAATCAATTTAATAAAATACACTGAATAAAACAAGGTATTCTGATATATTTTCTACATCTGTTAGATGAAATTACCACATTTAAATAAAAATAAAAATAAACTAGTCTATTGCGATTTCTATTACCACTCAACAATCTCAGATAAATGGCACCATCTGCTGTTCTTAATGTATAATGATATTAAAAAGTCTAGTCCACCCATGTAAGACAACCCCACTTTTCAGATGTAATTTCTTAAGTAGAAAAAAACACTGTCTAACATTCAGGCCAATATGGAAAGTCCAAGTGTTCAACAGTATGTAGTGTATTAATTGTGGCAATAGGTCAAAAGGTGCAGGAGATGTGCCTATTTTAAGTGCTACAAACTAATTGTATCTTAGCAGCCATGCTAATGCTAATGACCTACAAAAAATTGGTCAAAATATCTGCTTTTCTTTGTGTGGTCTGTGCCTTGTGACAAACACAAAATGTCATTAAAAACTAAATACATGGACACATGGGTGTTTAAACCTGTTTTTCAGTATAGCACCCCAAAGTGGCAAAATTTCACTAAACTTGCTGTGTGGCACCCAAGCCTAATTGTAAGCATGTGTATCGACTTTTATGCCAATTAACAAAAGCATTGCAGAGATATGGCCACTCTTCCTTTATAGCGACTTCACGGGTGAATTAAATGTGTTTTTGACAAAATCAAAGATGGATGAAACACAAAATGGCTGATGTGGAGGTTTCATAAGTTCCACATAGGATACTTAACTTCAATGATGCACACGAAATTTAGTTGAAATATCTGCTTTTCTGCCAGAGTAATGGGTATTTTAATGATTTTTTAGTGGTATAGCGCCCCCACCAAATTTCATAAAACTTGGTGCATAACCAGTATTGCTAATACCATCAAAGTGTGCCAAGTTTGGCATCACTCCAACAAAGCATTTCTGAGATATGACTCACTTCCTGTTTTGGTGTCTTTGCCATGGAATTTCATTGGACGACAGCGGCCGTATCATTTGCCCTAGCAAAATTCTTTGAATAATTTTTGGTCAGAACCCTCTGTAGATACGGACCAAATTTGGTGGTGATAGGATCAATGTTCTAGGACTAGTTCGCAAAAGTAGATTTTTCGAAGAATTGAAAATATTTTTTTCCCCAAAATCCATTACAGTGGATGACTCAATTCATCATGACCCAGGGATTCAGTGGAAATAAGGATTACCACTCTAGGACAAACTTTTCAAAAGTTATAAGCAAAATGTACTCTGAAATTTGGCCTGTTGGTGGTGCTACAGGGAATGATGGATTGAGCCCAAATTTGGTGCCTGGATATCTTGGACTGTGCTCTATGAGGGTGCCAGATTCCACCAACATCCACCTAGGGCTTCTATGGCCTGCCATAAAAAAACCACTGAGAAAATGATAATACCAAGATGGCCGAAAAACAAAATGGACGACACACAGGTTTCATGCTTTCCCAGCTAGGGTCCTTTACTGTGATGATGCACAAGAAATTTGAATGAAACACCTGCTTTGATTCCAAAGTGATAGGCATTTGATTTTTTTTCTCTGTTTTTCTGGTATAGCGCCCCCATGTGGCCAAATTTAATGAAACTTGGTGGGTACCCGATATTGCCCCTGGCAATAAAGTATACCAAGTTTGGTGTAACTCCAACTAAGGGTTGCTGAGCTATGGCTCACTTCCTGTTTTGGTGTCTTCGCCATGGAAATTCATTGGATGACAGCAGCCACATCGTTTGCCCTAGCAAAATTGTTTGAATAACTTTTTGTCAGAACCCATTGTAGATGATACGTACCAAATTTGGTGGTGATAGGATCAACGGTCTAGGACTAGTTCGCAAAAGTAGGTTTTTTGAAAAATTCAAAATGGCGGAAAATCCAATATGGTGGACTTTAACGCCAATGGGTGCATTCGAATCGTCAAGACCCAAGGATTCAGGTCACAGATCACAACCATAGGACGAACGGATCAAAAGTTATAAGCAAAAATGTACCTTAAAGTTTTGGCCTGTTGGTGGTGCTACAGAGTTGAATGGATTGACCCCAAATTTGACACCTGAATACTTTTGACTGTCCTCTATCAATGTGCCAAATTTCATAAAAATCCATCAAGGGGTTCTATGGGCTGCCATAGACCACAGGCAAAAGTATAATAATAATAGTGAAAAATTCTAACAATTACAATAGTAATTGTCAGAATTTTTATAATAATAAATAATAATTTCTTATCTGCAATATGCACAAAGTGTAGTTACCTCTCATGGCCACATGGTGCCACCTTTAATGTTAATGCACTTGATATGGTTTTCATATGTTTACATATGTTTGTATTGGCTATGTTATTATTTTAATGTTTATGCAAACAAAAAGTGCATAGTGCTGCTAATTTTATTTGTGGTTTTCAATATAAAACTTGGTGAAATGATTTCAGTTTGTGTATCAGTACTTGTTGAACATTTTCAGCACATTTTAACAATACCGCAATAATACTGATAACCGCAATAATTTTGGTCACTATAATCCTGATATTAAATTTTCATACCGTTTCATCTCTAGTGTACATGTGTGTAACAGTGTTCTATGGAAACAGTAGCACAGCAGTGATAAGCAGTCTACATGTGTGTAACGGTGCTCTATGGATACAGCAGTAACACAGCAGTCATAAGCAGTCTACATGTGTGTAACGGTGCTCTATGGAAACAACAGTAGCACAGCAGTGATAAGCAGTCTACATGTGTTTAATGGTGCTCTATGGAAACAGCAGTAGCACAGCAGTGCTAAGCAGTCTACATGTGTGTAACGGTGCTCTATGGAAACAGCAGTAGCACAGCAGTGATAAGCAGTCTACATGTGTTTAATGGCGCGCTATGTAAACAGAAATAATGCAGTGCACTGGATTTGACACCATCAAGATGAGCAGTGCTATTATCAGTCAAAACGTGCAATACAGAGAAAACACAGTCATGGCCGCAGCATTATCACAGGAGTACTCACTGTCCCTTGATTAGCCAGGTGCACTTGGTCTTGTACTTGTAGTTCCCTGGTCCGTCAGTTAGGAACCCAGAGGGGTCAGTCAGTCTGAAGAGTGAGAGCAGGAACAGTCAGAGCACACCAAACCACTACAGGCTAAACACCATCTGCTGCTCAACACCTGAGGGCTGTGGGTTCAAATCCCAGCAGGACAGAGTGTACTAGCATCCTTGTGGTGGACAAGGTGCTTCATGTTGATAAGCTATAAAAATGGGTTACAGAAGGGTCTAAATGTATGTTGGTGCAGAAGCAACTATGGGTAAGGGTATCCACTAGCAAAATAAATAATGAGACTACCATTACAGTCATGATCATCACAAATGTTATCGTTATCATTATTATCATCAAGTAATCATAGTAAGAGTCACATTCACCATCACAATCACCTTTATCATCACCATCACCATTGCCATCGTAATCTCCATCATCATCATAACCACCATAACAATCATCATAGTAAGAGTCAAAAATCACCATCACTATCAAAATATTCACTTAGTAAGCATCACTGAAGATATGCTGACAGCAACAAAGGTAAGAGCACCATCTTTGATGAGTACTTCTCTGCACTGCAGACAACTGCTTGGAGACCACCTGCTTGTAGGCAGGCATTGGAGTGACCGGCAGAGGAACTGCATTTACAACACAAATCATACTGTTGAGAAAAGCATGAATGAGAGTTCCCTGCAGTCCAGATGACCACTGGTGGGGAAAGTGTGCTTCTGAGCTCTCACTGACAGCCCAAATCAGAGACAGCCCACTCAGTTCTCCTAGGGATGCCTGCACATGCTGGTTTTTTGTTCCAACCAAATTCTCTGTTGCTTAATCAGTCTAATGAGTTAATTATCTCTACACAGCAATACCTGCACATCTCCCAGAATGTACTGCAGTAAATCCTTCCTTGATCATATGGCAGAAGTGTGTATTTAATTGTCTGTAATTAATCATTTTTAAACTGTAAACTGCAAAAGAAAATGAGTAAATGACAGGACTAATTCATGAGGCATAGAAAAACATAACAGGTTGGCCCTGCTACATTTGAGAGAGAGGCGAGAGACAGGTTTATGTTGACAGCATGCACAGGACCTGGCTACTGTAGTGCCACATTTTTCCTGCACACAGCTTTACAGCGGCATGGCCTGAGGGGTGGATGGACACTGTCTCACAGTGGGGGGACTGCACACTGGGGACTCCAGATCTCTGGAACAGGCTAAGAATGAGGGAGGTTCTACCATCCAATTGTAGCCAAAGATTAAAGCTGATCCCTGAAAGAGGGAACGCTATGGCCTATCACATTTGTTGGCTACAGCAGAGAAGGCCTGGGACTGCTGGGTGTCAAGTACTTACAGAGGTTCCCTCAGAGAGTAAAACCCAGAGAAAGCTTGTTCAGATGTAAAAAGCGGATGTAAATCAGCCATATTGTGTGTGCTTGGGACCTGCAACTTTAGATTATTCCTAGAGTTCATTTTAAAGCACTTAGTGACATCTTCCAAAGCTTTAAAACTGACTTTCTTGTAATAATTAGATGCACATGTTGAATGTATCAACAAATAATTTTTGTTAGACGTCAACCCTAGGTGCTCTTTAGATACATGGGGACTAGTGGGAAACTACAGGCTGGCAAAGACTACAACATGCATTTGCTATATGCAGCAATGTCGTCCAGGTCAGCCGTAATAAAATTTGCTTATGTTGAACACAGAGACTTTTTATGTATAACTACCCTAAAGAGAAAACATACTGCCATACTGACAATGTCCGGAGAATCAGGTCCGGACATTGCCCGGAGTTGCCCTTTCACACATGTAGCAGACAACAGGAGATTGTCGGTGTCAAGGCCCGTCCACATTTAAAGCAATTCGCTCATCGCCCTCCACACAGCAAAACACCTCACAAATTTCACTTGACAAATTTGGTGGGGGGGTAAGTTTGGCTATCCTGTTAGTAGCAAGTGTAGTTGTGGTGCAGTGACGTAGCCAGCAAGCAATTCAGCTAACTTGTGAAGTCAACTGTGATGAAATGGCGTAGACATTGCGTTGTGTATGCTCTCCACCAATTTAATTACCTCCCGTTTTTTGCCGTTCATGTTCTGAATACAATAAGGTCACCCAGACATCGTAAAATCATATAAATGTTTTCATGCCAACGTTAGCCTGGCTATCCCAGCAATCTGTGGTGTCCGAAAATGTTAGTGGTTAGCCTATCACCTAGCTTAGAGTGTTTAAATGAAGATCTACAGGGGTCTGTTTGTCTCAGTTAAGTTAATGTAACATAGTAATAACAAATCGTGTTGATGTAGATACAAATGGTTACCCATACATATTTTAATCATATACGTCATGTACCAAACACATCACACGCTGAACTGATTGGTTCTCACGTGGTTCTCATTTGCATAAAGTTGGGATTTCGCCATCTCAATTTCGCTTGCTTCTGAATGAGAGCGAAGCAAAATTCGTTGCAGTTCCCCTGCAATGATTTTTGCGTCGCTCATTCAGGTAGTATGGGGGCAAAATTCGCTCTGATTTCTCACTCTGATTAATGTTTATTCAGTTGGAAAGTCTATCCTCTTGGCTCAACTCTCTTGGCTCAGTTATCAAATCACATGGCTTCTCCTATCACTGCTATGCTGACGACATCCAACTCTTTCTCTCTTTCCCTCCCTCTATCTCCCAGGTCAACGAAAGAATGCCTCTGCATGCCTGGCTGACATCTCCAAATGGATGTCATCCCACCATCTAAAGCTGAACCTCAGAAAAACAGAACTGCTCTTCATCCCAGCCAGCCCTTCCCCCCTGCATGACCTCTCCATCACCGTCAATGGCACCACAATACCATCCTCTCAGTCAGCAAAGGGCTTGGGCGTCATCCTCGACAGCAACCTGGACTTCAAGGAGTACATTGCTCGCACGTCACGGGCCTGCCGATTCCTCCTCCACAACATCAGGAGGATTCGTCCGTTCCTGACAACATACGCGACGCAGCTCCTTATCCAGGCCACAGTTCTCCCTCGACTGGACTACTGCAACGCTCTCCTCGCAGGCCTCCCAGCCTGTACCACCCAGCCTCTCCAGCTCATCCAGAATGCAGCTGCCCGACTAATCTTCAACGTCCCCAAATTCTCCCATGTTACTCCCCTGCCGAAATCCCTCCACTGGCTTCCTGTCGCTGCCAGGATCAGATTCAAGACCCTGACCCTCGCCTTCTCTGCAATCAACAGGACAGCCCCTGCCTACCTCCAAGAACTCATCCAGCCCTACACACCAGCCCGACCCCTGCGCTCAGCAGCAACTGGACGCCTCGCTCCTTGCATGGTCAAGGCAGGAGGTGCTCGTTCTGCCAGACATCGGCGTTTCACCTACATCGCTCCCCAGTGGTGGAACGAACTCCCTGTCCCGCTACGGACAGCTCCTTCACCCCATTCCTTCAGACAGGGCCTGAAGACGCACCTCTTCAGACTCTACCTGGACTGACCCAGCACACAATTGCTGCCCCCCCCCCCAATCAGTGCTGTCATAAATTGCTGTGCTTTTTAAATTGTGCTTTTTAAATTGTTTCTTGTTGCCGCCTTTACCCTGACGCTCATTGCGCCATTTGAAGTTGTTGGAAGTTTGCCGTTTGAAGGTGTATCGTATTAGTTGCCCTATAGGCTGTAATTGTACAAATCTGATAGTACTGTGTCCTCAAACAGACCTTGCTCTCATCTGAGAACTGTCTCATTGTGGAACTGTACACATCCTGTCCCCGTACTGTCGCTATACTTACTGTATGCACTTTTGTAAGACGCTTTGGATGAAAGCGTCTGCTAAATAAATAAATGTAAATGTAAATGTAGCCACCTCTCTAGGTCTGTAGTCACCACTCTACCACCACTCTACCACTGTAGTCATCTTGAGCAATGTCCCGCCCACAGCACTCTCTGATTGGTTACACGCCATGAGTAATAGCCTATCAACACTGAAGGCTACAGTGCCACAGACGGGCACAGAGGAACACATTTGCAGACTGGAGCAGCTCTGGTGAGTGAGCGAAGCTGTGTTTCGAAGGTATGGAAGCAGATATTGCCGAAGTTGCGAAAAACATCACAATCCTCTACGCTGAAGTTGCAAAAACACCACAATCATATGATCTATTTCTACAATGACAAGCATGCCCAGTTTCCAAGTTAGACTGAAAATGCCTAAATAATGCACTTTGTTGCAGTGATATACAGCTAACTACAACAAGATAATAGAGTTTATTTGTAGTGTTAGCTATATCTTTGAGTAACATAGGAGCCAGTGCAACTGGAACTTATTTTAGCAACCATATTGCGAACGTAACATTACTCGCCTGTATGAATTGGTGTTTTTACATGTTATAGGTAGCCAATGGTCATAATAATGTAAGGTAATATTGAGTCTCGAAGAGCTAACTTGAATGCGATAGCGAACGTCAACAAGTTAATTTGTTGATCCATAATTTAGCCAGCTGACTAGCAAAAAAATTGATAGGCTATAACATTATTTCTTGCACGTCATACTCTCAGTCTCAACCCGCGGGGACAGGGGGAGGGGGGAATAATCACACTCAAGTTTGGACCAGCAAAATGGACTAAGTGTGAAAACAGCCTAACAGAACATATGCACGTATGGTCTTTCTGGATTACAGCTCTGCTTTCAACACGATCCGGCCAATGAGGCTGACTGTGAAGTTGGCAGACCTTGGAGTGCCAACACCCACCTGTAACTGGATTTTGGATTTCCTTCCAAACAGACCACAGGTGGTGAGGATGGGCAATAAGGTCTCTGCTGAGCTCACAGTCAGTACAGGAACCCCCTCAGGGCTGCTGCCTCAGCCCCAAACTGCCCTGTACACTTATGACTGTGTTTCCATCCAGAACAACAACATCATTATTAAATATGCAGTTGACACGACCATCCTCGGCCTCATCAAGGGTGGGGATGAGTCACCATACAGGGAACAGTTTAACAAAATCATTGTCTATGGAGAGGACAATGGCCTTGTTCTTAACATAGAGAAAACCAAAGAACTCATTCTGGACTTCAGGAGGAGAGCCCTCCCCTCTGCAGCCTCTCACCATCAAGGGAACTGAGGTAGAGCGGGCTGACAGTCACAAGTTTCTAGGCCTTCACGTGTCAAAAAACCTGAGTTGGGCCATAAACACTGTGACAACATTAAAGAAAATGGAATAAGCTCCCCGCCAATCTGAAAACCTGCACAGACTTCCATATTTTCTCTCGTGAAGTTAAAAAATGGATTTTAAGTAACCAGTCTTGTCAGCATTAATTCGACATTCTGATGACCTGATTTTATCATTTTGGATATATGTATGTAATATTTTGATATCTGTATTCTGTCATGTGTTTATTCCTATGAAGTGTGTTATTGTGTGTCTGTGTATATGTGTGTGTGTATATGTGTGTGTTTCTGTGTGCGCCTGTGTGGGTATGAAGGATGTTGGCCTATTTGTAGTGGTGATGTTAGGTTTTGTTTTGTGTTTTATTGTTTCCTTCACCTGCCCAGGGACTGCAGATGGAAATTAGCTAGTAGCTAAATCTGGTACAAAGCATCTTTCCTCTTTTTGAGGTTAATGTGTTTTGTACATGGTCCCTGATATAAATAAATGCAATAAATAAACAGTGAAGAAAGCACAGCAGTGGCTTCACTTCATCAGGCTGCTGAAGAAGGCCGGACTCAGATGTCAGCCCCTCATCCAGGCCTACAGAGGACTCACTGAGAGCGTTCTCACCAGCAGCATCACTGTGTGGTTTGGAAACACCACCCAGGCTGAGAGGAAACGAGCCATCAAAACTGCAGAGAGAATCATCGGCTCTGACCTCCCCTCCATGGACACACTCTACACACAGCGCTGTAGGAGAAAAGCACAGAGCATCCTCAGTGATTGACATCACCCAGCTCACTCTCTGCTCAGGTGGAAGAACTCAGGATACAACCTGAGACACCACAGCCCAGAGAGCATCACCATTCACAAGGCATGCTTCCACAACAGCCTTTTTCAAGCCACTGTCAGAATGACTGCTAAGGACATCAAGGCGGGAAGGAAATACCATGCCCCCCACCTCACTCACACCATGGACACTTAACACCTCACAACACTCTTGCACCTTACGGACTGGGTTTTAGTACTCAACTACCTCACCCCCCCCACAGAGTCTTCCACAGTCCATTGGTTTGTCTTGGGTTGTGCAATATTTTCAACAGTGCAATAATTTACTGTGCAATAATTCATAGTGTGTATTTGTATATAGTGTGTACAATGTGTATTTATTCAGAGTGTGTATTTTTTATACAGGTGTTTATTACTTATTTCTTATGCTGCTTTTAATTGCCTCTCTGTTTTTTTTTTTATATAAAAAGCTGACTGAGCTACACACAAAAAATCCTATGCACCTGTACTGTTCTGTACCTGTGCAAATGGCAATAAAATCTGTATCTTGAATCTTGAAAAAGGTAAACAGCCTGAGGACTGCGTCTCCTACAGGCTAATATCTTTACTAGATGTGGATCTGAAACTCCTCTCTAAAATACTTGTGATACGATTGGAAGGCTTACTTCCTCTGCTTATTAATGAGGACCAAACTGGTTTTATTAAAGGTTGTAATTCATGTAACAACAGGTGCAGGTTACTGAACACAGTCTAGTTTTTTCATCAGCAGTCAATAGATGGTCTGGTTGTTTCACTGGATACTGAGAAGGCATTCGATTGTGTTGAATGGCCCTACGTTATATACGTTACATAAATTTGGTCTAGGTGAAAACTTTATTAGATGGATCAAGTTACTCTATAATAATCTTGTTTCTGCAGTACTTACCAAACGTTTGCGATCTCCCAATTTCCACATTTGGAGAGGTAAAAAGCAGGGCTGTCCTCTCTTACCTCTACTGTTTGCCCTAGCCATAAAGCCGCTCGCCGAGGCAGTTAGGATAAACCCTGACAAACATGGCCTAACCATTGCAGACAGACAGCATAAGATTACTCTTTACACTCATGACGTCCTAATCTTTCTAACTAAGCCTGAGGTGTCCATTTCCACTCTTATTGAGACCATCAAAAAGTTTAGTGCTTTTTCAAGTTACAGAATAAAACAAAAACCTCAAACTTCATCTTCCTTCCCTTTCAAATGGTCCCCAGTGGGCTTCGTATACTTAGGAATATATACACTCAGTGACCACTTTATTAGGTACACCTGTACACCTGCTCGTTGATACAAATTTCTAATCAGCCAAATATCTGGCAGCAACTCAGTGCATAAAATCATGAAGACATAGTCATGAGGATCAGTTGCTGTTCAGACCAAACATCGGAATTGGTAGGAAATCTGATTTAAGTGACTTTAACCATGGGATGACTGTTAGTGCCAGACGGGGTGGTTTGAGTATCTCAGAAACTGCTGATCACCTGGGATTTTCTTGCACAAAAGTCTCTAGAGTGTATAGAGAATGGTGCAAAAAACAAAAAATATCCAGCAAGCGGCAGTTCTGTGGGCGAAAATGCCTAGTTAATGACAGAGGTCAAAGAAGAATGGTCAGACTGGTCCAAGCTGACAGGAAGGCGACAGTAACCCAAATACTAATAACCACACTTTACAACAGCGCTATGCAGAAAAGAATTTCTGAACATACAACACGTCAAACATTGAGGTGGATGGGCTACAGCAGCAGAAACCTCTGGATACCACTCCTGTCAGCTAAGAACAGTAAACTGAGGCTATGGTGGGCACAAGCTCACCAAAACTGGATGGTAGAAGATTGGAAAACATTGCCTAGCCTGACGAATCTCGAATTCTGTTGCTACATGCAGATGGTAGGGTCAGAATTTGGCGTAAACAACATGAATCCATGGATTCATCCTGCCTTGTGTCAACGGTTCAGGCTGGAGGTGGTGCTGTAATGGTGTGGGGAACATTTTCTTGGCACACATTAGACACCTTAATACCAATTGAGCACACAACAAAGCACACGTCATCTCAAACAATGAGTTCAGTGTACTCCAATGGCCTCCACAGTCACCAGATCTCAATCCAATAGAGTACCTTTGGGATGTGGTGGAATGGGATATTCGCAGCATGAATGTGCAGCCAACAAATCTGCAGCAACTGCATGATGCTATCATGTCAGCATGGAGCAGAATCTCTGAGGAATGTTTCCAGCTCCTTGTTGAATCCATGCCACAAAGAATTCAGGCCATTCTGGGGGCAAAGGGGGGTCCTACCCAATATAAGAGAGGTGTACCTAATACAGTGGTCACTGAGTGTATGACACCCATTTTTGTCCAAACGTATAAAACAAATTTTGTGCCCCTATTTGAACACGTTAGACTGGATTTAGAAAGATGGAACGTCGTCCCTACTTCTTAGTTGGGTTGTGTTGCTCTTTTAAAAAGTAACATTCTCCCTAGGTTGCTATATCCAGTTCAGATGATTCCAGTTATCTTCTTACATAAAACTATCAAAAACCTGAATAGCTGGTTTACTTCATTTATATGGGCTAAGACAAAGCCACGCCTCATAATAAATACGTTATGTCTCTCAACCTCAGAGGGAGGTTGCACATTATAGCTGACTGGGTGCATAATAAGCGCACATCTCTATGGTTTGATATAGAAAGCGCCATGTCCAAATTTCCGTAAACAAACGTATTATTTATTAAAAAGCTTAAATCTCTGAAGTCTGCCTGCAATAACTAGATTACAGTCTGCATTGTTAAAGCATGGCGGCCTATTAGAGGATTAGAGGGTAGATCTCAAATCACCTCTGTCTTTACTCCAATATGCGAGAACCCTGATTTCTTATCAGGAACAACAGACCGTAGTTTCCGGGTTTGGGCAACTAAAGGGATTTCTAATATGTATGACTTATTAGATGGATCCACTTTAATGTCTTTTAGCCAATTAACCAAAAAATATAATATTCAAAAACAGGAATTTTTCCGTTACTTACAGATAAGGGATTTTGTTAAGGGTTTTTTTTTAAGAAGACTACAGTCCTTGCCAACCAAAGTGTCTCTCACACAGAGAGGCAACTTTTCTTATTACAGATGAGCAATTCCATAAGCTCTTTCTACAGTGTGCTCAAAGAGTATGGTACTATAAGCCTTTCACCTAAAGGAAACATGGGAAAGGGAACTCAACATAGAGATCACGGAAGATGAATGGAATGATGCTTGGAAGATTGCGAGAACCTTGAGTGTCTGTAACAAAGTAAAAGCAATTCAACTCAAGATTTTACACAGAGCCTACATATCCCCCTCCCAACTTCATAAGTTTAATGCTAACTCCTCCTCCCAATGTCCCAAGTGCAAAATAGAGACAGGTAGTCTCACCCATTGCCTGTGGTTTTGCAGGAAAATACAGCTATTCTGGGAGATTATAGGGCAGGAAATTAATAAGATCTTATCCATTACTGTAGAGTGTGAGGGCTGCCCCCTAATAGTCGACCAAACATTTTCATTGGTCGGTTAGTCACAGAAAAAAAAATCCCTCAAACTCCATTTGGGAGCTGCACCTTGACGTTTAAGTTTTTAGACTATGCCGGGCAGGAGATCATCCAAAGTGTGGCATCATGCATGCAAAGATTCGTCTATCATTCATCGACCTCAAACATGACTTATCATCCCAGTTTTATTTAGTACCAATATATAATATGTAGTTTATTATGTCTCCTTTTCTACCATTACTATGTAGTATGGTCCCTCTAAACACACTGAGTCTCCCAAAAGCTGTCTCCAGGGTGAACTCACACACACACACACACACACACAGAAGTAGAACAGGGAGTATAGGAAGGCAGGAATTTTCCACCTTCAGCCTCCCCTCCTATCGAATGCGCTGAGCACACACGACTCCTGAATCCTCACAAAGCCAACCTGACATCATCAGCCTCAATGTTGTGCTGTGAGAGACTTCAGACAATCTTATCTTCAGGCCACATGTCATTCCTGCCCTCACACTTATTGGCAGAGCGAGTTAGTGCTGCTGTAGTTACACAATATCAGAGGCAAATACTAATACTGTGTGTACATTGTAAGGGCCTATATGTCTCACTACATTATATATAGTAGCAGTCACGTTTGGACACACTTTTATTTCTTTATTTTTACTATTTTCCAAATTTTAGGAGAACAGTAAAGACATCAAAACTATAAAAAACACAAATGGAATTATGCAGTGAACAAAAGTGTTACAAACAAATCAAATCTCTTATATATTGTTTGTCTGAGAAACAAATTTCAAGCATTTAAACATAAGTCTTTAGATCAAAATGTCTTTGAATGCATGTTTCCCATTTTCTTAATCACGTGTTTTGACTGGTACTGTATGCATACATACTGTACATACATGTGTGTATATACTGCCACATTATGTGTGTATGTATACATATAAATATATAATACACACACCTCCTTCTCTTGTTTTCTCTCCCTCTAGCTGTCTTCACAGCATTTATGGTATGCTGGCATCTGCCTTGGCAGCTTAAGTTCAGGCATGAGAAATGGGCAAAACCTTCCAGTGAGGGATATCACAAGCATGCAAAGAACTGTGTATTCTAGGGTCAAAGGTCAGACATCATGGATTCAACACTGCTATGTCATGTCTGTGCACTCAAGCCATATACATGACATCATGCAAGCATGTGCAGACTCTGTGAGAATGAGCTGGTGGCAATTCAGATCACCAGGATGGGGCAAGGGGATAGAAAGCACCGCAAATCCAGACAAAACAATGAAGGAATCTCAGCTTGTCTTTGTTGATGTTGTTGGTTCCTTTGTGCAACTTATTCTACAGAAATAACTTGTCTTCTAAAACTCAGAGCCAACTATGTTTTCAGTGGATTAAACTAAGAAATAGAAATAAAATGGTAGTTGTGGAGACTCCTCTGGAAGTTTTTTTGGCTGGGGCTTGCAGCTTACTCATTAACGCTTAGATGAATGTTTAGTCTTGAAATTTGTTTACAGATGTCAAGGGAAAATCCAAATTTAAACGCAGCCCAAATGATCCCCGACAATATCCCAATGTGTAAGTCCTCTTTCACCAGTATCCAGTGAGAAACGTCAAATTGTCATTGGTTCAAGATATCCAGTGCAGCGCCCACCTGTTCCCAACACGGCGATTTCCTGCACTAAACGTAGTGGTGAAAACAAGCAAAAAGACACCCCAAAACAAAGTCATGATGGCTGAAGAGGGAAGACATTGCACTGTATAGCAGACTCTGGCACCCATCAGAAACAGGAGAGGCATCTGGAGACCAGAGTGAATGAGGTAAGCCAGTTTGCTTTTGCATGTTCTGGCCTTGCCTTGCACCATAACCATAATAATTTCTGGAAGGTCTTCACTGGAGCGTGGACCACTTATGTGTGCACCAGCTCACACAGCCACCTGGGGGAGCTGCTCTGGGCAGAAAGATTGTGTGCCTGGAAGAACAGTAGAGGTACAGACCTGGGCTTGAAGTTAAGGGCGTACTCACACTTGGCCCGGTTGCCTTCCGTGCCTGAGCACAATTGTCCTCCCTCCCCACTCCCCCGCTGGCTTGTGCTCACATTGCGCTTTTAACGTTCCGGGCCCAAGCACGCTTACATCATCACGATGCAAACTTTTTGTGTTGAAGAAAAGTGCTCTCACACAGCACAATGGAGTTCATGATTGTACTTACTTTGTAGCTTATTTGAAGTAATTTTGGGCGCGGTGACACATGGCCCTCTCACATGCCTTATAGATTTATCGATTATGCAATGCAGCGATTTTCAGTTAATCATGCTGCACGTATAAGAAGATTTTTAAGGAGGCAGCTGATGTTTCAGTCATTATGCTAAGGGCCAGACCAATATTTTTGTCAAATTTGTGTCAGATTACAGTAGCCTAATCACAATAATGTTAGCTAATGTTAACCAGTACCTGTACCGGGGACTGCCCTTCCCCCCTCGCCATTCTCCCCAACCATCACAACTGACCAGGTGAAGAGGCAACTGGAAAGACTCCACTCAGGCAAAGCTGCAGACCCCGATGGCGTGGGGACTGAGGTGCTTAAGGGTTGTGCTGAACAGCTTTGTGGAGTCTTCCAAAACATCTTCAGTCTGAGCCTGAGACTTGGAAAGGTTCCCGCGCTATGGAAAACATCATGTCTGGTCCCTGTGCCCAAGAAGGGGCGCCCCAAGGTCTTAAATGACTACAGGCCAGTGGCATTAACATCACATGTGATGAAAACCCTGGAGAGGCTTGTCCTCTCCCACCTCAGACCCCTGGTCAGACCAGCATTGGACCCCCTGCAGTTTGCTTACAAGGAACGCATCAGAGTGGAGGACGCCATCATATACCTGCTGCACCGGGCCTACTCCCATCTTGACGAGGCTGGAAGCACTGTGAGAGTCATGTTTTTTGACTTCTCCAGTGCCTTCAACACCATACAGCCTTTATTGCTGGGAGACAAGCTCAGGTGCATGCGAGTGGACGCCCCACTTGTGACCTGGATTACTGACTACCTGACCAACAGACCACAGTATGTGAGACTTGGGAGCAGTGTGTCAGAGACAGTACTGAGCAGCACAGGGGCACCCCAGGGGACCGTCCTCTCTCCCTTCCTGTTCACCTTGTACACCTCTGACTTCAGGTACAACTCAGAGTTATGCCACCTTCAGAAGTTCTCTGATGACTCGTTATCGCAGGGTGTATCAAGGGGCAACAGGACAGGGAATACAGGGGACTGATAGACAGCTTCGTGGAGTGGTGCAGCCTGAACCATCTACAGCTAAACGTCAGCAAGACGAAGGAGCTGGTTGTGGACTTCCGCAAGTATAAACCTGCTCGGACCCCTGTCGCAATCTATGGAGTAGAAGTTGAAGTAGTCCACTCCTACAAATACCTTGGAGTGCACTTAGATGACAGGCTGGAGTGGACTACGAACACAGAGGCCCTTTACAAGAAGGGCCAGTCGGCTTTACTTCCTGCGGAGACTACGATCCTTCAACGTCTGCAACAAGATGCTGCAGATGTTCTACCAGTCTGTGGTTTCCAGTGCCATCTTCTACACGGTGGTGCGCTGGGGGTGTGGTCTGAAAGCTGGGGATGAAAACAGACTGAACAAGCTCATCAGGAAAGCCAGCTCTGTCATAGGTGGCGGAATTGAACTGGACTTACTAGGGGCGCTGGCGGAGAGAAGGATGTTTAACAAGCTGGTGAGCATCCTAAACAACACCTCCCATCCTCTCCATGACGGGCTTGTGAAGATGAAGAGCACCTTCAGTGGCAGGCTGATCTCCCCAAAATGTTCCACTGAGAGGCACAGAAGGTCTTTTCTGCCTGCATCCATCAAACTATACAACTCCTCCCCTCTCTGCTGCAACATGGGATTGACTGGCACCTGATGCCCTGTGCTGCCCCCCCCCCCCCCACCACATAATTGTTGCACATGGGACAATAACTGTTCTCTAGCCATCTGGTCAGGATTTGCACTATACAGTTATCATTGTTTTGAATATTGTATTCATTTTATACTGTGTATATAATCATAGCACAAGCATGATAACTTCTCAACGCATAATTGCACAAACTTCTTTCTATTTGTTGTATTTTATACCTCTTTATTTATTTTATTCAATTTATTCTTTTGTTGTATTTGATGTGTGCCGGACGGTGCAGTTGTGACACTCAAATTTCCTTCGGGATTAATAAAGTATTTCTTATTCTTATTCTTATTCTTAGGCCTACTACTCATGTGTGCGCATCTGTCATCATTACAACAACAAACATCTTTATTACTACTTGGATAATACACTTTTAAATTCATTCGAGAATATTTGAGTTAATAACGGGTCTGGTTCTCAACTTATTGATGAACGTGAATTGTAGTCTGCGAGTCAAGCAGCTCCAAATTCCTCTCTCAACATCAGCTGCCTCCGTAAAAATCTTCTTATACATGCGGCATGATTAACTGAAAATCGCTGCATTGCATAATCAATGCTAACTGGCTGGGGCGCTAACGTTAGCTATCTAGCGATATATTTGACAAACATAGCTAGTTAGCTAACAGGCTACCTAACTGAACGATTGTTGAAGACGAGCTACTTAAACAGGCTGGCTGCTTCATTTGTGACTTTTACTCTGACTAAGCCCCTGACAACAGCAATGCTTACATTGCCACGTAAAGTATGGTTAGTTTTATTTCACTTGCTAGTAATCAAGCTAATGTGGGGATCCACAGTTATTTTTAGGTATAGATCTACAGAACTAACCAATCAAACATCATTTTGGAGGTAGCCAACTTGTTACATTTAAGGAAGTCAGCTAGCTAATCAAATGATGGTTTAAAGGATTTATTATGACTGGGCATGTAACTAACAGATATCCAGCTAACTGTTGCTATAACAGATATATCTGTTAAATGGGACAGTCACATCATTGACGTCATGTTCGAGTTCCATGCTCGGGCATGGTTAGCGATCACACTAGATGTGTACTGAGCCCAAGTCCAACTGAGCCGTGCTCGAGCTCACATCTTCAACTCTTCTACTCTTCTACTACAAAATGAATGGGGGCACCCATCCCACAGCATGTTTGCCTTTTACAGACAGGCTTTTATTGCAGGCTTGAGCTGGCTTTGTGCCAGGATATGAGCACTGACTGCTCTACACTCCTTTCAGCAGTTCAGCATGTTTCCCACCCCTGTGCAAAGCACCTTGTTCTCCCATCTCTCTATCATTATCACAGCAGCCATCCTTTTTAGGATTTTTCCCCCTTTTGTGCAACCCTGCTGATGGAGTTGCCAGTTGTGCAGTGGGTTCGTCTGACCATGACAGCCTCCGCTCTCAGGAAGCAGCACTGAAGCGAGACTAATGCAGTCTTCTAGTACACTCACTCACATTCCCCACCCCTATCCTGCTTCCTCAAAGTCAACAAATCGCTGACTGAACCACTCAGGGACACCAGCAGTCATCCTTCCTCAGGCAAGCGGCTACATGTGTGTTGTGAGTCTGCCCAAAACAACAGCTATCACGGATCTTCACCTGGATGCCATTCCCTGAGCATTTGGCATGGATCTCCCCCCATGGTTCACCTGGGAGGTGTTTGACCTGAGCCAGAGGAGCCAGTACTACCACCACTGCCTCCATTCCCTCACTCTGAAAAATGCCAGGCAGGAAAACAAAGATCAAAAACAACTCAGAATGAGAGAGAATCCTCTCAAGAGTAGACGCTGGCTTTGCATTCTGGGTAACTGACTCACAAGTGCAGTTAGCTGACAACTCCCCTTCTCACAAACACATGGCATAGCCTAGTTATAAAAATCTGCTGCTGGCCAGTTGGCAAGACCAGCATGAAGAAACACTCTTATTAAGGCAATACATTCAAGCGCAGCATTTTTTTATTATTTGATTAAAAATACAGCAAATAAGGCTTCTTGTGTACTTCTATCTTTCTCGCTTTCATATCAGTAGAAGTGACAAAGTGACTTGAGTATCATCACTTCAACAGCTGGTCAGTCACAAATAAGTTATTACTTCAGACAAGGTCATTCATCTTCAGTGAAAATCCAGAATGCTGGCTGGGAAGAAAGACGATGCCAGGGCTTTGAAATCAGCTTTAAGTTATCTCATTACTTTTAGCATCACATCTCATGAAATGCAATCAGATACTGTTCAGAGTACTGCTGTCACTTCCTCTCCACAGTCATTAAAGTGGTGATTTGAATAGTGATTCTATCCAAACACAGGTATAACATTTTGTTAGATTCTTCCACGTCATGTTGGGAAGTCACTAAAACAAAGGAAAAATACTAAGTAAGCATTGAAAAAATGGTGTTACTTAAGTTCATTTCTCAAAGTTAAGCACAAAACACCTGAATCATTAACTCATTAGTCTTTCAAAACATGACTCCTTCCTCCTGCTGAAAATGTGGTGTCAACACCCTTCAGGACCTTGAGCACACATTGTGAGCCAGCTCTTCCAATTCACCCTCAGGATGAATAAAAAACCTTAGAGACCAGTTTTTATTATGACTACCAGCTCATCTGACCAATGCTCTTATCCAGAGCAGCTCAGGAGGCAGCTTTGGTAAGATACTAACTTCATCAAGTGCATGCTACAAGACCAATAGGTTGTTAGGTTCTACTTCATAGAACAAACAGATGAATGAGATGAGACCGGTTTTGCAGAGCCAGGGTTTATTCCCCAGGAGTCAAAGTTACGCATGCAAACAGCACCCGAACTAAGGCTGCCTAGGCTCAGATGAGCACTCACAAGAATACCTAGGTGTGATTAGGCCACACCTTAACAGTTGATACGGTGACTGTTCTAAGACAGTTCTGATAGACAATTTGGTGTGATTCTACATTGACATGGTGATGACACTGCTCTAGGACAGTTCCTGTGGGCAAGTTGGTGTGATCTAGACAGATTTTACATGATTTGGCCAAGTAGATGAATGTGCAATAGAATGTAAATCCTAAGAGGGTACAAGGACTACCTCACAGAAAGGTAAGGAGTACCAGTGGTATATTAGTGATTTCCGCGCTGCAGGTCAGGATACCAACATGTATGTGTAGACATAAAACCTACCAATCTTCTCCTCCACCTGGACTGCTCAAAGCTGTAAAGGCATTTCATAAAAGCTATAAATAATTAACTTTACCAGTTTCAACCAGGCACCGAGCCATGCAATGTTTCGGAGCGCAATGCAGTTGGAAACAGCAGAGAAGAGGTGTCCATGACAACAAAAGGCTGTCATCAAGACATTTATTACCGTGGGACATCATCCAAGAAAGAAGAGACCTCTTGGCAGTGATGCGCAGCCTCACATTAACTGTGTGGGTCCTGACAGTGTGTGTGCCATAGTTTCCCGAACTGAGTGAGTTATAGCCCTGTATCAGCTAGCCTCACTGAAAGTCATCTTGTGTCATACAAGTGATTTCCTTTTATCCTTTTGGAAAGGAGAGTGTACTTCAGGAGCAGTTTGAAGCAATCCACAGTCTTGCCTAACGGCCACATTGTTAGATATGGCAACAAATGTGATAACAATTATTCTCTAAACTGAGATAATAGACCCAGCAATCAAAAGCAGCAGACAACTGAAAAGATTACTGAGTGTGTAGCACCTGACTCTCAATACATAAGAGACTAATGGGCAATAGGCAAACCTTTTCTATGCAATAAGGGGCAGTCCTTGTATATCCATCTCAGTTTATGATGCGGTCATCACTAGGGCTGTGACGATAACCGCAATACCACGGTCATGAGACGCCTACCGCGGGGTTGAGCTCATTACCGCATCACCGCAATTTATTTATTTTAGGGCTGTCAACGTTAACGCTCTTTCGAGATTAATCTGGAAACTTTAACACATTAATGTTTTAACGCAAATTAATCATATAATCAAGTTTGACCGCAACTTCCTTCCGTAATTCCAGCGCGGATATTTACCTGGCTGAATTACTGAAAGGCGTGGCAAACGCAGATGTGCTGAACGGCAAATTTCGTTTTAACCCTTTCGCATGTAACTTATTTGTTATGGTATGTAGCGCGCGTGTTACCTTATATGGTTCGTTATGTTTTCATTTGCGTTATTATGTTTCTTATAGATTTCAGT
The DNA here is from genome assembly GCF_013368585.1 of Megalops cyprinoides. Lineage (NCBI taxonomy): Eukaryota > Metazoa > Chordata > Actinopteri > Elopiformes > Megalopidae > Megalops > Megalops cyprinoides. The sequence continues at coordinate 29,494,234 of NC_050600.1, forward strand.
TAGCATTTGCTATATTTTTTTTGTTTCCTCAAAGCTAAAATTAGCTAGAATTTCTCCAATCTAGCGTAAAATAAGGAATGAGTACATTTCAATTTTTTGCAGCGCTTTATACAAGCAGTGATTGTAGTAGATAGCCTACCGACATCATGAATGTTCAATTATGTTGCATGTTTAAAAACCATTAGCCTAATGTTCCCTTACCAACTTGTCATTTGATTTGAAAAATAACTAAAACTGTTTAAATGCGGCTACATATAGCCTACCTATTCATGCTGCTTCAGACGCCATTATTGTATAGCCTACAGAATTATGTGAATTAAAATGCAAAAATGTTAAAATGTGAAATATTTGTAAGTATGCAATCACTTTCTAAGTTGTAATCAGCCTTCCCGAGAATTTTACAGAAAAATAAACTAGTTGTTCATGTGTAAACGTTATGGGTTGGCTGTTTGTGTTGCGCGGGGCTCGGAGGGCAGCACCGGGGGGGGGGGGGTGGGGGGGGGGGGGGCTTTAAACCGCTACATCTCGGTAATTTGTTGCTTTATTACCGCGGGAAGAAAAAATCATTACTGTCACAGCCTTAGTCGTCACCAGGCACGACGTCACAAGGCTGGTTGTATGGGGCAGGTCTGAAAGACAGCTGGTAATAGTGGCTACACTCTGGGCAGCAGGAGAGACTGGCCGTATCACACCTGTTTGAGCCCAAAAGGCACAAGTATCAGTTTTGCTGCAGCTTGATTTGCCATTTCTGATTACAACCACTGCCACTGCTCTGCCATTTTATTGCATCTAAATGTTGAGAAGGACCCTTGCAACTATCCTGATACATGGACAATCAACAAGAAGGACAGGAAGCTAATTTCATTCCTTCTGAATGCAAATATAGGCACACAATCAGACAGAGCTGATTTGATTTGATTTCCTGCATAGAGTCTGCTCTCAGCATGCTTGTGAAGATTAACTTGAAACAGCACTCGAAACCTACTTCACACTGCAGGCACAATACTTTGTGACTGAAAGGCATCTCTTCAATCAAACAGAGTGCAAGGCACACATCAGAATACAGCACAGACAGCTCTTCTGGCTGCATCGCAACACCCCTCTGCCCACCATCTCCAAAGGCCAGTACCTGCAGGAGCCCAGTGTGGACCAACTTACCATGGGTCACTCCTCGCCAATGACACTTTTGTGGGGACCAAAAAATGTACCTTTTTTTCTCAGATGACCCTCTCAAAGGCCATAAAGCTCCTTGGTGGCACAAAGGGATTTGGTATAGATTCTCATCACGCCTTAAGTGAAGTTTGTGGCTTTAGCTGCGTTACAAGGGGCAGACGAGTCAAGTTGCCCTTTGTGCATGATGGGACCATGCAATGTGACCTCACCTATACTGGCCTTGCCCAGGATAGCCACCTCAGACCAAGGCTGCAGAACTCGCAGTTTCATTACAAGGGAAGGAGAGATGGGGGGATGCCAGAGAGCACCCACATACAATCACTGCAGGAGGGCTGTCATCCAGAGCATGATACACCACACAACACAACAGGGACAAAACTGTGCACAGGCACTGATATCTATATGACCTGGATGTGCTAATCTCATGCTCTGTGCTGATCAATATTAATATACTGATCAGGTCATAGGATTTTTGGGTTGTGCATAATCAATGATCATTATAATATCTAGATTGCCAATATAGTGGGCTCAGGGAGTGGGATGAGCCACAGAGAATTTTAAGACCGATAACCAGGCCTACAACCTGTGGGTGACAGAAACTCTTTGAAGAATAAAAACATCAACTATTTAAAAGTAAGGAACAAATCCAATTATGTATTTTTGCAGCAATTTCACTAGATTCACCTGGATTCTCAAAAGTATGTGATAATTCAGAGATCACAGATCTCAGCAGTACATGAAGTTCCTCCAGTCCCCCTCTGTTACACATTCACCTCAGGGTCCCACAGGGATGTGCACTTTCCATCCCTTAGACTTGCGAATACTCTACAGTTTCTGAGATCATGTATTCACATGATCACACCCCTCTTTCTCCTGTCTTTATACATGGTCCCAGGTTCCAGTTCTGTGTGTGTCAATGAGGACTCCCAGCAGAGAGATGTGCATTCTCTCTCTCTCTCTTTCTCTCTCTCAATTCATGCAGGGTACGGGGCTCCAAGGCTATGTAAATATTAACTAAAGAACTAACTTTTTTCCTTTTCCATTAACCAACAACCATTCAAGTACAAATCCAAGAAAGATTATTCTTTCAGCCTAATAATTGAACATTTGCTCTTATCCTTGGTTATCAATACTGATACCATGTAAATGAATTGTGAGAATCAGGCACTTGCAGGTGCTTCTTGAATGAAAGACAAATGTTTGCTCTAAAAGGCTACTGATAAACCATTGCTCTCTTGTCTAACAAAATGACTGGACACCCCCCTAACCCTTTGCTACATTCCACTAAACTGGACTGGGACAGAGTGCTGTCACTACGGTTAAGTATGCGCTCTGACTGCCAAACCAATGAGCCTGACTCTTTGGCATTGCGGTCAAGCTGCAGGTTTGGCACCCCGTAGACCCGGGTTTGAGGCTGGGTGGGGTGACTGCTCTCGCCCTTCAATGCACGGACCTTATATGCCCCCAAGATGTGGGAGGATGCCATCTCCATGGGGACAGAGATGCCCATGTATCCAATGTTTCTGCTAGCGGAATTCCCCCACTTCAGGGTAGGTACAGGCATAACTCGATACAAGCTTTTGATAAACTACCACGGGAGCCAAAAGGCTTTCAAACGCTGTCTATCCCTTCTGGAATGGGGATGGCAGCGCAGTCAGGGCAAGTTCATCCATGTTAAACACGGCCAACAAGAAGTCTAACATCTATCCCACTTCCTTTAATTTGCTCTCAGCTGAGAACTGTCTCATTGTGGAACTGTACACATCCTGTCCCCGTACTGTCGCTGTACCTACTGTATGCACTTTTGTAAGTCGCTTTGGATAAAAGCGTCTGCTAAATAAATAAATGTAAATGTAAATGTAAATTACATCCACAATCCACACATGGTGGTCCAAATCAGGCCTGTGCTTACTGTGGTTAAAGGGTTCATCAGTCTTAACCTTATTTCCTGTCCACGGTTGTTTGTGACATGTGGCCATTGTTCAATTTTTCCACACACGACTGTCCAGAGATCAGTTAGATAACAATCAGTACTCAATAAAGGGCTCAATCCAGCCACATTAACTAAAAAATATTTGAACAAAATACCCCACTATCACTGTCTGCCCTTAGGACAGGGGTTGGGAAATGCCACTGAAAGGGGTATACATCACAGTGAGCAACTAGGGCTCTTCTGTGCCTTTGGGGCAAAAGCCACAGATGCACAGCACCAAATTCTGCTCTCTAAAGCAGCATTCAGAGGAACAAAGCCAATCCCACCCCATCTGCCTGGCAGGATGGATTAGTGGATGGAGCTTAACTTCAAGTCAGGAGCAAGAAAGCCATGCAATGCTTGAACTCCCAGCTGTCTCTAAGTAACTAAACAATTATCCGTTCTGAAATCATGTTCTGGGAGTCCCAATGCAATGCAATCACCCCCACAGCCCACGAAGAAAGCAGAAAGCTAAAAAAACACAAGCCAAAAAGGATCGCCAGCCTTTGTCAGTGACAGGAACAGGAACGTTTCAACTTTCTAGTCATTTTGACATGCGTTGTGTGGGTGGTGGTGTAGGCATCCTTTCGGAATGTCATTGATTTCCTGATTTCGGACTCTTGCTACAAGAGCGCAGGTACACAGTTATTACAAAGCAATCCTCAAGAGATTAGCATACAGTCGGGTGAATACTGAATCAGTGCCTAGGGGACACAATTGAATGTTATAAGGTGCAGTATACTTCTTACACATATAAATCATCAATTGTAAATGAACTATAAATTGTAAATCTAAAGAATTTATACCTCATTTGTATAAATTCTTTGAATGTTTATGTGAAATTCCCGAGATGGTATTGAATTGTGAGGGTGTTGAATTTGTAGATTCAATTTACAGGGTAATCAGGCAACACAAATAATAAAAATATTAAAATATTATGAATAGGTACTGTTCAAGAAAATAATAATAGCATAAATACAAATTGAAGTTTGAGATCTTGTCTTATTAAGAGAGAGCAGGAGTGAGAGACATGGTGAGCATTTCAGACTGATCTGATGTGGTGCAGAGACAAGGCTACCAAATGCACAATCCACACAAGCTCACATTATTACACACAAACAGGCTGTGTGCCCCTCACCATAGAATAAAGCCCTTAAAACTTAATATTTGATTGTTCCATGATTCAACCACAGATTAACAGACACCAAGGGAACATCCAGATCTATCCAGCTCCCACCATCAGTTTGAAGAAATGTCTTAGAATCCTGTAAAAATGAGTACATTTTGCTTGCTATTATTAATCTGCCTGTCTCACACTGGGACCGAACACAGATCTGCTGGCAGAGAGTCTTTACTGTTCTTGTGTGGCTTCTTATTATTTATTCTTCTTCTAGCTATAATTCTGCCTAAATCGTTTGAGCTACAGACACCAGACCAACGCCGAATGGAATGGGTCATTCACCATTAGTTCACTTGTACTTTTATAATTTTATACTTTTATAGTTTTAGCAATATTTAAAAAAAACTCTAATTTTACCCCCATTTAAAAGTACAGGTGCAAACAGCAGGAGGATTTTACTTCTGCATTTGAAAAATATGTTTTTTTTTAACTGCAGTATCTTCGTGAATTCTGGCTCTACATTCATAAATTACATCAAAATGGAGGAAATTACATCAAAATGGAGGAAAAAAATGTGCAAATTCTCACAATGTCTTCAGTTCAGCGCTGTGATAAATGTTTTTTTTAGAACTGAGCCTTTGTTCAGTCTTTGGTATAGAGTACAGAGGTGGGTACAAAGTCGCTGGTTCTTCACTGGTGTCGGAAGTAAATTCCCTATGGAAAATTACAATGGGCTTCACACACTATCAATCTTTATTCAAGTTCGGATTCATTTCAGGAGCTGGGAATTTCCTGAATTAACCTGTTCAGTGTGAGGATATATTTGGACTCATCAGATGTTTTGATATTTTCTGAAAATGTTAAGATTTAAGACTTTTAGTTCATTTTGTAGTCCACTTTTGGAACGAAATATCCAATAGAGCAATGTGGGAGGAATGTCCTGAAAAATCAGATACCACCATCTCATCCAGGCATTCTAGGATCTTCGGTTTAGAAAATCGTTGGCTCTGAGAAAACCCAGCTAGGCTTCCTAAAAAATTTTTTAGGAGTTGCATCGTTTTATATCCTCATGCATCGGCAACAAAATTTGTATGTATAATATAAACAAAACTAGTTTTACATCATGGAAACCGTGAAGGTTATCTCTGTAAGCACAACATCAGAGCGACATCTATCAAACTGAATGTGCAATTTCACTCGAGTGCCCAAATCTGCGTTAGCAGAATGATCTTTTTGCTTAAACATCGAGGCGTTTCTGACTCTGTAGATTTGTCTCAAAGGCACTTTGGGCATTTTCCATCATTCAAAATCATGGGCTAACAATCAGTCCACTTAGCAAGTTTGATGGGTGATGATGTGGTAACCTGACTTTGCTAGCTAGCTAGCTGGTCAGCTATGTTACCTAATGTTACACTGGCCTACACTCACTGATGCCCTGTAAGTCTTATCCCTCATGCTCGCCCTGACCAAACTGGTGATATGGCCCTCAGAACAACTGAATTCCTCCACATGCCCTGATTTATAATGGTTTTCGCCCCACTGAAAACTTCGGGTCTCATCCTTAAAGAAGAGGAGAATATGGCTAAGCAACACCATTGCTGCTAACATAGCTTGCTATTGCTGATAGCAATGACTGCTAAAGACGAGCTTGCAAGTTAGCTGCTATAGCAATAGCTGATAGCGATGCTTAGCCTCACTCTAGCTTGCAAGACCGGAGAGCGGGAATGAGAAAGCTCTGTGGTTTCATGTAACTTGTAGTTTTTAGCCTGTGGTTGTACTAGCATATGAGCTAAAAAAAATTAAATTACGTAAAATTTACCTCGAAACAATTAAAATAAACAATATAACTCACAAGTTGCAATCACAATATATACTGTAATATTACGTTAAACGCATTGGCGAGTTTCTCGCGGTAAACAAACTTGCTTTCCATGGGCATAGCACTCAGCAGTCTTACTCGGCTTGAAAATGACAGCCTGTAATTCTGCATTGTTTGCTAGTACTGCACTGTGACCCATTTCAGTAAATTTTGTGTCTATCAAACTACATTAATAACTGCAATTACAGTATAAATGGAAATAATCAGCAATTGTAATAATTTTTGTCATGTGGGAATAGCGTGACCATAGGTGCATTTACTATTGTATATGTGGGCCTACAACTATTATCGGAGTATTTCTGAATGAAAAGTAACCTGCGTTGTACAGGCAGAAAGAGAGGTTTTTGAATTGTGGCTCTTTTCATATTGGATATAGTTGCCCACCCCACATAGCCAAATTCCCACCCCAGGATGACATGCTAGTAATAGCACTGATTGCTAGATAGCGAACATTAGCTCCCCAGCCAGTTAGCATTGACTATGCAACACAATGATTTTCAGTTAATCGTGCTGCACTTATAAGAAGATATTTACAGAGGCAGCTGATGTTGAGGGATTTTGGGAATTTGGAGCCTTAGACGCCAACTACAATTCAAGTTCATCAATAAGGTGAGAACCACACCCGTTATTAACCTAAATATTCTCAAATGAATTTAAAAGTGTACTATCCAAGTAGTGATAGAAAATGTTTGTTGTTGTAATGATGGCAGTAGCGCACACACAAGTAGTAGCCCTAACTGGTTAACATTAGCTAACGTTATTGCAATTAGGCTACTGTAATCTGACATAAAATATTGGTCTGTCCCTTAGCATAATGACTGAAACGTCATCTTCTTATACGTGCAACATGATTAACTGAAAATCGCTACGTTGCACAATCGATGAATCTAAGGCATGTGAGAGGGCCTTGTGTCACCGTGCCTAAAACGACTCCAAATAAGCTACAAAGAAAGTACAATCATGAACTCCACTGTGCTGTGTGAAAGCGCTTTTCTCCAACACAAAAAGTTTGCATCCTGATAACATAGAGCTGGTTGATTCCTGACTCACCTGGGTTATTAACTCAAATCCTCATAATAACTCAGGATTCATGGATACAGGATAGTCCTATGGCTGCTGCTAACACCAGGTGATGCACATTGAAACAATAATCAAAGATTAAACAATACTTCAAAGATGGTGCGGGACAATCCAGATGCCATCGCAACAGCTCCGCAACGACAGTGCTTTTTGTTTGTTATTTGTGTTGTTTTTCTGCATCCCTTTACTGTGCCTGTGTCTGCATGGATTTCCTATGACCCTATGACACTACTTAGGATAGGAAACAGTGTAACTTACGTTTTGTCAGAGGTTACGAACGACATCTCCTCCTGGCCAAGAGAGATCCTACACAACTCGGACCCGAACAATGGCGATGAGCCTCCACGGAGGAAAAAGAAGAAACAACGGGGCAATCGTGTCGGGGTTAGGAACAGACTACGGGAAAGGGCACACAGTCCACCACTGCCCAGTATCCTGCTTGTTAATGTTCAATCCTTGAACAACAAGCTGGATGACATCAGGGCCCGAGTCCACTTCCATAGGGACATAAGGGACTGCAACAACCTTTGTTATACTGAGACATGGCTCTCCACCGAAGTGCCGGACAATGCCATCCTACCATCCAAGGTCTTCTCTGTTTTCCGATCGGACAGAACGGAGGAATCAGGAAAATCAAAAGGTGGAGGAGTGTGTCTCATGACCAACAACAAATGGTGCAGCCCCAGGAATGTCTCTATCCTGTCGCGCTCCTGCTCACCACATCTCAAGCACCTGGCCATTGTTTGTCGCCCGTTCTACCTGCCCCGGGTGTTTTCTGCAGTCATCATGATTGCTGTATACATTCCACCACAGGCGGACACGGCCACTGCCTTGTCCACGCTGCACGATACCATCACCAGACACTCCACGGTTCATCTGGATTCAGACCTCAAAGTGGCTGGGGACTTTAACAAAGCGAATCTGAAACGGATATTGCCAAACTTTTATCAACATGTCAAGTGTCGAACCAAGGGCAGTAACACACTGGATCACTGTTACACCCCGTACAAGAACAGCTACAGTGAAAGACTACATCTGCTCATCTCTTCCAAAATCTCTGGACCCTATGCATACCGCTCAAATAGAAGTACAGATGACGACATATCACATGTTCTCCACACCACTCTTTCCCACCTGGACACTGGTACAGGGAACTATGCAAGACTGCTGTTCATCGACTACAGTTCCGCATTTAATACCATAATCCCCTCCAGACTAGTCTCTAAACTCAGTGATCTGGGTCTAAGTCCGTCACTATGCTCCTGGGTCCTGAGTTTCCTGACCAACAGACCGCAAGCAGTAAAGATTGGACAGCACTACTCCAGAACCATCACTCTTAACACTGGTGCCCCCCAAGGCTGCATCCTGAGTCCCCTGCTCTACTCCCTCTACACGCATGACTGCTCGGCCCGCCACAGCTCCAACACCATTGTGAAATTTGCAGACGACACGGTGGTGGTGGGGCTGAACAACGATGAGGCAGCCTACATGGAAGAGGTAGCAGAACTGTCAGCGTGGTGTAAAGAAAACAACCTAGACCTGAATGTCTCCAAAACCAAGAAGATGGTGGTTGACTTCAGGAAGGAGAAGCAGCGTCCCCAGTATGCACCACTCAAGATCTACGGGACTCCAGTGGAAAGAGTAAGCAGCTACAAGTACCTAAGAGTGCTAATCTCTGAGGACTTGTCCTGGTTGGAATATACTAACACGGTGGTGAAGAAGGCTAGGCAGCGCCTGTACCACCGCAGACGGCTGTGGAAATTCAAAATCTCCACAGCTCTACAAGCAGCCTTTTACTCAGCCACCATACAGTCTGTGGTTACTGGGAGCATCACAGTCTGGTATGGGAACAGCAGCTCCCAGGAGAGGAAGGACTTAAGCAGGGTGATCCGTTGTGCCGAAGGCATTACCAGGACTGCATTGTCTGACCTCCAGGACATCTACATCAGGCGATGCAGGTCCAGGGCACAACGGATTATCAAAGACATTCACCATCCCAACCATAAACTGTTTCAGTGGCTACCTTCAGGGAAGCGGCTCCACTCACTGATGGCCAGGACTGAGTGCTTCAGAAGAAGCTTCTTTCCCCAGGCCATACGGACAATAAACACCACCACTTAGCCACTTATTCTATATTCTATATAGAACCCAGCAAGACACTTTATATTTCCATGTTGCACAGGCCATATGGACAGTGAACATTCCTTTTACACCTGCACTGTCTTGTTTGCACTTTGCTTTACTGCTTTATGCTGCTCATCATGTTATCTCACTGTATAACATGAATGTCATGTTATATCCTCAGGACACTTCATCTGCTCTGTACATAGTATATTTTGTGTAAATAGTGTATATTCCTTTATTCTTTCCAGGCCCGGTTCTAGATTTCCCCAATTGGGGGGGGGGGCAATCATAGGTTTGGGGTGGGCAATTTTTATTCACCAATGCATAATTTTCTTTTTACAGCATATCAAAAATGCATAGTACAGCCTATAGGCTACCAACAGCCTATAACTTGACAGAAATGTAAAATGTAAGGGGTGGCAGTATCTCAGATAGGGAATTGAATGGTTTCTGGTTCAAATCCCGCTTCATGTTGCATCCTACTGAGGGTGTTTGAACATGGCTTGTCTGCCAATATTTGTTGATGATAGGTCATCTGCTACAGCCAATCATTTAGATGGAAAAAATGTTGGAATGTTGATGTGTTATTACAGTTTTTCTCAATTACTTTGGCTTAACCTTCAAAAAGTGAGTTTTGCACTTGTTTTGAAAATATTAAATATCATTAGCCAGAGCAATTGAGAAAAACTGTGTACCAGGCTACCTGAAGTAATTATGAACTAACTATATATACATGAACTATGAACATCATGTGTCAATGCGGAGTGGGCATGGAAAATGCACTACTTTAACTCGGCACTTCATGCGAAGGCGTCGGACCCAGTGCCTTTGATTCTGGAGCAGCCACCACTGCATTAGCAGAAAGTTGTTAAATAGGAACCAGAAATCGCTGCTTGGCTGTTCGACTGTAACTATGCGGGATATCAGAAGTCCTCCACGTAATTTAGCCAGGTAAGAAATTATTTAAATTGAAAGCAGACTAGCTCAGAAAACTAAAATTAGGCAATAATCTCTAGCGAACTACGTCAGCTAATGTTCTTTGACACTATTCACACCTTGGAATTATAACCAGACATTTTCTAAGTAAGGAATAAAGCACGACCGGCGGTGCAGTTCTATGGAAATAAACCACGACAGGGTGGTGTGATGCGGCCCCACAGGGCCAAGGGGCTGTTAACCACCCTGAAGTGAAATAATGGGGAAGGGAATAATGCACACCCCTCCAGCCAATCAGCAACAAGTATTTTACCAAGTCGTGGTATAAACCTGTTTAAATAAAGCCATTTTAACCTGCAACTGTGTGTCCTGTCTCTACAGACAAGTTCACAAAATCTGACGTTAAAGGGCTAAAAATGATTTCAGAAAACATTAATAAATTATATTATTATTACTATTGTTATTTAGGGGTGCTGTGATGACATTTAGGTGTCCTAAATTAGGTGTCGCCAATGTCCTAAACCCCACCAGAAACGCCCCTTATACTGCACAACACAAAACCAATAATAGTAAAACTGTCAAAAAATAAATGTACAATGATTTTTTTTAATGTCAATTTTAAATTACATATATGAGAAAAATATTGCTATGATCTAGTCTTCAATCAAGAGCCATGCACTGTAGAAGTGTCAGTTAATTTTTCCGTGTCCATCCAACCAATCAGAAATTGGAACAGTTTGAAATCACTCAGCTAGCCAATGATACTAACCTTGGGGGGGGGGGGGGGGGGGGGGGCAGAAAAAAGTGATTCATCTGCAGGATTCCAAACGAGTGTAACTACTCTGACAGATATAGCCTACACATGCTTCTGGCCAGAAAATTTGGGTGCCCACCTCTAGATCTGGCCATGATTCTTTCATACTTTCTTCTATTTTACATTTTTTATATTTCTTCTATTTTTATTTATCTCTCTACTGGTGTGTTGTGTGTCACTTATTTGCACAGTTGGAGTGTTGCAATTGATTTGTTATTCAGTGCTGTCACTATGATGTTTAACTTTATATTTTTGTTAATTTTTCAAGCTGAAGTCAAATTTCCTTTGATAACAAAGATGGACAATACAGCTGTTTTCAACTTAATTTTCTAAAGCACCTTGAGTTGCATGCACTTTCTGTCTTTCCTTTTAAATATGTTCATGCTTCCAAAAAGAAGCATATGGATGTTTTATGTTTTTGACAATAATCGCTACAAATTAATAAAATTACTGTTAAGCAGATTAAAGAGTAGCGTTTTTATTATTTTGAAATTTTATTTTAGATTTTAAAATGCCAATTTTCTATAAAATATATTACATTTTAATGTAATTACATCATAACATCAACACTTATTTTTGGCCCGCAGCCCTCCATCCAGATTAATTTTTGGCCCTTGTTAGGAAAGAATTTTGGCACCTCTGGTTTAGAAGAAAATATTTTAAAGAGAACAGGGGAAATTAAACTTTAATTTCTTATAGTTATAATGTCTTATTTAAATTAATGTTCTGTTTAATTGGTTGGGCATTCATGTGCAATTTGTTCAATAAAAGCATGTTCGAAATAATTTATTTCATTTCTTTATTCAGTGGGCATAGGCTATTCAATGTTTGGGGTCTATGTTAGCAGTGTACCTATTAAAGCAGAAAGACATAGGAACTGCATATCGTCATCGCAATATTGAACAATGTTATCACACATTGCAGATTTTCCGTCATATCGTGCAGGCCTAATGTTAAACTTAATGTTGATATGGCACACTAATTAACAAGAACATTTCAGACTCATGTCAAAAAGGTTGCCGATCCCTGGCCTACAGTTTACAGATACATTTTTACGAATTAACTCAAGTCAAATATTGTCATAAACAGGCATCTACACAAATGCTGTTAGGTCGTTCTGTGACATGTATTTCATGCACATTTATAGCGCAGAGCTGACTGAATGGAAAACATCACAGACTCAGCCCTTGCATTTTTGTTCAGTTTGGTTGTTTTTATTTAAATATTTAAGATATTTAATTCTTAGTCTATATTCTAAGCACACTTTGCATTTTTTGTTGCATATATTGCTATTTTTTATTTTTGGTCAACTTATAACTGATTTGCACATTTGGCATTTTTTAGTTCCGTTTGGTTGTTGTTTTACATTTAATATATTTTATTTTTGGTTAACTTATAACTGATTTGCACATTTTACATTTTGTTCGATTTGTTGTTATTTGTGTTTTGTGTGTTTTTTGGTGTGTGGCACTTTAAAATAAACGTTTGTCATACTGGTATCCTAAGTCTTGATTCTCTGTCATTTAAACAAAGCGGACTCAAAAATCGTGAGATCCAAACTAATGCATATGTGGATCCTTACCGGTAAATCCACAGAAACCCCTACTGGTGGTAAGAGACGGTGTTTTTTTTTTTTTGGCGATGGGCAACTGACTCAAGTTAATTAAAGGACTCAACACACCCGGATAAGTTTAGCGAGTGACTCAGAGGAACCCGAGTTCATAAAAGGAGCCAAGTTTACCACCACTAATGACGTAGTCGTGCTCAGGCCTGGAACGTTAAGCGCAATGTGAGCGCATGCCAGCGGGGGAGGGGGGACTATCATGCTCGGGCACAGTACAAGGCAACCGGGCCTAGTGTGAGTACGCCCTTAAAACCTGAGATTGTAGACAGACTTGTCTTTCTTGCCTGTAACTTATAGGGTAATGGAATTGCTTGTTTAAAACTTTTACAGAAGATACTGACAGTTGAGAGCTCGCCCTTCGCTACAATTATCCTTTAAAACACTTTTAAACTTTGCAGTCTGAGCCATCTTACATGTGTGCTGTATCACACTGCAGCTCTTAATTTTTCTATTAAGATATTGATTTTGTTGAGGAAAAAGGACTGAAAAAGGATTTTATGTACTTTGACTCATGCATATTTGATGTTGAAAAAAGATTTTATGATTATAATTGTTTTGATTGTTCCACTGTTTGGTAAGTGTTTGTCATGCTCTGACCATAAAGAATGGTTTAAAACTACAATTAACCATGGTGGTGGAATTGGCTGCAATGCAAGCTAAAATCTTGCCTAGGGCACCGAATTGATCAGGGCCGGCTCTGATCATTAGTCATTGTTACATTCCATTTGTTAAGCAAATACTGCGATCCCAAGCAACTTCTATTGCTTACATTTTATCCATTTTTTCTCTTTTTGGATTGTAGGTAATGGCCACCCTATGATAGATTGGTGCTCCATCAAGGTGTGTACCTGAACACCAGGTGCTTCTCATCACCAAAACTTAGTTAGACGGTACTCCTATGAGCAATCCTGTCTAAGACTTGGATCTTGCCTGTCTCCAGTGACAGCTAAAGCAAGGTTGTATTTCACAAGCAATACTCTGGTATACTAGATGGAGCCCCTTTTTAGCTAATCTCGTCTGGGTTTTCTTCAAGTGGAGAAAAACTATCCAAACAAAACAGCATGAATTTCCTTGTCAGACATTTACCCAACGTGCATCTAGATGCAACAGATGTGACAACCAATGCTGCCGAGTACTACAAATCTGCAAAGCTTCCAGAAGCCTGATAAGAAATCTGGCATGTCTCATCAGTGGATGAAATGTAGGCCAACTTCATTCCCATGAATAACTGTTGATGCCTAGGATTACCATGGGAGCAAAAGGCATTTTAAATTTTAAAGTGAGCCTACATGTGAATGATACTGAATGTTGCAAATCAGGAAGGGGAGTTGAAACCAATTTTTGCATGAGTGGAACTAAAATTGGAACAGGGGAAGTGAAACAGGGCCAAAGCCATATGTCTGGACAGCTTGTGGCTGGTCTCTCTACAGGCAGGCAGGAAAGCAGAGGGCTATCCCTCCAACTGTGAAAAAGGCCAGTGAGACCACCACAAAAAACATGCGGTGGAATTACCAACACAGATTTCATATATAAATGTGTTACAAAACCACTTTTTCAGGACTTTACAGTATATGCGCAAGAGCACAGAAGTGTTTGTGAGATTAGCTAATAACTGCACTGGGTGAGATTCAACATTCCTAAATACATCCCACTCTGCCACCAGATCACTTGTGCTCCCCTCAGTTCCTATTACCATTGGTGAAGCTGGTGAAGTGAGACTCAGGTGGAAGTGGAAAAACACTTGCACTCTGCACTCTTGCACTCTGGGAAATGTAGTTTGCTCGTGTATGTTGCCTGTTGTAAAATCCTGCAATATTTATATTCTTGAATCCAAACAAATAAAAATATAAAACATACAACAGACTAAAATTGATAAAAATAAAAAAGTACATTTATCTGTATAATATTGGCACATATAATGGCACAGTAACAAACTCGCCAGTAGAGTCTCGGAGAGACTAGCATGGTGAGGTTCTGCAAAAAACTCTCTGAATATAACTGACCCTTTGAGGCTGTTTTACAGATACGTTATTAACGTTAACGTTATTTAATTAGGGGTGGGCGGTATTAACGGTATAGAAAGTACACTGGCATGAATTTACCATACGGTATGGATTTTGACTATACCATGCTGACCAGTAGAGGCCTCACAGATCCAGGTGTAACTTCATCGAAAAGACACAAAACTAAGCTTTATCTACATACACATATCTTTGCTGACCTGACAGTGACTATTCTTTTCTGAAGCATTAAAATATTGTTGTCCGGGACACTGTGAGCCCGGCGGCTGTATAGCCTACGGGACACTGCGAGTTTGCGCTACTTTCAGAAGCGCACCCATTCTCTCTCGCTCACACACACACAAAGCAGTAGCCTACCCTCACAAAATGTAGCCTACATACAACGACGTCACAAAACCCTTCAAAACCCCTATGTCCCACTATAATGGCCACCCATTAAAAGTCTGTCTGCATGTTATTCTCTTTCCATTACTCTTAAATTACTCTGTGTGTGAGGCACATAGGCTTTTATATGCATTGGAATATTTGTGTCTATGTGGTGCATTCACGATTACCCCTCCTTGTTCGTACGTTATGGTTGTCTGTGTCTCTGCCGTTATTGTGTCTGTCTGCCGTCCACGGGCTGTGGATTGGCGGCGGGTGCAGTTGGGGAGCTCGGGCTGGGTTCTTGAGTTAACCGTTTGAGACGAGACCGCTGAAGTTCCAGCCCAGCTCACCGCTGAAACGTTTGTTTTCTTGTTTCAGGTGAGGGATGTCATATCCCAAATGTTACTCCCAAATGTGGTAGTGTATTCGACAATCATAACTAAGATGTTGTAATGCCTTGTAATTGTCTGTTTCTATTTCATGAATAATTTTGTTTAATTAGCTAGCATCCTAGCGGTAGCTCAAAGCCGTTAGCTTGTTCGCTAGCGAGTGAATGCTGTTAAAGTTTTGTTATTGTTTAAAGATATTTAATAATTTTGAGCAAAATGTAACATAGTTTGACTCCCATGGTACTCAGGTGAACGTACGTATATACATTTATATATATATATATATATATATATATGTTACCTTTGTAGGTGTAACGGAGTGATAGGTGAATATTTTGTAACCGTTTGGGTTACAAAGTATTAGACCGATTTAATACTGTTGAACGAGTGACCGGTTAACAATTCAGCATCGGAGTGTTTACATCACCATTGAAACAGTGAGTGGTCCTTCGGTGACGTATGTAACGGAGAATGTAAATAAGGAAGTGAAACGTACAGTGAATCAGTTCTATCAGACGTAGTTGTAAAGGTGATGTGAGTGAATGGAAAGGTAATAATTACTGTAAAGATAACATAGTAATATAGGAAAATAGCATAATATATTTGGATATTTTGATATTGTCAAGATGCTGTCCCTGTTAATTTGTGATTGTTTATGAGAATTATGATTGTTTATGAGAATCCGTGCTTCAAATTATACTGTAATATAAATTTTAGGCCATACCGCCCAGCATACATGTCATTATTAAATGGCTGTTACAGACATATTTGTTCTTGTAATTTATGTACTGAATAACATCCACAGTAAAAACTGGTGTTCTGAAAAATTTAACGGACAGTTTAACAAACACAATAAGAACACTAACAAAACCTTATGTTCTGCTAAATGTTGAAAAAGATAACATTAATACAAAGAGCTTTGTAAGATATGTTTCTTCTAAATAATTTTAATTACTTAATGAAACACAGTAAGGTATAGGTAATACTACAACCCTTGTATGCATTAGTAATAACATCTTTTTAGGAAGTGAGGGTCTCGTTAGGATATTGAAATTTAAAACCATTTCTCCAAGCCTCACAGTACACTAACATAGTTGTGAAAACATGAAAACCCATTAATGCTCCCAATGCCATAATGCTTATTTCAGGAGTTTTTCAACACATTACCCAGTGTACGTCGGCCACACAGATTAGAAGTAGCTAGTTAACTCTCCATGTTGTCAGACACAACAGCTAGCTAATTCCTAAAGAATTCATGTTATTTTGTTATTTTCATTCTCCCCTGTGAAATGAAAACTCTTTGTAGCCACAGCACATCATGAGAGTACACTTGGCTGGAACATTCATTGACCAAATGCATGTACAATATTGACTGAAGCCTCCATGACCAAATTAGAAATCAGTCAGTTCCCTAATCTGTCTCCTAGCCTGCCTGAAGCGCCTGATCCAGTCTGTTTCCACACTTGTTTCACTAATAACCAGCTTCTACCCAGCATACATTTGAGACAGCTCATTCACCGCATGCAGCAGGTTTTTAAACCCACATGACTTTTCTGCACCCTTGTGGAAATATTTTTTTGTTTTTATTGTTTATATTGTTTGTTTTTTTAATAATACAATGCAGACAGTCAACAGAAGACTAGACCTTCATCTAATGCATCACTGTGATTATGGTATATGAGAAAGCTCTTAGTTTGTTCTGGGTGCTTTTGCCATCTTTCTCTAAACACACCACCTTAGCAAACTGGTGTAGGGGAAGGGAGAAATAAATCAAATTAGCAGAAAAGGCAATTTCTGCAGTTTTCACAGGGTTAGGGTCTACACCCTGGAGTGTCAAAATCAGTTCCTGGAGGGCTGGTATTCATGTTATGTTTTTATATAACCAATTACCTTGGCTTGTAAGTATAAGTAAATTAGGTGAATTTGAAACATTTGCACTGGGGCTGTTCCCGAAAGACACGGCAATAAAATATATGTGAAGGGAATATGTACATTGATTAAGCCACTTAAGAAGTTAATGTGCAGAGACTGGAGTGAGAACCAGCACATAGCACTCACTAGCCCTACAGAGTTTGACACCCTTGAACTATACACTGGCGGAGACAAGCACTGTGGAAACTGCATCTTATATCTCAACAGTAGGGCCATGTAACTGACCCTGACAAAGAGTACTAACCAAAGGAATCATCAAACTGTGTGTGTGTGTGGGGGAGAAGGAGAGTGGCCAGTCCTACACACATGCAGCTTTGTGCCAGGAAAATCAACCCCAACTGATGCTCATATTTCTGCCTCCCGTATGTACCCTCTTCCCTTCTGCAGGTGATAGCGGTGGCATTCTGGTTCAGTCATAATTAGCGCAAATGCTCTCCTGCTTTTTGAGTCAATAGTCACAGGGCCTAAAGCATGTGAAAACCACCCCAGTCACTCCCTATGTTTACACATCTGCGAACCAACCCACCACACAGCCTGTGGTGGATTAACAAAACACCAGTGACGATTTCATCTTCCGTAGAAACGATAAGCCAAAATCATTTGTTGTGTTCTCAGCGTCTCTCAATATAGACCAGCCCTGTCTATGCAATCAACATGGGTGTTCCTATACCACTTTTACTGGGGCACGGTGCCGGTGCACCGCGATGCACACACAGCAATCCATGTATCGGCGTGCAAAACAATATTCAGGACTGAGGAATGATAACACGACAGGACTAAAGTAAATTTTTAGATAATATGGATGATCTTATTCTGATTTTGATTTGACTCAAACATTACTGACTCCTGTAGATGGACATCAGAAAATTCTTTGGACGTAGCAGAGACAGGGAAGCAGTAAGTAGAGATGAAACTGAGAAAGGTAAGACCTGGCTGTAGTTGGTGATAAACAAACTTGAATGATTATATTTGAGGAGGCTATAGTTGATCAGATTCAGTTTTTTGGATGCTACACCAGAGAAAGAGTGCAGGAGGAGGCAGCAGAGAGACAGAGCTGGATGAACAGACTTTTATGCCTAAAAACATGTTGAGAATGTTCACAATGTATGTTGAAATAAATATTTTCATAAAGATTAATATCTCTACATTGTTACCTTTACCAGTAGTTGTTTCAGTTTCAGCAGCAGCAGTATGGCAGTGGCAGTAATAGTGGGCTAAGCAACGGAAGTTCATATAGCACATTGTATAGCACATTTCATATACGCAGCAGGCATTCAAGAAAAAAAAATGTGTGATTTGAGTAATGGGCGGCCTGTGCCCCAGCAGAGCTTTATGTCTAGCAATGCCCCTGGCCATCAAGTGTGCGTTTGGTATATCAAAATAAACACGACTCTAAGGAAATGTACAATATATTTTTAACTTACACTCAGGTACGTAAAATCCTAAGAAATTGAACTGTTTTTTCTTGAGGGAACAACCTTAGAGACTCTTTATGTCCATCTAAACCTATGGTGAGGGGTTTCAAAGAGGTCAAGTTTGACCACTTAATTTATAATCAGGTGTGAGCAACTGGTGGCCCAATGTGGTCTTTCCCAGGATCTCCGCAAAGTTCATGGACTATTAATTTTTTCATAAGAAATCTGAACCACAGAATCATGGATGTAAGGTTGATGAGTTTCTATAGGTATTCCTATTGCTTCAAAATTGTGACCTTAGCAATCTGCAATTTACTATAAAGCTTGGATGCACACATTAAGATGCTCAAAACATTGGCACATTGAATGACTTATGATGCTTGGGGCCCTATGTATCAATCTTTGTGTACAACTTGCCGTAGGACCATGTGTATGCACAATCCCATAATTTTGAGGTGTCAGGGCTCAGGGAGGGACTCAGGTGCAGACAGAGATGGAGGATGTACAATGGATTTACAATGGAAAGTCCAAATCGAAATCCAGACAACGAGGTCAAATCAGGCGAAGTCAAAAGCCAGGAAAACACAGCAAATGATACCAAAAAACATTTCTGGAAATCGTGGTCGGGGAAACAGGCAAGGTCAACAAAACTGGCAGGCATAACAGGAAAAAGGCTGGTAGCATAACAGAAAACTGAGACAAACTGGCAACAAGACAGAGACAAGCAGAGTAGACATAGGGCTGGGGTGATGATGAGATGGGATGCAGGTGGGCAGGTAGGCAGGTGGAGGTGATCAGGTAATCAGGTGGGTGGGGATAGGGCGGAGAGCGGGGCAGAGCTGGAACACAAGGAAACAGTAAACAAGAGCACATGGACAGGGAAAACAAAAACAAACCGGCTACGATGCTGCAGGACTGACAGGAGGTTTTTCGTCAGAGTTATCAAACACCATGTGTGCCTAATTGTCTTTATAAATCTGAGTGTAAATCAAATTAGCATGAGATTATGTGCACATGAACTTACTTAACATCCACTCCTAAAATTGTTCTTATATGGACTGAGACACGCCTTTAATCAGGGATGGAAGTAACAAATTACAATTACTCTTGTTACTGTAACAAAGTTGATTTTTTGTGTACTTGTGTACTTACTTAAGTATGTTTATGTTGAGGTATTTTACCTCACTACAATTTAAATTGCCTCCGTTACAGAGTAAAAAAAAATCTCCATGAACTACGCGCCAGGAAATGACATCCTATAAATGTCTCTGATGGAGCTTTTACACTAAATATTACATGTAAAAGACGACACAATTGTGTCTGACAGAATTAAAGTATAGACCATTTTTGGATTGTATGCTCGTAATAACATGAGCATTTATCAACATTTGGCATTTATTGTGCTTTTTTCAATTTCTATCGAAGCAGAAATTAGCTTGCTAACTAGGTGTATCAATTAGCAAGCTATCTTGCAAGCTGAAGTTAGCTTGCTAGTCACCTGCAGCTAGCTCTCGGCACACTGAGGAAAGTAGCGATAAAACAAACAATAAAGTCGGTGTATCGCAGTTTGTTAAGTACCAGGCATGACATGGTGACCACCTCTGAGTGTTTACTGATATTCATATATCATGTGCAAGTCTACTTCATATATTCTCCTCCGGCTATACGCTCTTCATTTAGGCTATGTGATCAATGTCTGGTCTGTTGTCACCGCTACCACGATGACAGACGGCAGACTCACTGGACTTGCCCTTATGAACATTCATCCTGAAATGAAAATAGACAGTGAGGAAGTGCGCAAACAATTCGATGCAACCGGGAGAAGAAGGGTAAACTTCAAACAGGTAGGCCAGATTTCATTATTCATGAATCAGTCAGTGGCGTTTCTCTCTCCCAGCTCTTTCTCTCGATGTGTGTGTGCATGCGTGCGTGTACGTGCATGGTCAGGTTTCTGTGCATACCCGAAGAAGAAATCCTGCAGGTGCCCCTGCTCGTTGCTAACCATAGATCATTTGGGGGAAGCCTGCAAAGCAGCATTTAGTGACTTAAGTGAGAATAAAAATCAGGTCAACTCCAAATATCTTGGTTTGGCTGAGCTAACGGGTGGTGATGCTAGGGCTATTGCGACTGCAGTAATGGATTTTCTGGTCAAATGTGGTTTAAAAAAGGAACATCTGATTGGCATTGGGGCGGACAATGCCTCTGTAATGACTGGTATAAATAACGGTGTTATTTAGTCCTTCGGGATGATTACGGCCTGTCCAGTCTTGTGCTCATTAGATGTGTGTGCCATTCTCTCCAGCTAGCTGTCAGCCATGCATGACACCATACCAAGAAGTGTGGAGTACCTTGTGAGGGAGACATATAATTGGTTTTCTGTGTCTTCTAAATGGAGGGATGCTTACAGGGCAGTCTATGAGACAATAAACATTGGAGAAAAGCCCCTGCAAATCACTCAGGTGTGTGCAACACGGTGGCTGTCCATTGAGCCCGCAGTTGACCGCATCCTGAACCAGTGGGATGAGTTGAAGCTGCACTTTGGCCTTACAAAGTCTTCTGAGCATTGCTACATGGCGGAGACACTTTATGTAATGTACAGTGACCCTCAGAATGTACTATACCTTTTTTTTAAGGTATACTATAACATTTTTAAGGTCAGTTTTATCAGAGGTCCAAGCAGCTGTGAAGGCTTTTGAAGCTGAGCAAGGAGACCCGCTCAGGCTTTTAGAAACTTCAATGACTGGTCTCATTAAGTCTGTCGCCACACATGTTTTAAATCCAATGACAAGAATTAATGTCCTTGAGGAGGTAATTGATTTTAATTTGTTGGTATACTTTATTTTATATCATGTTTATTTCAGTTTTTAATTGTATTTACTTCCTGTTTATTTATTTAATTTAACTTTTTATTAATGCACTTTATATCACTTTATATCATTTTTATTTTTATTCCATTTAAAAAATATTTATGCAATGTTTATTTTATGTTTTAATTTAATTTGTTAATGCACTTTATTTTATAAAGGTTATCTGAAATTAAAAATAACATGTTATATACACGCTCTTGCCCTGTCTGCATTGCCTGGGAAAGGTTGCACCTCACCAACCACACACACACACACCACACAAAAAAGTAACTTTTACTCAAAGTAAATTTTAAATAAATTACTTTTTACTTTTGAGTGGATTTTTACACAAGTAATTTTACTTTTACTTTAGTACAATTTCACCATAGTAACAGTACTTTTACTTGAGTGAAATAATTTAGTACTCTTTACACCTCTGCCTTTAATTAGTCGAATTATCATATTAAAGATCCCAGGTAAATCGGAGTGAAATGCAGAGATTGATGTTGAGGATCAATGGCAGGACATAAAAAAAGAAATTATTCAGACACGGAGATTGAGGTGATGGATGATGAGGTGGAGAAGAGAAAAAATGTCCTTTTTGGAGGCCAGATTAGCGGCATTTCAAATCGACGGAAAAATGCGGAGTGGCTCAAAGTAGGTAGATGCTCATTTTGAATTTTTTTTTTCTGACCGATAGCCGACACTCGTTAACCGACCATTAACCGTTAACCGACAAGGTTAAAATGTACTATTTAGCATGGACGAGTGTCTGTGACCCATTTAAAAGAAATACCAATACAACAAATGTTTTTTTTTTTTCATAAGGAGTTTCTTTACATGTGCTTAACCGGCATAATAGCCTAGATCCCCCATGTAGGAAAATATTTTATAACTTAAAATAAATAGCAAATAGTAGCCAGACTTTCTAATGTATAAACAGTTTAATAAAACGAAAACACACATTGAATCCTCCAGCGCCAGGAGCGCTGTAACGAAGACCTACTCCTCCTCGGCTGTCAGCTTATTAATGATCAAAAACAGCCAACAAGTTAACAAAACGGAAACTTGTAGTCGCATTTTTCAGACCTCAAAATAAAATAAACAGGCCACGCCTACTTCAGTCCTCAGCATCGTGGACAGCTTGTTTACTGGTTTTTATTCAGAAACAGCAACATGTCGACATGCTGTGGGGTTAGTCTGGTGCGCAGTCTGTTAACTGTGAGACCCTCGGCGGAGGAGACCCGCAGTGGAGGATACCTGCTTAGATGGTACCGATGTCCCAGGAATGCAAAGATAGCGCCTTGCTAGAGTGGCCATCCTCGGCAAGCGCAACTGCTCAGCTGTATATTTTATATTATATATATATATAAACTGTTTAACTGATAGTATTAATCGGTCAAAATTCTTTTTGTCGGTTACCGGTTAAACGGTTAATTATTAACATCCCTAGCTTAAAGTGGTGACTGCTATGAATGCAGTTTAACCAGAGGTGCGTACAGTGGAGGAGGTGAAGAAGAAGTGGTCGGATTTTTAAAAAGAGGCCAAAAAACAAATAAGCGCACACAGGACCAGTGTGTCCGCACCCAGCGCCGCAAGCGGGCAAGAGGGAGCTTTGCCCCCTCAGTTTAAGTTTTATGTACGCTATGGAAAAATAGCAAAAACAACAAAAATATTGGAAATGTTGGAATACTCGTTGGAAATGACACAGGGAAGTGAAGTTTCAGTCAACAAGAAAGAAGGGGAGAGAGAGAGAGCGAGAGAGCTGCATGGCCCTGATGTTGTTGGCTATTATTTTGTTGATTTTAGCAGTCATCTCTCAGTGGTTAGAATCATTCATAAATTCTATTATTTTGTGTCTTGTTGACCTATGTTCTGAGTGCTCCGATTCCCTACATTGTGCGAGGACACTTAGGTTTAATACTGGCTTCACCACTACTGTGAAATAAATGCATTATTTAATTTTGAAACAGTAGTCTTGTGTTGTTGTTATTTAGCCTTTCAGAGGCTATTGCATGGTTAAATCAATGAATTTCAAACCTACCACCAGACCAATTTTAGGTGGTGACCTGGCAATCTGCCCCAAATATTCGTATTTCATATTATGGCCGTGACACACAAACACATGGAAAAGGTAAGGTAGGGTATTATTCGCATCTAATCAAAATGCCACTATATTGCCACCCGCAGGATGGAATTTTTAACTGCCCCCTCAGTCACTTCATCCTGGCGCGATAACACTCATCAACTAAAAAAGTTCAATTCCTTAAGAAAATGAGGAGTGTGATTGCGACCCGGCAGCAAAAACATGCTAAAGTATATGAGATGATCGCTAA
Source organism: Megalops cyprinoides (assembly GCF_013368585.1). Lineage (NCBI taxonomy): Eukaryota > Metazoa > Chordata > Actinopteri > Elopiformes > Megalopidae > Megalops > Megalops cyprinoides. The sequence continues at coordinate 29,518,261 of NC_050600.1, forward strand.
GATGTGGCTATGTGGTTTCTAGGTTGTTGCTAGGTGGTTGCCAGGGCGTTACTAGGTGGTTGCTAAGGTATATAAGGTGGTTGCTAGGATGGTGCTAGGTGGTTGCTAACCTGTTGCTAGGTGGTTGCTAGGGCATTGCTAGACGGTTACTAAGGTATATGAGGTGGTTGCTAGGGCATTCTTGGGTGGCTGCCAGGGTGTTGCTAAGTGGTTTCTAGGTTGTTAGTAGGTGGTTGCTAGGGTATATGAGGTGGTTGCTAGGGAGTTGCTAGGTGGTTGCTAGGATGTTGCTAAATGGTTTCTAGGTTGTTAGTAGGTGGTTGCTAGGTTGTTGCTAAGTGGTTGCTAAGATAAACAATATGGTTGCTAGGGCTTTGCTAGGCCATTGCTAGGTGGTTGCCAGGGTGTTGCTAAGTGGTTGGTAGGGTAAACAGTATGATCGCTGCGTGTTGCTAGTCTTGGATGAGTGTTGGATGATTTGTCCCAAGGCAACATGTGAAGTATGGTGGCTATGGGGTGAAAAGTGACCGAGTGGGAAGGCCATGAAGTGTGATTTTGAAAATGAATGGGAGTCTATGGGAAAACAGGGATGAAAAAACGACAAAAACCAGAGAATAAGTGCGGGTACGGCTTAGCTGTATAGAAGCAACCCGATCGTGGTCAGACCAGACGGGTTACACTTGGTTTGGGGTCGATATCTCGAAAACTGTGGGAGAAGTGGTACAAAATTTGGTGGAATAAGAAAAAGAAAGAAGAATAAAACTATCGGATAACAATAGTGTGTTTGCTTCGCAATCACACTAATTAGAGAAGTGCATTTCCTAAATAAAATTCAGAGTGATTGCAACGCGGCATTGAAAACATGCTAATGCATATGAGACTATCGCTAGGATGTTACTAAGTGGTTCCTAGGTTGTTGCTAGGTGGTTGCCAGGGCGTTACTAGATGGTTGCTAACCTGTTGCTAGGGTGCTGTTAGATGGTTACTAAGGTAAAAGAGGTGGTTTCTACGGCGTTGTTGGGTGGTTGCCAGGGTGTTGCTAGGTGGTTGCTGGGGTATGAACCATTTCAACATACGACAGTACAATTTATATTGTAATGTGCATAAGTGTTGTTTTGTAATGTAATATCGCGGCTGCAACTGGTATTGATGTATTAACGGGTGCATCTTACAGAGGGAAAATTCGTTGATTGACTAGCCAGTTTAGCTAGCTGGCTAGTTTTAGTATACGGCCAAGTGTTTCACTTAAGCACGTATAGCAGCACTTACAGTATATATTCTGCCTGGTTTGCTAGGGCACACGGAGCTGAAAACTTCTGATGCTGACTGTGCGTGTTTTTCTTTTTTTTTTTTTTTTTGCTTTATCTTTGAACAGGTATGTGGATTTCTATGTGAATTGTTCTGTGGAATGTTAATGAATTTGTCTTGTATGTGGTTTGCGTGGGTCTCGTAAAATTGTGAGCGCTGGTTAGGCAGTGCAGTTTTGTTAATCGGGCAGAGCACGTTCTGGATCATTACAGTGTGCATATAGTGGGGATACACTGTAATGGTATACATTTATTACATTTATTACATTTATTTTGTTTTGTACATGATGTGTAGGGATGCAGATTTGTAATCTCACGCGCTCTCTTTCTGACGAATACAGGGCACACGGAGCTGAAAACTTCTGATGCTGACTGCGCATAATTATCTTTTTTTGTTTGTTTTATCTTTGAACAGAGAGTGAGAGAGAGATTGCAACTTGTGCTGCTGGACTTCGCTAATAAACACGGAGTCACGGCAAAACACGGCTCTTTCGTTATTACCCACAAAACACAACGCAGAGGGTAACAGCGAAGACGCTGTCCAGACGCACTCCTGCACGTTACATTGGTGCCGTGACCCAGATCACTGGCTAAAGCACAGCTTGGCCGCCAGTGGTCGCTGAGGAGTCAGAAGGGGTGAGTGTAGCAGAGCTGAAGTGATTAGCTCGTGTGAGTCCTGCGTAAAGCCTTAGGTAGCGGGTAGCAGGTAGCCAAGTGGTTGCAGCGGCTACGTCACTCCCCCGAGACCAGGTTAAGTAGCGTTGTTGCCGACGGGCTAAGGGCAATTTGCCTTTAACTCAACTGGTAACGACGCTGGCTGTAAGGGTTCGAAACTCGCTCACTCGCCGACCCACGTAACATCATATTAAACAGAACGCAAGATACCACCCGTTACACTCGGGCGTTGCTAAGTGCTCGATAGGCTGTTGTTAGGGTAAACAATATGGTTGGTTGCTAGGGACACAGCCATCTTTGGTGAGTGTTGGGTCACACGACCCAAAACAGCAAATCAGATCCCGTGGCTATTGGTCAAAACCTGACCGAGTGGTAAGACTTTGAAAAATGAATTGAAGCCAATGGGAGGATGGAAGGATGAATAAATTAGTAAAAAAACTGAATAAAAAAATGACAAAAAACGAGTGCGGGTCAAGACGGCCTTGGATAAGTGCTAGGTGATTTCTCCCGAGGCAACATGTGAGGTATGGTGGCTGTGGGGTGAAAAGTGAGTGGGAAGGCCATGAAGTGTGAGGGGGTGATTTTCACAAATTAATGGGAATCTATGGGAAAAAGGGATGAAAAAACGACGAAAACCAGAGAACGAGTGCGGGTACGATCGGGGTCAGACCGGACGAGTTACAGTTATCTCGAAAACTGTGGGAGGAGATTGGTGGAATACGAAGAAAAAGAAAACTATCGGATAACAATAGTGTGATTGATTTGCAAACACACTATTGCAATAGTGGGTTTGCAAAGCAATCACACTAATTAGTAAATGTAAATTCTGCAACCTTGAGTTGCCTGTGCTTTATTCAAATATTAAATGTTCGTACTAAAAGTTAAACTACGTTTCTCAGTGAAAGGGTGTCATCTCGAAGCTGCTGTGTATCGGCCAGCCAGATATCTAGGCAAGTGTCCTGTCTACAACAGAAGATGGTTAACGTTAGCTGACTTATTTTGCAAGCAGGTATTTGACCGGTCCACATTTCCCACTTCAATAACAGAAAACTCTGTGACAGAAACAACTACATGGTGATTGGAACATACTCCGCATTTCTTAAGCATGTAGCCACGTTGTAAATGATAGGAATAATTAGAAAAATATATGTTCCTAAAAATATGCTACAAACAAAATGTATCTAGCTAGTTTGGTTAGCAAATAGCTACAGCGGTATTATCTTCGTTTTCTCCTCCGATTTTAGCAGCCGTGAGAGAAGAAACCTTGAGTTTTTGGAGAATTATACCTTAAAAACTCTTATTATAAAGCTAACCGACTATCCAGTTGCCACCTACGATCTAGCAGGTTCTCTAACTATGCTAAAATCAAGAAGAGCCACAAAGATGCTAGCTGTTCTGTCCAAGTTACAGCTAAATGTCGCTATTGTGTGGGCGAGATGACAAGAAATTAGCTCGCTGTTTTTGGTTTTGATTGTTTTGTTTTGCCTGACGCTGGCTAGCTATAGCAAATTACTGAAGTTCTTAATGCAAACAAATATGAAGCAAACGGCCGTAATCGAACAAAGGTTTTAACCAGGTGGCTAAACTAAATAGATGGTGCACAGCATGATAGCATCTTACCTGAAACGTCCCCCGCAATGCTGGCACTGCTCCCCAACCCAGCCGGGATCGCACAAGCAACTGCCGCTTGCCAGACTGCACTGTCCGTTCAAGCATGGTTTGTCGCATTCCTTCGCCTCGGATGGGCATGGCAGTCCAAAAAACAAAAAGATCGCAGTCAAAACCAGTAGCTGACTTTTTGGCACCGCTCCGGGGGGACCAAACTGGGACAGACGGCAGCATGTATCGTTGTGGAAAGAGCTAAAGCAGGCCCACCTCCTGTCTCCTTCCATGACAGGAATGAATTCTTGCCTACTTCAGTGCTTATGTATCTAGCGATTTAATTGATTGCCACGGAATTATGGTAAATAAACCGCCTTCCTCATTAGCCTAGCGTCAATTTATTGTCCAGATTTGCACACTGACAACAAAATTATCTATATACCTTGCACTCCTAACTGCGGTGTTTTCTCGGATCGGAAGCCGTATGGACTAAGGTTTACACGCTCTATGTGTCCAGAGGGATCTAACCGGCAGCTAGCTAGTTTGCTATCTGTCTTGCCGTTCTGTTACATCTCATGCCTCTATTCTCCGTCAACACCTTCAACACGGAGTCCGACTCAGGGAAATGACGTCCAAATTAATACGGGAGGCGAGAACAAGCGCCGGGCAAGTGCGGGCAAGCGGGGAATTCAGTTTACAGACATCAGTCAATCAGTGTCAAGGATCGAGTGAGTAATTACTTTGTTACAGATACGCGATCATCCCCATCAGTCCTATTTCAGCACGCCTCACCAGATGTTTATAATAGCCTACTGGTACGTTAAATCAGACAATCGTTATGAATAAAATATTATTTTACTAAGGCTGTCAAGCGATTAAAAATTTAATTATGCTTTGAGATTGATTAATCTAAATTAATCGCATATATTAATATTTGCCGTGAGAAGCATTTTATGTTCAAATTGTGCTTTATACAACAGTTAGTTCCGACCAAGTAATTTGACTGCACAAGAGGCATTCCATGAGTGCTGATATTCAGTATAACAGCACTGGCACTTTTAATAGGCTATACATGTAGGGCTATCGCTCCGCTTTACAGATGTTCCGAAGTAATCGTTGATTACACCAAAGCGAACTTAATTAGCATTTACCCATAGCGCAAGTGTGGATACGTTTCCTTGTGTGATATAAATTATATAAAAGAACCTAGCTAGCCTGCAGTTGGGCATGATAAATGCTTAAACGCACAGTGACGTATGGGGTCAAGGGGCATCACAGAGTGCGATTAATCTGAGTTATTTATTTTTTTTTTTTGACGCGTTATTTTTTCTATAGTCCTAATTAATTAATCGAAATTAACGCGTTATTTTGACAACCCTTGGCCATTCTTTAGGGTTTGAGAATAAGTTGCCATTGGGCGTTAAGTTCCATTAACTGCATGAATGAATGAATGAATTCTCGCAACGACTCAAAATACTGAACGCTGTCTGTCCAAACACAGTAACTATTTGATCCAACACCTCGACAGTCTCCTCCTTTGGACGTGTTGTTGGTAGAACTTGTTTTGTACCAGCGGTCTTTTTAAGTTCCTGATTAGGTGTTATGGGTTCCTCATGAGGCTTTTTATTTAGAATGAGTAAGTTTTATGTTTTATTAATCCTCACAAGTGAACAACTAATTTGACAAAAATGTAACAAAGTAAACGTTTCTACAGATAATTCCTCAAAGTTTTATATTACACAAAAAAAATTAGTAATTTGGGTAAATTGGGCTTATGCCATGGGTTTACCACCTTTCTTTGTAAAAGGGATCTGATCCAAAATATTACCCATATATTACAATTTTGACACTATCTTAGGCTGTTTTCACACTTCGTTTTGCTGGTCTGAACTCGAGTGCAATTATTCCCCCCTCTCCCTGCCCCCGCTGGTCTCCTTTCATTTCATTTTTTGGTTGCAAACCCTGGTCCGTTTACATCATCAACACGTAAGGAACGTGCAACTTTTATTTACCAATGTCGTTAGGCAACGACGCAAAAGGGAGGCCAAATAGCGTTTACCTCTCTGGTTTTAGATCGGATAGCTTTCAGACCAAATGCGAACTGCGCAGGAGTTCAGCTGAACCGTACCTCAGACCCCTGTTTTCTGGAGGACTCGGGTACGGTCCCTTGGTGCACACCGGAGTTCGGGAAACAGCTTTCACTTCAACAAAACGAACTGATCTAACGGCTCAAGCAAAAGCCATTAGCCGTCAACCAAAAGCTCTAGTGTGAAAGCACCCAGAATCTGTCCAGAGGCCCACATATTGACTGCATTTTTTACACAGATTCTGCCAAAGGAACCTTGAAAGAAATATTGATATCATGGTGCACTATCGTTCCATCATTACATCATTGTTCAATACAGTTTCTTCTATTTGTACTTCTCTATCCCTACCCCCGATGCTACAGGGGTGTTTTTGATTGGCATGTGAAAAACACAGCCCACGGGCAAGATCACTCTGATTCAAGTGATAATTCATATTGAAAAAAAATGTTTTTTTTTTTTTTTTTTCAAGTGACTAATCTTGCCAAGCTGTTAAGAGGCACTGCACATATCAACAACATTGCTAAGATAGCAACAGTGGGTCCAGTTCAGGGGATCACTAATTATTAACAGCACCTCCACCCCCCTCCAATTTCGGATCTGTGAGATGAGGTGGATGAGGGGGAGGATGAGGAACAGGTGTCCTGAAGCTGCAACCCCACCAAAACCTCACTCAGCCAAGACCTCATTCCACTCTGTAAGGAGGATTCCAACTGCTTGGACTTTGTGTGGGGCTCCATGGCAACAGGCATGACTGGAAGAGACGTGCACACACAACCGCTCCCTCCATTCTGGTGTCAAGGGGCTCCAGAGCCACAGCACCTTCAGTAACATCGGTGAAAAGCCAGGGTTTGCCTCTAACATAAAGCTCCAGGGATCCAAGGCCATCCAGGTCCCTGCACTCTGGCAGCTTCTCCTGACCATGCAGAGCACAGGGGCAAGTCTGCCCAAAAGGACAAGCTGCTTTAGAGGTGCCAGAATCAAGGGGCTGAGCTAAACATTTTACATTACTGATACCTGCAGATTGTATCCTGTATAGTTCATTTCACAAAATATGTGTAAATGTTAGACAAAGCTCATTTACACACTTTTCATAGACTTACAAAAGTAAAATTATAAAAAATATTTCAGGCAGAGCAGGAATACAAACATGTTGACTATGACCAATATAATGTTAATGGAAATGCATATGAGACGTAAGTGGCACCAGTAAGAATCCCAACACACCAATTCTTTCATGTAGCATTTTGCACAGAATGTGAACATCCAGTAAGACTTAATCCAAAAGAGAAGCATTGGCTGGATTACAAGAACTAATCAGTTCTATCTTCTTCTCAGTTTTTAGCTGCTGCTCTAGGAGGATCCCGTGGACTCTGCTCAAGGTGAAGACACAATTGCTGTGAGATGCCCAGTTGAGGGATCAATTCACAAAAAGTGAATTTAAGGAAACTTGGGAAAGTTGGCATACTCTTACCTCATTTCATACATTCCGGCACTTGAACTCGTTTTGACCCATTAGGTGGTTATTTGTGTATGGAGTGGCCATTCCTGCACAAATCCCACTGTTTTCATGTTGAGGCTGCTGGATGGACAAGGGTGCTTGGCCTGGTGCAGAAACGGTGCTGCAGATGCCATATGTACTGGGCAGGGCCATCAGCAGGATACTGCAGATGCCATCCATACTGGGTGGGGCCATAAGGAGAATACTGCAGATACCTTCTGTAATGGGCAGGGCCATCAGTGTGATACTGCAAATGCCATCTGTACTGGGCAGGGCCATTAGGAGGATACAGCAGATGCCAGGATTATGTAAATAAGAAGGACAATGGGAATCTGACATACAATCTCACAGCACAGAGATGAGTCTCATAAGTGAAACATGTGATGATGCACAGCACGGAACTGCATTGGTAATGATCGCTCTCACAATGGCAGCTGAACCACCCACGGTAAAGTCCAAGCCACAGAATCCATGCAGTTGAAATGATTGACTTTGACCCAAACATGTAAAAAATTAGACAAATGTTTGATATAGTATCTAATGTTTTATACTGAAGGTGAAAATTAACAATTTTGTAATACTCTCATTCCATTATTCAATCATATTAATGTAGCCAAGTGGAGAAATACCACTTAAAAAAAAAAAAAGAAAGAAAACGGCGTGGCCCCTTTAAGGGATTATTGTAAGGTGACGTCAGCCGGAAACCCGAGCTCAGAAGCCATGTTACGCTGCGTCTTAGTACAGGTCCTGGGGAAGAGGGCAGACAACTTGTCTGGGTAAGTGTACATTTAAGTTGTCTCTGTGTAATTAATATTGTTCAGAAAATGTTGTTGGATATGTCGCATTTAATAAGGATGCCAAAGATACAACACTAGATACCGATAAGCTATGGTGGGCTAGCCGCCGATCCATGTGGGTTTACATTGTCCTTTCCTTTTTAAAACTGTGAATACAACGTTTAGTTTGGTCAACCTAAGAAGCATAAATTCATTCTTATTGTGCTTATTTAGGTGGAAGACGCGATTCCCCGTCTCTGTGTGCTAGTAGCCTTACGGCGAATGTAAGTACTGTTCAAAAGGGTAAAATGGGAACACGTGCATGGTCGCCATGTTTTCCATGTAAGTGGTTGGGTTGTTAACGGATCCTCTCTGTGTACGTTACAGAGGCCAGTTCCGTGTTTTATTTCACTGTTTTATTTCATGGTTGTTTTATTCTTGTTGCTAGTCTTATGTGAAACCAAGCAGGGTTAGTTGAGGAGATTTGTTTATCCAAGACTACGTTTATTTTACCAAGTGCCATTTGTGAAAAATAGCTTACGAAGCTAAAGTTCTAGAAACCTACTTGAGGGGTGACGTCACCGCGCTGTGAGGAAAAGCGCGCGAGACGAGTTGATTAGTTTCTTTTAAATTTGAGTGAATGGTGTCCTGCATACGCTAGCTTGGGTGCTAGGAGTGAAAATACTTTTTATTTTTTTCTAATTGAACAAAGCACTTGATGTAAGCTCCTTCTCAGGTAGTAGCTGTTCCTTTTATTTCTTATTTTTAAAACAAATCTCTGAACCTCTCTAAATTGGCCGCTGTCCCTAAAAATAGGGCAGTTTCAGAATAAAGAACCCTAAAGACATTTATTGTGTCCTGTGATTGAATGAACCGGGTTACATTAAATTAGTCAGATGGACCTATTAGGGATGTCACGAGAACCGATACTTCGGTACCAAGTCGATGCCAAAATTCTGAAAACGTGACGCTGCTCGTTTTTCTACAGTACCGTAGGTATCGGTGATGTTATTCTTCCGGACCTGACGGGGGCAGCATATACGCCTGTTTGTTTTTCAGTACTTGTTGCTTTTATTACTCATTTTACTTAGTGATGTATTTGTATGAAACACTATCGTACAAAAAAATCCTTGTTGGGGCAACCTACTTGGCAATAAACTAAATTCTGAAGTGTTCTAGTCTGTCGTTAAAATGACAAAGGAAGAAGAACAACACTTGGAAGAAACACTTCCAACTTAGCGAAGCACCTCAGACAGACATCCAAATTTATTCAAAGAAATCAAGGTGAGTGAGTTTCAATTCATGTTAACGTTACATTAACAACGTATCCAAAGTGTTGTCCTTGCTATCCTGAAATACACGTTAACATTATTTTTGTTTGAGACAGCTGGCATTGCTGTGTAGCCAACCATGTTCCATACGACGTTTGCAATGGCTAAACGCTAAAGGCTACCGTGTTTAGGCCAACGTAATGTAAGCATAGCTTGTAATAGGCTACCGCCCTTACCGTTCAGTCTGTCATCTGTCTTCAGAATATAACGTTAGCGTTTTAAATAAATACTTCCGGACTAATGGTCTGTCACCATGTCCGTAAATTTAAACTACTGCTTGCACTCTGAGTATATAGAGGTGTGTGTGTGTGTGTGTGTGTTAGTACATTGTGTGTGCAGCCTCTGCTGCTTTCTTACAGTCATTGAGCTATACCTGATAACTGAAATCTCATAATTTTCCTTTCACAGTATCAGCCAGAGGAGGATGTCGACCAGGAGAATGTTAATGTTTGTAATGTTAATAGTTGTTACTTTTTATTACTATATATAGGCCTATTTATTATTTCCATATTTTTTCATGTCTTGGCCGGGTACTGCAATTGAAAAACTGTAACATCATAAAAAGTTGATTTTTTGTAATTAAGCACAGTATTGTTTGTTTTAAATACTTGAAGGCTACATGCCACTGGTCTTTTTTGTAATGTTCAAATGTTTTAGTAAAGGAGTGTATGTTGAAGTACACAGGACTTATTGTTTTATTTTCGTTTTTTTACCGTGGTATCGAATTAGGTATTGAGAATCGTGGAATTTCACTGGTATTGGTATCAACCACTAAATTTCTGGTATCATGACATGCCTAGGACCTATATAACATATCTTGGTTCACAATGTCATCTAAATTCAATCTACTGTTGAAGACTAATCAGTACGCTCATGATGTTCTGTTACATCATTTGTGGCTGGATGGTTAGTATTTTATTGAAGGCAGTTGTTCCTGAAACATTATGTGTGTACCATTGTGACTTAAACGCTACATCAGTGGTTCTCAACCGGTGTGCCATGAGGCAAAGTGAAGTGTGTCGTGGAATTTTGAGGAACCCAATGAGTTATGTGTGTGACATTCTTCATAATCGATAACCAACTTTAAATTGGTGTGCCTTGACGTTCTGGTTTAACCTTTGATGGGCCTTAGCCCCAAAAAGGTTGAAAAACTCTGCGCTACATGAAAAAATCTACTGTGCTCTCCCTCCCCCTTGTGGGCATACTGTAGGTCAGCGCAGAAACACATGGTTCTACTTGTGTTCTAAAGTTATGGCCTTGAGTTCTAGCTTCTACAGCTGTCCCAGCAAACTGAGCACAAATGGGTGGTTATTTTCAGTAAGGGAAGGTCATGCATATTTGTAAATAAATAATGACATTGGGCAGATTGCTGATTGTGATTCCAATCCTTTACTAACTCAAAAAGGTAAAGGCTATGTCTCATCAAATGCAGGGAAAATACTTTCATAGTTTAATAATTTGCCTTAGTGCGAATTGAATTCTTGCAGCAAATCAAACCAAATAAGAAATGACAGAAAATGAATGCCTTGACTTTTAAATGTGAATATTTCAAAATGAATGTGCAACAGCAAGAAGGTCTCACACTATAGCACCTGTACACTCTTGTTATAGTAAAAAGTAAAATACTTAATGAAATACTATGAAATAAACACATGCTTTGCAGATACCTACCTGAGAAATGGCTCAGTGAGTAAGGAACCTGCTAGTGTTTCAATTTGAATCTTCTTGAATTGAATCTGCTTTTGCCATTTTTCTTTCTTGACTCAGTGAATCATCGGAATGATCATTAACTCAACGAATCAAATCCTTGGAAATCCAATTTCCCTGAAAAATAAGTATACCTCTAGACTAAGAGGAACGACTACAGATATTAATGTCAATATTGTCTTCATTCATACATTTGTCTGTATTACTACAATCAGTTCTACCACTACCTACAATAGCAAAACATATATATATATATATATATATATCAGTGGCGGCTGGTGAGCTGAATAATTGACACCAATCACGTAAATGGAGTAAATGATTATGCTCGCGAAACAGCGCAGTCTGTAGTTTGTGTGCTTGCCGAAAGCTACAACGTGAGATTGTTTAATTAACAAGGGTGGCATTTATCGATTTAAATTACATTAAATGCTCATGCCACATCACAGCTTTTGTGAGGTCTGTGTTCTAAATGTTACTGTTCATTGCACTCAACCAACCTAAAAGTTTATTCTCAGTAATTTAAATCGATCTAACTAAATTTAGCTCTGTTTTGTAATTTGAATTTTGTAGCACAAGAAAGCTATAATGTGAAACATTTAAGAGAGAGCTTTAGGATTACTTGCCACTGCATTGTTCAATTTGCCGCTGTTTCGCGAGCATAATCATTTACTCTATTTACGCATTGGCTATTTACGCGTATTGTTAATCAAGGAGAATAAAGGGGAACAGTTTGAAAGTAATGATAGATTTAAAGGTAATGTTTCAGCCTCCCCTGTTTCCAGCTCACCAGCCGCCACTGAGATATATATATATATATATATATATATGATATAACATGTTATAATATACAAATATACAAATACACTCAACAGTTATATATATATATATATATATATAACTGTTGAGTTATATAACTATATATATATATATGATATAACATGTTATAATATACAAATGAGTGTATTTGTATATTTGTATATTATAACATGTTATATCATATATATATATATATATATATATATATATAGTTATATAACTCAACAGTTATTGAAATTTAAACAACTACTAATGTGGATTGTTTCACTCAGCTTCTGAAGGTCAACACATTCCCTGCTTTCAAATAAATGTGAATTAACATGCTGAGTATTTGTAGCTTTGATATTTGCTGGCCAAATAACTATTCTTATAGTATTCTTACTATTTTTATTGTGCAATGATCCCAATCCCCACAACTGCTAGGAATCAGACATAATTTTAAAAGATTCTCATAAGTCTGTTGCGTTATAGCACTAGTACATATTCTCAAACCCATGTTATGTTTCAAAGTAAAGAATAAAACATGATTGAGGCACACTTCCTAAATGATGTAAATATTATAACCACATACATTCATATATGGTTATAAATGATTGTGCATCTTGCTATTCCAGTTGGAAGTGGGGTTCATCAATGGCCAGAACATAAGAATAAGAAATACTTTATTAATCCCGAAGGAAATTTGAGAACATACATCCTCACTCGAATTCTTTAAAAAAATGTTTAATAGGAGAGTTGAGGTCCTCCTTTGCAATTGGTCTGATTCAATGCCATTTGTTATACTTCACACCCAATTTTGTGTCATCAATGTATCCAATGATTTGTGATGGGATAGTGGGTTTTAAAGCTGTAGACATTCAGGAGCTGTGGAGCCTCCCTTCCCTGTCTCAAGTGTCTTTGAACACTATTACAATAATATGTATGTTGCATATAAACAGATTTAAATGCTACAACATTTGCTGACAAATTTAAAAGCTAATAATTCTAATTTAGTGTAACTGTAAAAACATGTTTTTCTATTATTCTATTTTCTGTATTCACATTTTTTTTCTATAAACTTGAAACTGACAGTTGAGACAGTTTTATCAGTGCACTGGGTTCAGGAGGATGTTGCTGTCACAGTGGTGTGTTGGTCAGAACAAAAGAGTCAGGTATCCAGTTCAAGGCTTTATTGAAAGGATGTGAGCATGTCTGTCTGGGTGTGTGGTTTCCTGAGACAGATTCAGGATGAACAATAAATTAGAACATATGAATCATATACTGGATTTGCAAAATATACTGTACTATGCCAAACAATAATGCTAAGTTATAGCATTTACAAAATATGTAACTATCATCTATGTACAACAGTTACAACAAGTATTCAGGTTAGTACATAGTACATTGTACTGGAACAAGCATATACAATTGTTGTCATAAGTACTATACATGGATGTAAGTACCACAACTGCCTGAACGTTTCATGGAATAAGAGCACGACTCACTAAAACTATAGCCTTTGTACTGCTATGCGTTCTCATATTACCTCTGCATGCGGATGGTAGCCGACGCTATTCAGGGGTCAGCAGCGCAGCGCTCCTCTCACAGCCGCGGTACACCCAAACCAAGCTGTGAGCTGGTAGCGGCTATAGGTTGCCAACTGCTTGAGCGGACACCACCTTACACTACATATGCGCGACTGATAGTGGGACACGATTCTGTCCACGACTGCGTGATGTCCCGTGTGCAGGCCTACCATTCTAATTACATTGCATGCATGCATAGGAATTGATGACGCTGGCTAGTCTTGGTTGACGGTAGAATAAACGTTCCGTCTGCTACTTGCTCAGCAACAGCGTAGTCTACTTCAAAAACAGTGTGCGACACGTTGTCTTCCGGAAATAACACTTTGTTTCGGTACAAATAACAGACGAACACGATCGTAATTACAGTGCACACAAAATATACATTTAACAAGGATGCACATCAACCCCCTTTCTCAACAGACAGTTGTAACACAACCAGTTTTCCACAAGGCAAGACACTTACATTGGCATAGACATAACAACACATTGTTATCTGTTCCCAGTTCTTCACCCCACAGGGGGACATTCTAAAACGCTTAACGTGGCTTCATGTTCCAAAACAGCGATCAATGATCACCAAAATTCTCTCGGACATCTCTTGTCATTAACACTTCCACCTGTCAAAAACTCAAAACCGAAGTCGTAATGATATCCATTGAGCGTGATTTTAGTATCATATAATCATGGCGAATACATGCTAAATAAGGTAGGCTACACATCAAACTAACTGCATGACGATGCGAAACCGTAAGATGAATTATACTCGCAGAGCCAAGAGAAGCGCGACTGTTTAATAAAAGAGTCGCTCTTTTGGTATTTATAGCGCCTTCATAGACGACCTGCATTGACGAAATGGTAACTAATCTACTACACACGAGTCAGTTGACGTTTGCTAACTCTCTGAAATGGGTCGCTGCTCGCTTCTTAGCCAATCAGTCAGGATGTTGAATATTCCGTGAGGTTTCTGCACGTGTCAACCTTTGCTTTACTCTACAAAAGAACTTGACCGATCACATGCGCGAATACAGCACTGCGCACTGGACTTTAAAACAGAATCATAAGCACGGAAAGGACACGATCAGGCGATATTCGAGGGAAGGAGAAACGCCACAAATAGGCGGTTGTCGTCCTGCTATGTCGAGTCATGGCGTTTGCCACACTGACAAATTAACAGAGGACTATACCACCCTGAATTACTTCCCGATCTTGTGCAGGTACAGTATGCTAAACGGATAAATAGCGTTTTGCGGGAAAAAAAAAAACCGTTCTCATAAAATAAAATGGTATAGTAGATTTGACATAATAATTGTTCTGTCTTTTAATTTGCCAATTTAGTAATCAGATTGAAAAATGCAAGATCAGGGGCCTACTTTTTTATTTGGATCTTAATGTATGTTAAATTATCAAAAGTAATGCAAATGAATATGTTGCATTTTGGAATGAAATTAATTTGTTTAACAACCTTGGAATAAAGATATTGCTACAGATTTTGCAATCAACATGTAGTCTATCAACTTACCTAGCTAAATACAGTATGTGTTACTTAGCTAACTAATTGTGTTGAACAGTACTGTTAATCACTGAAGAAGGTTCTGATTCATTATCTGGTTGAATATCTTTTTTTCAGCCCTGCTTATGGCCCTGTTTGGAAATTTACAAATGTACAGTGGATATAAAAAGTCTACATACCCTTATGAAATTGCAGGTTTTTCAAATGTAATGACAGAAATAACAACAATGTAAATGTCACAGTTTTTCCATCTGTAATGTGATCTTCCAACAAACAAGAATCCAGAGAAAAAACAAATAGTTAATTATTAGAAACATTTTCAATAAAAAAACTACAACACCCTGATTGCATAAGTCTGCACACCCTTTCATAATGGGGGCCCTAGCTGTGTTCAAAGTTAACCAATCACATTCAAAATCATGCCTGTAGGTAAATGGCATGCACCAGCCATCAATGAAAGTGATTCTGATTAAACCCAGATCAGCTGTTGCTGTAAGATTTGCTTGAATGTTTGGGGTTGCATCCTACTGGGAGAGCCATGGTCCGCAAAGAGTTGCCAAAGAAACTGCGAGAGCTAATTGTTGAAAAACACCAATCAAGAGAGAGCTATAAAAGAATATTGAAGGCACTGGATGTACCATGGAGCACTGTCAAAACCATCATCAATAAGTGGAGAAAATGTGGCACCACAGAGACATTGCAAAGATCAGGATGACCCTCCAAAGTTGATGAGAGGACGAGGAGAAAACATATCAGGAAGGCTACCAAGAGGCCAACAGCAACACTGAAGGAGCTACAGGAATTTCTGGCAGATACCGTTCACTCCTTGCATGTGACCACCCTCTCTTGTATTCTGCACATGTCTAGGCTATGAAGGTAGGGTGGCAAGACGGAAACCCTTTCTTACAAAAAGGAACATCCAAGCCCGTCTAAATTATGCCAAAAGATTCATTCAGTCACCGCAAATAAAGCTCATCAACCAAGGAACACCATACCAACTTTGCAGCATGGTGGTGGTAGCATCATGCTTTGGGGCTGCTTCTCTTCAGCTGGGTCAGGGGCTCTTGTCACGATAGATGGGATAATGAATAGCTCCAATTATCAAGATATTTTGGCACAAAACCTGCTAGCTTCTGTCAGAAAGCTGAAGATGAAGAGGAATTTCACATTCCAACATGACAACGACCAAAAGCACACATCCAAGTCGACTAAGGCATGGCTTCAGAAAAGGAAAATCAAAATCTTGGAATGGCCCAGTCAGAACCCAGACTTCAGTCCCATTGAAAACCTATTGAATGACCTATAGAGAGCTGTACACAAGAGATCCCCTTGCAATTTGAAGGAACTTGAACTTTTTTGCCAAGAAGAGTGGGATAAAATTCCAAAGTCTAGATGTGCAAAGTTAGTAAAGACTTATTCACAGAGACTTGCTGTAATATATGCTAAAGGTGCTTCTACAAAGTATTAGTTGGGCGGGGTGTGCAGACTTATGCAATCAGGGTGTTATAGTTTTTTTTTATTTTATTTTTCCTAATAATTAACTCTTCTTTCTTTCTCTGTATTTTTGTTTGTTGGAAGGTCACATAAAGGATGGAAAGAGTCCAGCATTCATGTTGTTGTTGTTATTTCTGTCTTAACATTTCAAAAATTTGCAATTTCATAAGGGTGTGTAGACCTTTTATATCCACTGTAACTGCAATGGACCTCAGGGGTGCATTGGGTTTTGAAGGCCACCTTTTTGGACTGCCACATTTTCTTTAAATTGACACACTCACTGTTACCTCAGGGTGATAGGAAGCACTCAGCTAGCGTTTATCCTGTTTATCTGTTCACAGCATGGTAAACTGAATTTTTCA
This sequence comes from Megalops cyprinoides, assembly GCF_013368585.1. Classification (NCBI taxonomy): domain Eukaryota; kingdom Metazoa; phylum Chordata; class Actinopteri; order Elopiformes; family Megalopidae; genus Megalops; species Megalops cyprinoides. The sequence continues at coordinate 29,534,994 of NC_050600.1, forward strand.
ATGCAAGTAGAATTTTTAATCACGTACAATGGGTTACAACAGAATTTTTGTTTCAAAGATTTTGCTGCTGCTTCCCAAGATGACCACCAGATGGTCTCATAACTTTCTGTGTTCCATTCTTCACTTAGTTAATGACTTTGCTGATTAGTTATTGGTTTCACCTGTGTTTCTGTTATTTACACCCTGTCCTTTGTTCAAGTAGTTGCTCAGTCTTGAGTTGCCAAACCTGTTGTGTGTGAACTGCCTGTTTTGTTTTCTCTTCAGTCTTCCGTAAAAAAAAACTTTCTTTGAACCAAACCTTTTGGTGTCCCGAGTCATCTCTTTACATTACATTACATTAATTTAGCAGACACTCTTATCCAGAACAACGTCCAGAAAAGACAGAAGTCTATCCATTCAGGTTGAATGAGCAACAGTGTCAGACCAGGCTAACAACACTCCCAGACCAGTCAGTGTGAGCATAACACTATTCAATCCCTGCCACAAGTTAACTTGTGCAACTTGACTAGACAGCCTAGAAGCTGAGGGAAGCCAAGGACACATACTGCCATACATCACAGTCACTAGGTCACAGAATCCAAAACACACTGTGATACTACACATAAAATCAAAAGAATGTAATACAAGTAACAGGTGTTATGCAGTCAGGATTGAGGTGGAACTGAGATGCAGTCTGAAGAAGTGGGTCTTCAGTCTGTGTTAGACCCTGTCAGGATGAGACAGTTAGTTGCCCCATGGTTGCAGAGTGTAGTGATCTGGGTGGTACATATGGTTTGGACAGCAACTGTAGGTATGAGGAGGTTATTCACTGTAATGTATGCCAGCACCAAGGTTTTGAACTTGATGTGAGCAATAACAATAAGCTAGTGAAGTGAGGTGCGTAAAGGTGTAACGACTATGTTTAAGGAGGTTGTATACAAGTTGTGCAGCTGCATTCTGTATTAGTTGCAGGGGTTTAATGGCACAGGTAGGAAGACAAGCAAAGAGGGAGTTACATTAGTCCAGGCGTGAGAGGACCAGGACCTGAACTAGGAGCTGTGTAGAATCCATGGTGAGGTAGTGGCACATCCTTTGGATGATGTACAAGAAGAACCAGAATCACCACTGAAACCTGAGTGGACAATTGGTTGTCAAGCATAATGCCATTTTCATAGTAGCAGTGCTATTGGTGAAACAGCTTGGAGAGTCTAAGCTGAGGGAGAGGTCTTTAAATGGGGAGGACCTAGAGGGCATGTAAAGCATCTCAGTCTTAGCAAGGTTAAGCTTCAGGTGCTGGTCCAGCATCCACTATGAAATAGATAGTGGAAAAGACAGGAAAAGTTGACTGTCATCAGCATAGAAGTGGTATGAAAAGCCATGGAAGCTGATAACAGAGCCAAGAAACTACATGTAAAGAGAGAAGAGGAGAGGGCTGAGCACACCTGTAGGCAGGCTGGAGGTTTTAGACAACTCACCTTTCCAGGACACCCTGAAAAAGCATCCAGAGAGGTATGACTGAAGCCAAAGAAGAGTGGTGTCAGTAATCCCCAGCATAGCCAGGGTAGACAAATGTAGAGTGTGTTCCACTGTACTAAAGGCTGCAGAAAGGTCCAGAAGAATTAAGCAGGCTGAGCAGTGGGCGCATGCTCTGGCTGATTGAAGAGCCTCAGTAATGGAGAATACAGCAGTCTCTGTGGAATGACAAACCCTGAACTCAGACAGAAAAGGGGCCAAGAAGGTTGTTCTGTGAGAGAAAGGAGGATAGTTGGTTGGCCATTGCATGTTCAAATGTTTTAGAGAGAAAGGGAAGGAGACAGACCGGTCAATAGTTCTGGACAGCCAATCAGTCTAGAGTCCCTTTTTTCACCAGGAGTGCAACTTGTACCTCCTTGAAGCCTGCAGGCACACAGCCTATAGAGAGTGAAAGTGAAATTAATCAGAGCAGAGATGAATGGTAGAAAGCTGGGAAAAACATTCTGCAGGAGAGCTGAAAGAATGGGATCCAGAGTACAGGTGATAGGTAGGCATGATGGACAGTGGTGTGAAAGTAAATGTCTGATAGTTTGAATAGTTTCATATTATCAAATAAAATTAATATTAGACAAGGGAAACCTGAGAAAACACAAAATATAGTTTTAAATCATTATTTCATTCATTTAATAGAAAAAGTCGCCAATTACCCATAGTGCCCCTGTGAAAAAGTAATTGCCTTCTTATTCTCGAAACTAAGAAATCAACAGAATTAATAATTAGATTCAGGTGACTGAACACAGCCCGGCTTTATTGCAACTAGTCCTGTTGAGTTTAAATGGTGTATATATTGAACCTTACCAACAGAGAGACATAGTCACCACAAAGCTACAGACACACAATGCCATAATCACAGGAAATTCCAGAACAGCTGTGAAAAAAAAATTGCTGAGATACGCTACATGGCCAAAAGTATGTGGACACCCCTCAGTATTATTGAGTTCAGGTGTTTCAGCCACACCAATTCATAACAAGTGCATAAAATCAAGCACATAGCCATACAATCTCCATAGACTAACCTTGGAAGTAGAATGGGTTGTACTGGAGAGCTCAATGATTAAACGTGGCACTGTCATAGGATGCCATTTTTGCCGCAAGTCAGTTCGTGAAATTTCTGCCCTGCTAGATCTGCCCCGGTCAATTGTAAGTCCTATTATTGTCAAGTGAAAGCATGTAGGAGCAACAACAGCTCAGCCACTAAGTGGTAGACCACGTAAACTTACAGAGCGGGGCCGCCGAGTGCTGAAGCACGTAGCAAGTAAAAATTGCCTATCCGTTGTTGAATCACTCAATACAGAGTTCCCAACTGTCTCTGGCTGCAACATCAGCACAAGAACCGTGCATCAGAAGCTTCTTGAAATGGGTTTCCATGGCCGAGCAGCTGCACACAAACCCAACATCACTATACGCAATGCCAAGTGGTGGCTGGAGTGGTGCAAAGCACACCGCCACTGGACTCTGGAGCAGTGGAAATGCATTCTCTGGAGTGATGAATCACGCTTCACTATCCAGCAGTCTGATGGAAAAAATCTGGCGGATGCCAGGAGAGCACTACCTACCGGGATGCACAGTGCCTACTGTAAAGTTTGGTGGAGGAGGGATAATGGTCTGGGGCTGTTGTTTTTTGGCCTAGGCCCTTTAGTTCCAGCCAAGGGTAACATTATTGCTTCAGCATACAAAGACATTTTAGACAATTGTATGCTTCCAACAGTCTGGAGAAAGCCCTTTCCTGTTGCAGCATGACTGTGCCCCTGTGCACAAAGACACGTCTATAAAGACATGGTTTTACGAGTTTGGTGTGGAGGAACTCCAGTGGCCTGCATAGATGAAAATTACCCCCCTACAACACCTTCGGGATAAATTAGAACGCAGATTGCGAGCCAGGCCTTCTTGTCCAACATTAGTGCCTGACCTCACAAATGCTCTTTTATCTCAATGGGCACAAATTCCCACAGACACACTCCAAAATATTGTGGATTTTTTTTTGGGGCTCCATATTAATGCCCATGGTTTGGAATGGGATGTCCAATAACCTCATATAGGTGTGATGGTCAGGTGTCCACATACTTTTGGCCATATAGTGTAAATCAGTCTGGAAAGGGTTACAAAGCCATTTCTAAGGTTCTTGGACTCCACTGAACCACAGTGCGAGCCATTATCTCTAAATGGAGAAGACTTGGAGTAATGGTGAATGTTCCCAGGAGTGGCTGACCTGCCAAAGTTTCTCCAAGGGCACAGAAGCACCAAGAAAAACATCAAAGCTCATCTAACATTTGTTATAAAGCACCTGGATGATCCCCAAGAATTTCGGGATAATATTCTATGGAGAGATGAGTCAAAAGTGGAACTTTCTGGAAGGTGCAAGTCTTCCTATGTCTGACGTAAAGCAAACACAGCATTCCACTGTAAGAAAGTGTAGGGACAATGCCTACAATTAGAGGGGTTACCACTTACGTGTAAGGAATATCCTTACATGAGGTACCAATTATGTAGGGGATAAATAAATTAAACACATGGTGGTGCCATACAGAATATGGTGTCTACGATAGTGGTTAAAATAAAAGATCAGTGTTTTGTATATCAGTCTCATAAAATATACTATTAAAAAAATAAATAAAATAAACTATTAATTTGGAACTTCAATTAATAAGCAAATTAATAATCATACATAGAAATTACCACATCAATAGTTAATCTTAATCAAATCACAATATTATCTATTTAGCTAACTAAACAAATAACACAATTGATTCAACTAAGACGTGAAGGTATTTAGAATTCTGATCAGCAAAGATTGGCAATATTCATTCCATGTGTAACATAAAACAGACAACCTTGGAAAAATAATGCATTTATTGAGATATAACATCAAAGTAGTAATGCATGAATCAATACATTTATATACAATAAGTAAAGCATGTGTATGTATTTACACATATGTAGGTTTAAGCAAATGTCTTGCGCGAGTGTGTGTGAGCGCGTCATAGGGTGTGTGCTCCTTTGCTCTGAGTCATACATGTGTTGCATGTGCATGTATGTGCACGTGCTCACTGAACACGTATTCAAAGAGAACAAAGGAACATGCGTGTGGCGGTGAGTTTGAGTTGCCTATGTGCATGTGTTAGCGAACATAATGTCTGTTTGGTACAGGATATGTGGGGTTATTCTTGTGGATTAAAAGAAGGTACCAGGGGTTATCAAGAGGATATGCATGCAAAGACTATGTCTCTGTGTGGTATCTTAACTAAAGATGCGCGGTAAATAGTGAGTGACAAATCAGCTAGGATCAATGAAACATAGCTAGCTACATTCCTCGTAAGGATCCAAATCACCCGTGGGTACAAACATTCATAAATGTAGCTAACAGTCAGTTGTTTAGCTGTGCAATGTCCTATGCCCAGAGTTAATGGCCTACTGTAACTCATGAAATGAGGTTCAAATCTTTCAGTTCCGTGGGTGGTTTCGCTGGCGGTTCCATCCAGTGGTGTAGTCTAGTTTGCAGTAGTGGGTATACTGTGAAGATTCCCTCCACCCCCTCCCTCCACGCATAAGCACACCCCAGCACAACACCCAACAACCCCATAACCACCACCATAATCACCAATGCATAGTGTACATGCATTCACACACAATTGAGGCCATTCCAAAGGACTGGGTATGTATTTTCAGAGAATGAAACCTATTTATTTCAAGCAACATTACAATTTTAAAGTAGCATAGTGTCCATGGGGGTGGCGTAAGGGGGGTATCTACAAAGTTTTACAGATGTGTTTGTACTTTGGCGTCTTCACTTTGCTTTGCCTCCTTGCATCCATGGCAGAGCGATGGCAGAACTGTGTAGGAACACCAGTTTTTTGAGCGCACATAGGCCTACAGAACGGACTGCCAGAGGACTGTGAGGAGAAATTCGCTGAGTTATTGGATTAGAATTGTGCACCTTTAAAGTCCACATTTAACATCTCACCACTAACATTCACAGTTCAAAGGCTTGTGCATTGAATGCCTCCTAACAATAAAAAAATCATAGCTATATAAGTGGGTAACAATCATACTTAGCAGCTACTTTAACTTAACTACACCTTTAAATTAAGTAGCCTACTTTTGCATTTACGAGTGTACCGCGTATGTCTGAGTAGTTATACTTTTACTAAAAGAAAGTTCCCTACTTAATCCACCCATATCAATACCATGTGCAAGACTGATGTTAACCAGGCATGCCAAAGCTTTTCATCTCTGAGCAGCGACATTTGATTATTTATCTATCTAGCTACGTTTTCTTATGGTGTTGTTTAGTAGCCCGAAAGAGGAAGGTTGGGCGAACATGGGGGAAGAGGAGGGAGATACTGCTACTGTGCTAATTTAGCTATTTGTTGGCTAGCTAGCCAATTTAGTTAGCTAGCCAGCTGGATTTTCGTGGTTAAAACTATGAAAACCATTGCTCACTAGCTATCTTAAGGCACACACTAGACATAGCAGCAAATATAATTCAATACACATATCGCACATCCCCTGCTGTTAGAGTAATATATACTAGCTAATCAGCTAATGTTAATCTGTAAGAGATTTTCACTTAGGCCGTACGAGTTGTAATGTTATCAGGCTCCTTTTCTGCAATCTCAGGTGCCAGTCTGCAAGGTAACTACTGTTTACACAGGATATTACACAGCTAATATTAATTGCCGCTATAAATATGCGGGAAACTCCCGGAGCTCCCGAGAGACTTGGGATGTCTGTTATCGGTTGCCTTGTACATGCTAACCTAGCTAGCCAGCATTAGCTATCACGACTCATCCACATGAAAACGTAGAAAAAACATAGAAAAATGCCTACATCAATATTGTTAAGGTGGACAATACAATATGATGTCTATCACCATATCTAAGCAAGTGTGTCAGCATGAAAATACATCTCATTTTGCAAAAACGCAACGACTTTGACGTTAGTAGACTACTTACCGCATTCCAGAAATCATAAATACAAGACGTTGCTCGAAACTCTGAAGAACAAGTCATGGGTAATCGATCCAGAGTAAGGTGGATGGACGGGGCATGTGATTGACAGCTGAACGGCAAACTAAACTCTAACTGCTCAAACTCTTTGCAAAAGTAAATAAAAGGCACTTGAAGTAAATGGTGGCGTATGGAACTGCATGAACCTGAAATGACGCGCATCCATCAAAATGAAATATAATTTCAGCTTCAAATTAAATTAAATTTTGCTCCAAATTAAATTGCATTTAATTATCGGTGATAGTTTTAAATTATGAATTTTATTTTCTACTTTACTTTTAATTTAAATATAACTTCAAATGAAATTGCATTTAATTACCATTGATAGTTTTAAATTACATGAATTTTACTTCCCAATTTACTTTTAATTTAGTTTTTGTTACTTCCACCCCTCATAGTCAACACCAGAAGATCCACTAAAACAGGCAGAATATCCAAAATCACAAGGCAAAGACAAATCCAAAAATACAGGCAGAGGTCATACACAGGAGACCAAACAGATAAACAGGAACAGAGGGGCACAGTCAGAAATCAAACACAAGAGTATACAGATATAGACTTTAAACAGGCAGGACTGAAACATCCTAACACACTGAGACAAACAGGCAGAGAACAAAGAAAACGGATATTTATACACAGACTAATAATGAATTAAGAGGGAACAGGTGAGCAGGACGGGCTTCAGGCGGTGGGTGTGCAGAAGGGCAGATCGGCAGGACAAGAGGTGGGACGACGGAGCACATGGGGCTGTAAACAAAAACAAAAGCATATGCACGCAAAAACAAAGACACACCCACAATAACAGACAGGAAGATAGAGAAACACAACACAAGCAAGACATCTCAAGCTGAAGTACTAACACAAAACACAACATAGAAGCAAGTCTACATCTGAATGGCTAAAAAGAAGCAAAATGAAGGTTTTGGAGCAGCCTAGTCAAAGTCCTGACTTGAATCCAATCAAGATGATGCGGCAGGAACTGAAAAGAGCAGTTCATGCTTGAAGACCTACCAATCTGAGTTAAAGCAGTTCTGCAAAGAAGAGTGGGCCAAGATTCTTCCACAGAGATGTGCAAGTCTTTTATCAAATTATAGGATTATAGGAAGCATTTAGTAGCAGCTATTGCCGCTAAGGGTGGTCCAACCAGGTATTAGGTTTAAGGTGGCATTTACTTTTTCACAGAGGTGATATGGGTGTATGTGAAGTATTTTCACTGAAGGAACAGAATAAACATTAAAATACTGCATTTTGTGTTTACTCTGGTTTCCTGCAATTTTATATTTTGTCTGAAAATCTGAAACCATTCAGTGCTCCCAATAGGCAATAATAGAGAATATCAAGAGGGGGGGGGGTATTTTTCATTTGCAATTGTGTGCAGGGTCAGTCCAGGTAGAGTCTGAAGAGGTGCGTCTTCAGGCCCCGTCTGAAGGACTGGGGTGAAGAAGCTGTCCGTAGCGAGACCGGGAGTTCGTTCCACCACTGGGGAGCGATGTAGGCGAAACGCCGATGTCTGGCAGAACGAGCACCTCCTGCCTTGACCATGCAGGGAGCAAGGCGTCCAGTTGCTGCTGAGCGTAGGGGTCGGGCTGGAGTGTAGGGCTGGATGAGTTCTTGGAGGTAGGCAGGGGCTGTCCTGTTGACTGCAGAGAAGGCGAGGGTCAGGGTCTTGAATCTGATCCTGGCAGCGACAGGAAGCCAGTGGAGGGATTTCAGCAGGGGAGTAACATGGGAGAATTTGGGGAGGTTGAAGATCAGTCGGGCAGCTGCATTCTGGATGAGCTGGAGAGGGTGGGTGGTGCATGCTGGGAGGCCTGCAAGGAGAGCGTTGCAGTAGTCCAGTCGAGGGAGAACTGTGGCCTGGATAAGGAGCTGCGTCGCGTATGTGGTTAGGAACGGGCGAATCCTCCTGATGTTGTGGAGGAGGAATCGGCAGGTCCGTGACGTTACAGCCAGAAGTGACAGAGGCAGGCACAGGGGTGGGTCGTGAAGGAGAAAGTACAGAAAAGGAGACAAAGTTGTGGTCAGAGAGGTATAGGGGGGTAATTTTCAGGTCTGAGGAGATGTAGTCCCTCAAGAAGACCTGATCAAGCTGTTTGCCTGCACCCAGTAGGACCAGGGGAGGTTTCATCCTCTGGGAAGGAGCAGCGGAGAGCACCCAGTTGCTCAAGGAAGTCTTCCAGGGGGCCAAGTGGTCCGTGAACATATATATTCCAGAGGTGTTAGTGACAGTAACATCATGAAAGATAGAGAGATGAGAGAGGGAGTACAGAGAATTTTCAAGACTGACATATGAACAGCCCAGTCCCACCACCCCGGCCAGACGGTTGAGGAGTGTGCAAGAAGGAGTATGGAGTGGAGAGGGCTTCTGGAGTTGTGGTTTTGTCCAATGTGATGCACGTCTCTGTGAGGGAGAGGAACTAGAGGGAGAGGTGGGACACACATGCTTTAATGTCGTAAGCTTTTCAGGTTGCAGACTGACAGTTCCATTGTAGTCACCCCTGCTATACTACATATAATTAATAATGCAGCTGTGAAGACACTCTTCTAATGAACTGCTCAATCAGCTGATAACTAATTTTCACACCCAGCTAATTATCAAAACAATAACACTAAATTGTTGCATGTTTATTGTTTGCAGCCAAACAAACTAATAAAGGTTACAGAGCAACATAAAAAGCTACATGGTGTTGTGGCAAACCACAAAATAACTCCAGTATTGTCTTCAAATAGTGTTAACACTATTGACACTGAAACTGACCTGTTCTAGTAGATCACTGGACTGTCTTTCCACAACTGATGAAGTACACTCTTCCATACACTTCTCTTCACATCTCTGCACTTGGATTTTTCCTGCTGCTTGTAACATGTTGATTATGTGCGTTAACTTTCCTCACAAGATTTTGTGAAGTATGTACTTAATAATTCCCTGTTTTATCTGCTTCTGTTGTATCACATTCATAAATGGTGGCATTGTATTTTACCAGGGCTTGTGAAAGGTTGGAACAAATAAGTAATTATTATTATTTTTTGTTGTTGTTTATACAATAAAAAAGAAACTAAGAAAGAAACTAGGAGGCCAATTGCCGACAAATCAAAGGTAGTCCTATTCTAAGAAGTACTAGTATATCCAGGATGAGATTTGTTGACAGATGACAGCACAGTAACTACTAAACAGTGCATTGTATGTGTAATCCTAGTCACCTAGGCAGCCAACCTTTCAACACATGTCAAAGCATCAATCACCAAAGTATATCACTGAGAGAAAGAAAAAAAAAACACATATAGTAACATGGACATGGGCACTCGAATTCCAACCATGAAGGTATCCCAAAAAGGATGAAGAGGAATAAGAATAGCCCTAAGTTCCCAACCAACACCTGGAAGTAGGATGCAGTCTACACCCCACCCGCCCAGTCCCTCCAATGACCAGCTTAACCCTGGCTTGAATGAGGTGACACAATAACATATCAAAGTACAATTCTAACAATACACTATTCAATCATTCAAATAACAACAACATAGAACTAAGAATATCAAACATACTAGGTTTCACTTGAATACCTGTAGAAATGACTTGGCTACCCTGTCAAAAAAATTGATCTGAACCTCTTACAACATCTTGTCTTGAAATATCGTATAACAGGCGGCTAACTGGGTTGATAATGTGACCAAAACATGTCCTGACCTGGTGTATGGCGCTTGAGCTTCCTGTATGTACAGGATGCATGAGTGATGTACAGAGATAGTATTCAGTGGCTCAGAGGTATGACTAGGTTCAGTGTCTTCTTGTTGGTTTGAAAGTCTGAGGGGCCTGTTTACTCAGATTCAAGGTCCATGCATATCAGGATGGAGTCACCACCACGTAAGTTCAGTTCCATATCATGACCTTCAGCATGACTGTCGACACCGTCACCCTCAATAGCCAAATTGTGTCGGGAGTGACACACATGCTGTGATTTTCTAGTACGGCAGAAACCTCATCTGAGGAGAACAAAAGATCTGATCCGAGACTGTGAAGGCGTGACACAATCTGCTTCCATAAGGTCTTCAGCGCTCAACTGACTAATAATTTCAATCGTGCTTGGGTCAGTGGACACAACTGATTCATCAACGACATGACCGAGAAACTTAACAGATTTCCTGAGGAACCAACATTTCTTGGGAGCCAACTTCAAGTTATGCATGAGTAACCAATGGAAGACTAGCTCTAAGCGTTCCAGGGCCAACATCTCAGAGGGCACGAAAACTAAAAGGTCATCTAAATAGCACAAAAGACTAAGGAAATTTTGATCACCAAAAACACTCGTCATCATTCTCATGAAACTGCCTGGGCTGTTGCAGAGTTCCTGAGGAAGTCGGTTGTATTCGTAGAGGCCCATGGGCATTTTGAATGCTGAAAATGTTCTATCATCCTCATGAAGTGGCATGTTATAAAAACCCGAGGTGAGATCCATAGTACTGAAAAATGCATTTCCCCCTAATGCAGCTAAGCAGTCAGATTGGTGTGGCAGAGGATGAGCATCCTTCAGTGTTCGTTTGTTCAGCCAATGAAAGTCAGTGCACACCCGCAGGTCTCAATTTTTCTTCCATACAAGAACAAGGGGTGAGTCAAACTCACTTGTGGATTTGTGGACACTCTCCTCCATCTCATCCAGGAATTGGTGCAGTTTGTGGTACTCAGCAGGTGCAACGCGACGGTAGGGCAGGCGAAACGGCTTCCTTATCTGTGAGGGGAATCCTGTGAACAAATCCCTTTGCCTCCCCACAGTCGAGGTGATGGTGAGAGAAAATGTCTTCATACCTCACCACCAGGTTTGCCAGCTTCTCTCTCCACTCTGCAGACACATCACACGTCTCCAGGTCTAAGTCCCCCAAACCGATGAGCTTCAGCCTCTCCTGCACATCACAGGTATTCCCCATCTGAGTGGTATTCACTGCAGTGTTGTCCGTGGTCGTTTGGTTACAACATGTTAGTTCAGCATCACTCCAATGTGGATCAGAGCTCTCCATGTCCTCTAAAGCTAGACAGGTAAAAACATCAGCAATTTTGGCATTCCTCTGTAGAATGACAGGCCTGTCAGAAACATTAAGCACCTTTAGGGGGACCCACCTATCTCCCCATAAAGGTGTAACCAATCTAGCAATCATTATCTCTCTAGGAGAAGAGCGAGAACTAGTATACTCTGTAATTACTGTACTGCCAGCAGATATCTTGACATTCTTGGGTAGTTTAGGCGTATTAAATACTCGCTACCAGCTGGGAGAACGACAGTCTTGTTGCATCTGACTGTGCCTACTTTTTCAGGAACATCATCACCAGTCCATCGGTTTAGGCCAGCAAGAAAAGACAGGAACTGCTCTGACTCAGAAGTGCTGCCAGAGCTGGGTGTTGAAACAGCTTTCCAGTAGCTTTCATCCTGCTTGAATATTCAAAGGACATGTTTAATTACATTTGTGCCTATTATAAGGTCATTAGGCTACCCCTGCACAACAAGAGTTGGTACTGACACTTTACATCCATAAATTTCTATTTCAAGGTTCATAATATTTTTGGGCCTCACACGACCACCTCCACATCCAATGAGCACAATGTCAGTCTTCGTTTGGCTGTTCAGATCTACAGCTCCAGCTGAAATAAGCTTCTGCTCTGCTACATTGCTGAGTGCGCACGCCATGGATCCACTATCTAACATGGCACCAAGTTTCACTTTGTTTCCAACAAGGACAGGTGTATTTTGAAATATGACAGTTTCTGACTCGGCTGATTCTCTATTATATATTGTCTCAGCATCATCTGAAGTAAAATTTCTTCAGGAGTCTCCAGTATGACCTATACGGCCTCCCTCCATGCACAGGTTGGTTAGTTTCCCTGCCCGTTCACTTGGCGAGATGACTGTTTGTTTGGGCAAGAACGCTCAACGTGCCCAGGTGAGTAGTATCCAAAGCATAGCTTTGCTGATCTACAATGGGACCTTGTACTGTGAGTCTTCTCATGACAGACTTTACACACCGTGCCTCTGGGGTGGTAAAAACGGCTGCCTGTGGATGGTGCTGGGGCCTTTTCACCCTTCTGCTGCACTTTCTCCAAAACCTGCTCCAACATGGACATCATGCGACCAAGCAAAGCATCACCTGCGCTGGACTGCTGCTGGTTCTGGACAATGACTCTGAAGGCTCTGAGGAGAAGGACTGGATATTACTGTTACATGCATCCACAGTGGCCGTACTGTTCATGTCAGTGTGCATTCCATTGCAAAACAGAGCAGCTGCATGTTTTCTCTGATGCTGCAAGTTCGACACTCTCATCAAGGAGCCCCGTTCCCATTGATATTCATCTATCCTCTCTTGGATAAGTTTTGAGTTCCACTCATATATTGGTCTACATTTAAAAACATGTGCGAGTTCAGGTTCTGGGCAGTACTTGACAAACATCCTGGCCACTTCCTCCCCCATGTTCTCCATGCATCTGCCCTGGCGACTCAGGCCCTCGTCAGCCAGGTCCGCTGCTTTGTTAATGCGTATCCAATAATCAACTGGATTCCCTCTCTCTTTCGGAATAAAAATCCGCCAGCGGCAGACATGATGGTATTGCTAAAATACTGTAGCAGTATGTTGTAAATGACTTCGGGTTGCTGTGCGGCATCAATTGAAGGGTCACTTCTCAAACCTATTTTAACAACATCTCTAGCTTTCCCCATTAGTCTGTTCAGTATCTCGTCTGCCTGCATGTTCACATCATAGTTTTGCTTTTTGATGAATGCTTTCATCAACTCAACCCATTCTGTAACCGTGTATTTGTCTGAGCTATCTCCTCTAAAAATGACAGGTTCCCTGTCAGACTTGACCTGTACATTAATGTGAGTGACACCACAGCCACTGGTAATGGTAGCCTGGTCATTGGAGAGACTGGAATTCAGCATGCTCTGATTATCATTTGCACTGATGGATCCACCAGGGATGAGACTTGCGGCAATAGACTCACCGATCTGTGAACCTAACTGGTTAATCATGTCACTTAATTGTTTAAGCATGGCCCACCCCATGTACGCTGCCCCATAGGAGACTCAGCTGGGTTCTGATCCACCCCTGATTTCCTGTCTCCTGCTGGCAACACAGGTGAAGCGCTCTCAGTAAAGCTAGACCAAGCATCATGTCTCAACAGCCCTCTCCCTCCCCCATAAGAAAGGTGCTTAAACTCATCAGTCATCTTTTAGTGTAAGCTTACTAGCCATATTCAATTTAAGAGGGAAAAATTTGTATATAAAAATAACTTAAAACACTCCTTCCACTTTAAATTAATGTTGTCAGTAGCCTTCAAACATTTACAAAGAGACAGAAAAAAAATTCTAAATTCTTTTCAAAATTAAATGATTTACCAGTAGCCTACAAACATTTAATTCTATATTACCGTACTAATTAACACAGTTCCATGGCACCTGACCGACAAAACGTAGAACAACGAACATCCGCGAGTCATTGTTAGGGTCCCCATGTCTGCTGTGTTGCACCCTCGGCGATCTGCATCAAGCTGACAGGATCCGAGTCACGGCACCAGTGTAACGGTAGTCACCGAGGCAGCGAACCATGCACTCATTTGTTCAGGAGGAAAGACCAGGGACACGCGAAGTTCTGCGATTCCCTTTTTATTATGACGAGCTGACAACAAGACATGCATACAACACAGTATGTCGTCAGCATAAAGTTAGGCAACTGGCAATCTCTTGCAGATCGTACAGTGGAATCTGCCCATAAAGTTAGGCAGCTGGCAATATATAAATATATTTGTAATATAGGGAAATGCACATACGTGTAACGTATTACATAAACATTTAACCAGAGCTATGTTCGATTCTTAGACAATATTCTAAATCCAGTAGAGGTCTTGCTCAGAAGAGGCTGTCATGTGCTAATGTACCCTTCTTCTTGTCATTTTCAGCAATCTTCTTGGGATCATTCATGTGAACGTTCCAAGAAATTGTTCTGTATCTGTCCCTGGACATCACTTTTGCTGGGAATGGCACAGTGTAAATGTTTTTCTGCTGCCAATAGTCTGTGATCTGCTGCATCCTTATCATGCCCATGTACAAAATCAGTCCAATGTACTTGTAGAACTCACTGATCCCCACAGGAGTCCACTTGTACCCCTTTTCAGCTCTCTTGGCAGCTTGTTTGTTGGTGTTGTCACACAGCGTTTTGACAATCCCCTCTTAGAAGAACAGCTTGAACAGGTCCAGTGTGGTGTGCGTGTCTGCTGCACTCAGCTGCACTTCAGGTGTTCTTGCAGGCCCCATCAGTATCTATGTGTGTTTGCCATGACTGTGGTGGCTCAGCTTCTTGTGCAGAGTGGAACCGGTGCCTCTCTGGTGGCATGTAAGGCAGCACTTCCTCTGGTGCATGTTCATCCCTGTAAATATACAACAATAAACATCTTAGAAAATGTTGTAGTATGCTAAATAAGTAAATAAAGTAAATAAACAAATAAAATAGTGCACATAAAAATAGGCAACTTATGATGGGCTGTGAAAAAATCGGACTGCACAAAGTTTACAGTATTCAAATTCAAACACAGCTAACTTAGCTAATTTCAACTAACGTTTGCCTACACAACACGCAAATCTCTGAGTACGATAGTGAGACTTATTCATCCAGTTCATCCTCAGCTGGGTCAAGGCGTAGTTCAAAATGACAGCATTTATATGCCGAATTCTTACTCAAAAAGCCCAAGCATTCCAACTACACAGCACCTTGGCGTTGTAATAATAACCGTATAGTAATAACCGCTAGCTCACACAAGACACAGCTAACCTAGCTAATTTCAACTAACGTTTGCCTACACAACGCGCAAATCTGTTTAAAAAAATGTTGAAATGAAATGTTTACACTTACTCATCAAGTTCATCCCCAGCTTGGTCAAGTTGTAGCTCAAAATGACAGTGTTCCTCATCAGGATCAATCTCTGGATCTGAGGAGCTGTCATCGCTCAGAATGCCCTCCAAGATGAGGTCTTGCGCTTCCAGTGGTCCAAAGCGTCTTTCCATCTTGCTGGCCATCTTCCAAAATTGTCTCCAAATGAATAATGCTTGAAACTGCATTTTACCTGGCATTTTATCTTGTTCACCATGGACGTTCTCCAGCGTGACCTAGCTCCTCCCGCATTACCGAAACTAATTGGCAAGTCGTTATCATATGAATAGAGTTGCAAATAGGGGGGTTGGGTTTGTGCTGTCCTGACGGAACTTTGTCTGCGGATTGTGCATAGCTGTATATTTCACTTATATTAGATACTTTTCAAACAATAATTTGTTTATTCATTAGATTTATTTGAAAGAAAACACTTTGAGGTTTCTGTCAATGCTAATACGATGTTTATACAGCAACAGGGTACAAAGCATTTAATCTATGTTCAAGACAAAACTGGGGGGGGGGGGAATCAGCATCACCGACGATACAGCGGACTCCAGAGGGTTAAGATTGCCAGCGTCATGGACTCACCTGATGTCCGCTGAGGAGACACTGCGGCCTTCAATAAGTTTGCACTGCAGGTGCAGTCCTTGATGGGTATGATGAAGACACTGGGGTCAAAGGGCGACGCTGAATTGTGATGCGGATCCCATGTGGCACACCTGCTTAGTAAACTCCAGTAAGCAAGTAATGTACACCCTGCTGGAATTTTCCGAGTGGCTACAGTATGAATCATGGTGTCAGGAATATGATGGCCAGTCATCCAGCAAGGTGCAGAGGCAACAGGCATGGTCGAGGTCAGACGGGCAGTCAGGGAAGTGCACTGCTACAGTGCTGCACGGAGCAAAGGAGGTCACGCTGAATGAAGAGTCCGCTGCTCAAGTGCCCACTAGTTGTCCTTCAAGTAAAAAGAGAGGTAAACCAAAGCAGTACTGCCCGTACTGTGAGAATTCTACCCACTTTCTCAGCCATTGCCCCAATATTCAGAAGCTCATCAAAGAACAAGTATCTGAGTGGATTCAGTCAAAGAGGAAGTGTTGGCGTTGCAGAAGGTCACACCAAGCAGCCCAGTGTGATCTTAGAAAACCATGTGGAATCTGTCATCTAGGTCATCAAGTCCTACATGATATTAATGACCGGAAGCCCAAGGAGGCACCGAGAGAGAAGAGCTGCCTGGTGAGCACAGTCACTGATGTCCTTTACCTGGACAAGCCAGATGATGCCAGTCGTGTGCTGCTAAAGGTCATAAAGGTGATTCTGTATTACGATGACCGCACTTTAGACACATTCGAGATCCACGATGATGGGTCAGAGCGCACTATACTTCTCTCGGCGGCTGCTCAGAAGTTGGGGTTAAAGGGCACTCCTGAAGACCTGGTGTTGAGAACAATACGACAGAGTATTCAGACGCTACGGGGCTCATCTATATCCTTTCACATCTCTTCAGCCTCTCAGCCCAAGAAACGGTTCCAGATCATTCACTGCCTCACACCCTGGCTTAGCAGATCATGCATATCCCATAACCAGTCTTCAGAAGAGGTACAAGCACCTATCAGGTTTGCCTCTACAGCAGTTTGATCGTGCCAAACCACTCATCCTCATCGGTGCTGACCACCCACACCTGCTCACCCCCGTTGAGCCTGTGCACTTGGGACCACCTGTCAGACCAGCCGCTATTCGAGCAAGACTATGGTGGACTCTTCAAGGTCCGGTGAGACTCCCCGATCAGCACCTCAAGCCGCATCAGTGCCTGTTCACCTCCACCATGTCTCCAACTTCAGAGCTCATGAAGAATGTGGAGAAACTGTGGCAGGTAGACACACTCCCATTTAGAAATGAGAAGAGGGTCACATGTTCAAAGCAAGACCAGGAGGCAGTTGACCTACTGGAAGCAAAAATAATACAGATAGAGATGGATGGCATGTTCCGCTACGCCACGCCCCTGCTCTGCAAGAAGAACATGCTCTTATTCCGAGGGCCAAAGGAGGCGGTGATGTCAAGACTGAGGAGCACAGAGAGGCACCTGGGCAAGGACCCAGAGGGAGCTTAAGCTGACGAAATTCAGAAGCTGGTGGAGGCTGGTTTAGTGAAGAAACTAAGCCCTGACATGATCTCTGCGGAGAGGGAGTCATGGTACATGCCTCACCACATGATGACGCACAACAACAAGAACCGCTTTGTGTTCAACTGTTCATATCAGTTTCAAGGCCTCAATCTAAATGAGTCTCTCTTACTTGGACCCACCCTCGGGTCATCACTACTTGGGGTCCTGCTTTGCTTCTGCGAGCATGCTGTAGCCATTAGCAGTGACATCCGGGATGTTCCACCAGGTTCGTCTCTTACCCGAAGACAGGCCACTGTTAAGATTCATCTGGCGGGACTTGAGAAGAGACAACCCCCTGGATGTCTATGAGTGGCAGATCCTCCCATTCGGGACCACCTGCAGCCCGAGCTGTGCCACCTTCACCCTCCAACAGCACGTTAATAACTACAGTAAGCCAGGAGATGAGGTCCGCTTCTCCGTGGATTGGTGCATAGACAATTGTCTACAGAGTGTGCCAACTCCTGAAGAAGCCAGACATCTGGTTGATCAGCTTAGCCACTGGTGGATTTGAATTGAGACAGTGGGCTAGCAATGTCCCAAGCACCATCAGTCATCTTCCGAAGGAGGCCAGGTCGAGCAGTGCTGAGTTGTAGCTTGCACAGGACAAAGCAGACGTGCCTGAATCCACCCTAGGGCTGAGATCGCACTGTCAGGCTGACACCATTGGCTAAAAGCACCATACTGTGGACTACGGAGCCCCCACAATGTGCAATATTTGCAAAGTCCTGGCAAGTCAGTACGACCCGCTAGGCTTCATCCTCCAATACACTACACGTGCGAAGGTCCTGGTCCAGAGACTGTGGGACCGGCAATGAGGCTGAGACGACCCACTGCTTCCCCAGGACTTACTCCAAACATGGAAGGACTGGGAAGCGGAGCTCCAGATGCTGCCTCAGCTCTCTTTCCCACGGCCCTACGTCCCCCGAGCTGTGGACCAGGAAAACATGGGAAGAGAAATGCACGTGTTTTGCGATGCTTCAGAGAAAGCTTACGAGTCTGTGGCCTGTCTGCAGACTGGAGATGACCAAAGTAAGGTCCACCTCGTATTTCTCATGGCTCGTTCGAGAGTTGCCCCCATATGTGTGCTCTCAATGCCCAGGCTTGAGCTGTGTGCAGCAGTCACCGGAGCGCAGCTGGTGCAGCTGCTGCAGAAAGAATTGACACTCCGGATTGACAAGACCATCCTGTGGAGTGGCTCCACGACAGTTTTGACATGGTTGCACTCTGAGTCATGCCGTTTTAAGGTGTTCGTCAGCACCAGAGCTCACCGACTCTAGTGCATGGTGTTATGTGGATTTAGCACGGAATCCTGCCGATGACATAACTAGAGGCAAGACCCTGAAAGACCTTGCACCCCCTTTCCTGTTGTTAAACTCGGATGAGTGGCCAGTTGCATCAGCAGTTGCATACAATGAGCAGTACTCTAACTGGAGCAAACTGGTGGAGCCCACAGCCCGGAGTCTTCATGGGGCGGCAGAGCCGAGCAGCAGTCCTACAGCAGCAGACTATCGGGATGCGGAGAATCACAACTTCCAGCAGTCACAGCAAGACAGCTTTCCAGATGAGTTGCGTCTGCTTAAAGCAGGTAAACCTGTCCATCCAATAGTAGGCTCCTCACCTCATCCCTGGAGTTCGATGCATCTGATGACTGATAAGAGTAGTGTAGCATAGTGGTTAAGGAGCAGGACTCGTAACCGAAAGGTTACAGATAAGAGTCTGTGTGTGTGTGTGTGTGTGTGTGTGTGTGTGTGTGGTTCTAAAATAAAGAATAAAGAAAAACAAAGGTCACTGCTCTGATACCATAAACTGCATAACATGTACGAATGCACAACACATGTGGAGAGCTGAGAAGTGACATCACAGTAGAATGTCCATTGCCATAATGTATGCTGTGCTGTAGCAAACAGAATAATTACAATAAAAAAGTGAACCAAGACCTTATGTTGCATCTTCTGTATTCTGACCGATACCCCGGGACGAACACTGCTAAGCCTAAGTAATATACAGTCCTTCTCAGGTTCCTACCCAACAATATGGTCATGTGGAGAATGTGGACGCGATGCAAGTGCAGGTCCATCATGTTCCGCGCCTGAATGTTAGGCCGGGGCCACACCGGTTGCATTGCGTGTGCATAACGCATAACGGCTATGTCGCTGAACTGCTGCGGCTCGCATGCGTGTGTTTGTCCACACCACCAGTGTTGCTGCTGTGGTGCTGCTACTGCCGGTGTACTGTCGATTTGTCCTACTTTATTGAAATGTCCTACCGTAGCGTAGATCGATAGTTCGTATCTATCGATCTTTGCTATCCTATCAGGAAATACTAACGCAAGTAGGTTGTGCTACCTTAGAAGCCAAAAATGTCGGAAATTCTTCTGTACCTTATCATAAAATGGTTCTAAGCTAATTACATTATTTGTTTTTATTAATGCTGTCAAGTAAATTTTAATAATAGGCATAGCCTACAATTTATCCATCACAAAAACTGTATGTATTTCGACAGTCTAGTTTACATGCTGACATGTAAATTTGTAGTCTATTTTGTCCATAAACACACTCTAATCAATACCAACGTAAAACTTTAAGTAGCATATTTTGATATTCTAAACCTTATCAGAAAGACTACCAGGGTGCAACTACAGAATGTTCTGATAGTCTGAATGACCTTATCAGAAAACGCAACCAACATAAACCTACAGGTAGCGCATTTCGATAGTCTGAAAAACCTCATCAGAAAATGCTACCAACGTAAACCTACAGGTAGCATATTTCGAGTCTGAAAAACCCGAGAAACATGATGTAATTGTGATGTGCGCGTGCGCAGTAACCGTTGGTAGGACCACTCGATAGGTAGGACAAATTGACAGGACACCTCCGGTCCTATCCTTCTACATTGAGTTTGCCGTTGATAATGGCCATCAATAACAGAATGTTTGATTTAATTTCACTATAAATTTAATTTATATTTAGTTTAGACAGACAAAGGTTAAGAAGCGTGTGCTCAAAAAAGGCTAATAATAAATAAATAAATAAAAATACAGCAATCCGTCTTCACTTGGCCAGCTCAGTTTAAACGCCATTTCCACGGGGGGTTTCGGGGTTCTGTTCTATCGGTTTCCAGGGGTGGGCTTATCGAGAAGTATCGCGGGACCTTAATTTACGTTATATGTGCCAAACCAAATCTAAAACTCTATAAGCAGATGTTCTGGGTTCAGTCTCTGTTGAATCAGAAGTGCTGTGCGTTTGTCTTGCCACAAGTTCGACATTTTTTCCCCTTACAAAGGGAAAGTAGGCTCCTCTGTTATTTGTTTAATTGAAAAATATTTTGTAAAACAGCATGCTGATCACGAAGAAAACAGACTGCCTAGGACAGCTTGTTATTATGTATTTATTTTCTTCTTTTTTATATATAATGTTACTTTAGACAGTTTTTTTATTAGACTACCTGTCTATTCGTATGTCCTAAATAATATTACCGTGGTTAATTCATTTTTTCGTTGGTTTTTAGTGCGAGTTATAGACAGAAGGAAAGCCATCGCGCTTTATCTTTTGCTCCGAAGGAGAAACCTATGGCGTCAGATTTATGTCAAAAGTCGCGAGCGTATAAAACATTCTCGCGCACAAAGCAGCCACCAAGCGCGAGAGAATTTCTGCTTGGCTAGCGCCGGAGGGTATACGCGCACGGGCGGAAACCAAGGGAGTCACTGACCCTCTTATGATTGGTCACTTTCAACGCAATCACACCCACACGACCTCCTTGAACCTTAATTGACAGCTATGTATATATATATATATATATATATATATATATATATATATATATATATAGTTTTTTTCCAAGTCTGTGACATATAGCCTAGACATTGAAACTACAGTGAAAGGTGTCAGTTATGTAATGTTGCTGGTATAATGTCAATATGACTCTCAACAAATCGTTTTCACTGTCTATTTTTGCTGAAAAATAGGCTCCACGCCGAAAGTCTAGACTCTAGATGACTCGCAGCTGCAGCGAGGCTCGAGCTCGAGCTTCTGCTATCCTGTATCATAGGTGGAAGGCCTAGTGCTGTGCAGGTCCCAAGCATTTGCTGCAGGTGTATACTAGATCGCTGGAGCAGGAACATGAAATGAATGCAAATAAAACTCAGCATTTGCTTTTCTTAAATATAAACGGAACCCAGGCCAGCACCTACTTAATTTAACAATTACTGTTGCCAAAATAGATCAGTATCCAGACCCAAGCAGATGCTGCCAATGATATCTAGGAGACATGACCAGCTTACATATACGGCTGAAATCAATGTTGTTCGTGCATGTTTCAGTGTAAGCGGAATTATATATAGACTCAAATTACATGCTGAAATGTTCCCAAACCTATCGAACACTTACTTTTGTATTTTGCTAGATAAAAACGCTTTCCTGGCCTTGGATGCCAAATCTCCTGGGATCGGACCGCCGACTGTGGCAGGTGGAACGGATTCGAGTGCTGGCCAGCAGTGGCCTGGGTTGAGTGTCTGACTCTGCCGTCGCTCGGTCGGGGAGCCTCCAATTGGGAATCTGGTTCTCTCTGCTCGTCCCCCATGTTAGCCTCCAATTCACCAAGACGTCCCATTGCTCCTGGGGATGTCTCAAAGTGACTTTGATTGTTACCTTGTGGCTTGGCAGGAGATGGCTCTGAGTTTAACATGAAGATCCCACCTTCTAAGCTGCCCCTGCCATCATCACCATCTTCCTTGTCACATTCTAGGGTGGTCAACAGAGTAGTTCTTTCCGAGTGGGAGTTATCTGCCTGCCCTCGGGTTGGTGGTAATGGTCTGAGGTTGGAGCGATGTACATTTCTCTCAGGACCTTGCCCATCCTTAGGTTTAATCCTATACACATCATCATCATGTGCCCACATCATCCAGACACTTAAGGATCTCATAAATGGTTGATTCCCAGGTGTCCTGTATTTTGTGACGGCCTGCAAGATGTTGCCTATGATACACTGGCAATCCTACTGGGAGAATGGCAATGGCCGCAGGATGATGTCTGCCACGATAGGCAGCAGCGGTCTCCAACTGTCTTCTAGCATTGTCATATACAGCTGCCAAGTTCCTCTCATGTTATTCCAATCAATCAGAACCTGCTGAACTAGACACAGGATCCTCTTCTGTTGACCCCAATAGAAAATCTGTTGGCTACTGGGGTTTCCGTCTAAACATAAGCTCAAAGTACCCTTTAGAGTAGGGATGTCACGAAAATAGATACTTCGGTACCAAGTCGATGCCAAAATTCTGAAAATGTGACGCTACTCGTTTTTCTACAGTACCGTAGGTATCGGGGATGTTATTCTTCCGGACCTGACGGGGGCAGCATATACGCCTGTTTGTTTTTCAGTACTCGTTGCTTTTATAACTCAATGTAACGTAGTGCTCCATACAAATACATCACTATCATACAAAAAATTCCTTGTTGGGGCAACGTAATAGGCAATAAACTAAATTCTGAAGTGTTCTAGTCTGTCGTTAAAATGCCAAAGGAAGAAGAACACTTGGAAGATGGCGACAAGTGCAGCTGCAGCGACAGCTCCGCCTCGACTCGTCGAAAAGAAAAACAGTAAGAGTCGTGTATGAAAGTACTTTGCGTTCGAGGCGGATCATCAGGGATTAATAATAAATTCGCAAAAACCAGTATGCAAACGGTGCCATCGAACTTTTCAGACGAAAGGAGGAAACACTTCCTGTCGTATCCAAAGTGTTGTCCTTGCTATCCTGAAATACACGTTACCATTATTTTTGTTTGAGACAGCTGGCATTGCTGTGTAGCCAACTATGTTCCATACGATGTTTGCAATGGCTAAACGCTGAGGGCTACTGTGTTTAGGCCAACGTAATGTAGCCTAACCATAGCTTGTAATAGTAGGCTACCGTCCTTACCGTTCAGTCTGTGTCATCTGTCATCAAAATATAAGGTTAGGGTTTTAAATAAATATTTCCGGGCTAATGGTCTGTCACCATATCCGTAAATTTAAACTACAGCTTGCACTCTGAGTATATAGAGGTGTGTGTGTGTGTGTGTGTTAGGGGTGGGCGGATCGATCCAAATATCGATAGTATCAATACCACGTTGGTATCACTATTGGGTCGATACTACCGCGATGAGATCGATTCTTTTGTTCCAGTTTCTCTTCTACGTTCAGTACGTTACTCCCATTTCATCAAAAAGTAGACACGTGTGTGTAAAGCACAGCTCCCTTTACGTCTTGCCTGCTCACTCTGCTCCCCCTCCCCTCCCTGCTCTACTGGTTTGCTGTCACGTGACTCAGCAGCGCATAGCAAACAGTTGCACTGAGTGAGAGCATGGCAGAGAGAAAGAGGAGCGCTGTTTGGAGTTATTTTACAAGCGAAATCATTTTATATTGCAAATATTGCAAAATGCGATGTGTGTAAGAGAGCTGTTCGTTACTGTGTCAACACCACCAATTTATACAAACATATAAAAAATCTCGTAAAAGAGAACGCCGAGTTGCAACAAAAAAGACGAGAGGAGGAGAGAAATCCCCCAGGCAGACCGTTGACGGCACAGAGACAGGAGTCGCTGGCAGAATCTTTTCTGCGAGTCAAAGAATATCCAGGTAGCTCCTACACAGCAGTGACATAGTTGTTACTTTAGCAGACTGATTAAATATAGACCATATTAAGACATTCAAATAACACAGTCAGCTCATTACAATGTGTTATCTAAATGAATTATTTCACTGGAAGTAAAAAATATTTTAAACCTGAAATATGAAAATGGCAGAATATAATAATCCTTTAGTGTTAACTGTCAAAGGGGCACTGGGATGTATTTAGGCTACATATATCTAGATATATCTACATCTAGATATATTTGTACTTTATTTACTTTATTTTTGTCAAACATTTGTGTGCACTTTGTTTATAACAACTAAAGAAATTTTTATTTTGTTATGATATTGCTTCTGAACAAAAACTGAATACAAAGTCTAATTGAAAAAGAGGAATTTAAGTTTTACAACATGTTCTCCAGTAATCATTTTGTAACTTTGTAACTTTAATAACTTTTTTCAAAAAAGCCAGAGAAGAAGTGCAATGTTATTAAATTTTTGTTTTTGAACAAAATCTCTAACTGGGAAGGAAGACTTTGACGTTTGTTCCCTAGTAATAATTTTGTGCACTTTGTTCTTAAAAAAAGTCAGAGAAGTGTAAATAAAGGGAAAAATTGTTTTGTTATTATATAGTTATTTCTGAACAAAAACCTCAGATGGAAGGGAAAAGGAATGTAAATTTTCAATATTGATTTTTCTTTTGTGCAGATTTTGTGTTAATAAAAATATTTTTTTTATTTGCCTAACTTTGCTTAAAATCTGTTCTGGGTTTTAACGTGCACAAAATTAACAATGGAAAGCAAAAATCACAAACTTATTTAGTGGTCAGAAAATGTATTCAGATTTAACATATGATGACACACCGCTTGCCCCTACATAAGAGCACATAAGCTGCTTGTTTAAGTACAAAGTATCGGTATCGGCAATACTGGCCCTGTATTTACTTGGTATCAGATCGGTAAAAAAATTGCAGTATCGCACACCCCTACTGTGCTTCACCCACACAGCCATACTGAAGACAACTTTATTGCATACATGTTGATGGCCAGCTGATATTCAGACAATCCAGTTCTGCAACAGATCAGCAGAGGGCGCTCCAACATCATCTGTCCTTGAAGCTTTACTGTACATTCACACCGGGAGTGGCGAGAGCGTCAAGATTCGCTCTGGCCGCCCTGCCGACAACGCTGTCGAAGAAGTGGATGCGTCATGAACCGCTTCATAGCTCATTACCATAAAGCTGCCCAGACTTCAACTTTATTCTGACGCCCACACCGCCCAAGATGCCCAAGAAAATGAATGACTTCCGGTCGCTTTGACTCTCTCGCCGCTCCCGGTGTGAACATATGGTTAGTCTATAATGCGAATGTTTTACATAAATTTACATTCTGAATGCTTTACTGGAATAACTTTATACAGAATACAAAGGCAATGACTTGTCAAAGTCTTGAGTTATTAGAGCCCTCATTCATTTCATCTGAGATTTCCTCCGACAACTACACCACGCTAATAGCCTGACCGCAGCTCCTCACTGCTGCTCTGACTGATGCTCAACACTGCTGCTCTGACCACTGCTCCACGCTGCTGCTCTGACCACTGCTCCACACTGCTGTCTGACCACTGCTTCGCACTGCTGTTCTTCCCACTGCTCCACGCTTCTGCTCTGACCGCTGCACTACAGTATACTTCTGCTCTGACCTCTGCTCCCCACTGACCACTGCTCCTCAGTGCTGCTCTGATTTCTCTATGTGTCTTTGTACCTTGACAGGTGAAGATCTCTGACACAAGTCTGCACTAAGGCAACTGGCTGTGCAAGACTGTGATTTCTGCTCCAGTGCTGAACCTTTGGCCAGTTTGGAGGCTCTGACAAAGGTACTGTATGCCCAACCAAGCCTCCCCTACGGGGAGGTTTTCTCCCTTCCCCTCTGGACCCTGAAGTCAGTCCCTTGCCATGACATTAGGAAGAAGGCATATGTCATTTTTGCAGTAATGAAAAAAACATAAATGCAATTAAGACTAATTTGGATTTTAATCAAAACACTAAGACTAGAATTAAATCTAAAAAAGATGCCGATGTTAACAATGCTGACCACTGCTCCTCCCTGCTGCTCTGATTTCTCCATGTCTTTTTCACTCTACAGGTGATGGTCTATGATGTGCAAGTATGGCAGTGACTCTAATATATTTGCCTGCCCCAGTGGCCAGGTTAGAGGCTCTGATCAAGGGTAAGTTTCTGCCTGGTAACTGTATGCCAAACTGAGTGCTAATCCTGAGTTTCATCTTTCACTCTTTGTATTGAACGAAGAGTAGAGTTTTAAATTTTCAAAATGAATTTTGAAGTTTTCCATTTAACTGATTGTTTTATTATTTCTCAGAACTAAGCAATGATTACATGAATATAAACAATGTTGTAAAGATGTGACACTTCTCAAACATCACCATAAATTCTGTGTATACATTGGATTGGTTGTAACTTCTGTCTTGTCATGTATTTTAGCTTGAGGCTTTCATAACATTGAAATGTTACTTGCTCTTCTATACCTGTGTCATTGGCACATATAAAGTTCCATGGCAGGCATATTTAATTTCTCAGGATGAAAGCGTCTGTCTGTGTTCCAGATGACCTCTGAGTTACTCTTACTTGTGTTCCAGGCAACTTCTCCCTATCAGTGTACCAGGTGAACCCTCACTACCTCTTACCTGTATTTAGGTACAGTGCGTCATGTGGCAGTCATTCTGAGCGGGGCAGATGGATTCATCCTGGAGACTGCTGGCACAGGCAATGTGCCAGACAACCTGAAACTGATCAGTGCTATGACAGGCTAATGACCATTGGCGATTTTAGACTCTTTTTAGGGGTGCTCAAGCACACCTCAATTTCATCTCAGCACCCCTACAAAAAACTCATGTTACTTACTAATAATTCATTAAGTATTCATACAATTCAAGTATTGTTGTAAATTAAAATATCATATATAGAAAAATATTAATTAATTGTTATCCAGTGAAACGAGTGATTTAGCAGGGGGGGTTGAACACTTTTGCAAGGCACTGTATGCATGTCACATTCTCACTGGGGCTGAAATAAGGCTTGAAATAAGAAGGTATGCGCGTATAAACACCGCTTAAGTGCTTTCAGGAAGAGCTGCACACCTCTGTCACTACTAAGCTCATCTGGATATAGGAGATGGGGCAGAGTTTGCCCAACATGAAGGTGTGTCATCCAACATTAGGATGTGTCTCATTAGGCCTATATATAAGAAGAGTTATTTTCCTTGTGGAGATGTAAAGTGTATGATACTAATCCACATAACCAAATGTCACACTTTGATGTACTGAATGGTGCATGCCATCCAGTGTGGTGCCTATCCTCCGGGTTTGGGCCAGAGGGACCAAGGGCCTTCCTCCACACTTCGGTGCCTTCTGGAAATAAATAAGAGTTCTTACAGAGTCTGATGTAATTAAGCTTTTGGTTTATGGCATATGGTGATCAGTCATAAACAGCAAACCGGGTTGGTCCGCGGAGCAACAGGTTACAAAGCATTTGCAAGCATATCCCCAAGCATTCTGCCCTCCCCTCATCCTGCATCCATCCTTTATGCCTTTTCTCACTCCTCCTATCTCAGACCCCAACTTCCAACTCCTCCCAGGCTCCCCCTTCAAGATCACCCCATCTTCCATTTGATACACCATTATTTAATTTTTAAACTGTTACATTTACCCCGCTAGAAAAAATCCCATAAACACCATAGTCATCAATTGTATATTATTCTTAACATAACACTTCTGAAATTTCCCATTAATTCCACTCCACACCTATATGATTTTTAAACATAATTAAATAATACAGAGTTCATTTTATTTTTAAGCATATATGCCTGGAATATCACCATTATTTCCAGGCCCATGTTTAAATAATAAAAAGGGTCAAATAACTCAGTTAGCCAGACAGCGGTGCTGCAGACTGTAAGAAGGCACACAGATATCTATGTGCCATAAGCTACAAGGTTAGGCCTTAAAACAAAGGGTTAATGTAAGAACTAGGCCCCGTCTGGACACGGCCCAGGAGATGGGCCAGAAGAACTAAACCCTGCAAAGGGGGGACATTAGCTCAGCACTACTATGATGGGCAACTATGACAAATTGCAGTAAATCCACATACAGTTTGCAAGCATTTGTCAGTAGATGTCAGCTAGGCCAATGCAGGCAATCAGCTGTTATTTTCTAGCTGTATAACTCATAAAAGAAAATATAAAACTAAAATGGGATGCATATGTTAAAAGGGGCAAAAACAGGCTGACATGCTGTAGGGGCATGTCAAAGGGAGGAGATACAATAAGCGAAGGTGGCATGACTATGAGTCAGAGGAAAAAGATACAATAAGCGTAGACCGTAAACCAATAGGAGAAGAGAAGGGAGAGAAGATACAATAAGCGTAGACTATGAACCAATAGACGTGAAGGGAGAGAAGATACAATAAGCGTAGACCATGAACCAATAGGGAAGAGAGAAGGGAGAGATGATACAATAAGCGTAGACTATGACCAAAAGACGTGAAGGGAGAGAAGATACAATAAGCGTAGACTAGGAACCAATAGAAGTGAAGGGAGAGAAGATACAATAAGCGTAGACTAGGAACCAATAGGAGAGGATGGCATGACTATGAAACAACAACATAGCGCACAAAGGTTCTGGGGTGACGTCCAAGGAGGGGCAATGCTGAAGGCAGTGTTCCTTCTTCAAGGTTGCATATCCTGGCATCAACTGTCCTGCAATAGCTTTCAAATACTTATAACCTAGAATAACCCCTGGCCTTACCCAAACCCATAATCATACAGAATCACAGCATATTAATAACAGTACTTAATGCTTTTCCAATAGCGGCACTTTAATCAATACTATCATTAAATGCTTATTAATTGCTTATGTAGTAAATCAACAATATCATGTAATGCTTATTATTGTAGTACTTAATATAATGCCTTTCATTAATAACAGTGCTTTAGTGCATACTAGTGCTTTAGGCCTCACATTCTCCACCACACCAGTCACAGCAGAAGACTGCCAAATATGGACTACACACAACAGACAGGTTTTCCTTCACTGTACAGCCAGGGAAAGCAGGTGCAACGTTGATGAAAATCTGTGGCCTTGACAGGAAAGCATGGAAGTACTGTACATACTGCGTGTACGTTTTTTGTTTACCTTAATTAAAACATTTATTTGTCTGCAGCTTGTAAAACATAAAATGTCGACTTAATACTGTGGTGAAGCTTTCTTCACAAAGTTGGTCACATAATTCTTCCACCGGTAATACTAGCTAGCCAGCTGATGCTAACTTTACCTCAGCAATAGGCCTATGTCAGTGACAAAACAGCTGGCTAGCTAACGTTAGCTTGTTCATTAACGATCAGCGAAATAAGTAACAAGCTAACGTTATATATGAATATTTATGACATACTCAAACAGAATACTGTTCAGTAGTGGGCTATAGACAATTTGATACCGAAATAGCGTGCGGCGAGTAGGCCAATACTTCCTACGTCCTTGATTTGCAAAAGCGGTTACCTCGTGAACTTAATGTTTTGTTTTGGGGTTTTTTTTTTAGTTCAGTGCTTTTTAAACGACTGCTGTAGCTAGCTGGGTCGTCCCGGTTAATCTGCTGTGTCAACGAGCGGGAGCCCGGAGTTATCTTCGAAAATAAAAACCTGTTTAATGGGTTTACTGTGCTTGCGGTCGTCGTTTAACATGAGTTCAGCGTATCCTGAAATCATATTTTATTTAACGTACAGTAGTTTCAACAGTACGGAAACTAGCTAGCTAATAGCCTAGGCTACAGTCGCTGTTGCCAAATTATTCAAAATGTGACTAACGTGAAACTTGTCGCTAAATAATTCCACACACGCCTATCACTGTCATCTACCATACTTAGTCTTTACTCCGAAAAACGATCTAATGTCTGTGTTTTTTTTTCCCCCGGGGAGCGGGAGCATGTTTAAGGCTTAGGTTCAAGGTGATTGTGCTTGCGTGGTTTTTTTTTTTTTTTTTAATTCCTCCTGTCAGTAAAGTGGCGCCCCCACAAAACTTTTATTCTAAATTTGCTGGTTGTTGTGACACAACTACAAATAATGTATTTACTCATTTAGATAAATTATTTTATTGGAGAACCATATCTGTATGTTCATTAATACAAAATGCTGTAAGATAAGACAAGATAGAACTTTATTGATCCCACAGCAGGGAAAATCCCACAGCGGGGAATTATGTGATCAACTTTGTGAAGAAAACTTCACCACAGTATTCAGTCGACATTTTAAGTTTTAGAAACTGCAGATGAATAAATGTTTTAATTAAGGTAAACAAAAAACGTACACACAGTATGTACTGTACTTCCACACTTTCCTGTTGTTCAAGGCCATAGATTTTCATCAACGTTGCACCTGTTTTCCCTGGCTATACAGTGAAGGAAAACCTGTCTGCTGTGTGTAGTCCATAATTGGCAGTCTTCTGCTGTGATCGGATGGCATGCCATCATTACATCAAAGTGTGACATTTGGTTATGTGGATTAATGTCATACACTTTCCATCTCCACAAGGAAAATAAGTTAACTCTTATATATAGGCCTAATGAGACACATCCTAATGTTGGGTGACACACCTTCATGTTGGGCAAACTGCCCCAGATGTGCATCTCCTGTGTCCAGATGAGCTTAGTAGTAACAGAGGTGTGCAGCTTTTCTTGAAAGCACTTAAGCGGTGTTTACACGCGCATACCTTCTTATTTCAAGCCTTCCTGATATTGTTAATATTGTTGATATTCTTCAATCAAGATATATGCTCCTTTAAGGACTGGGATTACGTATACAGATATAAAATTTATAGCAAGCTGTGTCCCCCCCAATATCAAACTCTCTCCTACACCCTTGGTGGCAATGTGCAATAAGTTAAAAAATACAAAAGAAAATACAAAGAAATATATATATATATATATATATATATATATATATATATATATATATATATATATACACATATAGAAAATTGAGAACTACACCATAGTATCGATCTACTGAGTGATGGGGTTTATTGCCCAATGGTATTGGTATTATTAAACTGTCTGACCACAGTTGGGATGAATGACCTGCGGTAGCGCTCCTTCTTACACCGTGGGTGAAGCAGTCTCTCACTGAAGGAGCTGCTCAGGGCCACCACAGAATCACGCAGGGGGTGGGAGGTGTTGTCCATGATGGATGCCAGTTTGGATAGCATCCTCCTCTCACCCACCTCCTCCACAGAGTCCAGTGGAGAGTCCAGGACAGAGCTTGCTTTCCTGATTAGCTTGTCCAGTCCCTTCATGTCTTTACATTTGTTAACACAAATCTTTGTAACGTATTTGTGCCTAATAACAATAATACATGAATAGCATTATTTGGTGAGTTAGGTGGTAGATGTTTTGTGGTGATTTGGAAGTTTGTTGTTGTAGACGATTTGTCTACAGCAAAGTTCATTCTGCTGCTTTAACCGAAAAATCACAAACAATTGTCCCTGTTGGACAAGCAGCATTGGTACAAAATTTCTTACTGCTCTTCATTCTATATTGGACAAACATTAAACAATAAATATGTTGGCTAACAAACAATGTGTGAGCTGTCCATTATTGGAGTCTACCAGACACTCTTATCCAGATTGACTTACGTTAGTTATACTTAAAAAAAAAAAAAAAAACAATGTTAGCCATTTATACAGCTAGATATTTAATGACGAAACTGTGGGTTAGATACCTTGCCCAAAGGGTACAACACTAGGTACAACCTTTAAGGTAGGAGCCACTGTGCTACACTGCCACCCAGTTTAATTAAAACTAGGCCATATTCTTAGTTTAATTAAAAACATAGCTGATACAGCTGTACATGTAAAATAGCAAATGTTATAACCATAACCATTGTTACATGTTTTCTCATGAATGAAAATATGTAACGCAGCTCATACATTTACAAAGTAGAATCCCGTCAGCAGCAGCCACCACGAAGATGGCAGTCACGGTTGGACAATCACGTTCGCCATTTTAACACACCCACGAAACGACAAGCGGTCTCCGCCAGATGGCGTGCCTTAAGAATTGTGTACACCTGCCGTTGTAAGGACCTATGCCATCTGGCTGAAGACGACACACATGATGGTTGTTTCAAAGGTCTGCGAACAGTTGCGAGTGTGCTGCTCGTTTGTGAACAAAACGTTTACAACGCTTGGAACCACTGCAGAATTTGAATGCGTCCGAGGCGCGCATGTTTCCACAGGCATTTAGAGCAGCTCCTCCTGATTGACGTCATGCTCCGAGACGGAAGTCCTGCAGTGCTGTAAATAAGGCTGCCAGGCTCTGTTACGTGGGTTCATTTTAGTAGTGATCGAGAGTATTTTTCACTTTTGTGGAATGGGGCTGTTTGGCCGAACGCAAGAAAAGCCTCCCAAAGATCTGGTAAGTAAAAAAGATAAAGTGTTTTAGAAGTCCTCTGTGATTTTCTTAGCTTCCTCGCCAGAACGGACTCGGATTCAGACACTGGAAGTTTGAATCATGGAAGTGAGCGCTTCGCTGCAGCGCTGGCGAGCAGCTAGCTAGCTTATTAGCTACTATTTACGACAGTATGTGTTTGGAAATGTAAGAGTAATGATGGTACGCGACATGTAACAATATAACGTTACCCTCACTATAAATATATTTTATGTCCTGCAAGCGAGGTAGTTGTAGCTAATACAACACTTCGTAGCTGGCCCTCCAAAACAGCTGATCCATATAGCAAGAATCGGGAGTTTGTTTGCTAGCCGGGTGTGACACTCACAAGGCTCGTTACGAAAATCAACAGAATTGTAACCAGCATAGCTAGTTCATTTGGTCGAGATGAAAGCATGTCTGCATAGACTGTAACTGTTCAAATAACAACAGTAAGATAGTGTGTTTTTGTGATTACCGAGGTGTGAGGCCGGAGGTAAATTCCAATTGCTCAAGTGAGTGACCTGACGTCTGAGATAGGAACACCCGTCACTGGAAGACGAATGATTTGCTTGCGGTTGTAATGTTTTACATTACATTCAGCTGGTCACATCTCCTTGAAAACACATCGATAAAGTGCAATTTATGTAAATATGGTAAAATATGTATAAACGGCCTCAATAAGGTCCTCTCTGCGGTTCATTAGGATGGTATAATTACCTTTACTAGTTCGTGCAAAGCTTGTATTTAGGCCTAAATTACGCTCGTGTTTTTTTTTTTTTTTTTTTTTTTTGAGGCCAGTCGATTGGCGTTATGACTTTAAGTGTAATGCGCAGAAAATATTTTTAATATTTGTGTTAAAAATCACGGAACGTGCATGTGCCAAGGATAAAGGTACAAGTTTTGAGATGCTGTCTTAAGAAAATACACGAGTTATGGCAACTTGCGTGTTCCTCGAGAGAATCGCAAGTTCATTGTCGTGTGTTCGTCGTCTGTCGCTTGATAATTAAACTTTTTTTTCCGTTTGTGGTCAAGTGTCACTCTGAAATGACTGTCAGTAATGTCACGGCACAAAAACGTAGCACCTCGTGTTTTCTGGTCAGGGGTTTGTGGTCTGTTTGGGGAATGTATTCGTTTTATGTGATTATGTGTTACCTTTGATAGAAGTTATTGTTATCCGTTCTTAAATTACACCGTAAGAGTGCTTACAGACTCAGTTTACTAAGGAGCCATTCGTAACAATGAAATTCACCTGGAAGTCCATGGCTTCGCGCAAACATAGCGACGTCTTTACTATTTCATTTTACTAAGCAAGAGTGACGACTCCGGGAGATGCAGCAGTGAAAATGTGGCAAGCTTCATACGTTCTAATTACGAGGTAGCACCCTACTGTGACATGATGCGTTGCATTGTGCATGAGTTATTGAGGTGCACGCTTTGGCATATTGGCTAAAGAACTGAGCATGAGGTCACAAGTTTGATTCCCTGGTAGCACTGCTGTTGTACCTCAGAGCAACGTTTGACCTGAAAACTTAAGCAAATCTCCATCTGTGTAGAATGCTAACTGCATTAAAAGGTTCTTAAATTGACTCTTAAAACTTGTTTTAATGGTTACCAATCCCATCTTCACTTTCCCAGTTTTTCAATATGGTCACAGCAGTTTATGTATCTGTTTCCGCTAAGCTGTGCTAACTACACACTGGCAGTGCTGAGTGCATACTCAACACAGGTATGTATGGCTTTGGCCAATGACATTACGCTCATCCCTTAGCTTTAGTGTGTTTTACCAGTTTTTACTGGTCTGGGAACTAGGACTGTGACGGTAATGATTTTTTCTTCCCGCGGTAATATAGCAACAAATTGCCGCGATTTAGCGGTTTACCCCCGGCGCCGCCCTCCGACCCCTGTGCAACACAAAAAGCCAACCCATAACATTTGCACATGAACAACTTGTTTTTCTGCAAAATTCTCGGTAAGGCTGATTACAACTTAGAAAGTGATCGCAAACTTACAAATATTTTACATTTTTACATTTAACATTTTAATATTTTATATTTTAATTCACATAGTTCTGTAGGCTTTACAATAATTGCGTCTGAAGCAGCATGAATAGGTAGGCTATATGTAGCCGCATTGAAACAGTTTTAATTATTTTTCAAATCAAATGACAAATAAGATGGTAAGGGAACATTAGGCTAATGGCTTTTAAACATGCAACATAACTGAACATTCATGATGTCGGTAGGCTATCTACTACAATCACTGCTTGTATAAAGTGCTGCAAAAAATCAAAATGTACTCAATCTTTATTTTACGGTCTTTTTATTTTACGTGGCAAACACAGATGTGCTGAATGGCAAATTTCGTTTTAACCCTTTCGCGCGTACGGTCACACCGGTGTGATTAGCTGTTTAGTGCATATGCTAAAACTGGTGCGATTAGACCAGTAGATTGGAGAAATTCTAGCTAATTTTAGCTTTGAGGAAACAGCGATTTAACTCTACAAATATAGCAAATGCTAACTGAAATCTATAAGAAACTTAATAACGCAAATGAAAACAACGAACCATATAAGGTAACACGCGCGCTCTATACCATAACAACTAAATTACATGCGAAAGGGTTAAAACGAAATTTGCCGTTCAGCACATCTGCGTTTACCACGCCTTTCAGTAATTCAGCCAGGTAAATATCAGCGCTGGAATTACGGAAGGAAGTTGAGGTCAAACTTGATAATATGATTTATTTGCGTTAAAACATTAACGCGTTAAAGTTAACAGATTAACCGCGAACGAGCGTTAACGCATTAACGTTGACAGTCCTAAAATAAATTAATTGCGGTGATGCGGTAATGAGCTCAACCCCGCGGTAGGCGTCTCATGACCGCGTTATTGCGGTGATGCGGTTATTGTCACAGCCCTACTGGGAACATAGGGAAAGTTGCACTTTTTGGGGGGGAAAGGCCTATTTTGAGCTGTTACCATGATAATATATTAAACAAGTATGAATTGTCTGAAATGGTCAATATCACAGATGAATTGATTGTGGCATGATGCAGGAGGCTCAGCCTGGTCAATTCACCAGGGCCTTGCGATTTTGGTGACCCAGGCAAGATTTTGCTTGAGCACCCCTAATCTCCTCCCACCCCCCAAAACAGTGCAAAACTGCCTTACCAAAAAAAGTAATGATAAAAACAGTGTAACGTAGTGACCGTGGTGATGGACCACCACTATGGCTCATACCTTGGCCTGCCCTGGAACCTGCCATCACACTAAAGCAGAAAGACAAAGACTAAAGCACAAAGACTCAAACGGCCCCAGGGGTTTGAGAACGAAGCCAGCACCAGAGCATCAGGAGCCATGGCCACAGGTCACTCTGTGTCTGTCTCTGCACTTGCAGGTCAACGAGTGGTCACTGAAAATCAGGAAGGAGATGCGCGTGATCGACCGGCAGATCCGAGGTGAGCCCCCACAGAATGCCGGCCCTGAGTTTATGTATGATATATGCAGTACGTAACATGGAAAATAAACATGACAGGAATGTATTTTAAAAGCAATTGCAAATTTACAGATTGCTGCCACTTTCACATCCATAATTTTGTCTGAGTAGGCCATTTTCTGGGATGTGTCTTAATATGTATTATAAAATATATCTTTCAATGCATTGATCATTGCACGTATGAAAGTAGAAATAATTGATCAATATTATAATACAGACCACATATAGGCATATTAAAAATGCCTCATTTCATTTGGGATTTTATATTTTGCCATATTGTCTTCACTCACTATTGCAAAAGCGTAGTGTCTTACCAGGCAGGTAATTGGTTGTGGTTTAAATAGATTGATGTGATTGTTCGAGGTCTGACAGGAGCAATGTTATTTGTTGTGTCTCAGACATTCAGAGGGAAGAGGAGAAGGTGAAGCGGTCTATCAAAGACGCTGCCAAGAAGGGCCAGAGGGACGTGTGTGGTGTTCTGGCCAGGGAGATGATCCAGTCCAGGCGGGCCGTCAGCAAGCTGCACACATCCAAGGCACACATGAACTCGGTGCTGCTGAGCATGAAGAACCAGCTCTGTGAGTGGCCTCTCTGCATTTGAGTGTTCAGTCTCGCTCTAGCTGTCATTTGCCTTTCCCTTCTCATTGAAGGTGTACAGTGTTGATACCTTCGGATTACTTTTAAAATAAGGGGCGTAGCTGGGAATTATAACCTCCCACGGAACTTGTCACACTGCTCCTCAGTTTTGCAGTTTTGGTTTGATGCACTTAAACAAGTAGCATGACTTGAGAAGATAAAATAACATGTTGAAATACATGGAGGAAGGCACCAGAATGCACCCTTTATATACAATTAAAAGAATGTAATATGTGACAGGTTATTCTGAGACTGACTCAACAGGTCTGTGTACAGTGCAGTATTTTTCTGATGTTTGAAATATTCAATTAAAAGTTGGTCATCTGTCCACTTGACTTGTGCAAGGCTCTCTTAGTGTGTGCCTCTGAGTGTGGATCTCTGTGAGTGTGTGTCCATGTGAGTAGTTGTGAAGTCACATGCTCTGTGCCGTGTCACACAGCTGTACTGCGGGTTGCTGGTGCTCTGCAGAAGAGCACAGAGGTGATGAAGGCCATGCAGAGCCTGGTGAAAATTCCTGAAATCCAGGCCACTATGAGGGAGCTGTCTAAGGAGATGATGAAGGTCAGTGAAGCCTGTCTTTGCCTGCTTACCCACACCTGGGCCAGTGTGATCCAGGGTGATGCAGGGTCTTGGTAACTGTCAGCAGATGACATGAACAGTTTGGACGCTGGGGTATAGAGTTTACTGTGCACTCAACACAAGTGCCTTGGCCATTCCAGTCAGGTTCATTGCTAGTTCAGAGATGCAGACCATGGTGGACTGTGGTATCTGATTGAAGTGTGAAGAGAGGTGTGTGCTCCTAGTAGCATTTACTAGTGTTCTAGTAAATACCCTGCAAATACAGAATACCTAGCTACACTGTGCAGGCTATCAACCAAAGGCTTTGTTTATTTGGAGATTAAAATAAAAATTTTATGCAATCATAAGTTTATGCAAAAAAAGTCTGCCAGTCTCAACTCTATACAGCAACCTTAATAAATTAAGCTACAAAGAGATCAAGGATTGCTTATTGGCAACAATGTCAGGAATTAAGATGCCATCTTCTGTCGGCTCATTGGCAAACCTCACCGATGCCACACTCCATCAATGTTGTCATTTCTCCTCTCATGTGACTCAAGGCCCAACATTGCATATGGCTGTTTAACCCATTAAGACCGGATGCGCCATAAGTCGTTCTCCCTTTAAGGCCGGCTGCGATGTCGGAGTCTTTCTACCTTTAAAGCCGGATGCAACGTGTATGACTTTCGTATGATGTCATCGTTTTCAAGACACGTGGCCGATGAAATGTATAGTGATTCGCTGACATACACATGGGGACCGCGAAATGCATTATGGGAAATGTTGTTTGTTTTTGTTTTTAGCGCTATTAGCTTCCGGAAAAGTTGTTGAAGTTTCGCACAGCAAAATGGCTGATGATCTGAGCGAGGGGAGCAATATTGAAGCTGATTACAGCATTAATTTGGATGAGTACAACAATGACACTGATGATTTAGACTCGCACGGAATGCCTTCTGACCCACTTGAAGAGGCTCAGTGGATGTTTTATGACGAGGAGGATCTCGAGGAGGAGTTCGTTGATGCCGGACAATAATAACACTAGAAATAAAAAAAAATAGTAATGATTATGATAATGCTAATAATACAAAGTGCTAATAATAATAATAGTAGTAGTAGTGGTAATCTATGATGATGTTAATAGTAATGATAGTAAGAAGGAGAAGGAGGCTCTTGGCTGTTGGACACTGAACAAACTGTAATGTGGTTTAGTTAAAGTTGTTGCACTACCACTTTGTTTTTTGGAAAATATATCTGGAAAAAAACACAATTAACTTTTTCCTATTCAGTTCAATGTTTTTTTGTTTATTGATTTTTTTAAAAAATATTGATGAACATTAAGGAAAAGGAAGCACTTGACAATGAAAGCCACAGGTCTAAGCTTTCAGATGCTTTTTATTTCATGTCTCTACCTGCTTCAGAGGCTGAGAAATAAAGATTTTAGTAAATGTTGACAATTCTGTCAATTTTTTCAGAAAACCCTCAGGTTTTAGGAGGTGGTTTTCAGAAAAGGCTTAGGTTTTAGAAAGCTTTTTTAATAGGCAGCCTAGGTCTTAATGGGTTAATCCCAGTAGGTGTTGAGCCAAAGGGGATGTGTGTGACTAACCACTACTACAGCTGCTGCTATGTGAAAGATTGATTTATCATGACATTTAATTAATGAAGGTGGTTGTAATGCACAGGCTGGCATCATCGAGGAGATGCTGGAGGACACGTTTGACAGCATGGAGGATGAGGAAGAGATGGAGGAAGCAGCAGAGGCAGAGGTGGACAAGATCCTCTTTGAGATTACAGCAGGTACTATAACTAACCTCAGTCACACAGCAAGTACTGGAACTCACCTCAGGAACTCACCTAAGTCACACAGCAAGTGCTGGAACTCACCTCAGTCACACAACAAGTGCTGTAACCCATGTGATAATTGTAAATGACCCTTGCATATTAGACCCCTCGTCCTCCATTGTATTAATTAGGGATGTAACAATACCAAAAACTCACGATACGAT
Source organism: Megalops cyprinoides (assembly GCF_013368585.1). Taxonomy (NCBI): domain Eukaryota; kingdom Metazoa; phylum Chordata; class Actinopteri; order Elopiformes; family Megalopidae; genus Megalops; species Megalops cyprinoides. The sequence continues at coordinate 29,574,366 of NC_050600.1, forward strand.
GATACCACAATAAAAAGTCCATGATACGATATTTATTGCGATATTAAAAAACGAAAAATGATGACTTGAAAAAATGTCCTTTATTTAATAATAAATCAGCCTTTTTTTATTCGTAGAAAATTTTTTCCTTTTAACTTAAAGTGCTTCTGCTTTCCTTCTTTAATAAAATAAAATAAAAGTAGCCAGCCATGATGTAAGTGTGTGCAAAAAATTGGCATGAATTGTCTTTGACAATGAATGATTGAACTATGTATGTACAATTCAGGGGCGGCTCCTGCCAAATCTTTCAGGGGGCAATTGTTGCGACGATGGCTAAGGTGACTAGACATTGTCACATTGCATTGTGCAAATTAGTCACATAGCTAATAGCATATCCTAATTCTTTGGTTGCCAATTTATCCTGATTACTATGATGACTGAACAGTATTTTTCTTAATGACACCATCGAGTTGCTGAGTTGAGGTAACTTTAACCATGTTGACCTTGAATGTGACAAGATCACTGGCTGCCCCGACAATCCCTACACCAGATTACGTATGACAAATTCGTTAGTGCAAGCCCACTCAGAACCCATACAGGTTGCATTGCAGTGCCTGCAGTTCAAAAAAAAATTGCTTAACATGAGAGTCTATCAGAGCGATCTGGGCGATTTTCAACCAGACTGAAATCGCCTGAAAGGGGCGGTACTCCACGGAACACGACTTGACACTGTTAGTCCACTCCCAGAGGATCAAAATAAGTTTTATTCCGACAGAGAAGCAGATCCAATGTTCGTAGTAAAAGACAGGAAGGTTTATTTGCACAGCCGCCCGTGGGAACATCAGCATGGAGCAGAAGTTCAACAAGATTTAGTTCTTTTTTTATATAGTTACAGTAGGTACATTTACATGAGTTACAATGACCAGAGGGGTGCTGATTTTGATTGGTTTTGTGGAGCTGTGAATTGCTAAACTGCTCCCTTTCTAATTGGGTCTCTCCTGAACCTCATTGCCTAATTGGCTCCGTTGGGTTCAAACTTCGGAAGTGAAGCCCATATATGGTCATGGGGGACCCTGTGTTCTGCAGACTGTTGCCATCAAGAGGCACTGTTTGGCTCCGGTCGGATGTAGCGGCATCGCTTTGTATTCTAATACACATTGCTTGTCTCCAGCATTTGTATTCTAATTCACATTGCTGTCTCCGGATCAAACGCTGTGTCGTTCCACGGCACTGTCTCCTAACAACACTGATTGGACTATGATATTCAGAGGCAGGACAAACTGTCTAGAACAGTCACAGCTAGCGAACACTGTGGTAGAATGTGAAAGAAAAATTCCCTCCCTTTCCCCCATTGGTGGTGCGTCGCCCGACCACCCTAAGGAACAAACCGCCCCTGGTATAATTGCAAAACAAAAACAGTATAATTTTCGACAAGGAAAGATAGTAGAATGCAGTTATACTAGTGAAATAACCATGTAATATCCTGGTATATTTTCTCACAGTCCCACGACAGTATTGTGATATTGCGAAATTCAATATATTGTTACATCCCTAGTATTAATATGAACAACTGATCCAACTATAGTACCATTGTATAAATTGTACCAATTTTTGAAGAATCACATTCAGATTTGTAACTTTCTATCCATAATATGTCATTAAATGCAGATTTATTTTAACCTTTGTTGCAAAAAAAGTTCTGTAACCACTGTGCCAGACCTCTATCATTCTCATCCAGTTTCATTCTTGTTGGCACGTGTTGATTCATCTACTCACACTTGGAGGACTGGAAAGGACTTAGGTTCTCCCAGAATCCTTCACACTGGTAGTAGGAGAGTGAGGCTTCATAAACCCCTCAGTGGGTGGAGCTGTCGTGTATCATCAGTGGCGCTCTGAGTGAAACCAGTCGTATTGATTTGATACGGTCAGCATAGATTCATGTGAATGATGAGGCCTTGCTGTAGCATTAGCACACTGCAGCTCTGCTGTTCTGCACAAATACAAAGCAGCCCAACCTCTAACGGCTGTGTTTCAGGTGCTCTTGGAAAAGCCCCCAGCAAGGTGACAGATGCCCTGCCAGAGGTGGAGCCGCAGGGCGCCACTGCAGCATCGGAGGATGAGGCGGAGGAGGACATTGAGGAGATGCAGTCCAGACTGGAGGCCTTGCGGAGCTAAGAGACCTCCCCCCCACCCCTGTACAGAGACTGTCAGTGAGAGGCATTTCCCCTCCTCCACCTCCTGTCCCCTTTGGGTATTTGGCACGAAAATCCTGTACTTAGAACCAGCTCCAAGGTCTCAAGTGCTGAAGTTTAACATATAGTATGTGTCCTTACGAAAGTCAGTACAAATGTAAAATCCCAAATGCAAGGAGTATGTTGTCAGCATATGTCAAAACATACTGCATATATCAGTACATCTTAGATATTTCCATTTTTTAAGATGTAATTTTGTGGATATATGAGTAAATTGCAGAATGTTTCATAAATTACATATACTGTGTATGCAAAAAATGCCATCTAAGTATGGTGACAGTGGTGGGTATGTTTTGACATAAATTTAAAAGTATATTCCCTGATTTTTGGATTTGATACTTGGTTACATTGATACATATTCTATCAGACAAGGAACACTAAAGCAAATTGTCCACAACATGGGATTAAAAGGCAGGAATTTCTGCCACTTGACAGTGTGGTTCTTAGTTTGTGTGCAGTTATCTCTGAATTAGATATGTGTTTTTCTTTCTGAAGGCCTTCTAAGGAAAAAGTGCTATAATAAAAAACAATTCTCTATTAATGTTTTGAAAAATTTAAAATGTCTGTTTGCTGACCAGCTGTGTGACCAGGTTTTGAATATACAGGGCTCCGGTGTTCTGTACCATCCAAATCCTTGATTATCTTTATACCACACAACTGCGCAATACAGCTGAAAATACTTGCTATTGGTTTGTGTTTTAAAAATCTGTTCTAATTTTGGAAGACGAATACACCATATTTTGCTGAAACAGGGACTTCACATCAGTTATAGTTCATTTCCTTACAAAGTGAAAAAACACAAGCATGCAGTTCCCAGTAAATATTTAGCCTGCTGATGTAATGACCACCGACTCCTTACTGAGGAACTGCTCTAATGCTACAATCTGACATCATCTAGTAAACTGATCTCCTGAAAAATGATGTTGCAGACATTGGCACAAGGGAGAGAAAAATCTTTGACTCTAGTCATGATACTAAGGCGTACCTGGGAGCACTGCAAAATATCACATTAATGAATAATCATAAAGAATAAACAACAGGTGTGTACACCAATGACAGGTTTGCCAGCACATCAGTAGGGGGAGCTCCTATACAAGCATTTTACTGTGGAGCTCTTGCATTGAACCAAGATCCTGCATTAATTTTTGTCAGAACAGTAATTGCTTGTAAAGCCTGTTGACCATTGTTTGGTTCATCTATCGTGTCTAAGTGTCTTTTATTTTCAGGTCTTTTTCCTCATGAATGCTTGCTTTCTTATATCTACTAACTTCAAACAAAGTAAAGTCCTGTTGTCCAAGACTTTCAATAAGTGTTTTCATTTTTATATAGATCTTACTATCTGTATCGATTAATTATCAAAATGTGTGTTGTCAGACCCATTAATTAAAAAACTTTCTTGTCATAGCTATTGTTATGGCATACCAGGTACTGTATTCAGTATCGAGGCATCTAATGATAGCCAGTCTAGTTAGTCTTGTGACTAAATTAATACTTAATTTGATTACTTGCAATATACCGTTGGTAATGTTACTGTAAACTTTAATGGCTTATATACACTTACATACACTTATATACACTTATATGCGCTTATTACAGGGAAATAATGAATTCTTACAGTAATGTCTTGCTTTTTCATTTATTTTATGTTGGTATTATGATATGTTTGGCTCAAATCAATGCTGCTATAGTTTCACTATGTGTGCAGTAGAAGATGGAGAAATATGAAACATTTAGGGGCAGGATCATTCAGACATGTTCTCATGGAAAAAAATCTGATTAAATTTTTAGTTGCATGTTTTGCATAATTGTAATTACTGTAGGTTTCACTAAATCTTGACTTGTAGGTACAAAAATGCATTCATACACATTGACACAGCTTGATTTTGACTCCCTTTGAAGAGCACATTTTACACTCCTTTTGCAAGACATTCATCCCTTTACTGTGCACTTGGGAATCTTGGGGACTTGATATATGGTAATCTTTTGTTTCTCATTGTTTATCCTGACCTATTTGGACAGAGATATAAGAAATGGCCTATGACTACAGGCTGCCCCAACCCTTGAAACCAATTGTATGTCATGAAACGTGAGTCTGCTACTGTGTTCCCTCTAATATGTAGGACAGAAGTTTCTGAACAAAACTGCCTTCTCTAGTTTCAGGAAGCCCACTGCAGAACAGTAGTCTTCAGTGGCAGGGGCCATCAGAGGTAGGTTAGGCAATCTTATCTTCACCTTTGCACAAGTAAAGAAACTGCAGGAATTCACCAGCACTGGGCATTACTTTGGTTCCTTCATACACAGCAGCCAAGCCTGACCATATCTCAGCCAGACAGTTAAATACCTAAAAGTTCACACAATCACACCCTCTTAAAGACCAAATGAACTCATGGACGAAAATGAACTTCATCTTCCTGAAAACAGTAGGAGAGTTTTCTTTCTTCCTGACAGAAGTTCTGATGACATTCAGTTGTATTCCCTCCACCAGTGCACATGCTGTGGAACTGTGGCATGAGGTTGTGAAACATTGTTGCTGACATGGTGAGCTGCTGGCTGTAAGGGAAGAGGAGGCTCTTTCTAAAGTAGAATGTGACGAACAGACATGTTAGCAATACGCATCCTCATTTATGCGCTGATGGTCCATAAGATGTCAATCAACAGATGTCTTGGATCTCTGGAGTAGCTACCGGCAGTTGCACTTGTCATTGAGACTATGTGCATGTGCCAGCAAAGGACACTTGTTATGCCATTTGGGCTCTGCAATGCTCTGGCAACCTTTAGCTGGTGAAGAAGGCTGGCATCCCCCAGAGGGAATGTCTAGTCTACTTGGAGCATGTCCCTTTGCTCAGTGCTTCTGTCCAGAATGTGCTGGGGTGGGTCTCGGGACAGCTCTGTGTCATACAGAGTGACACCCAACACCACACAAGGCTGTGGTGATCCACAGTTGGGCCACAGCAACTAACCAATGGCTATGGAGGAGGCTCCTGGGCCTTGTGATGCACAGCCCTCTTTTCTTAGTAATTGAGAGCCCCACGGCAGCTGTTGCTATGCAGCAAGCCCAGTGGGTGTTTGTTCCCCACAGAAAACTCAGACTCAAGGTTCCTGTCTTTCATTCCTTATGATTTTCATCATTAATGTGGGTACAAGTGTCAGTACTTCAGCACCCTAGCTGTTGTTTTGGTGTTTCTACCTGTCTGCCAGTGTCATCCATGTGCTTTTGTTTACAGTTCCCATGTGTTCCGGCCCTGCCCCGCTCTCTGCCCTGTCCCCGCCCACCTGTTGTGTTGATCCTGTTCTGACTTCCGCCTGACTTCTGACTTCGTCCCTGTCAGCCACCCTGCCTTGGTTGCCTGTTCTGCCTGCCTGCCCAGTTTAACCCAGCCTGCTCCTGTTTTTGATTCCTGCTCCCTGTTTGTTCTGCCTTGGACTGCCTTCCTGGTTTTTTGACCCTGCCTGTACTGCCAGCATGAACTTGCCCTGTGATTTGAATAAAGCTGCTTGGAACTTGAATTTGCCTGGTCTGCATTTGAGTCCGTGCCTGTGCCCAGACAACAAGTTTCAGAGGCATCCTGCTGTACCAGGTTAGTTTAGTGTTACACTGAGCATGGAAGAGGTACAGAGGTGAGGCCCTGGTTGTGGTGTTTTGTTGTTTCCACTTCTATTTCCTGCCTTACATCATAGCAGCATCCATGTGCTTCTCAGAAGGCTCATGGTTACCCAGCTGGTTTACGTGCTCCACTCTTAAGTCTTGCAATGGTTAGGGATCTGCCACTGCAATGCAGATAGCATGTGTTCCCGCTTTGTGTCCCACTTCTGTTCCAACCCTTGGAAACAGCCGGAGATAAAGAATAAGAATCTGCAACAAAGTTCTGAGTGGCTGGTAGTTATGAAATGCACACAACTGTCTCATCCTGCAGGAAGGAAAAATGTAATCAGCTTTTGGTCAACAATCAAAAACATGTAAAGACTCCATATGTTAGATAAAGATATTGCAGCTTAATTAAGATTAGAAGGCTTCAATACTCCCACACTGCAATGATGTTTTTATTTTGTATATTAAAAGACCCCCTTGTCAAGAGGGAACACGCAGGCACTGAGGGGTCAAGTGTGAACAATATTGAGGCTAAAGGAAGACGGACCAAAAGAGACACTGAAAGAGTGGAAATGACACTAAAGGACTAAAAGGTGGAAGTGACTAAAATAAATCATAAGATGGCATGAGAAAGCAAGTGTTTCACTTCACAGTAATTCAGGGCTGGACTGAGAGGTTTGAAGATTAACAGTGCCGTTTGGCAATACGCACCTGTGATGGAGCTACCTGGTTGGCTGACAAGAAACATGATTATCATGGTGACCTATATATAGGCGGCAGTGGCAAGATAAAGAAAAAAACACCTTACCTGTTGTGGTTCCAGTTCTCCCCTGGGCATTCTGATTTCCTGTCGTGTAAAGGTAGGCTGGTGTTTTCATTTGGGTCCATGCCGATATGAACTGACTCGGGCAAAACCAGGCCCAGCACCACAGTGAAGATTAAGGCCTAATTTGATTTTTTTTTTTTCATTTTAAAATACTAATACATAATTTAGCCTACCACAATATGCTAAAACCAAAGTCACGTTCTAGCCTACATTTTCAAATCCACACAAATCTTGATTGGTTGTCTGGGTGAGTGCGAGCTAACTAACGTAGCGTACACTTGTTGTGGACTCTAAGTTGGCAACTTCCCATGGTATTTCAAGAAAGTAGCTAGCTTAGTTTGTTATCTAGCTTTTAACAAACAAAATGGACATCCGAAAATGGATTTAAAAAAAAAACCACGATAGAGGACCCTGGGACTAGCGTATCAACCAGCACTGACCAACCAGCCGCTCAGGACAACACAGGCAAGCCAGAAAAAACGACTTATGATACTTATATTTCTTGTTAGCCTATTGTTTATGTCACTAATAGTTTTGTTAGTTTTATAATAGCCAGCCTACAGGACAGTATTTGCCTACGATGTTGCACTGCCTGTGTTAGATTCTGTTCTTCAGTAGAGACTGATTCTTAATTTCCAGTTGCATGTGTTTATTAGCAGAGGATTCTCCATTGTATGGGTGACTTGACCTGGTGGTTGTTGCTTTAAGCACTCACTTGCTTTATGTTGTTGGAATCAAGCTCAGAGAGTCGCTATCATGCGATGGTGTGTGGATGGTACGTGTTTCCTGGGGTTTGTTGATCTGTTTGTGTGTATGTGTGTGTGTGTATGGTGTAATGATGCACTTGTTAAACGATCGTATAGCTGTGCGCAGCATGCATAATTTTTTGGGTTAAGTTGCCGCCCCCTCTCTGCATTTCAATTGCCCCCCGATTCGTTTTCCGCTGGCGCTGGCTGTGGGCAAAACCGATGAGTGTTGTCCATGCTAGGTTTCCATAGACGGACTGGTGGTGCTTGAAACTTCTGTTATTCAGAGCTCTGAGGGAAATCAGCAATTTTAATCTAGAAATGTGCATTTCCTGAAGAAACTGCAGAATGTGATTGCCAGAGGTGGACATCCACGCTTCAGAAAGTAAAAGTCCTGCCACATATTTGTTCTAGCCATTAACTAAACAAGGTGATTTCACTAATTAGCTCCTCTCCCTGGATGAAGAGTTGTGCTAATTAAATTCAGCTGGTGTAGTGCATGGGTGGAACAAATACGTGGCAGGACTTACTTTCTGAAGCCAGGGTGCCCATCTGTGGTGATTGTGACCTGGCAACGAAAATTTGCTAACGTGTATTAGATGATCACTAGGATGTGGCTAAGTGGTTGCTAGGTGGTCGCTAGGGTGTTGCTGGGTGGTTGCCAGGGTGTTACTAGGTGGTTTCTAGGGTGTTCCTAGGTGGTTGCTAAGGTATATAAGGTGGTTGCTATGGTGTTGCTAGGTGGTTGCTAGGGCGTTGTTGTGTGGTTGCCAGGGTGTTGCGAAGTGGTTCCTAGGTGGTTGCTAGGGTAAACAATATGGACACTGGGGCATTGCTAGGGTGTTGCTGGGTGGTTGCTATGGTAAACAATATGGTCACTCAACGTTGCTAGGGTGTTGCTAGGTGGTTGCGAGGGTGTTGCTAATTGGTTCCTACGGGGTTGCTAGGGTAAACAATATGGTTTCTGGGGACACACCCACCTTTGGTGAGTGTTGGGTCACATGACCCAAAGCAGCATATCAGGTCCTGTGGCTATTGGTAAAATGCTGACTAAGTGGTAAGACTTTGAAAAATGAATTGAAGCCAATGGGAGGATGGAAGGATGAATAAATGAGTAAAAGACGAGTGCGGGTCAGTATGGATTTCAGTGAGTGTTGGGTGATTTGACTTGAGGCAGCATATGTGGTATGGTGGCTGTCAGGCTAAAGGTGACTGAGCGGTAAGACCTTAAAAATGAACTGAGGTGAATGGGAGGATGGAGGGATGAGTGAATGACAAAAAGAAGAGTGCAGGTCAGTGAGGCTTTCAATGAGTGATGGGTGGCATGACCTGAGTCAGCATATGAAGTACTATGACCGTAGGCCGAAAGTTGACCGAGCACACTTTGAAAAATGAATTGAAGTCAATGGGAGCATGGAGGCATGAATAAATGAGCAAAAAACTAACAAAAAATAACAAAAAGACGAGTGCGGATCAAGATGGTCTTGGATGAATGTGGGATGATTTGTCCTGAGGCAACATGTGAGCAATGGTGGCTATGAGGTGAAAAGTGACCGAATGGGAAGGCCATGAAGTGTGAAGGGGGTGATTTTGAAAAGGAATGGGAGTCTATGGGGAAAAAATGATGAGATGAGAAAATGACAAAGTCCGGAGAACAAGTGTGGGTACGGCTTAGCCGTATACTAGCAACCCGATCGGGGTCAGACCAGATGGGTTACAGTTGGTTTGGGGTCGATATCTCGAAAACTGTGGGAGGAGAAGCAGTACAATATTTGGTGGAATAAGAAGAAGAATAAAACTATCGGATAACAATAGTGTGCTTTCACATTAATAAAACTATCGATAACAATAGTGTTCTTGAAGCCTTGCTTCGCAATCACACTAACTATTGGATAACAATAGTGTGTTTGCAAAGTAATCACGCTAATAATGTTAGTGCAGAATGTAGCTAACATATTACAACAAGGTCATTTGGATTGTTTTGGCTTTACACTAATAAAACTATCAGATAACAATAATGTGCTTGTGAAGCTTTGCTTCGCAATCACGCTGTTGGGGAAGTGAACATTTTTTAAAAATTAAATGGTCTTAATTAATTAAATCCCCTTGTTTATCGTCCGGCTCTCTGAATACGGAACACAAATGGCTCCTCACTTGTAAAACAAGTGGCTCCTTGTTTAAAAAAAAAAAAATGCCTCCTCACCAACATGTAAAACAATTAAGAAATTTTAATTTAATTTAATAATTAATATTAAAGATATTAATTATCAATTAATAAAGATGCACTCTGAAACCTCTTTGTTCCATGTTTAAGAGATATGCCTCTTACTTGATTGTAGTCTATGCTATAAATAATTAAATCATAAATAGTCAAATAATATTTTAAAGCAGAAATATTTACAGCCGCGCTATTAAATGCTCTCAGGACACACATCCTCGTGGTGTGGTGGTTGACTGAGAAGTGGTACACCATGTTTCATGGCAATGTTGTGCAATACACAGCAGGCCATGATTATTCCACAAAGCTGTAATGATGAAAGGAAGACCAAAGATTAGGAAAAAAGTATGATTAAAACTGGGACAAATGCTCTATGCAAGAATAAACAAATTGTTGGCTTCTCTGGTTTGTAAAGCAACTTGCCACTTGCCATGTCATAACACATCCAACGTCCTTTTAGGATGCCAATTGTACGCTCGATGGTGGAGCGAGTGCGTGCGTGCATTTGATTGTATAACACCTCCTGGCGAGTCTGGGGGTTAGTCAGTGGTGTCATTAACCAGCGGGCCAGGGCATATCCTCGATCTCCTGACAAAACAAGTCATAAGAATAGAAGGCCACTGTTGGAGGAAATGATAATTATTCAAAGATACATACCAATGAGCCATGCGTCACCAGCAGCTCCTTGTTCGAGGCGCATGGCCACGGAGCTGTTCCGTAAGATATAGTAATCATGTGCCCCTCCTGGGAGGCGGAAGACCACATTTAGTAGGTGGTTCTGGGAGTCGCAGATGAGTTGCACATTTATAGAGCGATACTGCTTGCAGTTAAGGTATAGGAATGGATCTGGAGAGGGTGCCTTGATGCGCACGTGCATGCAGTCTATTGCGCCGATGGTGTTAGGCAGACCAGCAATAGAATGAAATCCCCTCTTGACTGGAATTTGTTCTTCAGCTGTATATGGGAATTTGATGTATTGTGTAGCCAGTCAATTTATTCCATCCAGGACTCGCGGGAGAACGCGGCTGATGGATGACTGTGATATTCCCAACCTGTGTCCCAGCTCCCGCTAAAATGTTCCAGTGGCCAAAAAGCCTAAAGCTTAGTTTATGCTTTTGCGTCGTACCCCCGCCATCGCTTCGACGCCGTCGTGAACCTTTCGAAGTTTTGCGTCGGGGTTGAATGTGTTGCTCTGCATCGCTGTGCAATTCACCGCCATAACACTAGCGGATGTGTGGTTTCTGAAGGGTCAATTCCGAAACTCATTGATTGTTTAGCTTTCCGCTTCGTTTTTCCGCTCACAGTGAACAATGGCGACCGAAAGGGAAAGTGTTGTTGGAGCTGGAGATGATTGATGTAGAACAAATGCTTTTATTGCAAAAGTTGATTATCAGTATTTTCTTACTCCTTCGGTTAAACGCTCCTCAACTTCATCTATGGTTATCGCGCAGAAAACAACTCCGAGACGAGCACTTTAAAAATGGCAGTATAGCGGGAGGGAGAAACCGGAAAAGCTAAATGCCGGAAATTATGTACTGAGCGGACCAATCACAGCCCTTGCGGTCTGCATCGCCTCGACGCGAAGTTACAATTTTTTGGAGGTGCACGTCAGGCGACGCAGAGGGCCCTGCGGGGGTACGCCGTCGATTCGACGCAGAAACATAAATCAGGCTTAAGGTGGAGAGTACCTGCACATGTGGTGCTACAGGCTTAGAGCGTCGTGTATTGCTCCGCAGTGCTGGCTCCAAATGATTACAGAGGTCCATGAGGACTGCTCTTGGTAGCCTAAAACGTCTCAATAAGTAGTCATCACACTCTTCAAATACATCCATATGATCAAAGAAGATTCGTTCCCTCTGTAGGGCACGATCTCCAATATCTTACAGCAGCAATATATGTACATTGTTTGACCAGGCCTAGGGTGCAGAAAGCTTATGTCTAAATAGGGTGACAATCACTGACTGATGGCGTGGTTTCCAATTGACATAATTGGTGTGAATTTAAGCGTTAGTGTAGCGCCATATTAAAAGTAAATAAAGATAATTGTAAAATATCAAAAGTTATTACAAGAAATATATTGTGACAAAAATATTTTTTTCTGATTTAAACGATATAATAACATTATTCAACTGCAGAACAGAAAAAAACACGTAATCCCTTATTTTGCTCAAACATGTTAGCACTCACTTGTGCCTACGTGCTCCTGAGTGTGCGTAGATTCTGTTCTTATCTAAGAAATCCCAAATAAGAAAAAATTGGTCAATGTCAGAATCTTCGTAAAAAGTGCGTTGGTGGATTTTAAGAAGAAATTTCTTCTTAAGAATGGTTGGTCAATGAGGCCCACTATTCTTACGAATTTACTCTGTCGGCAATGCGCTGCCAACAAGCCTCCCCTAAAGTTTCTTTAAACTCCTCATATCCTGACATTACCAATGTGCATTCTTCGGGGAAAAATATAGAGCGCGAGCTATTACGCAAAAATTCTGCCTGCGTTGTCGAACACGCCCCTTTTATGCGAACGCGCATGATTAAGTTAACACCGAATCAACTAACCGACATCTTAATCACCGTCGCACTACCGTTTAACACCAATTTAGGCAATCAGAGTCTGTCAACCCTGACTTTCCTTGATAACCCCGAGTTAAATCTGAGTAGGTTAAACTCGCTTCGTAGTACAGCCCTCCGCTTTGTGGTGTAGGAGGGGGCGATAGCGCGCTTCGGAAGGTGCATCTTTCGTCACCGCTTGCTGTGAGTGTGTACACGAATATGCGTGGACCATACATGTCAACTTATACGGAATGTCCATAAATTATACTGATTTTCCCCCATTTAAATTTCTTACGGATGTATACATAAAATCATACGGATTATAAAAACTATTCAAAATTTATTGCGTGCCATTCGTTTCGAGAACGATAAAATAACGCATTAACACACACTATGGTAAACAAGGAACAACAACCGGATGCTTGTTTCCTGAAGTTTCGCACAACAGACAAATACTTCCGTGTCGTCAAACAGGGGGCTGGTGGCGGAAAGTGGCTTTGGCTCCCGTAGACCTACATGCAAAATTCACGACTTTCTCTATGTTGTTAAATAACTTTACCACGTTTCTATAATGTCGGTATAATTTCTTTGCATTGTAGCAGTCACATACTACAAAATATTTTCCCACCAACATGATCACATGAGTAATGTAATTTTACTTCTTTTTTTAATGCTTGTGATTTGTATATCTTTTTATTTTTATTGACTGTAGTTGGAAGCCTAGCACCTGTTACACACACATACACACACACACACTATCAGTCCTGGCTAAAACACAGAAAAAGGATTCACTGGTGTTACATTACATTACAATCATTTAGCAGACACTCTTATCCAGAGCAACTTCCAGCACCAGTGAGTGTGAACATAACACTATTCCAGACCTACCACAAGTTAACTTGTGCAACATGACTAGACAAGGGAAGCCAAGCATGCTACTATCAGTGGCTAGAGCACAGAATCCAACACATCTCCTGATACTACATAAAAAAGCAAGTATTACCCACAGCAGGTGGAACTGAGGTAGAACCAAGATGCAGTCTGAAGAGGTGGGTCTTCTGTCTGTATTGGAAGATGGCCAGTGATTTCGGTGTCCTGATCCCTGTGGGGAGTTCATTCCATCACTGAGGGACCTGAGGAGTGACCCCATTGGGATGGGACAATCAGTTGTCCTGTGGTGTAGTGATCTTGGTGGTACATACAGTTTGAATACTGATCATAGGCATGAGGGGGCTGTCCCATTTTGAACATGATGCAAACAATAACAGATAGCCAATGAAGTGAGATGAGGAGGAGTGTAACTTCATTACATTTAGGAAGATTGTAGACAAGTCATGCAGCTCCATTTTGGATTAGTTGTAGGAGTCTGATGTCACAAGCAGGAAGACAAGCAAAAAGGGAGTTTTAGTAGTCCAAGCGTGAGAGGACCAGGGTCTTAACTAGGAGCTGCGTAGAATACATAGTGAAGTAGTGGCGGATCCTTCGGATGTTGTACAGGCAAGGGTGTAGGACAGAGTTTGATATTGGGGGGGACACAACTTGCTATGAATTTTATGTCTGTATACGTAATCCCAGTCCTTAAAGGAGCATATATCTTAACTGAAGAATAAAACAATATCAGGATGGTTTGAAATAAGAAGGTATGCGCGTGTAAACACCGCTTAAGTGCTTTCAAGAAGAGCTGCACACCTGTTACTACTAAGCTCATCTGGACATAGGAGATGCACATCTGGGGTAGAGTTTCCCCAACATGAAGGTGTGTCACCCAACATTAGGATGTGTCTCATTAGGCCTATATATATATATAAGAAGAGTTATTTTCCTTGTGGAAAATGTATGACACTAATCCACATAGTAAGTAATGAATAGTGCATGCCATCCAATCACAGCACAATACTGCCAAATATGGACTACACACAGAAGACAGGTTTTCCTTCACTGTATAGCAAGGGAAAACAGGTTCAACATTGAATAAAATCTATGGCCTTGAACAACAGGAAAGCATGGAAGTACAGTACATACTGTTTGTACATTTTTTGTTTAACTTAATTAAAACATTTATTCGTCTGCAGTTTCTGAAACTTAAAATGTCGACTGAATACTGTGGTGAAGTTTTCTTCACAAAGTTGGTCACATAATTCTCCCACCGGTATTATTGGCTAGCTAGCTGATACGAACTTTACCTCAGCAATAGGCCTATGTCAGTGACAAAACAGTTGGCTAGCTAACGTTAGCTTGTTAGCTATCGATCAGCGAAATAAGTAATAAGCTCACAATACATATGAATATTTACGACATACTCAAACAGAATACTGTTCAGTAGTGGGCGATAGAGAATTTGATACCGAAAATAGCGAGTAGCCCAGAATACTTCCTACGTCCTTGATTTGCAAAGGCAGTTACCTCGTGAATTCAATGTTTTTGTTGTTGTTTTTTTTTAGCCCAGTGTTTTTTAAACGACTGCTGTAGCTCGCTGTGTCGTCCCAGTTAATGTGCTGTGTCAACCCTGAGTTATCTTCAAAAATAATATTGAGGGGGACATGTCCATCGTCGTCGTCCCAGCTCCTACGCTCTGTGTACAGGATGATCTGCATGCCGACTCACCACTGGAACCCACTAGATAATACGAGTATTAGGCCTATCTTAGAATAATGCTGTCCACACTAACTGGCTGTCAACAGTGAAACTACCTGATCTAGCTGAACACTGGATGCTCGTTCCACAACTAATGAGATACCAGAATTGCCATCTCCCTCCCTCCCTTTGTCCTTGTTTACTTGTTGAAAGTGTACCTCAGCAGTTAATTGAAAGGTAATTTCTGAAATCCTCAGGACCACAGGGTTTAAGGTCTGGAGTCATTCTGTACCTCAGTGACACCTACAGGTATCACATACATTTTTTCATTCACGAAATGTCTGTCCATCCTAGCACTGATTGGAATGGATCTTTAACATGTATTGTCTTTTAAAACCAACTCCCTCTAATTCCATATAATTGAATATAAATAATATAAGGCATCTGTGCCCTGTAATTAGGGTCTGGTGACTAAAATTATTAAAATGGTATCCTATTTAATTTTGCAGTGACATTGCTGGTAAAGTCATAGCCTACTGTGTGATATGTAAAAACACAAACATTCAGTTGTACTTTTGCTTTAACTTGAAGCTGTTACTGTTGAGAGCCCTGCTTCATTTATTCTTAAACCTTCATAATCTGAAAGGTAATACTCACCAAGGCTTCCGCTTCAGCCAACATCTTCTTGCCTGACAGTGTTTAATCTTCCTTACCAATTTCCTTAAACCTGTTGTCTCATTATTTATGCAATGTTCTCTTGCTAAGTTCAACCTCCAAGGTTGTATAGCTCCAAATAATCTCTCAAGTCTGATAGCCCATGAGGTAAAAGAGAGAGATCAGGTGGGAGTGAGCAGACCAGAGCACATCTCTGGCAGAGAGTCCAAACAGCAAGGGTTTATTCTGTAATTTATAGGAGGAAAACCCTAAATCTTACATCAAAAATGGTTCCTCTGTGGCCTTTAACCAATGTTAAGTTCTGGGGGGGGTGGGACAGACGTTTTCAGTCAAAACGCGCACGCTCCCCCTGGCGACGCTATTGAGCGTGCGACGCCTGCGCGTCAAATGGCAGAGGCTCGAGCCGCTTGTTTGACTGCTCGATGCCAAGAGATAGGAAACTCCTCCCTGCCTGAAAGCACGCGCACTCCGCC
Source organism: Megalops cyprinoides (assembly GCF_013368585.1). Classification (NCBI taxonomy): domain Eukaryota; kingdom Metazoa; phylum Chordata; class Actinopteri; order Elopiformes; family Megalopidae; genus Megalops; species Megalops cyprinoides. The sequence goes on from NC_050600.1 coordinate 29,590,245, forward strand.
GTCTCAGCGAAATGGTCTCATGGATTATCTCTAGACTTGTGGTGTGAGTATTTTTTTTTTTTTACATTTTTTGTTGTTTATCCTTTCACAATGACCGTTTTCCATTCGCTGTCGAATCATCGCTGTGAGCGCCGCCGTGCTTTGGACAGACCCCATGGCAGATGTTATTATGACAGCAATTGCTCGGGACGCAGTGAATTTTGGGGGTCGGACGGGGTGCCTGGGACTCAAATAGCAGCGTCCAGACTGCTATCTGTGCACTGCAGCTACGTTAAACATGGCAATGTTTGCGTGTTTTCAATGGTCGTCAAACAATAATGACTGAAATAGACGTGCATTTTATTTTACATTTATTAAGCTATTCAGGATTTCAGTACATAGTTACATTTTTTCAAATGTATAGCCTTTGAATTCGTGTAAATATAATGGCTTTATTCGTTACTTTATCTCGTATCAAGCTCAGAAACCTAAATTTGTTTTATCAGCAATTTGTCTTCAGCTGTCTCTGGTATATTTACCGATTTGGGTGATGTCATGTAATATAATGTGCATTCTAATGTAAGACAGACGTTGCCTCGTATGCTTCAAACAAAGAAACAGCACGCTCCCATTTAAATCGTGGTCATGTTATTTACACTGACGTAATAGGCGCTGTCCTTCGCCACACTAATAACTGACAAATTTTCATTCATATACTCCCCCCCATCCCAAACATATAGGTTATATGTGTTTAAGTAAATGTTTCTATAAAATGTAACAGATATGTATAGTCGTATTAGCCGTCAAAGTCTTATGTTACGGATTTAGACATCCCGTTTTAAAGGAAAATCCATCAGACAAAAAGAGCTGACACGATTGGTCAATTTTATTTATCATATAAGAGTTTTGTTATATTGAATATTTTGAACAATATAGACGAGACCGAGGCATGACGTTTACAGACGAATATTACATTTATAATTTGTATACCACAGACAGACTATTATTTCGCATTTGAGAAAATGGAGGGTATTCATTGGTTTTGAGGTGAATCGCGATAAGGTGTCATCTTTATTGACGAGCATTTCAAAAACGAATGAATTATTTTTAAAATCTGAATTTCAGCACAATTAATCCATCTCTGTCACAATAGATGGATTGGAACACAATTTCGGCTTGCTTATTTGAAGATGCACTTCTCTATTTGCACCTCGAGGTACCCCAGTAGATTTTGCCCAAGTTAAGGCACTAGACTGGCATCTAGAATAAATAAGTGAATTTTCCTTGTACTGCAGGGCCAGGCGGGTCTGTTACAGAGAGCTGTCGGGTGTCCGAGGCTTGGTGCTGTGTCATATGGCCTCTCGGTCAGCGGTAGAGCTGACCAGGAGTCTTCTTTGTGTCTACAGTGCTGTAGTTGCCATTTTTTTTTCTGGTCAACATTACAGTGAGGGTCTTTTGATCAGATCAGGCTGGCAAGTGTTGCTCTGTGATGTTAGAGCTTTGAAGTGTTCCGAGATGGTGGATGACGGAGGTATCTAAAATCACAATTGATTGCTTCCTCATCGGCACGTGATTGCATGCCCGCCCGTGAATACAAACATTCTGTGCTGTAGTTTTCATTTTGGACTATACTGTGGAGTATGGTCATGATGATGATGATGATTAGGGGTAGTATACTATTAATAGTAGTAGCAGTAGGACTGTTGTTGGTGTCATTAGTATTTTTAATTTGCGGCACAGACTCCACTGTTCAACTGGACCTGAACTGCAGTCATGCAGTTATGTGCAGAAATGAGGGTAAAATAGCCTATATCTCCACGAAGTTTAACTGCAAATATGTCACCACGCCGCAGTGAAAACTAAAGGCGTAACACAACATTGCATACACATAGGGATGTCACGAGAACCGATACTTCAGTACCAAGTCGATGCCAAAATTCTGAAAACGTCACGGTACTCGTTTTTCTACAGTACCGCAGGTACCGATGCTTCGCTACCAAGTCGATGCCAAAATTCTGAAAACGTGACGCTACTCGTTTTTCTACAGTACCGTAGGTATCGGGGATGTTATTCTTCCGGACCGGACGGGGGCAGCATATACGCCTGTTTGTTTTTCAGTACTTGTTGCTTTTATTACTCAATGTAACTTAGTGATGTATTTGTATGGAGCACTATCATACAAAAAAATTTCCTTGTTGGGGCAAACTACTTGACAATAAACTAAATTCTGAAGTGTTCTAGTCTGTCGTTAAAATGCCAAAGGAAGAAGAAGAACACTTGGAAGATGGCGACAAGTGCAGCTGCAGCGACAGCTCCGCCTCGACTCGTCGAAAAGAAAAACAGTAAGAGTCGTGTATGAAAGTACTTTGCGTTCGAGGCGGATCATCAGGGATTACTAATAAATTCGCCGGTGCAAACGGTGCCATCGAACTTTTCAGACGAAAGGAGGAAACACTTCCAACTTAACAAAGCACCTCAAAGACAGACATCCAGATTTATTCAAAGAATTTAAGGTGAGTGAGTTTCAATTCATGTTAACGTTACATTAACAACGTATCCAAAGTGTTGACCTTGCTAACCAGAAATAGACGTTATCATTATTTTTGTTTGAGACAGCTGGCATTGCTGTGTAGCCAACTATGTTCCATACGATGTTTGCAAAGGCTAAACGCTAAGGGCTACCGTGTTTAGGCCAACGTAATGTAGCCTAACCATAGCTTGTAATAGTAGGCTACCGTCCTTGCCGTTCAATCTGTGGTATCTGTCATCAAAATATAAAGTTAGCGTTTTAAATAAATATTTCCGGACTAATGGTCTGTCACCATATCCGTAAATTTAAACTGCTGCTTGCACTCTGAGTATATAGAGGTGTGTGTGTGTGTTAGTACATTGTGTGTGCAGCCTCTGCTGTTTTCTTACAGTCATTGAGCTATACCTGATAACTGAAATCTCATAATTTTCTTTTCACAGTATCAGCCAGAGGAGGATGTCGACCAGGAGAGGCAGGAGCAAAGTCAGCAAACACATACACAGCCAACCATATCAGAAGCTTTTCAGAGGCACAGAAAATACCATGCCGCTGTTCTTTTTTGTAATGTTAATAGTTGTTACTTTATATTATTATATATAGGCCTATTTATTATTTCCATGTCTTGGCCGGGTACTGCAATTGACAAGCTGTACCATCATAAAAAGTTGATTGTTTGTAATTAAGCACAGTACTGTTTGTTTTAAATACTTTAAGGCTACATGCCACTGTTCTTTTTTGTAATGTTGATAGTTGTTTCTTTTTATTTATTACTTGAAGGCTACATGCCACTGATGTTTTTTGTAATGTTCAAATGTTTTAATAAAGGGGTGTATGTTGAAGTACATGGGATTTATTGTTTTGTTTTTGTTTTTTACCGTGGTATCAAATTGGGTATGGAGAATCGTGGAATTACACTGGTATTGGTATCGGCTACTAAATTTCTGGTATCGTGACATGCCTAATACATACAGACATTTACAAGCATTTACCAGAAGCTTTTATCCAGAGCTTATCCAGAGATAAGAGAGTCTGCTAAATGCCTGTAATGTAACATACCATAATTAACCATTACAGACACAGATGCATAAGTATCAGTGCCAGAATCCTCTGAAATCAGACACTTCTGTAATAAACAAAATAATCATTAATGTTTAGTTCTTTCTATTTGCCTGTAAGTAAGTGGATTCATGTGTCGGGTTATAACAGCCTAAAGATTCAGGACTTCAGTGATGTCACAGGGGCATGTTGGTGAGGTCAGATGCAAATTATTTAATTGCAGTGACACCATCCGTATAGGAACACGCAGGGGCGTTTCTAGCTATTGAAAAGATGAGGGGCTAAGTTTGCCTGGGGCTTGTCTTTTTTTTTTTGAAGGGAGATCGGCATCGGTAGTTTGGGGAGGTTATATCTACCTTTATAATAACTAAATATTATCACACCTTCGGACGCTGCAAGTCAAGTTCTGTTCTGTTACACAGTCTGTCTGTTGTTTTGTTATAAATGCCTCCTTTTTCAGGGAGAAAATATTCAGGGCTAGGTTTAAAATATTCGGGGCTATAGCCTCGAATGATCGGAGCGAACAATGCCACTGGGAACACATAACCAGAAGGTTGCAGCTTTGAGTGCGCTCCATGGCACTCGAAGGCAAGGTGCTGGACCTGTTTTGCCTCTGTGCTACAGCTGTGTGAAGTGTTTGCAGCGCTACACAACCTGCCCTGGATAAAAGCATCTGCCGTGCAAGTGATGTTTTTAAAAATAGTGAGGCGCTGAACTCTGAGACTTCATGGGCCCAAGGTGCACCATGCATTTTGCACAATGTTAAAGCACAAAATGCATGGTGGGTAAGGATATCTTCTTAGCAAATAAGAGTAAGGGTTAATAAGGGTTAGGGTAAGGATATTTTCTTAACAAATAAACCCAGTCTAATAAAGGATATATGTTTCTGTCTGCTGCTGCTCACAGGTAGAGGTCACAGGCTTCACAGCATGTAGCCCTTAGAGGCTGATTCAACTTTTTAGATAGGAGCCATTTCCATCATCCACATTGTGTCCAGTGGCGGGCTCATGGCTGCAACTTACTGCTGTTGCTCATCTAGGACAAGTGGGGTGTGATTGGATGAAAATGTGCTCAACAGTCAACTGACAAGAGCCTGCTGGAGTCAGGGTGGTTTCCATGAAATTCACACCACTGTCTCCCCCAGAGCTGAGGAGAGGAGGTAAACTGCCTCCATCAACGCAACGACCAATCAGATGGCTGAGGGCCTGAATAGATTGAATGTGGACTCAGCTCTAGTGTTTTACTGTAGATGTCTGAGTCCTGAGTGTGTGAAAGGGGAGGTAAGTGTATACTGACACACTCACACACAGCCTTCAGCCGTTCTTACATACATCTGGTGACAACCATGTGCTAAACTGAGATAAAAATGCAAAGACCATCCCTAATTGCAGGGAGTAGCGTTGGCTGTTATTCACTTGTCCCTGTTGTAATCTGGTGACTCACCCGCTGCTTTGGATTGCCTGGTCTTTGCGAATACCTTATCTCACTTTAGATCACTGCTGGGGCCTGTTGCGAAGCATCAGTGACTGCAGGCACATGGCCTGTATCCCAGGCCTCCAGAGTTCTGTGACCATGGTGGACGCAGGATGAGCAACAGCGCCTGAGGCAATTGATAGGACTGCGTAGGCTCTTCATTGCTTAATTGCTTTGTTTCAGGTTTCATGTGTGCAGAATGAGTCTGGTCTGAAGAGGTGCGGAGGGTTTGTTGTGCAGCAGTCTGGTCATTGATAGGTGACAGGGGATCTTATTTCCCCCTCTGTGGCATCCCTTTCCCTTTCCCTGCCCCCGGAGTGGCTCAGAGAGGATTTAAAAATAGCCCACAGGAGGTGGGGGAGGGGCATGCCGTTCCTGGAGAAGCTCCTGGGCTGTCAGAGCAGGGAGTCATAAGTCCCTTTCACACATGCACTGAAAGCCGGAACGTATCCCGCCCTTAGCCGGAGGAGCTGCATGTGTGAACACAAATGTCCAAATAAGTCGTACCGGACATGTGAAGGACTTCTTTCTGCCAGCTCCCTAGTAAAAAGTCCGCCTCATGTCAGAGTGAGCCCATGTGTGAACAGAGCAGTCATCATTCTGGAGAATCCACCATGAGCCAGTGGGCATGTTGATGACGTTTCTGTCGTGCGACTGGCGCGAAACCGGAAGAATACAAACATCTGCCTCGTACTCTTTTCCAAGTGTCTGTACATAGCTTTCCACTGTTTCATTGACATTGCGGATATGTCCAAATACATGCTATTTTGAGTCCAATGATAATTAAAGAGCTACCTAGAGTTAGCTATAGCTATACTGCCAAAACTTGTCTCTTACGATGATTAATAACGTTGGTTAGTAGTTTATTGTCTGGTTAGTAGCTAGCTAAGTTGTAGCTAAGTAATAGTGATAGGTATAGTGAGATAGGTGAACTGGTGACCTAACATTACATAGCGAACAACAAAAACTTACCTTATTGTTATAATAAATGTATAATTAATAATAAATTATGTGTACCAGTAGCACCATTTGGATGGCTGTGTGTGATTTTTTTATAGGCTACAGTATAACAGCTATGTTCGCCTTCTCCTCCTGAAAAGAAAAAAACTGAAAATACTTCAACTCGCGGATACTTAAGGTTATCTCGCCAATACTTTTCACTCATGAGAATGCAAGTGGTGTCTAACTGGAAAATACCACAAGGAAATCTTTACATTTCTAAACTCGCAATGATTTCAAGCGACAATGTAACATACTACAAATGTAATTATTAATGGTCGCATACTGGGTACTACACTGAAAAATAGCATGCAGTAAACAGTATATACTCGCGTAGCATGCAGTACACAGTATGTAGTAGGCGGTTTCAAATACAGCCAGTGCGATTTCTGCAGCGTACTTTTTGCGTCATGTCGTGCCTCCTGCACGCTCTACCCAGGCACCCCCCTCACCTAAACCAAAGCCGAGTATTTCCTGTAGGTGAGAACGCGTCTGTCACGGACAATCTCCTGTTGCGTGCTACATGTGTGAAAGGGCAATTCCAGCCAAGTTGCGGACCTGATTCTCCGCACTTTGTCCAGAGTTCATATGTGAATACGGCTATATTAAACCACCTGCACTGGAGTGTGCTGGAGACCGTCTGGATGCCTCACCTCACTCTCACTGTTTCTCATACATAGATGAACAGGTGGCAATTGTCCTCAGAGAGGATATTTGTTTTCACAGGCAGTCATACATACTGTATTAAATAAGCATCACAACAGATTAGCAGTGGGACTGATTGAGTAAATGTCCTGCCTCATACAGTAGTGTAGTCCTCGGGATTCAAACCGACAACCTTATTTTATTTTATTGAGGTTATTTCCCTAATAGCAATCCAGTGATCTTCATCATCTCCCTGTGATTCTCTCTCAAATCAGCGCACCTTACCACCTACCTGTGCTCCTCACTCAAACCAGCACTCCTCACCACCTAGCTGTGCTCCTCACTCAAACCAGCACTCCTTGCCACCTCCCCCTTCTCCTCTCCGTTTCCCTGTGCTCCTCACTCAAACCAGCGCTCCTCACCACCTACCTGTGCTCTTCACCGTTTCCCTGTGCTCCCCACTCAAACCAGCACTCCTTGCCACCTCCCCCTTCTCCTCTCCGTTTCCCTGTGCTCCTCACTCAAACCAGCACTCCTCACCACCTACCTGTGCTCTTCACCGTTTCCCTGTGCTCCTCACTCAAACCAGCACTCCTCACCACCTCCCCCTTCTCCTCACCGTTTCCCTGTGCTCCTCACTCAAACCAGCACTCCTCACCACCTACCTGTGCTCTTCACCGTTTCCCTGTGCTCCTCACTCAAACCAGCACTCCTCACCACCTACCTGTGCTCCTCACCATTTCCCTGTACTCCTCATTCAAACCAGCACTCTCCACTATCTTCCTGTGCTCCTCACTCAAACCAGGCATTTCCAGTGAGGTGCCTGTGAGCATTTTCTGATTGTGAATGTGTGTGCTGATGGGTCTTTTCACCTGCTGTTAGCTTAAGCCTTGCTTCGTTACCGGGAGCAACAGTCTTCCCATGGAGAATTTCTGTGGCATTCAATCCACAACACCTGTTACTGGGGAGAGGACTTTCTATGTTATGATCAATGCAGCGGGATTTCTGTGAGGCTTTGCAGGGGGGACCCTGTCTCCACACCCACCATGTCAGGTCTAAAATCAATAAGGTGCAGTTTGATAAGCTCCCAGTGTTAGCACAGGCAGCCCCCTTGTTATTTTACCTCTGGACTGATCTGGGGGACTGATGGGGTATAGGGGGGATGGAATGCACTATCCTGACAGCAATGGGATAGCATTTGTCAGGAGCAGCCTGCTGCCCTGCAAGCTTATTTTAGCACTGTCACTCACTTTGGTGTTACTCCCAAGCAGCTTGATTCACCCCCCTCTTTTCCAGCCTGACAGCTTCCTGGCCCTGTGGTCACTTGTTGCTGACATTCCACACACAGGCAGGGTCAGTCAAGCAGGCCTGCAGTTGTTGTTTGTTTTGTCTGTAGATCCTGTTATTTATTTGCTGGACACTGGTGTCTAGAGCAGATTACTTGCCACATTACATTACACATTCATACAGCTGGATATTTGCAGTATTTCAGGTCCAAAGGCTATAATGGCTGTTCCCCAACTGGGAATTAAACCTGCAACCTCCTCTGTACCCACCCCAGTTCTGCTTATAGCACAGTGCCTCCCATAAAGCCAGGGATGGCTTTAACAGTGGAAGAGAAAAGCAGCAGAGCAAGAAGGCCTACTACCAGTGAGAGAGAACCAGAAAAGTTTGACATATCACTTGTTGGCAGGGAGAGGCCAGGCTGGACTGCTTTGTCCGCTGGTGTCAACATGAAGCGGTTAAACTGGCTTTGATGAGATGGACCAAATGTGTGTAAGGGTGTGTATAAGGAAAAGACTGAAGTAACCAGTTTTTCTTGTTCAGTTGTTCCAAGGAGCATTATTGTAATTTCACACTCTAATTTCACATTCCTGATATATTAAAATTTAATAATTAAAGTATGGTGGAGGAGTGGGCCTGTTCAGAGGAATGCTGTAGGGCATGTTTAAATTAGGAACTGCAAATGACCATGCTATTCTCGCAGTCTGCCCTTGGTCTGCCCAGGTTTCTCCAAGAACCCACATGTTTGGCCACCATTTCCTCAATGGCAGACAGCCTCACTGTTTACAGACTGCTGTCTCATGACTGCAACGTCTCCCTCTTTCCTCCTCAGAAACTTTCCCTTCAGCATCATCCTCCCGAAAATGCTGTCCTTGTTTCAGCAGTTCAAATTCAATCAGGCTGGCACAGAATATCCGATTAGCCAAAAGACTCTGGGAAATGTCGTTAGGAGGGCCTGCCTCATGCTGAAAATTCTGACTGGACTAAGGGCTCCACAGCATGGATTTTACGTTAAGGCATTGTTTTATTGAGTGAGAGGAGTGGAGGCCTGTCGTTGGCTGTGCTGGGAGGTGTGTTCAGAGAAGCCGTGTTCACAGAGGGCATGTGAGCGGAGGGCATGTGGGAACAGTCACCCCTGTCCCCCTGTCTGTATACCCCTAGATGAGAATTTAACAGGAGTTATAGGGAGATTGCAGATGGAACCCATTGATGCACTAAAGCAACATCTGCAGGATGTGTTGCAGTGCAATATGGTGTAATGTCCTCACAACATTTCTGAGGGTTACAGCAGCTTTGTAACATCACTGCAACATCAGGACAATGTTTCCAGAATCTTTTGTTGGCTGGGTAAGCGCTCTCCCCTCCTCAGAGACTGGGTGTGTGAGTGACCTACTTTTCAGTGGTGGTATTTTGGAATAGCAGAAGCCAGACTGCAGAGTGTACACACGCATGCATGTGTGTGTGTGTGTGTGTGTGCACGCAAGCGTGCATGCGTGAGTGTGTGTGTGAGCACATGTATGCAAATGTGTATGCATATGTGTATGTGCATACACGTGTGTGTGTGTGTGTGTGTGTGTGTGTATGTGTGTGTGTGTCTGTGTATGTTTGTGCTAATGCACAATATCCAAAGGATCCATGCCTACCTCACTACGTATTCAACACAGCTCCTAGTTCAGGCCATGGTCCTCTCACACCTGGACTACTGTAACTCCCTCCTTGCTTGCCTTCCTGCCTGTGCAATCAAACACCTACATCTAATCCAGAAAGCAGCTGCATGATTTGTCTACAATCTCCCTAAACATAGTCAAATTACTCCAATCCTCACCTCACTTCACTGGCTTCCTATTATTGCTCACATCAAATTCAAAACCTTGGTGCTGGCATACAGGACAGTGAATGGGACAGCCCCCTCGTACCTACAATCAGTCTTCAAACCCTATGTTCCATCAAGATCGCTGTGCTCTGCATCTACTGTGCAGCTGACTTGCCCCCCCTCTCAGACATGATCCCTGTCTGTGCTAGTCCCTCAGTGGTGGAATGAACTCCCCTGCGGATTTTATGACAGCAGAATCGCTGACCATGTTCCAATGCAGACTGAAGACCCACCTCTTCAGACTGCACCTCGGTTCTACCTCAGTCCCCGCCCCCTAACACCTGATACCTCTAGTATTTGATATATATTTTACGTGTTGTGGTGTGATGTATTTTGGATTCTGTGTTAGTGACTGATGTATTGTAGTAAACTTGGCTTCCATCAGATTGCACGAGTTAACTTGTGGTAGGGCTTGAATAGTGTTATGCTCACATTCACTGGTCTGGGAGTGTTGTGAGCCTGGTCTGACACTGTTGCTCATTTAAAATGAATGGATACACTTATGGATAAGAGCATCTGCTAAATGCATATAAGGTAATATAATGTGTGTGTATGTGAGTGTGTGTTTTCAGCATATAGTCAGTGCTGTGCTGATAACCCCAAAGCTGAAGGCTTTATTTAGCTGAGGTGAGGTGTGTGAGCTGAATGGCTTTATGCCGTAAAGGTGTGTGAAAGGATGATGCATGGTAAATATGAGTTACCTTGGATACAAACATCTGCTAAGTAGAACTGTAATGTACTGTAAACGGTGAGCTTTCCAACAGAAGCTCCCAGTGTCTTTCTGCCTATGACTTTATGAAAATTTCAGCTGAGATGCATGTATAATTGATAGGCTCACGCTGCCAAAGGGCATTTGATAGGTGGAGGATGGGAGGTGAGGCAAAGGGTGTGCCTTTCTCTTCTCTGCTCCATCTCTGGGCATCAGGCCTTGTGTCCACCCAGCCACTGCCATGTTAGTGCCTCAGGAAGACTAAACTGAGGTGGAAAACGTTGGCCTCTGCAAGGGGTGCAGTAGTCCCCTTTTGTTTTTTATGCTTTTCCCCTTCATGCAACCATACTTTTGGGATGGAATTTTGGCTTGACTCTCCGCATTAAACTCTGCAATTGCACAGGTGTACTGAAGCAAGAGAAATGTCATCCTCTAATTACTTGCATGCAGCCAGGGGGTATTTTTCACACTACAGCTCCCACAGTGCACTGAAGTGACATCAGACAGTAGGCGCTATTCCACTGACATCATCCAAGCGGGTCCCTGTCCCTTGCAGAATGAAGCCACTGTGGGATCCCAGTCATTATGGCTGAAGACACTGCCAGTTTCAAACTCAGGCCGTAGGGCTCAGCCTGCATTCGACAAGCACCATGGAGCCTGAGCCACCTGGCAGGCCTGAGAGAGTCCCTTCATCTCACTTTCTCATGCAAATTGTGTAAAACACTGCTTTGGTGATGGACAGCCCACTATGATGTTCTGCTGGTGTCTTAGTTGTGAAGCAGGCAGGCAGAGATTTCCTGCCCAGGATAGTATTACCTTTTTATTTCAGTTCGTTTATTTGGCCATCTTATTTGGTAGCTGTTCCAGAACAACCCACAAGTCCATCATGGCAAGATACATAAAATGCACCTAAAAGGAGAACAACATGAGCATAGGCTAGTCCTACATCCAGTTGAACAGAGCTATGAAGCACATGAAAGCACATGAAAATAACTAATTTAGCAAACACATGTTACATTAAGTAAAATCTCATTCACTCATTCACTCACTCAGTCTCATTTTTTTGGGTTCATTTCTAAATAATCACCTACTTTCTGGTAACTGAATGTATTACTGCATGCATGATTTCTCAGGTCGGAATAATCAATAGTTCAGTATATGATTCAATTACATGTTTATGTAATTTATCGGAGTGCTCATCCACACTAACCCCAACCCTAACCCTAACCCTAACTCTAAATTGGGGATGCACTGAAGAAGCACTCTGATGGTCTACCCCTGCTCTGCTCTGCACATGTGCTCACGATATAACAATGTTGCTAAATTGCTAACTGAAACACTTGCAACCGTATATATTTCACCTGTCAGTTAGTGCTGTATCTGGCATTTTGAGGATAGAAATATGTATTTTAACAGTTTCAGAATTTCTTATTTCAAGATATGTTTATGTACATTATTACTAAAAATGGCACCCTAATGTGCAATTTTTAATCTTTGTTGTAATGTTGTAAAATGGTTTTGACTGGTGAAATTTTGAGCTTTGTTCTGCCTGGTTGTACTGGTTATTTGAGCAAGCTGATGGTCGTGTGAGACTGAGAATTGAAATACTGCTGTCCTCATACCTTAATGATGTCTTTATCAGTAAAGCCTATTTTATTTTCATAAGAGATTTGTTAGCCTCATATGAAAGAGAGAATTCATGTTTAAACTAAACTGAACCTGAACCTGTTCCTTCATCATAAACAAGCTTACCAGTTTGCTAAGGATCGCCCCCAGTGCCTGATTCATTTTTATTTAATTGTATCTAATACAGTTCCACTTCCTTAAATAATCTCAGTTACTGTATGTTAATGAGATGAGGCTGTTTTAAGAGAGCAGGGACCAAACTGAAATGATTTAAGATATCACATTAGATATAATCAAATATAAGGAAATCAGCTTCTAATCTCAGGTTCAGGACATCAAATAAAGATAAATTTTCTGCCTCCCTCTATTTCAAGCTCGGCAGCCACATCTTTTTTGAGTGTTTTTGTTTTTAGTGAACTCTGTCCTGAGGATGAACATTATAGCAGAGCTTTCCCTAGCAGTGATTTGTCTGTGAGAATGGTGACACCTGTTATGAAATGTAATTTAGTGCATCCCTCTGTGAAGTTTGTATCTCTACTCCTTACCACTACACCACTCTGCTGCCCACCAATACATTTACATTTACATTTATTTATTTAGCAGACGCTTTTATCCAAAGCGACTTACAAAAGTGCATACAGCAAGTATAGTGACAGTACGGGGACAGGATGTGTACAGTTCCACAATGAGACAGTTCTCAGCTGAGAGCAGCGTCTGTTTGAGGACACAGTACTATTAGATTTGTACAATTACAGCCTATAGGGCAAGTAATACGATACACTTTGAAACGGCGGACTTCGACAACTTCAAACGGCGCAATGAGTGTCAGGGTAAAGGCGGCAACAAGAGACAATTTAAAAGCACAATTTAAAAAGCACAGAAATTTACGACAGCACTGATGGGCGGGGGGGCAGCAATTGTGTGCTGGGTCAGTCCAGGTAGAGTCTGAAGAGGTGCGTCTTCAGGTCCCGTCTGAAGGACTGGGGTGAAGAAGCTGTCCGTAGCGAGACCGGGAGTTCGTTCAACCACTGGGAAGCGATGTAGGTGAAACACCGATGTCTGGCAGAACGCGCACCTCCTGCCTTGACCATGCAGGGAGCAAGGCGTCCAGTTGCTGCTGAGCACAGGGGCCGGGCTGGTGTGTAGGGCTGGATGAGTCTAGTTCTAATAGATTCTAGTTCTAATAGAATTCCCATGGTTTAGTGGTTCAGTAGTTAAAGTTCTGTGTTCTAATGGTGTCATGAACTCCTGTCAAGGTTGCTGCAATTGATTCACATATTTCAGCTGTCTGTGATTTATTAAAGAGTAAAAAATCACCTTAGTTGGAGTTGTCAAAAAACATGTGCTAACTGGCAACAATCAGTGAAGCCAGAGGAAAGGAGATGTACAAGCTACTGCCATTGTGCATTTTCTCAGCTGAAGGTTATTAAATGTATAGCTGGTGGCAACCAGAATACTGACCAAAGTTTCAAATCTGATGAGGACTGCAAAGACAGTCATCTTATGTTATCCTACTGTTTATACAAACATTCAAGCGTTGGTGGAGTAAGATGATCTCCCAGACATGAATGGAATGTAAACAAGCAGAGACGCAAGCTATACTAGAGTGAACAGAAGGAAAGTTCTTCCTGCTTTGAAGGGCCTGTCAGGCAGTCTGCTGAACCTCAAGCTTCTGTTATGGTGCGTTTCCACCAAGCAGTATAGTACAGGTGGTACGGTTTTGTACGGTAAACCCCCGTACGGCTTGTGTCTCCACTGCCAACCGCACCCTACTTAATAGGGGGGGCGTATGCTGGATGGTGATTGCTGCGTCAGTGAGGTAAGTAGCGTGACATGATAAAAGCGCCCGAAGAACGCAACACGGTTGCGGTCAAGGGTTAAAACGAAATTTGCTGTGCAGCACATCTGGACATCTGTTTGCCACGCCTTTCAGTAATTCAGCCAGGTAAATATCCACACTGGAATTACGGAGGGAAGTTGCGGTCAAACTTGATAATATGATTAATTTGCGCTAGGGAATTCATAAGATAATGACCGAAAAAAAATATTTTTCCTCTCCTACTGACCAATCACATTGTTTCTCTAGTTTTGACCTGTAAAATAAGCTCAAATATGTAAAATTAAAAAAATCTCCATTTTACATGTAAAATAAGAAAACCGATCAAAAGTCGGTCTTTCTTGACAAATCAGTAACCAATAGCCTAACATTATTAGTCTGCTGCCTATCAGTCACATTACATTGCTACCTGGCTAGTGAAAATGAAACCAAAAAAATCTTTACTAACTTAAAATGACATTTCCAATTTTATCAATTCTATTGTGAAAAATACGTAAAATTTGGATATGTCAACATTAGCCTACCAAACTAGCAAGTCAGCTAGCTAACCTGTTGATTCGCTTAGGTTGCATTGCTGGGTTAAGATGACATAACACCTACTTTGTCTGTAGCAACCAAGGGGTTGCACCTAGGGGTGCAGCTGTCTTCACTAGTTAGGTTACTTTTTACTTAAAAACTCATTGATTGGCATTCTACTATTAAAGTAACATATTTTGATTGTTTTGCTACAAAACACTGAATTGACCCCACACTCTGGTGATGTCGGCAGCATGTCTCAGTAGCTAGATAATCTGCCTGCTAACTAGTCATCTTACATAAGACTACTAACATTGGAGAGTCCATATATATTGTAGCTAAAAGGTTAACATTGAGCCAGTCTTACTAGAGGAACTGAATAGATTCTGTGCCTTCTGTTGTAGATTTCTGATTAACCCGGGAACAAATCTGGATATTATATTGCAGATGTTGTTAGTGATAATGAACCAGAGCATGACCACACTGTACTGTTCTTTGGTTGTTACTGGTTTCAGTATTCAGTAATGGTGGGCCCATTATTAACAGCATTGTTTTTTCCGGTCAAACAGCTGTTGTTCTGCTTGCTGCTAACCTGCAGTGACGTCAGAGTTCTGCATTATTAACATCTTGTATTTTCCTCTGCTGTTAGGCTCATTTTTGGCACACTGTACCCAGCCTACTCATCATACAAAGCAGTCAAGTCAAAGGATGTGAAAGAATATGTGAGTATATGGGCAGTTGTGTGGGTGCATGCTGGGGATTCACTCATTCGCCCATATTCAGTCTAACCGCAATATGTTTTGCCTTTGTTGTTTTGTCTGGATGGGCTGAATGACACAACATTTTTGTGGAATTCCAGCATGGAACAAAGCGCAAAATGCCATTTGCGTGATTAACAGCCACTTGATTTTGTCATCTGTGGTTGAGTGTAGAGTGCATTGCGATAAGACTACATCTGCAAATCTGAATGGGGGGGTATGAACTGGAAGGAGTTTGCTGAATGTTTTCTTAAAAGGTTTTCCATCTTTTAAACAGGTAAAATGGATGATGTACTGGATCATATTTGCACTTTTCACCACTGCAGAAACAATCACAGACATCTTTCTCTGCTGGTAAGTAAGAGTACTTATCAAGACCTGATACATTCCACTGAGGACAGACTTCAGGTCACGCTTCTGGGACTTTTTCACTTTTGTAGGTTTAGACTAAGAAAATAAATCACAACACCTGAGTTCAACTACAAGGAAGGCAGTTTATTCAAACCATTAATTAACCACAGACTTACTCTGCATTATTTCCAACTTTGTCTGCTTAGAAGTAGCAAACTGGCTATCTGAGAGATATCATGTTTTACTTGAAAAGAATAAAACCAAACAATCAGAAACTTTAAAACCCCAACATACTAAAGCTGGGATTGTTTGACAATGAACTTGAAATTGGCTAAAATTACATCTGGGAGTGGGTAAGAATGAGGCTGGGATTGGCTAAGATTGCAGCTGGGAGTGGCTAAAAATTAGGATGGATTTGGTTACGAATACACAAAATGAGTATGGTTAGACTGAATCAGCTGCAGTCTTCTCTTTCTTTGTTTTTATGGTGGCTGATTCGAGGGGCTCCTCTTTGTGTTCTTAAATGCAGGCTACCCTTTTACTATGAGCTGAAGATAGCCTTTGTGGTGTGGTTACTGTCTCCTTACACCAAGGGGTCCAGTGTCCTCTACAGAAAGTTCGTCCACCCAACTCTGTCCTCCAAAGAGAAGGTGAGGTCATCCACTTGTTTCTTGTCCTTTATGTTATGTGACTGCTGGGTTAACCCTTTTACAAGGAATCGGTCCTCTCTGCCATTGCTAAAGTCCCCTTCAAATCTAACATTGGGAAGTGCCATGACATCAGCATCATTTGCTGGAGTGACCTTTCCTAACCTGACCCCAATAACAATAAAGATCAACACCATTCACATGTGGGTAATGGTCGTCAGAGGCACAGTGTGAGTCTCTCTGAAAAAAAAGCATCTGCTAAATGAAAAAAATATATTGCAGTGTGATATAATGTAATGCCCCAGACATTACTACCATATATAACTGCCCCAAACATCTACATCACTGCAAGAACAGAGAGTATTGGAATGGTAGCTTTAGGTAGTGTACAAGGAGTCAGTAACATTAGAGTGTTTCCTGTTCTCTATCTCTGCATCTAGGACTGACACACTAGTCATCATTACTGACACATTTTAGGTGACTGTTACACAAGCCATACCAGGGTGATGTGGTTGCTCGGATAATCATTGTAAATATCTTTGTGTATAGCTGTAGCATCATGAAAAGTATATTAGGTCACTCAGACCAATGTCACACAAACAAACGAGGCACTCTCTGGCATATTCCGCTGCTGAAGGGGCACTGAATGTTGTCACTCCCTGAGAGAGTCCATTATATTTAAAAAATGAAAGGGCTTCAAACATCAATTTACAGAGGATTGTAATATTTAGCACAGAGCTCTTTTTGAGCCAGTGCTCTGGGGCAATCACACTGAAGCACTTTTCTCCTGGATACAAGTAAATTTACCCTCAGCATACATACAGTACGTTGCTGCTTCCCACCTCTACAGGCTTTATTGCACCACTTTATGACTGATAGAATTTGCATTAATTGCAGTGTACTAATGGGATTCACGGGAATTGAGTGCAGTTTAAGTGCATTTCTCTGTTAGCCTCTCCCTGTACAGAATGACATCATCACACCACCCTTGGCTGTGCTGGTCTGAATCACTTCAATTGGGTGGTTCGCTGTGAAAGACATCAAGAATATCTTTGAGGAGAGATCATATGTACTCTATATATACTCTATATAGTCTGCCTCGAAAATGGTTGTTTAGCACATAACGTGCTGCCTGTGTCCAGACAAGCTCTTTTGATATGTTTCTGGCAGAGGCAGACATAAAATTGATGTCACATTCAAGGTAAATATACCATTGAATATGGAGTATGATTATGTACTAACAGTGCAGACAGCTTTTCAGAGGATGGCTACGGGCTTGCTTCAGATAGATGTGTTGAGGGGAAGTAGGACAGGGCATCCTTCTCAATGTGGTGAGCCTTGTTTTCCTGGAAGGATGTATGTAGAAAGGTCTGTGGGAAATAAATGGCCTTTTTCCTGTTTGCTGTGGTTTCAAGGGACAGGAAGCTGCTGAAAGCAAGGGAGGCATTCAGGGAAAGAGTCTCCCACCTGCATCTGTGTCTGGGGCCGTGTGTCATCATATAGTGTCTGACCAACACAACAATGTGCTGACTGAGGCTAGCCAATTCACATTCCTTTTTAATAATCACATAATAATTAATTGTAAAAAAAATAAAAATAATTAATCACAGGCACCGGAAGCCACCAAGCAACGGTTATTTCCACAGACCTGCTTTTTGTCCTTTAGTGTTTTGAGGCTCTGGAGCTTTCAAATGGCCATTTTGCAATTTGAGACATAAATAGCATGAACTCTAGGGTGGAATTCCTTGCATGGGATCACTGGCAGTATTGTGATATTGTGTCCCTGACATGGTGCCTCCAACATCCAACTTTCTGCGAGTACAAGATAAAGATCAGCCAGTATTTTTAAACGCCTAAAACTGAAAGAGTGAGACTGCATTGAACAATACCACATTCAATTTCCTCTCTTCTGCTCCAGTGTTGACTTTGAAGGAGGACCATAAGGCCTAATCAAGACTTACCAAAAGGCAGCTGGCAGAATGGCATAAATGGCTTATCACTGACTCATATTTTTGCATTATTTTCTTGGTTTCAAATGCAGTAGCAAGAATTAAGTGCCAGACAAATCTAAGCCATGCTTTTATGCCACTCACACTGTTCCAGATATGCATTATTTGATTAGTGTGATGTCATATTTATAATCCAATGTGTATGATGTCATATGTAAGATGTTGATTTGTATAATGTGATGCTCAATGATTTGACATATATAATTGATATCTTAATGATATATATATAATATGATGATGATTCCCAAACCATATAAAAAGATAATAATGGAAATTTCAATGTAAGAAATCTAATCCCTCCTGAATAGAGTTGTTGATGGGGACTGTATAACACTGATCTGGAAACTTTTCACTCAGTAGTCTTGCTGCTTAAGTCATGAACTCAATTGCCTGCTAAATTGCCTGCTAAACTGTGTCTCTGAGTTTCCTCCTGTGTGAGTGCTTTGGTGTTGCTGCTGTGGAATAAAGGTCACAGGGTCATTGTCTATGTTGGTCATTCCAGTCTGAGGTAATGTTTGGGAAGGAAAGGACTCTGGAGGGCTGATATTGTTCTACCTACAGTGTATAATGCATGTGTGCGCTTCTTTCCAGGATATTGATGACTATCTATGCCAAGCCAAGGACAAAAGTTACGACGCCCTGGTACACTTTGGAAGAAAAGGGCTGAATGTGGCGGCCACCGCTGCTGTGACAGCCGCTGCCAAGGTAAGAGCAAACATCCTCCACAGCCTGGGTGTCTGGGGTTATGTAGTGTTCAAAGAATTTTTTTTACAACCACTTTGTTGTAGCTACTACTTCACCAGCATTTACTGTTTTACATTTAATGTTCTTTCCCATAACCATCACAGAACATGGACATTACTTGATTGTTATATCCACATATAAAAAAATGTACAGAGAAACAAAGACACCCACTAAACAGATGTTTCCATTGAGAAATAATGTTAATCTCTCATTTTTCTTTTGATTGTAATAATCATGGTTATATAATACACATTTATTCCATAAACAGGATTTGTCATGTAATATTGCAGGGAAACAGTCAGTATTTATTGCCGTTAAGTATTTGTTCACTTTAACATGGAAACGTACTCAGTCAGCATCAGATACATCAGCATGATATAATTTACATACATTACACCTATTTGAGAGAGTGGACCAATCACTGAAGCATTAACAGGGGGACAAATCCAAAAGGGGAACAGAACTGGACAGGCTGTTGTGTATACTCAACAACAAAAATAGTAATGCAATGCCATGACTGAAGTAGTTATTATTCTCATAATGGGATATATTGAGATAAAAGATCAGAAACAGTGCAGTTGCCAACATAGAAGCCTGACAAATGGTAGTTTTGGATGGTTACAAATAATGATACCAGGACCTAGTGAGGATTACTTTACATGCCCACCATGCCTAGGGGAGATTTTCACCAGCTTTCAAAAGATGTTGAAATTCTGTTATAGCCAATTGGAATTTTCTGTCCTGTTCCCTGGTTGTCACGATGTAAGTTGCTATGCAGCTATCAGGAATCAATCATTGCAAGCTAACTATGCTTTGAGAGCCATGTCAGTCTAACTAAGTTGAACCTAAACTGGACTAACTCAGAGCTGATATAACTCCAAGCATCACCTTGGCATCCAAACTGCCAACAGACATTACACAAAGACTGGCCTACCATTACAACAGCATGGCAAATATGAAATACAAATGTATGTCAAAATAATTCAAATACATTGCATGATGCATACACGATTGCCACTTTCATACATACACTTACATACACTTTTGGCATACTTTGTAAAAATCTATATTATTTTACAATAAGGAACTGCACACATACATAAAAATAAAAATCATTTGTTTTTCAACACATGCAGTACATTTTGATATATATTTAAAATGTGTTTCTTGAATTTTACATTTATATATTTGAACATGTTCTGGTTTTCTCTCGTTGCACTGAAGGTGTTCCATATTTAGTGCCACTCTCAGAGACCGTAACTTAAGAGTGTCATTGCAGTATGCAGCTCTACCATCTGTTAAAGAGATGGCAGTGGGAGCTTTACCCAGCATAGGCAGGCTAATATTTCACTATGAGCACCCCCTAGGGGTCTGGTGGCTTTTGTTTTTGGGTTTTTGTTGGAACCACCGTGTATGTCTTTGTGTCACGGTGCATTCCTTACTTACTGTTTGTCAGTCCTGAGTCAGGAAATCATACATACTGGAGTTAGACAAGTTAACAAGCTATTCTGCAATTGGCTGTTTCAAATGAAATATTTTCACAATGTATGGCTGTTAACATTTGTATATATATTTGTAGATCATACAGCTCTCTTATAATAGCTAGATTATATGGCTCTGAATTTTTTTTTTTGACAACCTGAAAATTTTATTGCTATAGTTTTATTTGTTCAGGATTCAGTTCTGTTACATTCAGGAATTTATTTTCTCCTAGATGCAATTTCTCTATGCCTTTTCTATCAAGATGGCCAAATGCTGAATGAATTTAGCTTTGAATGCATAACTGACTGATTATTGCAAAGTTGCTATTTTATCTTGCACTGTATCAGCACAAAGGGTTACCTTTCTAAATTGGTGACTTGCTCTCTCGTCTCTGTTCCCTCATTAAATTGTCCTCCACTGACTTGTGACACTGTTATCACACTCGAAAACTATATTCTAAAAATGTCTGTTTTGGGAAGGTCATTTTAGAATCCAAATTTGACATCTGAATGTACAGTATGTGCTCTTTGCTGTAGACTTACACTTGCAGGTCAGATTGTGCACAAAAGCTTGCTGCTTTCATGGCTAACAGACCAGCTCCCTGACCAATTACAGTATCATATTAGCTCTCTTCCTCAAAAAAATATGTGACCTGTTATTCAGCTAGTTTCAGAAAGATGTGGTATCATGCCTTCTGTACTTCAAATCTATAATATTATAGCATGAATGCCTCATATTCATGTTGCAGCCAGCTCTTCTAAATAACAGCAAAGATTTTGAGATTATTTTCACTGATATCATAAAGAGTCTGTTATAGTGTGGTATGACATTCAGAAGTGAGCAGTAGTCTGGACTGTGAAGGGGTGTTCACCACCCCATAGACAGTGAAAAGTTCAGAGCATATACACCTTGAAATTGGTTGTATTGATTAAGGAATTGTCACTGTCACATGACCACAGATCAGCTATTCACATATTATTTAGATGTTGTTAGAGCGCACAATGATTGTAATTGGTGCTGTTTGAAAGCTACAAATGAAAAATATTGGCTTCTCATTTTGAACTAACTCTGTAACCTTTGAAATGGAATGGAAATGCATTGAATGAATTGAATGAAATTTGAAATGACAAAAATATCTTGATTTTTAAAGCATTTAATGTTTTTGAAAAGTATTTAGGCAAATAAAATACAAAACTTTTTTTCTCAATAATGTATTTACCAATACTGCAAAAAAAATCTGAAAATGAATACAAGGTGCTCCAGCACAATTATTTGTATTTGATGCATCAAAGGAATACAAATTCATCCATTTTAAAGGACATTTGTAGCCTGAGCTGGGGTTAGTGCAATTTTAAGAATTTCACATCAGTTACAGTAGGAGGAGTCTGAAAAATTCACACTGTGGTGAGCAGGCAAATGAGGTCAACATTAAAAGCATAACATTAAAAACTTTAACACCTTTAAAGTACAACAGCACACATTAAAAAACATTATAACTTTACGCTTTGCACAACATTAAAAGCTTTAAAATGTGTGATAATCCTTGTTAACTTTTGCTCCCCTGCAATTGCAGTGAAGCCAGTTAGCACTGAGCTAAACTCTAACTGAACCCAGTCCGGCCCACTCTTCCCCATGGAAAGGGCTAGTCTGTGCTGTATTGCAACAGACTGTTTTTGTGACTCGGACTCCACAATCACAGTGTAGATTGGGAAATCGGGTAACATACACCCCTATTTGTCTAATGCTGTCAATGGCCCACCACTGGCACGGTGGAGTAATATTCCCCCAGGTACCCGCCCATGTCCTCCCTCCCACGTCTCACTAGAAACCCTGAGAGCAGCTGGAACAGGAGATATCCAGATATCCAGAGGTTGTTGACCCCTCTTTCCCTTCCTGTAACAGGAGAGCAGCTCCAGTCACATGATACCAGTGATTAACCACCTGGGGATTCCAGTAGGGCATGAGGCGGCAGCAGACCAAATGGGCCAAGGGGTGTGGGTGGCATCCCACTCAGGGTGGGGTATAGGGCATCATCTTACAGGGCACACACACACTGACTCCTTTCTACTGAGTGGCTATAGCACAGCACAGACCATGTACCGTTAACATGTCCCGCTGTGAAAGACCCCCATTGTGGCTCTGACTCTGACTGTTGTGGGGTGCTGCATGTGCGACCGAGCCGTACAATGCACACCCACACATGGAATTAGAGGGCTTTGTGAAGGTCACGACAAAAGGAGTCTGCAACAGTGCACTCTGCGACAACAGCATAATGGGCGTTGTACAGTTGGTCCGCAATGCCTCAGTGAGGTGGGAGGCAATGGAAGTTCCAGACCCAAATTCAAGCCCAGCAACACAGCTTCAGGGCACCGGTGAGAATGTGTGAGTGACAGCTCAGTGCTATAACATGGGGCCAGTTCAGAGGCAGCTGTGTTTGAATGACAGCGCAGCTATCCAGTCCGCACCCCTACCCTGGGCTCTGTGGGCTGTGAAACACAGCCATCGCCCTAATCAGCGTCTCCCTTGCCAGGTCTCCCATCTGCTGGAAATAGTTATGTGCAGGGAGTACACTCTGTGGCAGGTAACCGGCCAGCATGGGAAAACCCAGCAGGGTCACTAACCAGTTCGGTAGTGTGATAGAGAGGCTGGCCAGTGCCACTACTAACCCTTCAGGAGAATGCTGGGCCCCCACCAGGGCAGCCAGGTGTGTGCAAGTCCTGATGCTTGACCTGCACGCAATTCACCTGTCTATAACAGGCATGCTTTAATCACACCATGGTCACTGTTACTGGCCAACAGTCAGGGGTTGATGGGCCTCAGCTTGTCTCTTATCAATTAGTAGCTGTTTGACATATGTGTCTAATTATAATTGGAGCTGGAAATAAGGTGGGATTTTGCAGAAGAAAGCCAGTTGCTATGGACAGTTCGGTTAAGGACAATCGCAGAAGTCCATGTCTCCTATGAGGTCTGACTTAAAATTCTTGGGCTGTCCAACCAGACACTTTCTCGGGGTTTTATTTTCTTACATAACCACCCTAGCTGTCTGTAAGAACAATTGCAGATGTGTGACACCATTTCTGTGAAATATGATGTAGAAAATGTGGTGTGAGGGGAAAGATGGCCAATGAGCCGGTTTGTTTTCACAGAGGTGCATGGCACCCTGCTTTCGCCCACACCTCAGCATGACGCACAGGGCCTTTGATCTCCCATTTGCCCACAGACAGTAGTTGTTCATCTTTACAGTCATGAGAGTCACCACTCTGTCCTAGCAGGCATTGCTGCTTCTCTTTACTCTCTAGAATTCCATCATTTCTCCTGCTCTGTCCTTTCATTTTGCATTTGGCTCCAAGTCAAAGTTTACAACAAATCTCCTAAAAGTAGAATCATCCATTGGTGAATCATCAATATTTAACATCATTTAAAGCCTTTTAAATGGCATGTTCATTTATTAGGGGACTTTGTACCCACACAAACTGCATTGTTGTCTGGAGCAGTGAGCCCGAGGTCTGGGCTCCCAGCTGTCTTGGGTTGGTGGAGCTGCTAAATAATTACTGATCTCTGATCTGTTATCACCTGATGGAGCTGGTAGACTTGTGCCATTAGTCCTGAGAAATAAATATGCTGTTCAATAGGTGTGTCTGGTACAAATAACCCCACGTATTTCTAGTTAGTTTTACCCCTTTAACAAATGAGTATTATAACAACATCAGTGATTAGGATTAATTAGTGGTTCAATTGACTGTTCTAGGGCCTACTGGTGAGTAATACACCAAAATAAGCTTAACTGGGCCAACTACTCCCCCCCAGCCATTAAGGATCTTATTTAAGGGTATTAAGAAAAATATGCTGAATAAAAGTCTTTAAACATTTGATTCTTTCACACAAATGCCTTGGTCAACACACCTCTCTCGTCAAGGATTTGCAAATGTCTCCCAGATGATGTCAAAACTAGGTCATTATTCACTCAAACCTGTTCAAACAGGAGCAGTATACACAGCTCAGCTCATAGGACTGTGGGTGGGAAGCACTGATCTGGAGCCTGTCTGGATTACACTACCTAGTGGCTAACAAATGAGAGCGAGGTGTGCAGGGCACAGCTGAGCTGGATACGTGCCTGCTTGTGTATACCATAGTAAAAAAATATATGTTTAGTATAACTACAGGGCTCTTTGTTCTTAACTTCCAGTGACAGATTTAAGCAGGTGTCCCATTTTTTCAGCATTTGCTGATGTAAGAAGGCCTCTAAACCAACACCAGCTTAAATTCTTTACTTAGTTTTAAAGACAAAAGGCATTGGGGATAGATGGAGCAGTAGTGCCTGTTCATGTGGTCCCTGACTCATCCAATCAGTGCAATGTGACTCAGGCTGTGTTTCTCGAGGGCTGACATCAGGCCCCCCCAGGAAACAGTCTATTTTTTCTTCTTGTAAGAAACATCATTGGGAAGCCATACTGCAGAGCCTGTTCAGGCTCTCTCCTTTCTTTTCTTACCACAACAGGGTCATGCTAGAGAGTGACAGATTGAATATGTAGACTCTGATGGCCAATCAAGATCACCTCTACAGACAGTAACAGAGGAACAACAGTGGACGGGTTCCAGTCTCCAGTCCAGTCCTGTCCTACCTCCTGGAGATTCCACACTGTGTAAACAAACAGTGGCAGTAACACATTTAGTGAATTTAACCATAGCCCTGTATCTCAAAGCTGTTAGACCTGAATTTTACTCTGACTAAAGCTACATCGATTAGCTCATTGCTCAGCGTAAAGACTTAACACAGCAGAGGGAACTTGCAGAAGGAATTATGTCCTTACTACACCATTGTCTCCCCCTGAAAGTAACCCAAAGAAAGCCTTTTTGCTGAGCTCTCCATGTTCAACCGAGCAGCTCAAATGAAGAAAAGAGCAGTTGGATTTCAGGATAGCGTGATACACTGTGCATGTGGAAGAAAGAGTGAAAGAATGAAATGTTATTTTGTTAACTGGTCTGCTCATGAGTGGATTTCATTAAAAGGAGGTGTTGTTCAGCAGGGCTATGGCTGCAAAGAGAGGTACATGTAACTGAGTCGGTACTAGCTGCCTTTCTTTCGAGGCGTCTTGTTAATCTGTACCAGCAGCAGGTATTTTTGATGGGTCAGCCAGTGCTTCAGCTCTCTCTGTTTTGTGGTTAAAGTCACAGTGCTGCTGTTGTGATGAGGCAGTTACGTTGGGGAACAGTCAGAAATAGACACTCCTCTGCAGGAGTAATCCTGTTTAGCCATTACCCTGCTGCAGTGGAGATAAGACTCTGACACTCTGCTTCTCTTTCACTGAAACAGGTCTTAGCCAGTTGTGTGTGTGTGCATGTGTTGAGGGGGACCATGTACTGTGCATGTGCGTGAGCTTTAGTGACTGCAGGAGTGATGTGTGCTGCATACCTCCTGTGTCAGCTGTCCTCTGTGCCAGCAAGCTGACTCGTGCGTGGAGCACATGCATCTTGACTTTTAATTCATGTGGTAGACGTCCTGACTGAGGGAAGCTTGGGGAGCATCCAGCACGGTCTGCAGGACTACACACTGTAAACTCAAGTGACAAGTTGCCAGATTTGCTGCAGTGATTGAGGGACTTGGTGCTCTTCAGTCTCCTGTTTTCATGAGGGTTTGATGGCTTCAGTGGAGGGTTATTATTTCCACAGTAGGAGGTTTTAGGGTTGAATCCCACATTGGCCTGGGACATGGAGACATGTAGGTTATAAGCAGGAAAGGGATGAACCTGGGTGCAATCCAGGGTAACTGGAGACTCACTCCCAGAACACAGAAATTCTACCAGACCTCAGCCCACTCTACTTCACTGTACCCCTCTATACACTGGCCTTATATCAAAAGTATTTTGTGACTCCATATTACAAATTGATATTTACAGACTCCTGTGTCACAGTACAGTAAAATATATCCATATAACAATGTAAAGTAATTGCCATTATATACTCCAGTGAAAAGGGGAATTAAGGGATGATAAATTTGTGACAGGCTTGGAGGGGCTTAATGTATTAGTTGCAAGGGCTTGGAGGGAGTTTGTGTATTAGTGGCAAGGTGTTACAAGGGGTTAGTGTTTTGGTGGCAAGGGCTTGAAGGGGATTAATGTATTAGTGGCGAGGCATTAAGGTGGGTCAGGGTGTGACATAGAAAATGGGATCCCAAACACAGTACAGCATCTCTATGTACTGATATACCAGCAAGTGTTCTTTTGTGAGGTGTGCTGTGTGTGATTATATGTCATGGTTATGTGTGCATAACCTGGCACCCTGACAGCTCAACCAGAATGACACGGTACAGTATGTATGCCATTGTTGGTCTGTGACATGAGGATGGCCCACATAGTGAGAGCTGTAGTGTCGGTCTAGGTCCTGTTTCTCTGTGTGTTTGATACTAGCATGGGGACATATATGCAGGAAGCAGCACTCCCAGGGCATAGCACTTTGAGCCATTCCAGGTTTTACTAAAGGCTAATTGGTGAATGGAATCTGCATGTTGGTGCTGAACTAACTTGATGTGCACTGGGAGCGAGTATATGTATGTCATGAGTATAACTGAGATCAGGACTGTGACTGATGTGTACCCGTTTATGTGTGTCTGCATTTCCGGGTGCCAGGGGCAGGGGGCATTGTCGGAGCGGCTCCGCAGCTTCAGCATGCAGGATCTGTCCTCCATCCAGCAGGAGGCGCCTTTGAAGAGCCCTGCCCCTGTGTCCTCTCGATCCACAGCAGGACAACCCAGAGCCCGTGCCACCACCCGTAGCAACTCGGAGACTGCATCCAGCAAGGGTGAGTATCTGCCAACAGGGCTGGACCTCTGAGAGCCTGATCCACTCTAACCCCTGGCTTCAAGGCCTACTTCACCAGGTTACCATGATGAATACAGTTCTGGAAATGCTATTATACTAAAACCTGCTTTCTGTCTTGATTTGCTGAAGACTTGTAAGAGGAGAGTAAGGCTTCATGAACCTCATGATGGGTGGAGATGAGGCGTGTCATGATACCAGAAATTTAGTAGTCGATACCAATACCAGTGATATTCCACGATTCTCCATACCCAATTTGATACCACGGTAAAAAACAAAAACAAAACAATAAATCCCATGTACTTCAACATACACTCCTTTATTAAAACATTTGAACATTACAAAAAACATCAGTGGCATGTAGCCTTAAAGTATTTAAAACAAACAATACTGTGCTTAATTACAAACAATCAACTTTTTATGATGGTACAGCATTTCAATTGCAGTACCCAACCAAGACATGAAAAAAATATGGAAATGTAACAGTAATAGTAACAACTATTAACATTACAAAAAAAACAGTGGCATGGTATTTTCTGTGCCTCTGAAAAGCTTCTGATATGGTTGGCTGTGTATGTGTTTGCTGACTTTGCTCCTGCCTCTCCTGTTCGACATCCTCCTCTGGCTGATACTGTGAAAAAGAAAATTATGAGATATCAGTTATCAGGTATAGCTCAATGACTGTAAGAAAACAGCAGAGGCTGCACACACAATGTACTAACACACACACACACACCTCTATATACTCAGAGTGCAAGCAGTAGTTTAAATTTACGGACATGGTGACAGACCATTAGCCTGGAAATATTTATTTAAAACGCTAACGTTATATTTTGATGACAGGTGACACAGACTGAACGGCAAGGACGGTAGCCTACTATTACAAGCTATGCTTACATTACGTTGGCCTAAACACGGTAGCCTTTAGCGTTTAGCCATTGCAAACGTCGTATGGAACATAGTTGGCTACACAGCAATGCCAACTGTCTCAAACAAAAATAATGGTAATGTGTATTTCAGGATAGCAAGGACAACACTTTGGATACGTTGTTAATGTAACGTTAACATGAATTGAAACTCACTCAGCTTGAATTCTTTGAATAAATCTGGATATCTGTCTCTGAGGTGCTTTGCTAAGTTGGAAGTGTTTCCTCCTTTCGTCTGAAAAGTTCGATCGCACCGTTTGCATACTGGTTTTTGCGAATTTATTATTAATCCCTGATGATCCGCCTCGAACGCAAAGTACTTCCATACATGACTGTTACTGTTTTTCTTTTCAACGAGTCGAGGCGGAGCTGTCGCTGCAGCTGCACTTCTTGCCATCTTCCAAGTGTTCTTCTTCTTCCTTTGGCATTTTAACGGCAGACTAGAACACGTCAAAATTTAGTTTATTGCCAAGTAGGTTGCCCCAACAAGGAAATTTTTTTGTATGATAGTGCTCCATACAAATACACCACTAAGTAAAATGAGTAATAAAAGCAACAAGTACTGAAAAACAAACAGGCGCATATGCTGCCCCCATCAGGTCCGGAAGAATACCATCCCCGATACCTACGGTACTGTAGAAAAACGAGTAGCATCACGTTTTCAGTATTTTGGCATCGACTTGGTACCGAAGTATCAGTTCTCATGACATCCCTAGTGGAGATACATGTGCTAGCCTTCACTGACTTGTAAAAACCAATCTACAGCTATCTACAGCAAAACACTATGATTTGTTCAAAATCCATGAGTCTCTGATAACACGTGATACACTATATGGACAAAAGTATTTGGCCACACCTGTTTTTCAGGATTTGGGCTAGGCCCCTTATCTCCAGTGAAGGGCAATCTTAATGCTTCAGCATACCAAGACATTTTGGACAATGCTATGCTTGCTTCCAACTTTGTGGCAACAGTTTGGAGAAGGCCCTTTTCTATTCTAACATGACTGCCCCAGTGCACAAAGCAAGGGCTACAAAGACATGGTTTGATGAGTTCGGTGTGGAAGAACTTGACTGGCCCGCACAGAGCCCTGACCTCAACCCCATCGAGCACCTTTGGGATGAACTGGAACGGAGATTGCGAGCCAGGCCTTCTCGTCCAACATCAGTGCCTGACCTCATAAATGCTCTATAGAATGAATGGGCACAAATTCCCACAGAAACACTCCAAAATCTTGCGGAAAGCCTTCCAAGAAGAGTGGAAGCTGTTATAGCTGCAAAAGGGGGACCAACTCCATATTAAAGTATATGTATTTGAATACAATGTCATTACAATGTAATGGTCAGGCGTCCAAATACTTTTGTCCAAATAGCGTAGCTCTGCCATTCTTGGGGTTCATGAAACCCCAGCCTCCCTGCAGTACTGACCCCCAAAGAAATAGGCAAGTGAATTCCCACCACGCAGAACCATGCCAGCTGATTGCCCCACCTTGAGGGGAGGGGCTGGAGGCCTCTTGCACCTTCTGATTGGTGCGATACACAGTTGGTGCGTAGCATCAGTCCAGTCAAATCACTACAGCAAAAGAGAATACAAGTCACAACTTATTCAGATCTCACATTCTGGTTTAAACTTTAGAATCATTTGAATGACAATATGAATGTATCCTCAACAGGGGTGGCATGGGTGTCAGGTTTAGTACAGGCACCAGTGGGACTGCTATGCATCTCCTGGAGGATGCTCGGAATGACCTGAGCAGGAGGTAAAAGAGAGGGCCTGTCAGCGTCATGTCACCATGGCTATAGCTAGCAATCAGCTGAGCTGCACCAGCAGGCTGAGACTCAGGTGTTTACAGATGTGTCCCCCCAGGGAGTGGTTGCCATGGTCGCACACCTTAGGCGTTCTCCAGGCGGAGGTCCGAGGCCTTCTCTCTGCACATAAAAGGAAGTACTTTCAGGAGGTGATTTCTGATCCTCTCTCCTGCTGTACTCAGAGAGGCATCACGCTGTCAGCAAAGTAGCATCTACTGTCGTCCCAAGGAAACAGGTCTCTGTCAGTCAGGAGAGAGTCCGCACCCTCTCTCTGGATGTTTGGGCCAGTGAAAAGATAAAAGAGAAAAGGTTTTCATCTCACTCTTATTGCTGTTCAGATCTTCCTCACAAGCAGTTTCAAGACAACTGATTCAGAACTGGGGCAGCTGAGTCGTGTAACGGTAAGGGGCAGCCTGTGTGACAAAAACATTTCCTGCTAAAATCCCAGGGGTCCTATGCTATTGGACCCTGTTGTCATACCCTAGGGAAAAATATCTACTCAGATTCCCTCCATTTATACAGCAGCATAAATGGGCAACGTAAAAAACGGCATGCTATGTAAGTTGCTCTGGACAAGATCATCTGCTTAGCAAGAGTAATTTAATGATTCAGCTCAGTTTCATAATTGGTCTATTCCCTACAAGAAGTAATACTGAAACATCTCATTGTTTTTCTTGAATAATTAAAGAGGGCCAAATTAAGAGTAAAATATTTCTGGATGTTTTTACTAGTACAAATGTACCTCCAGTAGCAGAGTTTGTTGAAGAGGTGGTAAACCATGGTCAGTTTTTAGGACCAGAAAAAAGAAATGCTGGATCCCTAGACAGGTTAAGCCACTGAAAGCTTATATGGACAAAGACCTTTGAGCATCATCATTCTGAAGATGTATTTATTCTGAAAAATCATAAAGTCAACCCAGTTTGCTCCAGAAGTTGCAAAACATTCAATTTGTCATGTCTACAAGTGTACACTATATGTTATTTTATAAATAATTTTAAAGAAATGTTCAGTTCAGTTGGTTATCTTTTGCAAGATTTGTGGCCTTTACATTCTTGGTCTATGTGTGGCAGACACTAGTCTAGGAGTGAGGCGCAAATTGGTGTTGTTGCACACTACATTATGTAAGTGACCTCAGCAGGAGACATGGGTGTGTCAACTATTGTGAAAACACAAGTTGATTCCACATGGAGTATACCAGCTATTTTTAAAAACCGGATTTCCAGATACCAGTCACCCCCTGTCTGAATAGACATTTAAAAAGCAGTGGATGCTTGCTGTCTTCTTGAGGAGGATGTAACCTGTGTCCTGACCCCTGACCCCCTGTCCCCTCCCCTAGGCTGTACCCATTGTGAGCACTGTAGCATCCCAACTGGTGAGTGGGCCCCCTAGTGGTACACATGCAGATGACATGCTGTCGCAAGGTGTACAGTACACCCAGGGGATGAGCCAAAACCTGCTCTCTCTGCATGAGCTGTGTGGCTGTGCAGCTGGATGCTATGTGTCCTCCCTCTCTCTCTCTCTCTCTCTCTCTCTCTCTCTCTCTCTCTCTCTCTCTGTCTCTTCTCCGTCTGTGTTCCTCTCTCTGAGATGCTCAGCTGTGACCCCCAGCTTTGTGAACAGATTGTGAGCATAAGTGTATGTGTTACCTATGGCACCTAGCTGCACACACCCCTACCTCAGTTTCACCCCCAAGTGCTTTTATAGATGTTAAATATTCATCCTCTTCCTAGTATCATTGCATAACTACTGTTATTAATGTCATTGGTTGTAGTAGTACTGCTACTTCTAATAATAATCCCTTTATTGGCCAACACCCTTATCTGAGGAAATTCGCAGAGCAGTGGGACATATAGTTGCATTCTGCAAGTAGCAATTTCATCCACACTGCTTGTTGGTTATGGCTGGTGTTATCGGAGAGAGCTTCAGTGATTGGGCGATTATGGACATGTCCCCTAGGTTGCTTTAACATTCTATTCTAACAGATGCCTTTGTAGGGGAATGCGCTCTGACTTCTACATAGGCATTGTTGATTTGTTTTCATCTGCTGTCAGTTGCATTTGGCTGATCACCTTTTTCCAAACATCAGGGAAATGAGCAGTGGGAGCTCAGCACTTTTGGGAGCAGAGCCGTGTTTCCACCCTGGGACACTGCTCCAAGAAAAAGAGCAGATCATTACAAGTCATGACTTTTCTCAGAGCATTTCCCTCTCCTTTCACGCTTCACATATGTCATAAGCTGCACATGCTTCCTGGACCTGCATTATTTCATGTGGATTTTCCTCTTACTCTGCATCCTGTGTGAAATCCTAAGGCTTGTTCTTCCTGTGCCAATGTCTACAGAACTCCAGACTGATCCTAGCACAGTATTTTCATATCTATATACATGTGCTGATAAGGCAGGCTGATCTGGTGTAGTGTTTGATGATGTACTCTGGCCTCCCCGTGGTGCAGGGCGCCCTGGGGAGGACTTTGACATGAATGAGTACGAAGTGTTGAGCACAGAGCACTGCAGCACCCAGGAGCGGCAGTTCCTGCCCTTTGAGCCCTCTGCATCTCCAGCAATCCCTGATGCTCTTGTGACCCCCAAGCCCCCACCTCAGATGGAGGAGGAGGAAGGGAGGGGCAATGGGGAGGAGTCAGGGGCCAGCACTCAGCACCTCAAGCTGGTAAAGAGGAGGGCGCCTGAGGTATTGCTTTCTGCAGCCTGGCTGTCTGGCTTGAGAGTGTGGTGACTAACCCACTACTTCACCCAAAGCCTGGGGCCTTATCTGCCCACTCCCCACACCCATGCCAACTACCTCTCTCTCCCACACACACCATTCCTCATTTGGCCATGCCCACTACCTCCCTCCCCCACACATGCCATTCCACACCTGGCCACACTCACTACCTCACCCCAACAAAAGTCCCTCCCAACCTGATCACACCCTCCCTATCTGACCACACCCAGAGAGGGATGGTGATACAGCACAGTCTGTAACAAGTGCCTGATGCTGGATCTTCTTTTATCATATGTTTTCATTGGTGAACCTGTTTAATAGATTATCTGTCCGTCTAAGCACATTTAAACAAGCTTTGTTAAGCTTTGTTTCCTCTTAACAGCTGGGTTGCATTACAGTTTGAGCAATTATGCTTGACTCAAAAAATTCTTGAGCCATGAACAAAATTGTAAATATCTGTTAAACTCTATAGTATATTGTTCAGAGTGCATGTGGCATTCACTGTGTATTAGGTACTAGTTTTAAAATATCTTTGACTTTACCATGGGTAGACCTTCAGTCATGGAACAGAAATGTCAACACAGGTAAAGAACAGAATGTCTGTGATGTGATCCATGTGCATCCAGCTTCTTCAATCCTTTTTGTTCAGTGTGATGTTGTTCTGCCATCAGCAAGGTTGTTTGCAGTGTGCTGCTTTATGTCGGGGTTTCACTTTAGTTTGGATAGGGAATGTCTCAGATGGTGCCGTTGCCAAATAACTTGGCAGATGCCCTCTACTGACAATAACCTGCAAGTGCAAGCATGAACATTTGCGTGTGGGTTATCTCTGAAATCATGTTACAAAAATGTGTTTCTGAGGTTCTCGCCATGTTTCTACAGATAATTCTAATGGGGCACCAAATTTCTTACATTTTACATTTTCATTTATTTATTTAGCAGATGCTTTTACAATACGGGGTCTTCTTCTTTCTTTACCATACTTTATATAATTTTCTAATGTGTTATTTCTTGAAAACAGACTAGCCTTTTCGATTAAAGGATTTCTACAGTAATATAGACTGTGCTGATATTGCACACTACCTTAAGTAATATTTCTAACAAGGCCCTTTGTCTGAAACTAAAGTAGGCCCTACTGTCGCCTTAGCGTGTGACCCAGTGATGATGATGATTACATTAATAATATGTAAAAAATTACATCATTATAAAACGGACATAATTATAACCACTAAGGAGAAAGACAGTTCTACCACAGGTCAGTAGAACAAAATAAATCTTGGGTTGTACAATAAGAAATAGAAGAAATTCCTTATATACGATCCTCATCCAGAATTTATCATCTGTAAATAATGAAAAAGAATGTGTTGGAAATATTTTCATCCCACCAATTAATAGGAAAAATAGATGTACATTTATTATCCTGTGGGTGCATGTTACAGATACATAGTGTGCGATTCATATTAGCCTATGAGGTAGCGGATCAACTGGCCATGTGGAAAACAGTCTAACGATCGAATCAGATTAAGCTGTTTTACCACCCTTCTCCTCGGTGTTCTGTTTATAATGTTCAGAGAAAAATACTGTACCCAACCGCGTGATGATGAGCTGTGTTGCGTTATGGCGCTTCAGCAGGTTTGCTATGTCTCTACATTCAAAATTGTCCTTTAGAATGCAGAAGCTCTCTGAGTAATCGTCAGTATTGTCATTCACTGTATTTTCTAACTGCTTTTCTAACAGCATCTGTAGTAGGCCATTTCTTTCAGCAGTTCATTAGTGCCTGAATTAAGTGAGAGTGTTATTGTGTCCTAATTCAAACCAGGCTTTATTAACATGCATCTTCTCTTGATGCGAAAGATGCCCCTAATGAAAAAGTCAGATCTGTTTAATTTAATGAACCAAAAATGCAAGTTCTGTATTTATGAAATCTATTAATCATGTATTGTAGAATAGTTTTTAACATATTCTATGATTCACGGATAAAACTGCACATATTAAGTGTACAGTAATTAACACCTTTTATCATATACGTAGTCAATTATAGCTAATATATTTTACACGTTTTGATTTGCATATTGTGCCATATATTATATGGACCATACAGTAGCCCAGCCTATTACTTTTTCACGAGGGGCATATTACCCGTTTATTTGCCTTTGGAACACTTGGTGATGGTGGGTGTGGACTGAATTCTGGCTAATCCCTCTTCTTCGCCATCCCTGTCTGTCTTTCTTTCTCCACTTCAGCCTCCTCCTAGAGTCTTGAGGCCTCGCCCCAGATCAAAGAGCGCTTCGTCTGTGAGCAGTGAAACCATGTGACAGTGTGAGGCCACCGGACGCAGCCAATCAATACACTCCCGGATCGCTTAGCTGCCTTAAATGAATACAGAAGAAAACAAGAAAAGGGAAAACGACAGAAAAATTCAAACAAACAATAATTAAAATGCAGCCACATTTCAGCAGAAGGAACCGAAGAGGCCACCAACCTCCCGCCGGCTTACGTCACAGTCCGCGTGCTATGGAGAGAACGTCCTCATGGCAACCGCGCCCCGCAGGGTTCTGTTCTCCTGTGTCACCGGTCGTTGATTTGACGCCCTTTTCTCCGATGTGTTTGTTTGATTTTTGTTTGTTTTGTACGTGCCAATATTCATTGTTTTTCTTTTGCTGAGGAGAACGCATGTATGTCTTTTGAATGTGCGGTCAGTTTTGTAAGACACATGTTGGGCGCAGAGCACGTATGCGCAAGTCCACCTGGTAACGTAATTCTCCTCATGGAGGAGGTGACGTCATTCGGAACAGGAGGAGACAGCTGCCTATTTGAGGATGAATGCCCCGGGAAACCTATTTTATCAAAGATGGTGAATTTGTTAATTGTGCTCATTGCTTGTACTGTGCCAATAGAATATAGAAGTGTGAACAGATTTATCATTACACGTGTCTGGTAATACACAATATCCTGTAGTATTATGAGTACAGTAGCTCACAGAGCATAATGACATAAGAACCCCAAGTATTATAAGACAAACGGAAACGTCTTCATGGCCCAACATTACTTCAAAGAATGAACATGACAAAAAAACACTTGGAAAAAATACCACTACTGTCATGTAGCCCCTCCAAAAAAAGTAACAGGTTAAGATATGAACCCTGAAGTGATATGAAGAGATATTAAAATATGCTGGAAAATATTTCTGTTATTGCCACTTTCACATATACCATTTTATACATGTATAGGCCATAACATTAGAAAATGGCATGCATTGTTGAGTACATGTGGCAGTGTATGCATTGATTTAATATTGAAGTGGCAACAATTGATATATTTTGTTTTATATGTTACACATAACACATTTTGTCATATTCTGTTTTTCAGCAGGGAAAAATCTGAGGTACATTCTTTCTGTATTGAATATTTCACATATGTCTCCTGTCAAAAGTACAATCAAGTACATATATAAGAGGAATGTAGCCACTAAGGTATTGTGAAACATTCCTTGTGAAATTATCAGTTACTATCACAATAGCTAAATATGCAGCGCATATTCATAATCATACCCTTTTTGTGAAACAGGCATGTCCATTGAAGTCATTTCCGAAGTAGATGGTAAAATCATTTCTCAGACCGTTGTGTATTGATAAATCATTGTTGTTCATATTTGTCTTGATATAGAGGACTGTGATGCTCTTTCCAAAGTCTGAAAGCTGTTTTAATTGTCAGTCAAGGAAAAAATCCAACAATTTCTGTTGGTTGGAACTGAGGATACAACACTAACATATAATGTAATTGCAAATATTTAATTTATAGCTAGCGATTACAATTAAACAAGGATGCTCAGTAATATCAGTGGCTCTTCACTCTCTCTCCTCTGTGATTTCTGATGTCCGGTTATATACTAGATCCACATTGTCATGGGAACCTGATGTCACAGTCAGCATATTATGTGGCCTGTATGGCATATTACAGTCTGAGGGGCAGGTCTTTCACAGTAATGCATAAGACATACCCTAAATTTACACTCAAGGTCAAAGAGACTGGGATAAAAAGATCTTATGTTTCCATCAGAAAAACCGTCATGTTAATCAGAGAAGTTACTGTAGTATTTTTGGGTCTGTGGAGGGCAATGATGCGCTATAAATATCCAACAATCAATGCATGCAAATCATGGAATAGCTCAAGTTAATAAACAGCCAAC
The DNA here is from genome assembly GCF_013368585.1 of Megalops cyprinoides. Classification (NCBI taxonomy): domain Eukaryota; kingdom Metazoa; phylum Chordata; class Actinopteri; order Elopiformes; family Megalopidae; genus Megalops; species Megalops cyprinoides. Next base: position 29,627,215 of record NC_050600.1, read on the forward strand.
ATCAATTTTGGTTTTTCCTGCATTAATAAAGAACATTTTCAGATAGGCTTGAGTAGAATGCAAATTTGGTAACTGACATGCCAATTTGTGGGAGCATAGAATTGTTGTATATAGCTTGCAAGTTCGTTTCCAGAGTTTTCAAGATTTCTCAGGCATCTTAATTTTATGGGATTCAGGGCCTGCCGTCAAGCATAATTCGGAGTGCTCCATGTGACACCTGTGAGATGCCAAATGCACAGATGAACTATTTAGTTTATCATCAGCTACACCCCACAGAAGTACCCACATTGAAAATACAGTGAACTTTAGGTGTTAAATATGCCATGAATAAAAGAATAATTGGTAAATCTATATCAGATACTATGCACATTTTCTGTAAACCTGTGGCTATTTTTGAAGCTTTGTTTGGTGAGGTAAGGCTATTGCTTTGCTGGTGTACAAAAGGTTTCCATGACGATTTCACACACTGACAATAAGTATACATGTATACTTCAGACACATTCGAGCCATTTCACATTAATGAAAGGGAAGGTGACAAACTGTGTGTCATCTAGCTGTGCTGTTGATCCTGGTCAATTTACTGCAAGAGCAAAAAACCAGGTTTCAATTACCCATCAGTCATGCTGCTATAATGGGACTATACTTGGTGTCATGTCAACCTGTGGAAGTCAAAGAAATGCAGGCTGTTGTTGTGGGATGAGAATTGGATTGGTATTGGACTCGTATGTGATGGAAGATGAAGATGGGTCAGATCTCATGTGTGGAACTCAGCTGAGGAGCTGAGAGGACTCCTTCCATGACTCACTTCTGCTCTTATGAGGCATGCAGGCCAGTTAGCTGAAAAAACAAACTCATGGAAAGCGCTTGCTTGGATGTAGCCATTTATAACTCAGCCATTTTACAGCGCAAGCAATCAAACTTCCACTGGCGCAGTGCTGAGAAATTCAGCTGTCTACTGCAGGCTGGACTTTGGTCCCTTAGCCTCTTTCTGCAGTGCTCCTACGACAACCCCAGCTGTGGCCAGGCAGGAGCGGTATGGATCTAATGCCCGTTTCCCCAAAAAACCAAAACCAAGCAAACAAAAACAATTTTTTGGAATGGGTCCACCAAAGCCATTGGCATCAGTACTCATAAGACCTGTCCCTTGCACTTTGACAAAGAACAGAGCTGGGAATCTGACTGGTTAGCCCTAGGTGGGTTAGTCCTAGGTGGATCATAAAAATCAGGAACAAAATAAGGGTATCTACCTTCAACAAGTACATTCCATACTTCAATAGTGGAAAATATTTCAGATGCAAGAGGAGTAACTTTCCTCAAAAAGTGTACTTTGTTGTGTTGTAGCTGTAGGGATATTTAATCACTTCAGATCAGAGGGAGGAGAATTGCCTTATCTCTTTTAGCACAGAAGAGAAATTAAAAACTCTCAATCAAGTAAAAAAATGAGTTAATAGCTGACTACTGGAGCAGAATGCCTCACTTGATGTTGTTTTTGTCTTAGTTTTCTGGAGAAACACAAATATGACACAAGCTCTGCTGTACTGAAGGGACTGTAGCACTACAACTTTTGTTGTATTTGAAAAGGTTGCACTACTTAACATGTCTCTGTTCTCAGTGACGAAGCTCTCTTTCTCCTTGAACCATATTCAGAAAAAAGTAAGGTGCACATTTTCTCATGTAACAGAAGGCACTAAAAACTTTGGTAACATTGTGATTCCAGGCTCCTCAGCCCTGGTCCTGCTGTACAGCAGTGCCAGCTAATCAGATACTTAACATCCTAGTTTCAAAGGCTGGCTTTATTTCACCAGTTTAATTACAAGTTTCAAGTATAGCAGGAAAACAGGCCTCCGGGACCAGAGCTGAGCAGCACTGGTGTAATCATTGTGATGAGACATGCGTGTCACTCAACACATGGCTGGAGTTGACCTGAGAGAAGAGCACTCCAGTTTCCCTTTCCCACTGTACATACCCCAATTACGTGTAACTGTTTGTGGCTTTTTGTGTAGAAGGCATGAATTTCTTTTTTGACTGTATTTGATTGTAGTGAGGGCTTTGGGTGTTGTATGTTCCAAAGCTTTTTGGAACTCTGTCTTCAGGTTTTATAGAGGTTTTTCCTCTATCTGATAGAGCCTCTGCTCTACTAGATGCTTTTTTCCTGAAAGTGACACTAATGCTTCCCTGTTCTGGCTCCCCCCTGTGGTTTACGGTTTACTGATTTATGACACATCTCACATTTGTCTGGCAGGCCAGAAGTTTTCTCTGTCACAGTCACCATTCATGTGCTGGTTTTGATTTTGGTTCAGAGTGGACAGAAGTAAGTGACTGTTCCTGAATGGACTTCACAAAGTGTTTTTTTCTCTCTCTCTTGCACATTTCAATCAACCACAGCCATTAAAACGACACGCTGGACCTTCCGCCTCCTGTCATCTTTTCACATTGAGGCTTCAACAGCTGATTCACATAGGCCATGCCCCATACCAAGGAAAGCAAAACAGACAGACATGCCCTGCACTTCAAAAACACACTCACTGACTGCTATTAGAGGGGAAATCATCTGAAAAATTCTGAATCCCAAGACATGACTTCTTCACCTTAGAACAGCATTCCCCAAACCTGGTTCTGAGAGACAGTGTGCCCTGATTTTCCAGCAGCTGAGCTCTCGGTTTAATAGATTTGATTGACCTCTCAGTACATTAGGTTTGACTGAGGTCTTAACTGAACACAGGCTGTTAGCACTTTGTTATGGATATTAGTTATTAGTGTGATTGCGAAGCATCGCAAGCACACTATTGTTATCCGATAGTTTTATTCTTCTTAGCGATGGTCTTCCTAGCGATGCTGCCTCAGGTCAAATCACCCAACGCTCATTGAAAGCCATACTGACCCGCACTCATCTTTTTGTCATTCACTCATCCCTCCATCCTCCCACTGACTTCAATTCATTTTTCAAAGTCTTAGCACTCGGTCACCTTTTGGCCTGCAGTCACAGTACCTCATATTATGGCTCAGATCATGCCACCCAACACTCACTGAAACCCATACTGACTATAGCGAAGGGCGAGAGCAGTCACCGCAGCCGGCCTTGAACCCGGGTCTACAGGGTACCAACCATGCGACTTTGACTGTGACGCCAAAGAGCCAGGCTCGCTGGTATAGCAGTCAGAGCGCATACTCAACCGTAATGACGGCACTCCGTCACACTGCCCTCCCCTTCGGGAAGTGCACCCATGCACTTCACGCACCATGGCGTCCCTCACGCATTTTCTTGCCGTACTTCTCCCATCCCAGGGTGCCCCACTCACCAGTGCTTCACCCATCTCTGGGGTCCCTCACACACCGGGGTCAACTGATCCTGGGGGTCCTTCATACGGCTCACACACCGGCCACGCCTCCGATGGCCTTGTGGCAAGCCATCCCACTCTGACATCATTTGTAGCGAAGGGCGAGAGCAGTCACCCCACCCGGCCTTGAACCCGGGTCTACAGGGTACCAACCATGCGACTTTGACTGCGACGCCAAAGAGCCACGCTCGTTGGTATGGCAGTCAGAGCACATACTCAACCGTAGTGACGGCACTCCGTCACACTGACCCACACTTGCCTTTTTATTCATTTATTCATCCCTCCATCCTCCCACCGACATCAACACATTTTTCAAAGTCATACCACTTGGTCACCATTTGACCAATAGCCACGGGACCTGATATACTGCACTGGGTCATGTGACCCAACACTCACCAAACGTGGGTGTGTCTCTCACAACCATATTGTTTACCCTATCAACCGCCTAGAAACACCCTAGCAACCGCCCCGGAACACCCTAGCAACGTGCTGCAACCATATTGTTTACCCTAGCAACCACTTAGCAACACCTTGGCAACCACCCAGCAACACCCTAGCAATGCCCCAGCAACCATATTGTTTACCCTAGCAACCACCTAGCAACGCCCTAGCAACCACTTAGCAACACCCTGGCAACCACCCAACAACGCCCTAGCAACCACCTCATATACCTTAGTAATCATCTAGCAATGCCCTAGCAACCACCTAGCAGCAGGTTAGAAACCATCTAGCAACACCCTAGCAACCACTTAGCCACATCCTAGCGATCATCTCATATGCGTTAGCACGTTTTCGCTGCCGGGCTGCAATCACACTCTGCATTTTCTTCAGGAAATACACTTTTCGAGTTACTTACTATTGTTATCCGATAGTTTTATTAGTGTGATTGCAATCGGTCAGCATTTGACCAATAGCCATAGGACCTGATATGCTGCTTTGGGTCGTGTGACCCAACACTCACCAAAGGTGGGTATGTCCCTATCAACAATATTGTTTACCCTAGCAACCACTTAGCAACACTTTGGAAACCACCCAGCAACGCCCTAGCAATGCCCAGCGACCATATTGTTTACCCTAGCAACCACTTAGCAACACCCTGGTAACCACCAAGCAACACCCTAGCAATGCCCCAGCGACCATATTGTTAACCCTATCAATCACCTAGCAACACTCAGGCAACCTCCTAGCAACAACTTAGCAACACCCTGGCAATGACCCAACAATGCCCTAGCAACCAAATCATATACCTTAGTAACCATCTAGCAACGCACTAGCAACCACCTAGCAACACCCTGGCAACCACCTAGCAACAGCCTAGCAACCACTTAGCCACATCCTAGTGATTGTCTCATATACGTTACCACGATTTCGCTGCTGGGTTGCAATCACACTCTGCATTTTCTTCAGGAAATGCACTTTTCTAGTTAGTGTGCTTGCAATGCGAAGCAAACTATTGTTATCCGATAGTTTTATTCTTCTTCTTCTTATTCCACCAAATTTTGGACCGCTTCTCCTCCCCCAGTTTTCAAGATATCCACCCCAAACCAACTGTAACCCGTCCGGTCTGACCCCGACCGGGTTGCTTGTTGTTCTAACAGGATCGAAGTAATGGTATTTCTTCAGTTACTGCAGTTCACCTGATCAACATTAATAATCCAGACTATTAAATATTGATGTTTAGGTTAGGATTAAGAGTAAATGTTTGATCAATGGGGCCCAGAGCAAAGTACTGAATCACCTATTAATAAGAACTGAGGCAGCTGTCTCAGCTGTGAAGGACAGGCATTAAAAGATGCTGAATAAGCAACATTATTTTTTCTCTAGCACAGACACACATAAAATAGTATTTTTCTGCAACAAATACATGGTAAATTAAAGGCAAGGATAAAAATCTGGATTTAGTTCACAGTATAATTGAACTCGGCTGAAAGAGCTCAGATGGAATAAACCTCACTGAGCCCCCAAGACAAGACCTGGGAGCCACTGCCTTCAAAACAGTCTGTGTCTTTTACCCCAGCCTTCCTTCATGCTATGAACCTTGTATCCCAGAGGGAAGGCTGTCCTCAGTGGGTCAGAGGATCCGTGCGGACCCCCTGCAGGCTTCCCTTACATGACAGGCACCGCTGGACTCTGGACGAGGACCACCGGGTCATGAAAGCATGCTGACAATGGCATCTTTTTTACAGAGGAGGAAAACCGTTACAGTTACCCTTAATAATCAAGATGCCTTTAAGGCCAGACACATCACCCAGCAGAGGGCTGCATGTTCGTGAGGCTTAACACCCAAGGCTTGCGCTAGGGATGCATGCATGGGCATTTATTAATTAATGATAATCCATTAAAGAACATTACATTTATTTACTCGGCTTACAGGTGACCTTTAAATTTCACACCTTTGGCTTCTTGTAACTCGAGACACAGAGCTGACTGAAATGGCACATGTTAACGATCGCTGCTCACCAAGATGAGCAAGTTGTGTGGGAGCTCACCTTTGAATGTAAAATGGAAAACATTCAACAAAACTGTTACCACTTTCGCTAGTACCTGCCTTTGTACCAATCCTTTGGACACCATATGCACACCATATGCATACCATATATACAGTATGCAAATACAATAAATCTCATGCTAATTTGCAGAATGGATTCCCTCGTGACAATTTAGGTTTTCAGTGCAAAGGGGGCGTGTCCTGGCCCTCGGCACAGACAGGTCCTGGGAGGAGTCCCACACCCTTTAGAACTTGAGGTTGGTGCGATCGTGATACTTCTGATAGCGGTCATTGAGGTACCAGTTCCTCCTCTTCCAGAAGGAGGTCGTCATTTTGTCCAGGAGTTTGGACTGCGTGCGGTTGCAGAACACGTGCTGGCGCAAGCGCCTCCTCCGAGCTGGCAGCTTTTTCCACAACTTCTTCTTATATCCCGCCTGTGGTGGGGTAGACAGGGAGACATCACCAGAAAGGCACACAAAGATTGAAAGAGAGAAGGAGAGGGTGACAGATATGGAGAAACATGGAGAGATGAGAGAGAGTCAGAGAGAGAGATGGCCAGAGAGGGGAAGAGAGAAGGTTAGAAAGAGGGTGGGATGGACAGAGATGACAGAGGAGAGAGGAGCAGAGAAAATATAAGAAGGAGGTAAAGAGGCTGAGAGTGACTGTTCAACGCTGGGAAGGCAATGCACTCCTCAGCCTCTAGAAGGCCAGCTGGAGTACCTTCCTCCTCAGCCACAAGCCACAGTGCAGTCGCAGGAATCTCTTCACCACTGACTTCACCGTCTTCCTCTTCCCCTTCTTTAGGCTGTAGTAGGTCAGGCTCCTGAGTGGCTGCGACAGCAGGCTGGGCAGCAGGAGTTGTGTCCTAGATGGGAACACCAGGGGGATCACTCATGAGAACTCCACACCACAAAAGAGGCACTCAAGCGTGGAGCATTCTAAGAGCAGTTTCAACCCAAGCTGACTTAGACCCTGTTCACACCTGGCATTAACATGCGTCTTGGGTGATCCGATCACAAGTGGACAGCTCTAAGTACGTCTGTTCACACCTGGCATTAAAATGCGTCTCCTCATACGTCTCAAGTGACCACTTGTGATCGGATCTCACTTCCCCGCCCTATATGCAAATAAACACGTAAATCATTTCCGTTTGCAAATGTAAGTTTACGCTTCATCTAAAGGTCTGTTTGAATGAATCTTGTCATGACTGTCACTATGAAATAATGCGTGTTGTATCTGTAAATGAAAACCTAGTTGACTAGCAAGCTAGATTCCGTTCATCACTGAAATTAAGTACACCTAAGTCAGCTGCAGCTGATCTTTTGTTAAATTCTGTTTATCGCTGGAAAAAGCAGAAACGCTAGAACATTTTGAACTTCGCCATATTTGTCTGGCACCTTGCCAATATGGCTGAATTAAATAAACGAAGCAAGATATTATGTTTCCAAAGTTTCTTACGTTATTCACTGCAATGAAAATGTTTCATAATGTAGTTTAATATCAAAAGGTGTTTGCTGGTTTGCTAGTATTGTGAATACATCTATGAATTACTTTTCTAAAACCGAAGTGCGCTTGTGATGGAAGAAGGGACATTCTAAAACGCTTAACGTGAAAAGGCTTAACATGGCTTAGTGTTCCAAAACAACAACCAATGATCACCAAATTTCTCTCGGACGTCTCTTGTCATAAACACTTCCAACTGTCAAAATCAAAACCGAAATCCTATGAGTATGGACATTATCTTACGTTAAGCTTTTTCCTCTCCATTGACGCCCATTATAAGGAAAAGGCTTATGCGTTTTAGAATGTCCCCTTGATATTTACGATAACGTAAATCTTGACTCCCACAATAGTCTACTAACATTATTTGTAGAACTACAACGCTTCACGTATTTCACCATTTTTCCATGCAATATTGCATTACACCTTTGGGGCTTGGACGCATTTGAGGTAGCTTGCGAACTCCAGTTGTTGTTGCCTGTTGTCGCACTTTAATACCCTTTCCCACATAACTTATTTTTCATGCTATGTAGTGCGTTAGGCTACGTTACATGGTTCGTTATGCTTTCATTAGCGCTATTAAGCTTCTAATAGTTTTCAGTTACCATTTGCTATATTTTTAACGTTAAATCGCTGTTTCCTCAAAGCTAAAATTAGCTACAAGCTGAACAGATAATCACACCGATATGTGAACGCTGTTGGCGCGTGAATGAGTACGTACTTCCGCTTACGCAGAGGACATCAGTTGAGTAGGCGGTGCTTCAATGTGGCCCGAGACACATTCGCATTCACACTGCTAAAGGAATGTGGCCATATGTGGCCCAGAACACCTCTAAATGTGGCCGGAGCGATTGGATCTCAATACATCCTCAATGCGTCTTGGGTGCGTTCCTACCTGTACTTAGCATTGTCCTCTTGTGATTGCATCACGCAAAACAAATGTTAATGCCAGGTGTGAATAGGGCCTTATTAGTTATTAGCATATGACAAACTGTCATAAAAAGTTGTTTCAAACCAGGAAAATACAACTGAACCTGAATTCATTTGGTGACAAAAAACCTTTTATACTCCATTCAGTGCTTCACATAGATTAGTTTTCCTTTCCTTTTGACCTGAAACCTCTCAGCTGCATTTTAATTTAGTTTAATTTAGACTTTAATTTAATTTAATTTAGAGAAAGTGGACACCTAGAAGTTCAAAGTGATACACAGACTCAACCCTTTGGAACTCACCCAATTCTCTTTGTCATTATTCTTCAAAAGTAACATGACAAGTAAAATTTGGTGTTTAACTATGTTTAGTCATTTTCACCATATGAAGAGGTGAAATATTGAAAATCCTATGTTCATATCTGTTACAATTTTACAGTGCTATAGGTGAAACTTGTATCACTGGCTTTAAGCTTTTCATTTTATAATGATACTTGAGAAGATACCTTGTAACTGAAAGGTTGCTGGTTCAATTCCCCACTGGGGCACTGCTGCTGTACCCTTGGGCAAGGTACTTAACTCAGTAATTAGCCAGCTGTATAAATGGATAACATTGAAAAAAACTGCAACCTATGTAAGTTGCTCTGGATAAGAGTGTCTGCTAAATGCTAATAATGTTTTGTGGCTTTAAGGTCCATGGTGTTTCCACTCCTCCATGTTCAATAAGGTAATGATACAAAGAGTGTTGGTTGCATTACCCTTGCACCATGCCTCACCTGTGGCAAATAGTATTCTGGAGTGTGAGCTGACTGTTGGATGGTAACACTGAGGTCCAGGGGGGCTGTAGTAATGCTGGTCTCCTGACTCCCTGCTCCAAGCGGAGAGTTGAGAAGAGTCGGGACAGCTGTGCTGCTGGGGTCACATCCCGATGAACACAGCCCCTCACAAGAGAACCCAGTGGTCTGAATAAGCCTGGCAGTCAGGAAGAAACCAACATTTCTGACTTCTAAAAATCAAGCATTTAGATCTCTACGCTTGGTGCAAACAAATTAGCCCCCAAACAAGGTCATTGCTCGAAGGTGACCGGTCAGGTTTAACAACGTCTGTGACCGCGGGTAGCGATCTAACAAATTCGACTACAGTACTGACCTTGACATGGACTACCAAAATAATTATGTATTACACATGCGCCAGGAATGAGACGATGAATGAGCAGAGTCCCATACGTGTTTAAGTCGCTGGCTAGCTAGCTATACATGTTAGAAGTATGGGGTGGGCATTAATAACCGGCTAACCTTCCAGTAGCATTTTTATTAGCAAAAATACTTTAATTAAGCTTTATTTTAATAGCCTAACTAACATGCTAGACTCTAGCTACCCATAATTTAGCTGGTGCTAGCCAGACTAGCTTTATTTTGTACGATAGCTAATTAGCTAACAAGCTAACCAATATGTGCCGACACAGCTAATACTGATTGCTATAATTTTGGCCTTGTATTTATCACATGTCGTATTTGGCGCATATTTAGCTAGACAGATCTGGCTTTTCTACGTTGTATTTACATAACACGTTAGCTACATTTTTAAGACAGCTATCGAGGGGCGAACATGGAACATTAGCTGCAGTTGCACTGCTCTTCCTCATCATAAATGTTTTAACGACCCAGTCAATCAGTTATGATTTAACATTCGAATTCACTAAATTATATAAATCGAATTCAACACAGCTAGATTCTAAACAGTTGGCTACATTCATTAGTAATGAATCATTACTGTACACACCAGACAGCTTCATCACGCTCGCAGCCATTTCTACACTGACCTCTAGAGTCTAGACTACAGTGTCACGCTAAGACAAACAGTACGGTGAAGACATTGTTTGAAATGCGTTGTTTTATTCGTGGACCACAGTAGTTCAACTGTTACCAAACCATGGCAGAGCAAAACTTTAAAAAGGACATACAATTATGACAATTTCTAAGTAATTGCTGTTCGAGTAAGCATTTACTATTAATGACGATTACACTGTTAAAAACTGAACATTTAGTACATGTCTTTTTAGCTCATGGCTTGCACACTCGGGCTCATACTCCTGACTAACTGGTGTTGCCAGTGCAGTGTAGGATACAAAAGATACTAAAGAGGTTGCTTTACACGTGTTGGCTCGTGAGCTAGGTGACTAATGCGGAACTTCAAATGAGCACTCCTGCAGAGTGTTTTCTTGATCCATTTACTAATTTGATTTATCTTATTAGCTAAATAATTAACACAAGCAATTTGTTGACATCATATTATTGACTATCCCAATGATAAAATATGCAGGACCTAAATTAAAATTATCATCACTGGATGTTTAAATAAATTCCTATAAGTTTATGCAGGTTTTTCTTCACTTTTGCCACAGATATCTGGCTACCTATTTGCACATTTCAGGATCTTATCTTTCATTTGATTATGATGGTTGATTGAAGGAGCATGCAAAAGCAGCTCACAGAGACAGCACTGTCGGTGCCTGCCAGTTGGCCCTTGTAGTGCACTGTACCCAGACACAGAATCAGCTCAGCGACTTTTTATGATGCTGTGACATTGTTGGCTTTGAAATAGGATGTCTGGGTTCAGCTCTCATGATAAGAAGCCTCTAGCTTGTTTGAACAGTAAATAAGTATTTTTCCATATTTAAAAATATATATTCCTCTTTACAACAAAAAGTGAAGGAAATCATCCCTCCAAAAATCTGAATACCAATGTCTGCACTTCATGAATGCAAAGAATAAGGCGTTATGTCTTTCAGCAGTAGATGACTTTGGCCTCAGTACTCTGCCCTGAACTGATGGTTTCTTGCACTCCAGCTTGTGAATGCAGATGTGTAGATGCATGGTACCTATTGACATTATGCTCTAAAATAATAACCTTCCTTCATGACACCAGGTCACTATAGTACCTTCCAGCCATGGACATAAGAACATAAGAACATAAGAACATATTATGATGAGGACAGGCCATTCGGCCCAACTAAGCTTGCCATTACACTCAAAGAGAATCCAAAACTGCATCAAGTCTAGACTTGAACACAGTGAAGGTCTCTGCGTCAACTACATGACCTGGCAACCTATTCCATGTATTGATAACTCTTTGTGTAAAACAGTACTTCCTTACATCAATGCAGAACTTACTCTTCACTAGTTTCCATTTATGTCCCCTTGCTCTACAGACTGAACTCACCCTAAAAATCTATTATAGTTAACCTTACTGAGTCCTTTTATAAATTTAAAAACCTCTATTAGATCACCCCTAAGTCTCCTCTTGTTAAGTCTAAATAGGTTAAGTAACTTGAGCCTTTCCTCGTAGCTTTTATATTTCATGCCAGGGACTAATTTAGTTTACCTTCTTTGAACTTTTTCAAGAACCTCAATATCTTTCTTATAGTGCGGTACCCAGAACTGCACACAATATTCCAAGTGAGGTCTGACTAAAGCAGTGTATAATTTCAATATAACCTCTTTAGATTTATAATCAATACTTTTGGCTGTATAACCCAACATCCTGTTGGCCTTTTTACTGCTACAGCACACTGCCTAAATCCTGTTACGCTTGGGTCAACTATTACTCCCAAGTCTTTTTTAAATTGAGCACATTCTAGTTTTTTCCCCCATGAAGTAGTCTTGTCAAAGGTTCTTATTTCCCACATGCAAGATTTTACATTTAGCTAAATTGAATGTCATCTGCCAACAGTGGTGCATTTAGGTTAGGGTGACATGGGCAGCATCTTGCCAGGGGCGGCACAGGGCACTCGCACAAAAAAAAATTGGAATGGTGACATTTGCGCGATCGGTTTTCTATCACTCATTTGCACATCATGTCAATGACATCATGTCACCACGTGGGTCAATCAACCTTGTCGGAGTAGGCGCCCGGTTCTGGTTTGTGAACTAGGCAGGCTACTGCCTGGGAAGGTCTCCCACTCAGAAGTATGAGATGGGGAGGGGGCGGGAGTAGGTTGACCTCTGGTCTCCCCACTGGAAACCCGAGGTAGGGAGAGCAGGGGAATCTATCAAATAGCGCACCTCTAACTTTGTACAGTACTAATGCAATTAGTAAAATCAGTCACACTACCAAATAAACCACAATTCATTCATAATGCTGTTCTAGCAGTGGCGGTACAGTGGCGGTTCTAGCTTGTATGGTGCCCTGGGAGAACCCCCCCCAACAAAAAAGCAACATTCTGCGCTACCTGTAATTTTTATTCATATAAAATAAAAAAATAAGCAAAAATAGACTCATAAATATCAAAAAGTAGTAACAAAGACAAATAGAAACAAACTGCAGTATATGTAACGGGTGTAGACTGCGTTGTGTGTTTTACATAGACGTTACGTGGGTCAGCGAGCCTCGTAACCTTCGAACCTGTGTTCTCACTGCTCACTACCAACCCATTACAGCCATCCTCATTGCCAGCTGAGCTAAAGGCAAATTTCCCCTAACCGGTTGGCAACAACGCTAGTCTACATTTACATTTACATTTATTTATTTAGCAGACGCTTTTATCCAAAGCGACGTACAAAAGTGCATACAGTAAGTATAGCGACAGTACGGGGACAGGATGTGTACAGTTCTACATGGCTCTGGTTAACAGGTCCCAAGAAGTGACGTAACCGCTCGGCTACCTCAGAGCCATATAGAGAGAGAGTTACGACACTGATTGATCTTGCCGCCACGTGATTACGTAGTTCATGTGCACCTCAATAGTTCCAAACAATCCCCGCGCTGTCAAGTTCTGCTATGAGACAGGCAGCAGCAGGTTCGTTATTCAGCGGTAAATATTAAAATACATGAAAATATGAAATAATTAAAAATAATTTCTGTGTAGTTTTAGCTTTCTTTATATTTACTATGCATAAACTACTGTCAATTTCATATGTGAAGTGGCGGAGTGACAACTTAATCAGTGTATCATTTGCTTATACCAGTTTTGGTTTTGGAGGGAAAGAGTTCATTCATGTTAGCTGACATTATGTTAGCAGCGTATTGAATAACACAGGTGGAAAACCCCGGCTTCAGAGAGTAAAAGTCCTACCATGTATTTGTTCTAGCCATTCACTAAACAAGGTGATTTCACTAATTAGCTCCTCTACCTGGCCGAAGAGTTGTGCTAATTAAATTCAGGTGGTGTAGTGCATGGGTGGAACAAATACGTGGCAGGACTTTTCCACCTCTGTTGAATAACGCTAGATCGTGTAGTATCCTAGTCGGATTGTAATTATTTTTGGCACAGATCTACCTTCCTTCACACTATTAAATGATTTTAGCCATGCACTACACATAAACTGTTATTGTGTTCGTGAAATTAACCGGCATGTACACCACTTACCTGCACTGTCAAAAGATCTGTCAAACAGTTGATGTAGGAATGTGTTAGCAAGTACATTCAAGAAACATGCTACATCCCAGTTTGTGAGACCGCAATAAAAACGGGAGGCTGACACAAATGTAGGTTTTCAATGAACACTCATTTATTAAATGGTTTACCACAACACATGAGTAGTAGGCAGATTTGACCATACAGTTCTTATTGCCGCCACAACCTGAAGAATAAGAAAGGGATATAGTGAAGAAATGAAACTGAAACCTGAGACAATATCAAATGCAACATTAAATAAAAATCATTATGATTAAAAAGAAATGATGTCATTAGTAATTAGTATCTACTTTCAATCAATTCAATTGACATACAATGTAGGAGGCAGCACCTTATGCTGGAGGCTGGGGTGTTAGGGTAGGTGTCAGGTATCTGAGGTCAGGGTCATCATGCCTCCCTCCTGAAAAGGCTCATTCAAAGGGACCAGAAACAAATACAAAAGACCTGCATCATATTATATCCTACATCTTTCTGGACCTCTGCATCCTGGGACCTAGATAAGCAGAGCACAGAGAAAGGAGAATGGAGAGAGAGAACACAGCAGATAACAGGACAACACATTCACAAACATTATGCATTAAGTCATTACTACAAAGTAAGTGTAAGTCATTATCACAAAGTACCCATACACTGCTACCACCCAGTGCATTGGTGTTCAGGGAGGCGGCACATCTCATATCTTGTTAACACAACATTGGAGGCAAAATGGACAGTTACTTAAAATTACAGAGGAGATGGAGAGACACAGACACATACACACACATCATCCTCTGTGAGTGTCTTGAAGCCCAATGAAGGGTCCTGAACCATGCGAAACTATGTGTTATTGATGTGGGTCACACTGATTGGTTGTTGTTGCAGCTGCAGGGAGTTGTGGGGTGTCATTATCTTCTTTCCTGTCAAATAGGATGGTCAAGATGTACCCTATGCTAAAGGAGAATCAAAAGGAAGCATCGAAGCACCTTTTCTAAGCATTTATACAATTCAACTAGCTCTCATCATGGCTGGCTCTTAGATACGTCTGGGACATTTCATTCCCATAGGAACCTTCCAAGGCAAAAATGACTATTCAAGCGTAGCCCTGGCCTCTCACCTTATCTAAGTCAGGGAGACTGTAGCAGATAGGAAGAGGTTGTCACCTGCGCACTGTGGTTTGCACTACGGTCTGACAGCAATGGCTACATCTAACATTTTATAGACAAATTGTCATACCATGCTTGGCTGTGTAATTGATCTGAGAAGGGCATACGGATGTATGGCTTCCCAAAGGACATGGAGCGAAGGAAGAGATGATTGGCTATGGTCAGCAGAAGTAACCTGACCATAACAAAAGATTATAACAGCAGAAAACTGCATCAGGTAAGTTGTGTTTACACAGGTGAAACGGACAAATTCCTTATGGTTAAAATTTCAAAGGGTTTCATGATTTTAAATGTGGAGCACAATGAAATTCCAACAGCCATTATGAAGATTATGTATGTCTGGATTATGTGTGGAACCTGAACTTGGAAAACCTCTTTGCAGGAACATTTTGAGAAGGATCAGTTAGTCAGGGCAAAAACAGGTCAACTGAAACTGAGGGCTGATGCTGTTCTGACTCTTTTTGTACACCGCCCTAAACCCAGGAGGAGGAAGGCTCCTTTGCAGCGAATTCTGCCAGCACTGGTAGGGGTCACTGGAATGGCCAGTGACCACACCTATTGTGTCACAACAAACTTTGGTATGACATGTGAACTCAAAATATTCCCCCATGTCATGTCTACACCATGTCTAAAAGTTTGTTCTCCCTATAAAAGTCCCATGAAAGTATGAGTCCATGGCAGAATCAATCAATTCAAAACCAATTCAAGTGTGTCCTCCTTCATTGTGATCACAGCCTCCAGTCTTTGAGTCATAGAATGTACCACATTTTTGAGTATAGAAGGCCCAATCTGTTCTTCACATAGTACTGAACATTCGTTATGGTCTCCAAATGGTGCGTTTCCACCAAGCAGGACAGTACAGTTCGGTACAGTACGGTACACTATTATTTGTGTTTCCATCATCAAAAGCGTACCGTACTGGTTTTGGTACCCTTCTGTTGGGGTACCAAGCACGGTGGCATGGTTTATAAAGGATGGAGCGACACCCACTGCCGTCCGTTGGTCGACAGAGAGTCGTCACTTCCCTGCGACGACATGAATACAAACTAGGGCTGTCAACGTTAACGCTTGTTCGCGATTAATCTGGAAACTTCGACGCGTTAATGCAGTGTTTCAGTGGGCCCAGGAGCAGGATTGAGAATCAGTGCGTTAATGTTTTAACGCAAATTAATCATATTATCAAGTTTGACCGCAACTCCCTTCCGAAATTCCAGCGCGGATATTTACCTGGCTGAATTACTGAACGCGCTACAGTTTCCAGATTAATCGCGAACGAGCGTTAACGTTGACAGCCCTAATACAAACAAAAGTTCATCAACCGTCGCTGCTGTGTTGCGTTCTTCGAGCGCTTTTATCATGTCACGCTACTTACCTAGCTGACCAGCAATCGCCATCCAGCATACGCCCCGCCTATTAAGTAGGGTACGGTTGGCAGTGGAGACACAAGCCGTACCAGGGTTTACCGTACCAAACCGTTACGTAACGAACCGAACTGTACTGTACTGCTTGGTGGAAATGGACCATTAGTTTGGAGAGGTCTGAAGCTGATATATCCATGAAACTTTTGTGAGAAAGACATGCAAATATGTTGACCACTGAGAAGAACCAACTTTTTAGACAGTGTAGCCTACTCTTCTACCATATAACATCATCAACAACAAAGCCTTACTGTTATTACAGAGATTGAGGGACAAATTGAGGGCAGAGAAAGCACCAATGGTGAGGTCATTGAGAGGGACAGGGAGGATGTAGTGCCAGGAACCAGTCAGCCAGGAGCCAGTCTGCCAGGAGCCAGCGAGGAACCAGCCATAATCCACCTAATGGAAGAATTGAAAATTGAAAAAGAAATGAGAAAAAGAGCAGAAAGAGCACTCAAACAGCAAAAAAAGAATAAATGCAACATTAAGAAAGAAAAACTTTTTGATTCAGAGGAAATTGGCAAGAATTTTTACAACAGACCAAATGAAAGCAATTGGACAAAATAATAAAAGAGGGATACGGTGGGGAAAGAAAACCATTAAAAAAGCTATCCAAATCCACTTCACAGCAGGTACAACTGGCTACAAAACACTCCAGGACATGCACATCCCCTTACCAGATATTAGAATGCTACGGAGGTGGATGCAACATATTAAACTGGAGCCTGGAATACTGGGAGAGGTATTTGAAATGCTTAATGTATGCTCGTTGGACAGAAAACGGAATATTGTCACCCTATGTGTAATAGCACAGCAAGCAACATAGGCTAACAAACATAAATGTTAGCCTATTTCAATGCATGCATGCATAATATTATACTCCTAAAGAGATGACATAGCTGCATACCTTTATCTTTTGCGTGTTTCTCCTCCTCTTCTTTCCTCTTTTTCCTAAACTGGGCACCTGATGGCTTAGACCTTTTCTTATCCATTTTTGTTGATTTGGCACTCGAGCATCAATGCTTTACCCATACCCCAACACTGTCAACCAACCGTTAAGACTAAACCAATTCACCCTGGTGGTGCGCAGACTGGTTTTATATTATTCTTAATGATTTTGCACAAACCAAAGAAAAAAATGCACCAATATGTCTGTGAAACTACATATTCACAGTATTATGAATGAATTGTGGTTTATTTGGTAGTGTGACTGATTTTTCTAATTGCATTAGTACTGTACAAAGTTTCCTTGTGTTCATGCTCATGCTATGAGCATGTTCATGCTATTTGATAGATTCCCCCGCTCTCCCTACCTCGGGTTTCCAGTGGGGAGACCTGAGGTCAACCTACTCCCGCCCCCTCTCCATCTCATACTTCTGAGTGGGAGACCTTCCCAGGCAGTAGCCTGCCGAGCTCACAAACTAGAATCCGGGCGCCCACTCCGACAAGGTTGATTGACCCACACGGTGACATGATGTCATTGACGTGACGTGCAAATGAGCGATAGAAAACCGATCGCGCAAATGTCACCATTCCGAATTTTTTTTTTGTGCGGGCGCCAGGGCCGTGGGAAGTAGGGGTGCTGCGGGTGCAGCAGCACCCCCTGTTGGAAAAGGCAGACATCACAGAACTCTCTGCCAGATGCAAAAAATTAACGTATTAAAACATTTTAAATAATTCCTCTGTTGTTATTGGGGGCCAAGCAGCGAAGGTGCGAGGCACCCATTGTCTTTCTACCTTTTCTTCTTCTTATTAAACATCTTTCTTCTGCCATTGAAGTCTATGGCAGCCCATAGAACCGTCTGGTAAAAAGTTGTGAAATTTGGCACACTGATTCAGGACCCTCCCCTGATTCTTTTACCAAGTTTCATATCTGCACCCCGAGCGCTCTAGCGCCACCAACAGGTCAAATTTGGACCTTTGTTTACGCACGTAACTTTTGAACCGTTCCGATTTTCAAAAATGAGGTACCGTTGGAATCCTTGGGTCAAGCCGACTTCAACGCACCATATGAAGCCGCCAAACGGGAAGTGAGCTCATATCTCTGCAACGCCTTCACGTATCAAAAACAAAGTTGGTAATTTGGTGGTATTTTGCATCTAGGGGGCGCTGTAATTACCAAAAAGTATTTTAGCTGATAACTGTTTATAAATTGGAATTTATATTTCACATGAAACTGCTTGTGAATGCTTATAGTTATTATGCCTGACGTAATAACATTGCCATGGCAACTCTGGCCTGCTTCGCTGCTTGGCTCCCTCATTGCTGCTTGCACTTATATTTTACCTAAGAATTTAATGCTTGAGGATGTTTAGAGAAATAATTAGCAATACGGAGTAATTATGAATGATCAAAATGGTCAACGGACGTCACGTAGCGTAGTCATCTAGCTAGTAATGTTGCATCATTCAAGGTAACTAGCTATCACAATCAGTGGCGGCGGGGGAGCTGGAAACAGGGGATGCCCGAACACTACTTTCAAAGCTATATTACTTTCAACCTGTTCCCCTTTATCCTCCTTGATTAACAATAAAACAAATAATTCACAGAATATCCGACACCAATCGCGTAATTAGAATAAATGTTTATGATCGCGAAACAGCGCAGATTGTCTGTAGTTTGTGTGCTTGCGAAAGCTAGAACATGAGATTGTTTAATTAACAAGGATGGCATTTATCGATTTAAATTACATTAAATGCTAATGACACATCACAGCTTTTGTGAGGTCTGTGTTCTAAATGTTATTGTTCATTGCACTCAACCTAACATAAAAGTCTATTCTCAGTAACTTAAATCGATTTAAACTAAATTTAGCTCCGTTTTGTACTTTGAATTTTGTAATACAAGAAAGCTAATGTGAAACATTTAAGAGAAAGCTTTGGGATTATTTGCCACTTAATTATTCAAATTACCATAATTATTAATTAAACAATCTCATGTTGTAGCTTTCGCCATATCATACAAATTTCAGACAATCTGCGCTGTTTCGCGAGCATAATCATTTATTCTAATTACGCGCCCGATGTTTGCGCCCTGTCACAGAGCCAGAAGTTTAAATAATGCAATGTATTTGTGCTGTTAAAATATTGTGCCTATGTGGATATGTACTTGTCCGCTATGCACGACAGCCTTTTGGACCTGTTTAACTATGTCTTGGCTATTTGTATGTTCTTGTCTGCTGTGTGCAACGGGGTCTGGTAGTTGCAAGACTGGCATACGTTTGATTCATATTATTGTATCGTATGTTATATTAGAATGTGACGTTATGAATGGAATTTTCACCAAAAAAGCTTTCACTCAGACTCGTTAAATAAAATTAATTTATGTGTATGAAGTATCCTATAGCCTATTAATCGCAAATGCTTATCTTAACCCCCGGCAGCTCCTGTAATTCCTGCAGATTTCATTTTCACTATGAGCCTGTTATGTGGGACTTTGTCAAATGCCTTTTGAAAGTCCAAATAGATCATATCAAAAGCTTGGTTTGAGTCTAAACACACTGTAGCTTCCTCAGAAAAGTCCAGGAGGTTTGTTAAACATGACCTCCCTCTGCGAAAACCATGCTGGCTATCATTTAAGATACCATTTTGTTCAAGGAATAATTCCAAATTGTCCCTAATGATGGATTCCACTAATTTATATGTGATACAAGTTAAGCTGACAGGCCTATAATTTCCTGGATCAGTCCAGACATCTTTCTTGTACATAGGTACTACACTGCCTGTTTCCAGTCATCTGGTATTTCTCCAGTTCTGAGAGATTGTTTAAAAATATCTGTCAGAGGCTTGTACACTTCCGCTACTTCCCTGCGAACTCTTGGATATATTTATCGGGGCCTGCTGCCTTATTTGTTTTACGTTTTTGGAGTTTATCTAGTACTTCTGCACCATTTAAATCAATTTCCTCCATAAGACTCTGAGAATTGAATGCACCTGAAGGCATATGTGAAAACATTTCACGAGTGAAACTCTTAAATAGTAACTATTTAGGGTATCAGCAATAGCTTTGTTATCATAAACCATAACTCCATCCTTATTTTTTATACCTCTTATCTCATCCTTAACTATCCTTTTATGACTGTATTATTGAAAAAAGCGCTTAGAGTTGCTCTTTACATCTAGTGCAATCTGTCTTTCAAAACGCCTTTTAGCTTCCCTTATTTTTTTCTTAACTTGAGCTCGCATATTACTGTATTCAATCTTATTACTCTCTGAGCTGTCCAACTTGTATTTTTTAAATAATTTCGTTTTTTGTTTCAAACTGTCCCATAACAATCATGGTTTGTGAGATATACTGTTAATAACTAATATTACAGTACAATTACATTGATGTTTTGGCCCTCGTATTTAACCCTTATAGTGGGGTTGCAGTGTAGCATAGTGGTTAAGGAGTAGGACTCATGACCAAAAGGTTGCTAGCTTGATTCCCCGCTAGGGCATTGCTGTTGTACCCTTGGGCAAGGTACTTAACTCCCACATTACCTCAGTAAATATCCAGCTGCATAAATGTAAGTTGCTCTGGGTAAAAGTGTCTGCTAAAAACCATTAATGTAATATTTTGTGTTTGTTTTGTCCATTTGGTTTATGCTAACTGATATGCATATGGTTGCAAGGTTTAATAAATGAGCAAACCAGTACATAATACTATCAGTACACTGTGTGATACAGCCAAAGGTGTCAGTAGTCCGGCCCCCTAGCGGTTGTTTTGGTATTCTCCCTATCTGTCAATGTGGTCCATGTGCTTTTGTTTACTGTTTTCCCCCCTCTCCGCCCTGTCCCCACCCACCTGATTACCTGATCACCTCCACCTGCCTGACTTCCCACCTGCATCCCATCTCCTCATCACCGCAGCCCTATATCTACCCTGCTTGTCTCTGTCTTGTTGCCAGTTCATTGTAGTGTTTGTGCCTGTTTTGTTCCCGCCTGTGTTTTCTGCTTTTAATTTCCCGTGCCAACTTTGCCTGTTCCTCTACTTCGTCTCTGTCAGGAACGGAGATCGGGATACAAACGCGGACCACAGGGTATACAGATCCAAGCGTTTAATTGGAATCAGTAGGCAGTTTGTGGTACAGGGACAGGCAGGGTTCGAAAACACAGGGAAGCAGTCCGGGGGCAGATCCAGAATCGGTAGTCGGGGCGGGCAGAGTCAGGAACCAGGCAGGCGAGTGGCGTCAAACAGATCCGAATCGGCAGGCAGAAAACGAAGTCAGGAATCAGGCAGGAACGGCGACAGCAAACAAATCACGGGAACTAATGCGGGGACGAGACAGGAAAAATCACTGAAACGAACTAGCAACAAGACAGAGACACGCAGGGAAGATATAGGGCTGGGGTAACGAGGCAATGGGATGCAGGTGAGCAGGAGGGCAGGTGCAGGTAATGAGGAGATCAGGTGGGCGTAGACCAGGCAGGGAGCAGGGCGGGGCTGGAACACAAGGGAAACAAAAGCACAGGTACGGGGAAAAACAAAAACACCGCAGCTTAAGGGGGCAGAGCCCTGACAGTACCCCCCCCCCTACAGACGCCTCCAGGCGTCACAGCAGGTTCGCCGGTGGTGGAAGTCCCGGATCAGGGCCGGATCCAGGATGTCCTTGGCAGGAACCCAGTCCCTCTCCTCAGGACCGTAACCCTCCCAGTCCACCAGATATTGTAAACCGTGCCCCCGACGCCGAACTTTCAGCAGGCGGCGCACGGTGTGAGCTTCCGCTCCGTCGATCAGGCGGGGCTGCGGAGGAGCCCGGGGAGCAGGGCAGAGGGGGCTGCGGATGACGGCTTGATCTTGGAGACGTAGAAAGTGGGGTGAACACGGTGAAGAGAGAGCGGGAGCTTTAGCCGGACCGCCGTGGGGCTGATCACCTTAGCGATGGGGAAGGGACCGATGAAGCAGGGAGCCAGCTTGCGGGAGTCCACCTTGAGGGGAAGGTCCCGGGTGGAGAGCCACACTCACTGACCCTGGCGATAGCGGGGTGCTTGGGAGCGGTGGCGGTCAGCAAACCACTTAGCCTGAGCCAAGGAGCGGAGCAGAGTGATGCGTGCGCATCTCCAGGTGCGACGGCAGCGCTGGACAAACGCCGTCGCCGAGGGGACCCCCACCTCCTCCTCCTGGGCCGGGAATAGGGGAGGTTGGTAGCCCACACTGCACTGAAAGGGCGATAGCCCCGTGGAAGCAGAGGGGAGGGAGTTGACGGCGTATTCGACCCAGGGGAGGTGCTGACTCCACGCCGACGGCTCCCGAGACGTCAGGCATCGTAGGAGGGTCTCCAGCTGTTGGTTGGCCCGCTCGGTCTGGCCGTTGGACTGGGGGTGAAAGCCGGAGGACAGACTGATGGTGGCGCCCAGTAACCTGCAAAAGGCTTTCCAAAAGTTAGCCGTGAATTGGGGACCACGATCAGACACCACATCAGAGGGTAGACCGTACAGCCGGAACACCTGGCTAATGAGGAGCTGAGCGGTCTCCCTGGCGGAAGGCAGTTTGGGTAAGGGTATGAAGTGCACGGCTTTGGAAAACCAGTCCACGATAGTGAGGATAGCGGTGTTACCGTCGGATGGAGGCAGGCCAGTAACGAAGTCCAGGGTGATGTGGGACCAGGGCCGTCTGGGGTTGCAGCAATCTGGTGGGAGGTCGGGTGGAGGTTTTGTTCTGGGCGCAGACCGAGCAGGCGGCGGTGAAGCTCCAGATGTCCGCTGTCATGGTGGGCCACCATAACCGCCGGCCAATGTGCCGGGTGCCAGGGTGGCCGGCGAGCCTATACGAATGCCCACACTGCAAGACCTGGGAACGAACGGACTGGGGAACAAAGAGGCGGTTAGGGGGACAAGAGCTGGGACCCGGTTCATTCTAGAGGGCGGTGCGGATGGCGGTCTCGACGTCCCACAGCGTCGCTGCGACAACGCATCGTGCTGGCAGGACGGTGCTGGATTCCTGGGAGTCTTCGGCCGGGGCGTGCTGGCGTGAGAGGGCGTCAGGTTTACCGTTTTTTGAGCCCGGACGGTATGACAGGGTGAAGTCGAAACGGGAGAAAAAGAGAGACCAGTGGGCCTGTCGGGGATTCAGGCGTTTCGCCGATCTGACGTACTCAAGGTTCTTATGGTCCGTCCATACCAAGAACGGAGCACTCGCCCCCTCCAGCCAGTGCCTCCACTCCTCAAGCGCCAGTTTGATGGCCAGTAGCTCCCGGTCGCCGATGTTGTAGTTACGCTTGGTGGGCATAAGGCGGTGGGAGAAGTAGGCGCAGGGGTGGAGCTTGTTGTCGGCAGACGAGCACTGGGACAGGACAGCCCCCACTCCCACGTCCGAAGCGTCCACCTGCACCATGTACTGACGAGCGGGGTCGGGCTGGGTCAGGACAGGCGCCAAGGTGAAACGAGCCTTCAGGTCGCGGAACGCCTCTTCGGCAGCCGGAGACCAGGTGAACACTCTGTTGATAGATGTCAGGGCGGTGAGGGGAGCCGCTACCGTACCGTAGTTACAAATGAAGCGACGGTAGAAACTGGCGAATCCCAGGAATCGCTGCAGCTCCCTGCGGGAGGTGGGGCGAGGCCACTCCTCGAATGCGCAAACCTTCTGTCGGTCCATACGGATACTACCTGCCGTAATGACGAAGCCCAGGAAGGAAGTGGTGCTCTGATGGAAGGCACACTTCTCCGCTTTCACGTACAGGTGGTTCTCGAGCAGACGCTGTAGGATGCGGCGGACATGCTGTACGTGCTCAGGCAGGGAGCGAGAAAAGATCAGGATGTCGTCCAAGTAAACGAACACGAACTGATTGAGCATGTCTCGGAGGACGTCGT
Organism: Megalops cyprinoides; assembly: GCF_013368585.1. Classification (NCBI taxonomy): domain Eukaryota; kingdom Metazoa; phylum Chordata; class Actinopteri; order Elopiformes; family Megalopidae; genus Megalops; species Megalops cyprinoides. The sequence goes on from NC_050600.1 coordinate 29,651,236, forward strand.
TCACCAGGGACTGGAAAACAGCCGGGGAATTCGTCAGACCAAATGGCATGACCAGATATTTGTAATGACCGGACGGGGTGTTGAACGCCGTCTTCCATTCGTCCCCCTCTCGGATTCTGACCAGGTGGTAGGCATTGCGGAGATCGAGCCTCGTGAAGATGGTGGCGCCCTGTAGCGACTCAAAGGCGGACGACAGAAGAGGCAGGGGGTAGCGGTTCTTTACGGTGATAGCGTTGAGGCTCCGGTAATCTATGCAGGGACGGAGGGAGCCGTCCTTCTTCCCCATGAAGAAGAATCCGGCTCCTGCAGGCGAGGAGGAGGTGCAAATGAGGCCGGCCGCAAGAGACTCCCGGATGTATTTGTTCATGGCCTCTGTCTCCGGTGGTGATAAGGAAAACAGGCGCCCCCGAGGGGGGGACGAGCCGGCAGCAGGTCGATGGCGCAATCATAAGGGCGATGAGGAGGCAACGAGGGGGGACTTGCTGAAAACCAGCTTCAGGTCCATGTATTCAGGCGGCAGTGCTGACAGGTCCGGGAAATCCTCGGGAGTGGAAGTAACCGGCGATACAGGGGTCACAGCATCCCAAAGGCAGTGGGAGTGGCAAAAGGGGCTCCAGCCCAGGATTCGGTTACCCTCCCAATCAATGTGGGGGTTGTGCCGAGCTAACCAGGGTTGACCCAAGACCACGGCGGCTTGTGGGGAACTGATGACGTTAAGAACGATCTCCTCGCGGTGGTTGCCCGAGACGAGGAAGTTCACTGGGGGAGTGGCGTGGGTCACGCGGACCAGAGGGGCCCCGGTGATCGCGTGGGCCTCCAACGGTGAGTGCAGTGGGATGCAGGGCAGGCGTAGCCGGGCTGCCAGGTCGGTGTCGATAAAACTGCCATCTGCCCTGGAGTTGATCAGGACGGAGACAACGTGGCTCTGACCTCCGACAAGCAGGGTGGCTGAAAACAGAAGATGGGTTTGAAGAGAATGGTGTAAAGGGGTTACTCACCTGTAATCCCCTCGCTGCGGGTGAGCGCTGGCCCTTGGCCGGGCAGTTCGCCACAAAATGGCCAGGCTGCCTGCAGTACAGGCAGGACTGAGTACTGATCCTCCGCTGACACTCCGTGGGGGACAGGCGGGTGCGGTCGACCTGCATCGGCTCCCGGGGGTGGTGGTGCAGGGCTCCTGACCGCCGTTGGGAGGGGTTGGTCACGGACAGGGCCGGGCAGGCTGCTGGATGCTCTCTCCCTGCGTCTCTGTGAAAGGCGCTGCTCTACGCGGATGGCCAGGTCCACCAAGGTATCGAAGCTGGCAGGCAGCTAACGAGTGGCCAGCTCGTCCTTGATGGGCTCCGCAAGACCATGGAGGAAGGTGTCGAACTGTGTCGAACCTCTGCGTTCAACCCGCTGGTGGCGGCCAGGGTGCGGAAGTCTATTGCGTAGTCCGACACCGACCGGCGCCCCTGGCGAATCAGCAGCATCTCTCTCGCTGCCTCGCGGCCCTGCCTGGAGCGGTCAAACACCCTTCTCATCTCATCAGCGAAAGCAGCATATGAGCGACAGAAGGGAGCGCCGGCGTCCCAGACAGCAGTACCCCACTCCCTTGCGCGGCCTGTCAGCAGGGTGATAACGTAGGCGATCCTCCCCCGGTCCGTGGGGAACGTGGAGGGTTGCAGCTCGAACACCAGGGAACACTGCGAGAGGAACGAGCGGCAGGTTCCCGGATCCCCCGCATATGACTCGGGGGGTGGCAGCCGAGGTTCCCGGCTGGGAGACGCGGGCGGAGCCGGTGGGTAGGCAGCAGGGGGCGAAAACGGTCAGCTCTCCTGGCTGAGCTGCAACTGTTGCAGCTGAGCAGAGACCCCGGCGAGGCTGGTGGCGAAGCCCTCCAAAGACCGACTGATGGAGTCCAGCTGGTTCTGGTGTCCCCCCAACAGAGCACCTTGGAGCTCCAGGGCCGTCCTCAGCTGTGGTAGGTCCGCTGGGTCCATTGTGGCTAGTTCGTTCTGTCAGGAACGGAGATCGGGACACAAACGCGGACCACAGGGTATACGGATCCAAGCGTTTAATTGGAATCGGTAGGCAGTTCGTGGTACAGGGACAGGCAGGGTTCGAAAACACGGGGAAGCAGTCCGGGGGCAGATCCAGAATCGGTAGTCGGGGCGGGCAGAGTCAGGAACCAGGCAGGCGAGTGGTGTCAAACAGATCCAAATCGGCAGGCAGAAAATGAAGTCAGGAATCAGGCAGGAACGGCGACAGAAAACAAACGGGAACTAATGCGGGGACGAGACAGGAAAAATCACTGAAACGAACTAGCAACAAGACAGAGACACGCAGGGAAGATATAGGGCTGGGGTAACGAGGCAATGGGATGCAGGTGAGCAGGCGGGCAGGTGCAGGTAATGAGGAGATCAGGTGGGCGTAGACCAGGCAGGGAGTAGGGCGGGGCTGGAACACAAGGGAAACAAAAGCACAGGTATGGGGAAAAACAAAAAACACCACGGCTTAAGGGGGCGGAGCCCTGACAGTCTCTGCCTGCCACCTTGCCCTGTTTGCCTGATCCGCCTACCTACCCGGTTTGACCCTGCCTGTTCTGTGTGTGAGTCTGTGCCTGAGCCCTGACAAAAGGAGTTTTTTTTCTTGAAAGCTTTCCTAGGCGCTAACGGTGACTGTCCTGTTCAGTCAACCAAGCCTGAACAGACTTTGAACTAAATATATTCTACTAAATATATATTTATATAAGTCCATCACATTTTTTGAAGTTGAATTTCTTTTTCTCTTTGATTTTCCATTTCATGTAGCCTGTCTCCAGATGATCATAGTAAAGACAAGTAGCTAAGACGCATTGCAATAGTATTTATTTTCAGAACATTGCCCCCATTAGTGCAGTGATTTAAAATTACTACAAAACAACTAGCTAACTAAAAATAACTATCTGGCTTTATGCCTCTACTTTAAGAGCAAACTGAACTCCATATGCCATAAATGAGAGAAATAAAGTGCACTTTTTTGGCTAGAATAAAATTTCGTCATAGATTGACCTATCAAGTACGCAGCTCTACATAACATTAGTATTTTATACATGCAAATTCCAAATAGAGCATAATTACTAAAAATGTATTAAACTTGTTATTAATTACCTTAGTATTATTTTACTGTCTTATTGAAAGATAGTAAATCTAAAAAATGACTGAGAAACCACAAAGCCACCATTATTATATAATTCATAACATTAGCCTATATAATTCTATGTAGTTCTGTGTGGATCTAGTGAATGGTTCGAGAGACATCCTGTCAGACAAGGGTATTATATTATTATAGCTATATATTATTATAGTTATTATTATACCAGCACATAAATGTAATCCATGACAACAGTTGTATTGATAATGAAATGCGTTTCAACTGGACATTAGCCTGGCTTTTGTTGAAGTGGTTGTATATCGTGTTCACTGTTCCATATGGTCAAAAGCTGTGGAACAATCGGGAAACACGTTTTTCTTGGACGGAAATCATCTGTGTGGTTTCCTAAGTGTTGATAAATTATTCCCACAAGCGCTGATCCTGAAACTTTTATATTTTGCACACAGTGAAATTGTGGTTCGTATTAAACAGGCTAATCCTGCTTCTGTTCAGACCTGTTCTAGACGCGTGACGTTCTTTTTTATCTGGGCGTGCCTTATAGCGCATGCGTACCATGCTTTCTCTCTGTCACAGGGCAAAAAGGGGATTGAGGAGACAGTGGTCTGGGAAAACCTGCCTTTGAGGTTGATCACTTCTATAATGTTTTTCTGAGCGAAGACACTATTTTATCATAGATAACGAAGATTCCAAGGGTTTGTTCACAAAATGCTGCGTGTATGTAGGAAAGCGGCGACTGCAGCAGCTCAGGTAAGGGCACTTCTATAATCAGGAGTAGGTTAGTGACTGTCATTCACCGACCCAGCTTTCTAGGCCTGCAGAACAACTAGACAGAGGAATACTTCATAACTTTGTACACCCCCTTTGCGTAGTTAGTAATGTGCATTTTTGTACGGCGTTGAATAATATTATTGCGTCTGTAGTAGCTAGTTGGAAATTAGTTAGATAGACAAAATATATGTTTTATGCCGTGTGCGTACATCTACAGGAAACACGTAGTTTTTGCGCTGGAAGAGGCATACCATGCTCTGCTTTTGATTGGCATTACTGGTATGCGAGTAACCCTAAGCGGTTTACAGACTGACATGTATTTCTAACCAATCAGTGCCTTTAGCGTGCCAGAAGGCAGGATTTAGATAATGTGCCTGCCTTGGAAATGATAGTGGTACAAGGTTTAACGCTCTACACGGAGTGGCTAACAATGACGAATTTCAAGTAGCCTAGCTTGCTTGGCTAACGTTAGCTAGCTAGTGTTGTTGGCTAGTAAACCTGAATAAGTTTACCTTGTGAATGGATGAGATGCCCCTTTGCACAAAGAAAGTCAATGTAGAGTCGTTGATTATTACCGCATCTCAAGCGAGATCAGATTTGGACAGAACAGCAGTTTACTGTATATTTTATTAACCTATGAGGACATGACCTTGCCTGTAAAAGTTCCTAGCTAGCTAGTCTTTGTTAGCAACGTCTGTAGCAAACAGCTGTTACTTTCTGGGGTTTTCTGGCAGGTAGCTGGCTACTTAGCTAGCCACTCAACTTGATAGCTGTAGCGCTAGTTAGTCTGCCAAATACTTTAAGTTGAGGCAACAGGTACAGGTAACGCTAATGTAAACATAACGAACCATGTAAGGTAACAGCGTGCTACATTGCATAAAAAGTTATGTGCGAAAGGGATAATAATGTTAGGCTACTTAGGGGAGACCTGGGACGAAAGTAACACTTTTCAGATAAACGTCATTTGAAAAGATAACGTTACAGACAGAAACTAATTTTAATTGTGTTCAACAACAGTGTGTGTTCTGTCAATACCAGGTGCTGTTTTGTACAAACGTGGAACGACTTCGGTATAATAAGTGTAGTTGTTATTGTAGAGGGTGGAAAGAAACAGCTGTTACAATCGTCCCGACAATGACTCCTGACAGTTAAACCTGACTTGCTTCTAAACTGAGAAACTCTGACATGGAAAATCGCGGTGTTGCTTTCGTCCCGGCTCTCCCATACATGTTTCAGATGATAAGTCATGTTTGAGGTCGACGAATGATAGGCAAATCTTTGCATGCAGAGTTTGCATGTCACCTTCTTGGGGTCGTCCTCTACACGCTCGAAATGATCCCACAGTTTGGATGATTTCCTGCCCGACATAGTCTAATAAGTTTTTAACGACAAGGCGCAGTTCAGAATGGAGTTTGAGGGGTTTTTTTTCCTGTGACTAACCGACCAATGAAAACTTGGTCGACTAAGAATTTTCTCATCGACTAACGTTTGATCGATTATTAGGGGGCAGCCCTACTATAGTTATAACATTAATAGTTAGCTACATTCTGGTTGGATTTGTCCTCCAACATTACTGCTTTTTTCTTTTTTTCTGCTTGTCACCTACAGTTTAAGCAGTAGCTGTTGTGTATTGTAAGCTTCGAAGGCATGGCAAACAGCTGTATAGCATCCATTACAGTAAGACGAGGGGTGACCGTCTTGGTGTCTCAGCCAAATAATTTTGATCATTGTACCAAATGTTACTGTCCCTTTTCAGCCCCATTAAAGCAGAATGGCAGCTGCTTGTCGCCCAGTTTTTGTTTTATATGTGTGTGGCCATTGTGCTGACCATTGTTGAATGACAGTCGTCTGAAAATGGAAATCTTAGCAACGCTGAAGTCAGTATCAGCTTGATGTAAATACCCAAACTCCCGCCATCATAAAGTAATCAGTGTGCAGGCTTGAGGTGCTGTTATCAAAACACCATACACACACACACACACACACACACACACTATACGCAACTGTTTAGTAAATGTGTAGAAGCTGATGCTCCTGCAGCATTAAGAATGTGGCTGCTGGAGAGAGCAGCTGTGGGTTGATGATGTCAAATATAATATTTTCAGTATTATTAATAGGGAAAGGTATCATTCAGTCAGCTGAATCAGGGGTTCATGGGGTCATACAGTGATGGTAATTTCATGCATGACTGTACTAGTCTGCAGTAATCAAGTAGTCAAATATTCAAACAGTGAAGGAAGTGCTCCTTGTTGGAGCTCCTTGTTGCCATGTCTCCCCAGAGGACAGTAGGAGACAGAGGAGATGACTTCTTCCAGCAGTCCATAAAGACAACAGCAGAGCAGGAGCTACACGCTAATTACTTTCATTGTGTACTCCTGTCTGGTGTCTCTGTATTCTTTACTGTACTTTACCCCATTTCAACAAGGGGGATCATTTTCATTTAAATATTTAGAAAATTTGTCTGCAACAACAGAGAAATATTCTTTGGGAAAGATAAAGAAGAGCATTGTATCATGCATAAGGTGATTGAGCAGTTACTGGATACCATCCTGGAATGAGAGGATGTGGGCATCTTTTGAAGGCATGGACTGTGTGTGTCTCTCCTGCAGAAGTGCCTGTGCGGAAACATGTCGCTCCGTCCCCTGCAGCCCCGCCGCCACTACACCTCGGCAGGAGACTCAGGGTATGTACCACCGTAGGAGGGAGGGGTGAGGGAGGGGGACCCAGAAAAAGGTTGTGACACCCAAGCCCTCCCCAGCCAAGGCACAGCTGGTGACCCCTGTGGGGAAAGGTCAAGGGGTCACATTCCCACCTGGGGGAGGGGACAGATCAGACTGGCTTTATGGTCACTGAAAGTGGAAGGGTGCCCAGTAGTCCTAGCCAAATTCCCAATCTTTCTCTGTCCCTACCCTACTCTATCTCTACCACTTTAGTCATCCCCCAGTTATACTGCATGAACAAAACCTGCCCTCTTTTCAGCTTCTCTTCAGAGGATGTGTCCTGAGGGTTGTGGTGCAAAATAGCTGCCTCATATCACCTAGATGGAGGCAACACTTTGGTGGTTTATGTTAACCACTAAAAAAAACTATAGTCCCAAAAGTAAAATGCTTTGAGATGCATGAAGGGCACTATATAAATGCTGTTCATTATTAGTACAGTTTTACTGTGTCAGTGGGCTAGCATACAGTGTAAATATTGAAATGGAGAAGGCTCTGACAGGGGTAAAGTGAATATGAACTTTTGGACACTGTTCTACAAGCTACATGTCTGCGTTGACTCTGCTTATTCCTTTTCTAATATTCAGGCCCCATGTGTTGGCCCCAGTTCACTTAATTTCACATAAGTTTTCTTCAAAAACATCTTCCCCCCAACAGCAGCTGTTCCCCAGTGTCTATTAAATTTATGTCATATTGTTGCATTTCAAATTTAACTTATAAGCTGTGTTTACATGGAATGCAATTCTTAATATTTTCTATAACAATATTCTAGTATTTGTCATATCGTATGTAGTCTACATCATAGTTTAAGGGTAATGTTAACAGTGTAGCAGTGATGTGTTTCTTGAAATTATTTCTAAGAACAGAATCTGAGTTAGTTTTCACTCATGATGGTTGATAGGTAAGTTTAAAAATGTGTAAGTTGAAAAGCCATTTCTGTCAGCTGATGGTGTTCAATGTGTTTTCAGGGCCACTGCAGGCAAAATCGTGGGAGCTAGTCTGCTGTTTGTGGGTGGCGGTCTTGGAGGCACCATCCTGTATGCCAAATGGGACCCCAAGTTCAGAGCCAATGTAGAGAAGTCTGTACCTTACTCTGACCAGGTGTTTGAAATGACCCTTGGCCCCCCCACCCCCCCAGTGCCATTGCCAAAAAAAGCGGTAAGGGGAGCTCTTTGGGCCAAAAGAATATTGGCACTGACCATGTAATTCTGTAGCTGTGGGACATCAGAGTAATGATCACATGGCCGCAGTGATATAGATGGTCTTTATCTGTGTAGCTGCTGATCACTATAGAAACACTTTGCTCCACTTTGAAACACTGGTTGAAAATGTCGCTGCTTTGCTTACTGTGGACGTCATTCTTGGGCTTTGTCTGTTGAAGGTGAAGAGTGAACCTTTGCAGATCTCGTCCATGGTTGAGGTCTCGAAGGAGTCCAAGCAGCCTAAATTGAAAGGCAAAGCAAAGGAGGAGAAGGCCGTGGAGCCGCCGGCTGCTGTGGAACCCCCTCCATCCCTGCCCCAAAACATTGAGGGTGAGTGTGTCACTGCCGCTGCACCTCTCAGGTGTACAACTTAGGGCATACTCACACTCGGCCCGGTTACCTTGTACCGTGCCCGAGCACGATTGTCCCCCCTCCCCACTCCCCCGCTGGCCTGTGCTCACATTGCGCTTAACATTCTGGGCCTGAGCATGCTTACGTCATTACGATGCAAACTTTTTGTGTTGAAGAAAAGCGCTCTCGCACAGCACAGTGGAGTTCATGATTGTACTTACTTTATGGCTTATTTGGAGACTTTTTGGGTGCGGTGACACACGGCCCTCTCACATGCCTTATAGATTTATCGATTATGCAATGCAGCGATTTTCAGTTAATCGTTCTGCATGTATAAGAAGATTTTTATGGAGGCAGATGATTATCATTATGCTAAGGGACAGACCAATATTTTGTGTCAGATTACAGTAGCCTAATCACAATAATGTTAGCTAATGTTAACCAGTTAGGGCTACTACTTGTGTGTGTGCTACTGTCATCAACAATCTTCTATTACTGCTTAGTACACTTTTCAATTCATTCGAGAATATTTGGGTTGATAACGGGTCTGGTTCTCACCTTATTGATGAACGTGAATTGTAGTCGGCGAGTAAAGCTCCAAATTCCTCCCTCAACATCAGCTGCCTCCATAAAAATCTTCTTACATTACACTTCTTACACTTCTTACAATACATGCGGCACGATTAACTGAAAATCGCTGCGTTGCATAATCGATGCTAACTGGCTGGGGGGCTAACGTTAGCTATCTAGCAATAGATTCGACAAACATAGCTAGTTAGCTAACAGGCTACCTACAGTCCCCTCCACAATTATTGGCACCCCTGTTAAAGATGAGTAAAAAGGGTTATAAGAAATTCACCTCTTGGTGAATTAGCTTAGTCTCACACTGGAAAAATTAGAAAAATACAACCTTTAATTGAAGTAAATTTATTCAGAGAAAAAAGTAAAACCTCATCAAGAAATAATTATTTTTAACAAAATCACGTGTGCCACAATTAATGGCACCCGTAGAAATTCTTATAAACAAAATGTAACTGAAGCATTTTTTCCATTTATATTTTACTTTAAGTTGATCAGAGTGTTTTGGAACTTTCAAGCAGTAATCCATGACTTCCTGTTCTACTGGGGTATAAATATGAGGTGACACAGAGGCCAAATTCCCTTAGTCATTCTTCAACAAGGGATAAGACAAGAGAACACACAAATCATATAAGGGAAAAGTGTGTTGACCTTCATAAGTTAGGGAATGGCTATAAAGAAACAGCTGTTCGCCTGCAAATGCCCATATCTATTGTTAGGGCAATAATTAAAAAGTTCCAATCAACTGGAACTGTGACATACTTGCCTGGACGAGGACCCAAGTTTATTTTGCCATCACACACAGTGAGGAGGATTGAGGCAAAAAATCCCCAAGGAACACTGTTGGACAGTTACAGAAAAAAATAGCATCTTGGGGTCACCAAGTCTCAAAAACTACCATTAGACCTGCCACCTCCATGCCAACATTATTTGGAAGGCATGGCAGAAAAAAGTCTTTCCTGTCATTTCACCACAAACGTAAGCACCTGGAGTTTGCTAAACGCTACTGGGACTTTGACCGGAACCGTGTTCTATCGTCAGATGAAACGAAAACTGAGCTTTTTGGCAACAAACACTCAAGGTGGGTTTGGCGTAAAAAGAAGGATGGCTATACCGAAAAGAACCTCATCCCCACTGTTAAGTATGGTGGAGGGTGATTTTGTGGTGCTGTTTTTCCTCCAAAGGCCCTGGGAACCTCATTAGGGTACATGGCATCATGGACTCCATGAAGTACCAGGACATTTTTAAATCAAAATCTGGCTGCCTCTGCCAAGAAACTAGAAATGGGTCATTGTTGGATCTTCCAGCAGGACAATGATCCAAAACATATGTCCAGATCAACACAAAAATGGTTTACTGAACACAAAATCAAGCTTCTGCCATGGGCCATCTCAGTCCCCTGACCTAAACCCATAGAAAACCTGTGGGGTGACTAAAGAGTCAAGTGCACAACAGAGGACCTAGGACCCTGGACGATCTGGAGAAATTCTGTTAGGAGGAATGGTCTCAAATTCCCTGCTCTGCATTCCCCAACCTTATAAGATGTTATAGAAGACTCAGTGCTGTTTTTATTGGCAAGGGAGGTTGTACAAAGTATTAAATGCAGGGGTGCCAATAATTGTTGGCACATGTGGTTTTATTATTTCTTGATGAGGTAATTTTTTTTTTCTCTGAATAAATTTACTTAAAGGTTGTATTTTTCTCATTTTTTCAGTGTGAGACTAAGCTAATTCACCAAAAGGTGAATTTCTTATAGCCCTTTTTACTCATCTTTACCAGGGATGCCAAAAATTGTGGAGGGGACTGTATCTGAATGATTGTTGAAGACTAGCTACTTAAACAGGTTGGCTGCTTCATTTGTGATACTCTGACTAAGCCCCTGACAACAGCAATGCTTACATCGCCACATAAAGTGTGGTTAGTTTTATTTCACTTGCTAGAAATTAAGCTAATGTGGGGATCCACAGAGTTATTTTTAGATATAGATCTACAGAACTAACCAATTGAATTTTGGTGGCAGCCAGCTTGTTGTATTTAAGGAAGTCAGCTAGCTAATCAAATGATGGTTTAAAGGAATTATTATGACTGGGCGTGTAACTAACAGATATCCAGCTAACTGTTGCTATAATGGATATATTTGTTAAATGGGACAGTCGCATCATTGGCATCATTTTCAAGTTTCATGCTCGGGCAAGTTTAGCGATCACACTGATGCATACCGTGCCCGAGTCCAACTGAAGCGTGCCCCAAGCCCACCTCTTCAAGCGGGCCCGGGCACGGTACGGAGCGATCACACTTGTCAAAAGAACTGGACTTTGGGGGTCAAACGTGCTCGGGCACGGTACGGATCGCCTAGTGTGAGTACACCCTTAGTTTGCGGTTTACTGTTTCTGCTGTGCCAGCATCAGTCCAGAGCGACTGATCTGTGGCACCATCTGCTGGTGTGACTGGTGAAGTGATGTCTGTGTCAACAGCACCTTTGGAACCTGGTGGTTCACTGATGGTTTTGAGTTGCGGACAAACAGCCCTAGAATTGAGAGCATCCCTCTCACACTCACTGTTTTAGTGAGGTAGAGGCTTCCTCAGGGTAATGTCAATATATTTTTATTACTGCTAGGTGATGAAAAGGCACTAATGAGAGGATCCACCAACTTTGTATTCTTCATGCAAGTAACATTTGACAATTATAACTGGAATTTACTTAGAATCTCTAGACTCTGTAGCATGTTACTTGGTAGGTAAGCACATAATGCTATCTATGCTGTGGTTTCTTCAAAGCTTAGTGTTTCTAATTGGAGTCATGCTTTTAAATGCACATGAGAAACCATTTGACTTCCCCTTTCTACAGTATATCTGTAGTAAATTATATTAAGGCTTCAACCCACTGACAGTTGGTCACATAATTGCACAACTTTAATGCCAAATATGAAAGATGTGGAGTGTAATTTTCAAGCTTTGAAGTTATGAAGTTACCAAGGTTTTGTCATGCAGTCATACTGCTTTAAGTCTGTATGAATGTAAGTCACTCTGGAGAAGAGCAACTGCTAAATGACAATAATGTAATGTAATGCTTTAATTTCATTTGAGCTTTAACAAAATAACATAACATAACAAAATGAGTGGGGTTAAGTTGTTGCTGATATAATGGGAACCAGACCTGCATATCACTCAGTTGAAAGCAAGTTGGAACCAGAAAGTATATTCTAAATTTTTTTGAATAGGGAGGCAGTAGTTTTCCCAATTTCTGTGTCCTTGCTGTAGTCACACCTTCTTTTCTAGCATACTGACAATAATAAAATTGCATGCAAGGTGGTCAAGATGTGCTGTATATGCATTGGGAGTTGAACAGAAAGTAGGGTTCTGGTGGGTTCTGTATATGGGTCTTGGCAGTCGTAGAATGCTCAAATATCAGATTGTGAATGTCCACGGGAGGGATGTTTGCACTCTGAGTTAGCATTGAACGGAAAGTTCACCCCTTGCACTCCCCCTCAATATGTTCCAGAGGCCTCAGCAGAGGCAGCGCACATCATTTCTGCCATCAGCGAGGTGCCTTCTGTGCCTGCTCCTGTCATCCATGAGCCGGAGGCAGAGCCCCAGCCAGAGGCCTCACCCCAGGTTGCCCCGGAGGCTGTGGCAGGTCAGAGGGGACGGGTCCACCCTGTGTGAGCCGGTGCTCATGCCTGCCTGCCCGCCTGCCATGTCACTAACGAGAGGGCTCGATCCGGGTGCCCGCCAGCCCCTTCCTCCTCATTTACCCAGCATGCCTCTGTCTTCTCTTTCCATTGTGCGCATGAAAGCTTATTCGTGGGTGTGTCCTTGCTGTCTTTACATTTGTACGTTGCTTGTGTTCAGGGGAGGGGTTTGTCACTCAATTTCTAACATAAAAGCACCATTCACTCATTTTTATGCCATCTGCTAACCCACATTAACCCCCTTGCACATGTGTTACTGAGGGCCTCACAGCATGACCTGTGTATGTCTGTCTATCTGCCTGTTTGGACGGTAGTGTTCAGAATGTAAATTATTTTTTTTGTGAGTCAATGTGTGTCAGTATTGTTTGAGTGCATGGGTTTCTTATGTGTGTGTGAAGTGTTTATTGTGTGAATGTATTTGTGTCTGTGTGTGTGAGTGTATTGCTGTGTAAATACAGTTAGGGCCATAAGTATTTGGACATTGACACAATTTTCATGATTTTGGCTCTGTATGCCACCACAATGGATTTGAAATGAAGCAATCAAGATGCGATTGAATTGCAGACTTTCAGCTTTAATTCAAGGGGTTTAACAAAAATATCATACAAACCATAAAGAATTATAGCAATATTTATACAAACCCCCCCCCCCCCCCCCCCCCCCCCCCCCCAATTTCAGGGGCTGAAAAGTAATTGGACAATTGACTGAGAAGCTGTTTCATGGCCAGGTATGGGCTGTTCGTTATTTCGTTAACAAAATTTAGCAGTTAAAAGGTCTGGAGTTGATTCCAAATGTGGAATTTGCATTTGGAAGCTGCTGCTGTGAACACACTGTCAATGCAAGTAAAGCAGGCCATCATTAGGCTGAAAAAACAAAACGCAACCATCAGAGAGAGAGCAGAAACATTAGGAGTGGCAAAGTCACCAATTCTTAAAAAGAAGGAACACACTGGTGAGCTCAAAGACCAAAAGGCCTGGACAACCACGGAAGACAACTGTGGTGGATGATCACAAAATTCTTTCCTTGGTGAAGAAAAATCCCTTCACAACATCTAGCCAAGTAAAGAACACTCTCCAGGAGGTAGGCGTATCATTGTCAAAGTCTACAATCAAGAGAAGACCTCATGAAAGTAAATACAGAGGGTTTACTACAAGGTACAAACCACTGGTAAGCCTCAAGAATAGGGAGGCAAGATTAGTCTTTGCCGGAAAACAAATTAAAAAAACCTGCCCAGTTCTGGAACAATATTCTTTGGACAGATGAAACTAAGATCAACCTGTACCAAAATGATGGGAAGAGAAGAGTATGGAGAAGGGAAGGAACAGCTCATGACCCAAAACATACCACCATCTGTGAAACAAGGTGGAGGCAGTGTTATGGTGTGGGCATGCATGGCTGCCAGTGCAACTAGGTCACTTTATTGGTGATATGAGTGCTGACGGAAGCAGCAGGACAAATTCTGAAGTGTATAGGGCTATACTATCTGCTCAGATTCAGCCAAATGCTGCAAAACTGATAGGACGGTGCTTCACAGTACAGATGGACAGTGACCCAAAACATACTGTGAAAGTAACCAAAGAGCTTTTCAAGGCAAAGAAGTAGAACATTCTTCAATGGTTGAGTCAGTCACCTGACCTCAACCCAATTGAGCATGCATTTCACTTGCTGAAGACAAAACTGAAGGCAGAAAGACCCACAAACAAGCAGCAACTTAAGACAGCTGCTGTAAAGGCCTGGCAAAGCATCACTAGGCAGGAAACCCAGAATTTGGTGATGTCCGTGGAGTCCAGACTTCAGGCAGTCATTCAGTGCAAAGAATTTTCAACAAAGTATTAAGAACGATCATTTTATGTATGATTATGTTAGTTTGTCCAATTACTTTTCAGCCCCTGAAAATGGGGGGGACTATGTATAAAAATTGCTGTAATTTTTAACGGTTTATACGATATTTTTGTTAAACCCCTTGAATTAAAGCTGAAAGTCTGCACTTCAATCACATCTTGATCGCTTCATTTAAAATCCATTGTGGTGGCATACAATCCCAAAATCATGACAATTGTCACTGTTCAAATACTTATCGACCTAACTGTATGTTGGTGTAAGTGTCTGTTGATGGTCGTTTTAAGTTGAATGTATTGGTGTATAAATGTCGTGGTATGTGTCCTATAGGAGGAGAATGTAATGAGTGTGCTCATGAGTCACACACTGAACTGAAAGAGCGCCCCCCAGAGGAAGTAGCTGCCCGCCTCGCTGAACAGGACAAGGCTGAAGAGGACCTCCTGGCCTGTAGGTGTCTCTGGCGCTCCCAGCTCAGTCCAGATGATGTACCCCATGCACATGCGCATGTACGCGCATGCACACACACACACACACCTCCCCCCAGGCATCGTGCAGATCTAATTTCTGTCCAGGGTCTCTGAATTTTATAGTATATGGATTGCTAATACAGTGGACTGAGTGAATGGAAAGACATTTCAGGTGATTTACAGGTCAGTCTGAACAGTTTTGCAGCATGAGGTTTTCAAACAAACTTCCATGTGATTATATACACAGTCAGATTTTATGCCAGAGGTTAACAGTTGTTTTTCATAAGCAGCCATGAGGGTGTTAGTAATAGTTAAATCAAGAATAAAACAAATGATAATGAGAGTGATGAGTAATTGTTATATTTATGATTACAAGTTACACGTAGATAATAGTAATATTATGATGATGAGAATGAAGATGAGTGATACAGATGAACAATGGAAATAACAGCCATGATGGTGAAAATGATGGTAATGATGAAGGTGTCTCTGTGTGCAGCCCTGTCAGCCTCTCTCGAGGAGGCCCTCGGCAGCTCGGCTAAAGTGACCCTGCAGGCCATGGCAGCCCAGGATGCCGCTATCAAGGCCATCACTGTGCATGCGCAGAGACTAAAGGAGGCCATGGATGATGCCGAGGTGATGGGGGCCACAGCGTCACAGTGAACATCACACCATGCAATTTACTGTGTGCTTGTCTAAGGTTGCATTCTGCTTTCAGTCTCTCAGAAATGCCCTTGTTTTAATCAGAATGGAAAACCTCAAAAAACACACAAGGAATGTCAATTTGTTGGAAGATTTCTAGACCACTCAGACAGAAATGTATAAATATTGTCTTGGTAATCTGCAAAATTTATTCTGCATGTGGTAGTCCTCAGATAATAGAAAGGGGTGGAGCTGAGTTTTGCCAATTGAAACACACTTGTAACTAGAAAAGTACATTTCCTGAAGAAAATGCAGAGTGTGATTGTGACCCGGCAGAGAAAACGTGCTAACGTATATGAGACAATCTCTAGGATGTGGCTAAGTGGTTGCTAGGTGGTTGCTAAGGTATTTAAGGTGGTTGCTATGGTGTTGCTAGGTGGTAGCTAGGGCATTGCTAGATGGTTATTAAGGTATATGAGGTGGTCACTTGGGCGTTGTTGGCTGGTTGCCAGGGTGTTGCTAAGTGGTTGCTAGGCGATTGCTAGGGTTAACGATATGGTTGCTAGGGGCACACCTACCTTTGGTGAATGTTGGGTCACATGACCCAAAGCAGCATATCAGGTCAAATGGTGATCTAGCGGTAAAAATGAACTGAAGTGAATGGGAGGATGGAGGGATGAATAAATGAGTAAAAGACGAGTGCGGGTCAGTATGGGTTTCAATGAGTGTTGGGTGGCATGACCTGGGCCAGCAGTAGGGCTGCCCCCTAATAGTCGACCAAACGTTAGTCGATGAGAAGAGTCTTAGTCGACCAAGTTTTCATTGGTCGGTTAGTCGCAAAAAAATTCCTCAAACTCCATTCAGGAGCTGCGCCTTGTCGTTAAAACTTATTAGACTATGTCGGGCAGGAAATCATGCAAAGATTCGCCTATCATTTGTCGACCTCAAACATGACTTATCATCTGAAGCATGTAGGGGCGAGCCGGGAGGAAAGTAAAACGGGACAAAAGTAACATGGCTATTTTCTCCGAGCCCATACAAGTCTGATATGCCTGACTGCGTGAGCATGTACAGCGTGCAACACTTACCAGAAACCCGAAAAACAATGTGGAACCATCATACTTTCGCAGAGTTATACCCGAGAAGCTGTTTTCGATCAAGGAAAGTAAATTCACTCAAGCTGTAATTTTTTTTTGAATGACGAGTTGTGTCTATTCTTTCATGTGTCATAGTCATGATCATTTGACAGATTAATTCGTACTTTAACACATCCTGAAGTTTGCCATATCAGAGTTTCTCAGTTTAGAAGCAAGTCAGGTTTAACTGTCAGGAGTCATTGTCAGGACGATTGTAACAGCTGTTTCTTTCCTCCCTCTACAATAACAACTATATATATTATTAACTTTATATATTATTATACCAAAATTGTTCGGCATTTGTACAAAATAGCACCTGGTATTGATAGAACACACATGTGAGTTGTTGATCACAACGAAAATTAGTTTCTGTCTGTAACGTTATCTTCAAATGACGTTTATCTGAAAAGTGTTACTTTCGTCCTGGCTCTCCCCTAAGTAGCCCAACGTTATTATCCCTTTTGCACATAACTTATTTTTATGCAGTGTAGTGCACTGTTACGTTACATGGTGCGTTATATTTTCATTAGCGTTATTAAGCTTCTCGTAGTTTTCAGTTAGCATTTGCTATATTTTTAACGTTAAATCACTGTTTCCTCAAAGCTAAAATTAGCTAGAATTTTTCCAATCTAATGTTCTAATCGCGAAAGGGTTATTCTGTTATGCTAAATAAGTAATGGCCTAATTAACATTAACGAATTTCAAAATTAAGGCTATATGCAGCTAAATAAATATATCGTCATATGCGCTATTAGGTGTTCGTAGGGACTGGGGAAGCTAGATTACCTCGCTTACTGCATGTTTAACTTCATGTTCTGTTTTTTATCTATCATTTGTTTTATAAGTTATTGTGTTGGTGTCTCAAGTTCATAAGTTGTATTATGTTATAGTGTGTTGAAATAAATTAACAAAATGTTCAGTCTCCTTGCTGGTTGTTCCAACACATTCAGAATCATAACTGCTTTTGCCGTTAGCATTGTCATTAACAGACGGCTCGCTTCGTGTGTGCGCTTGTAAAATTTATGTTTTAAAGGCTCATTATTACAATTTTGTATTTCTCTGTAATGTGGTACAGTGTTAACGATGTTACTTATAATATTCTTCCTCAGCCTTGGAACTCAAACCATTTTCTGATGCCCCAAAAAATATATAGGCCTTTCATAAACGTGCAACGACTAGACGACTAATGGCTTGAACTAACTGGTCGACTAGGAAAATCTTTGGTCGGGGGTAGCCCTAGGTAGCATGTGACGTGCTATGACCGTAGGCCGAAAGGTGACCGAGCGATAAGACTTTGAAAAATGAACTGAGGTGAATGGGAGGATGGAGGAATGAGTGATCGACAAAAAGACGAGTGCGGGTCAAGACAGTCTTGGATGGGTGTTGGGTGATTTGTCCCGAGGCAACATGTGAGGTATGGTGGCTATGGGGTGAAAAGTGACTGAGTGGGAAGGCCATCAAGTGTGAGGGGGGTGATTTTGAAAGTGAATGGGAGTCTATGGGGAAAAAAGGGATGAAAAAAACGACAAAAACCGGAGAATGAGTGAGGGCACGGCTTAGCTTTATACAAGCAACCCGATCGGGGTCAGACTGGACTGGTTACAGTTGGTTTGGGGTCGACATCTTGAAAACTGTGGGAGAATGAGTGAAAAAGAAAAAAGAAGAATAAAGCGATTCGATAACAACAGTGTGATTGCTTTGCAAACACGCTATTGCTTCAATAGTGTGTTTGCAAAGCAATCACACTAAATACTCTTTAGTTTGCTTTGATTTGTTGTGTTGAGTGAGTGACCTAGGAATGGCCATCTGTTTCTTCTCCATGGCCCAGATCACATTCAGCTGCACTGCATGCTGCTCTTTAGTCTGAATCTCAGCAAAATGAAGCAAGCCCTTTTCAGTTACCTGCACAGTATGGTTGCTGGAGTTGGTTGCTTGATGAAAGGAAGGAAAAATAAAGAATTAAACTTTACGTTTTGCCTGGATCTGGAGTTTGGTCTCCTGAAATGCATTTGTGCTGCGTTTTGATTGGGCAGGCCTCTACGGAACAGAAGTCGGCGCAGTGGCGTGTCCTCGAAGATGCCTTGAAGGAGCGCAGCCAGATGGTGGATGAGGCAGCAGACACTCTGCATGTTGCCAGGTCAGAGTTTGACAGGGCTTTGGGCACTTCAGGCAGTCTGCACTGTCACCGACCTGAAGCACACTGCCTTGCTTTAGTTAACACTGAGAAGGGCAACAAGGCTAGTCCCATCTCATAGATGTTATTCATTTGTTTAGTCTCAGCAAAAGGAGCCTTAGGGGAGTATTTACATTTAAGTTTTTAGGATATATAGGATGAGACAACACCGTTTATATTGATATAGTTTGATTACATACATACACGGGTTACATAACCCGTTTCCCCCGTAAAGCCGTGCCAGTGTTCGCATCTCTCCTCTCTCACACTCTCCGCGCAACCCCGCCCCCCACTCTCCCTCTGCGTCTGTGCGCAAACCCGGCCCCACTCGCCCTGGTAGGGCTGCTCGATTATGGTAAAAATCATAATCACAATTATCTTGGTCAATATTGAGAACACGATTACTCATTCACTTTGGAAACATCATGCATTTATTGAACTTACAAAAAAAAAAAAAAAACCACGTATGCTAAACCTGGTGTGATTAGAACACTAGATTGGAAAAATTCTAGCTAATTTTAGCTTTGAGGAAACAGCGATTTAACATTAAAAAATATAGCAAATGCTAATGGAAAACTATGAGAAGCTTAATAATGCTAATGAAAACATAACGAAACCATACATAACGTGACATAACGTGCACGCTACATAGCATAAAAATAAGTTACGTGCGAAAGGGTTAACAGTGGATTTTCTTGAACTTTAAATATAATTCAACTGAAAAACAAATTAAAAATAAATGAAAAAAATGAGAAGTGCTTGTGACATCTCATGTCGTAGAAAATATGGAGATATGTATTGTGTATCGCCGTTCAGCCTAAAAATACCGAGATATGATTTTTGGTCCATATCGCCCAGCCCTACTTTCAATGAAGTGAGACAAACTTCAGTCCTCCAGCTTAGTGGTTTGACCTCTTTGATGTACAAATATATGGAAGGATTGTTTCTTTTTTCCTTTTATTGTTGAACTGAAATGAGCTAGAATGTTGTGTCCATAACAAAAAATACAACATTGTAGTGTGTTGTTATTGAAGTAAGGCCAAATTGTCAAGCAAGCATATAAAATTTGTCCTTATTATTTTTCCTGAGAGCAGCAGCACAGACATATACTTGTGAGCAGAGATTCAACTCCTGCATTCCCTCCATACCCTAGGAGGTTCTAGATTCTAACAGAATTTTCAGTTTATGTCTGCATTGCTAAGATGAATATGGATGTTCTGTTTCAGACCATGTCCCTTCAGGAATGTTTACAATGAGTCAGAAAATCAGAGCACTTATAGTTTTCAAAATGGCAGAGAGGAATTTTCAGTGTGGAATTGACTGAGCTTAATATTTTTTTTAACATGTTAATAATCTATGAAAGTAGCATGTTTGTCTGTGCCAGTGTTCTAGAGCCTCTACCATTGTCTGGCAGTGTCCTTTTTTTAACTGTGGCATCCTTCTACACCCTGTATGTTTGACACAGGCTCTAGAGCATTGCCACAGTCAGTGTTCTATAGTCTGTTCCTTTATCTATGGCAATGTGTAGAGCCTGTATCTGTGGCAGTGTCCTGGAGCCTGTGGCAGTGTACTAGAGCTTGTGCCTTTGACTGTGGCAGTGTACTAGAGCCTGTGCCTTTGACTGTGGCAGTGTCCTGGAGCCTGTGCCTTTGGTGGTGGCAGTGTCCTGGAGCCTGTGCCTTTGACAGTGGCAGTGTTCTAGAGCCTATGTCTTTGTGGTCCTTCAGGAATGAGCTGGAGAAGCTGAGAGGAGCCATAGATGATGCCAAGAAGACTAATATCTCCTCGGCCCGTCCGCAGATCTTGGCTGCTGAGGAGAACCTGCACAAAATGCTGGTGGACCTGGACAACATAGTACACAAGGTAAACATGAACATGATCAATCAAGGGCATGGTCACATGGAGGGGTTGGTCTTCTCATATATTACGTATACAAATGCTAGTTAGAAATGGTAGTCACTCTGGAAAAGAATATCTGCTAAATGACTAAATGTAAAATGGTGGGGCTGTAGAGCACAAGCACTTTTGTGTTGCATAACTGTGAATTAATACAGCACTAAAACGTTAAGTTGAATGGAAGTGGTAATAGACCGCATTTAGGATGACGCCACCCCCCATTCCCAAAGCTGGGGGGAGGATGATAGAAAGGAGTAGGAGCTTCCATTGCATTCCTTTCTATTAACCATAAGTATTGGGGTGCATGTAGATAGTCAGTGGTTGTGGAGCAGGAGGAGAGGTAAAGGTTTGGGGTTTTTTTGTGATGCTGAGGTTGGAGGTTGGGGGATGTGGGTCAGTTACTCAAGCCTGAAATGTTGGCGATTCCATTCCAGCTGCAGACGGCCCAGAGCGAGGCGAAGATCCTATCTCAGTACAGCCAGCTGGTGAATGAGGCTAAGGCACAGTTCCAGAAGGAGTTGGATAGCATCACCCCCGAGATCCAGTCTGGCTGGAAGGGCCTCAGTAAGTGTGTGATGTGCTCAGTGCGCTCCCTCGTATAGACCGCACACTCCTATGGATTCTCCGCTAAGAGAACGAAATTGCCCCTTGAAGGGCTAATGCTGTAAAGTTAAGTTGTTCCCTACATTTGAAACTCTTGATATACTATAAGTAAAAATCTTGTTTTGTATTATGTTTCAAATCATCGGTTCCAGAAACAAAGTGAAGATTTTACATTTGAAATGTGCCACCTGAAGGCGAAATGTGCATGGACCCACTGATCTGAATACCATTAGGATGGGCTGTGAGCAAAACAGCATGAGTCCATCCAGATTATTCAGTGATCAGTAAAAGCCTTAGGGTAGTGAAAAGCCTGAGGATATGCATTGGTGCAGGAATACACATTGTGGATTGACATATGAAAGACTGCAGGCACAAGGCTATTTAAATCTAAGGAACAACGTCACATTGTGGTTTGTGCATTCGATGCTGGTGACTGCTCATCTGTGCTTTGTACAGAACAGATGTGTAGATGAGAAGCTACACCAGCTCATTCCATCAGCGGTGTCTGTGCTTTAAGCATTAGATGGAAGTTTTCCTGAGGAGCAGTGTGCATGTGAGCATGGCACTGTTTTTAGAGGCAGTGTTGCGCTGTGGCAACATTCTTAGCCTCCTTGGATGGGAATGCCATCTGTTGGTTTATTTGCATTGGGCACTGCACAGCAGGCTATTTGTGCACCCTGCCAACAATGCCCTTACACTGACACTGTCCTTGATAAAACCATTTTATCAGAGCCACACTGCATTCCATGCATAGAATCGCCAAGGGTTTCTCCGCCCAGTTTAACTTCACACGAACAGGCATCGTGTGATACCGGGCGTGCTGTCGTGCTATTTTGGCCTGATTATTATTTTATAAAATTATTTGTAAAATAAATGTAATTTATAAATTAATTTATAAATTAAATTTAAATTAAAAAAATAAATTTATTTTACAAATAATAAATTATTTGTAAAATAAATGTAAATCTTGAAATAAAAAAATAATGTTGAAAAGAAGTTATGAAAAGAAATTAAGCTTTTTGGATGTTATGATAATAGATATTGAACCAAAAGGAACCAGGTGAGCAAAATGAACCAAAAGACTAGAATGTTTTGCTACATTCAAGCCAGCAGTTAATGGGCAATTTTTCATTTTTCAAGTCGTAGGCATTTTTAAGGTTACACCGTGCTGTTTAAGTGCGGACTCTGTCCTCTGTCTAAGTTTGGTACACCTTCTGCATTCTGCAATTTCAGGACAGGAAGTGTGGCTGGGGGGAATGTTCTTTCATTTCTGAGTCTTTGTCCATGAAGAAAGGGTAACGGTTATAATCTGTTGAGGAAACCTAGGGATTTCCTAGGGCAGTGACTTCTTTTCAGCAAAGTGAGGCAAAGAGAAGGACTCTGCTCTGTGCAGCATTGAGGACAGTTCCATTTCAGTTTTGTCAGTTAAGGACATTTATTGAGGTTTAGTTCGTTAATTGATATACCTTAACAGAAGATGATGGCCAATGTACAGTTCATTAACTGAAATTCTTTTCACTCCCTGAACTGACTGAATTGACATGGAATTGAGCTCCATGATGGGGCCTGGCATCCAAGAATGATTATTCTCTCTTGCTGGCCTGTCATGTGGATAACACTAGACTTGCTGTGGTGGACCTACATTAACCTCTTGTACTTCCCTTCTGTTCCAGAGGTGTCTGACATAGGTGAGTGCCCACTGTGGCCTTCTCTCGTTTCCACTGGCCGAATCATCTGTAATGTGTCACCAGGGGCGCTTTGCTTTTTGTATTTCCCACAAAGCACTGCTCCTCTCCTAGTTGGATGCGATCACACACACAGGTGCCAAACGCATCACGCTGCCCACAAGGAAGCACATGTCACGTTTGATGCCATTTGCCTCCTGGAGATAAATTCAGGTCATGCGTTTGAAGGGCACAGTAGATTATTCACTGGAGTAGGGAAACCTGGGGAAAGTGAATGGACAAAGCATTTATCTTTCAGCCTTGCAAGAGCCCCAAACTCAGGAGTGTGATTGGTGTTGCCAGCTAACACCTTTCTTGGATTTAATTTTAACATTACTACAACCACTCTGTTTTTCAAAAATCTGTGAAAGTGTGGTAGATAGGAGTTTAAAATGAGGCCAGTAAATACCCCAGGTTGCCCTTAACGGCAGTTTCTGTAGGGATGGGCTGTGCCTTTCTGTAGGCTTACAGGGTCTGCTGGTGAGGTGTTTGTTAGCAATGCAGTGTTACAGACAGCTTGGATGAGCATGCTGTGATCTCCCATATGCACAGACATGGCTGAACCTTACTGATAATGGCTGTCTGTAGTTCAGACCTGGTGCCTCTGTAACAGATAGGGCTTACAGCACTCTCACGGCCACAGAGGCATTTACAGTAGCAGACATGGGGGTGGACAGTTTGTTTAGATCTGGGCTCTTATCAGTTCAGCTCCATCATGTGGCCTGCTGGAAGTGTTTGCATGTGAACACCTGTTCTTTGAGTTGCAAGGAGAGCTGTCAAGAGAACTGGCTCAACTGATTAGCAGTACCTCAGATGTTGACAGGAACAGGAAACAGCAAACTGAGTGATGCTCCAGGACTGTTTGGGGAAACTCAAGCATGCATTTTTTGTATGTGCTTTTTGTATCCATATCCATGATCTGAGGGTGCTTTCACATTAGAGCTTTTGGTGCGGACACGAGTTCGCTTGAGACGTTAGTTCGGTTCGTTTTGCTGATGTGAACGCTGTTTTCCGAACTCGGGTGTGCACCAGGGACCATACCGGAGTCCTCCAGAAAACAGGGGTCTGGGGTACGGTTCACTTGAACTCCAGTGTGGTTCGCATTTGGTGTGAAAGCTATCCGATCTAAAACCAGGAAGTAAACGCTACTGATGACGTGTCATTTGTTATTTGCTTGTCGCATCTAAAAACTATTCGGGAAGTAATTGCAGGTAGCCACACTGTTCGCTCACCTTGAGAGTATGCGTGTATGCTCTGCAAGAAAAGCTGCACATTCTTTTCTCATTGCCGCCTGTCTCTGCAAAAACCCTTATTCGAGCAGCTTGTATCACTGTCAGACAGCGGGATGCATTTATGGCATAGTGAAAATGCTGAACACGGTTGTTTTGGTGCTGACACCATATTAACAAAAAGATGAATAAGAAAACTAGTGTGGGTTTCCATTTTGCTCCCCTTTTTGCGTCGTTGCCTAGCAACATTGGCAAATAAAAGCTGCACGTTCCTAACGTGTTGATGACATAAATGGACCAGGGTTCGCAAACAAAAAATGTCATGTGAACGAAGACCAGTGGGGGCAGGGGGGAATAATCGCAAGAGTTCGGACCAGCAAAACGGACCGAATGTGAAAGCGACATCACTGAGCATTTAAATGTCCCGATCAACTACATAGCAACAGAGATCCTGTTCTCTACTAACACTACTCTCTACTACTTCTACTCTACTAACTCTACTGGGCTAGATTGGCTAGAAATTGTTGTTATTATTTTTATAATTGTTATCTGTAGTAGCAGTATTATTATTAGTAGTAGTATTAGTAGACAGCCTTATCTGTAGTGATTTGCAGAGCAGGTAGATATGAGTTCAGTATAATGCAAAGTACAGACTGCATTGAGGTTAATAATTACTGCATGCAGGCGTGTTCTCTGTGTGTGTTGTTCGAGAATGCGAGTAATCTGAGTATTAATCTGCACTTGGGATCTCTGCATTCATCTCAGCATTAACTGCTTCATCTCTGCAGGTGATCATAATGTCATACTATAAATTCGTAAGGCCTTCATAAAGCATACAATACACCTTTGTGAGTGTGGCATTTCTGCTTTTAGAAGGCAGTCATAAACTGCTGCACTGCTTCATGACACAGCGATTTAGCACATGAACGTATGAGATATATTGCTATGTGTCAGCTGTCATGGAGTATGTGCTTTTGTCTGCTGTTCAGTGTAGTGGCACCCTGCTCACGCACTGATGGCAGCTTTATGAGGGACTTATGAAGGTAGACTGAAGGCCAGTTTCTGATGCTGAAGCTGACAGGCTGCTGAATGCATCACATGTTCACCCCCAGTAGCACATGTACATAAACTTTGGCCTCCGTAACATACACTTCTTCTGCAGAACGCTCTGACTGTAGTATTCCCTGTGTTCCTATCAGCGATCAGTGAGTTAACACTGCCTTATTGGCAGTGGGAAGATATTGCTTCATGAATCCCAAAGTGGGTGCAGCTATGTTACGAATGACATACCTTTGAACCAATCCCAGCATTTTGCTAGTTCATATGATTGAGAGTAAATATAGACACTCCACCCATTAAGGGCATCGGGAAGCCACTCTCCCATGGTGGCGTTTGGCGTGCTAAGAAATGACCTGTTGCATGTGCTCCAGCAGGTAGGCTGACCGCTGATGACCTGAACTCGCTGATCGCGCACGCACACCGTCGCATCGACCAGCTGAACCGGGAGTTGGCAGAGCAGCGGGTCCGGGAGCAGATCCACATTGAGGCCGCGCTCGAGCAGCAGAAGCAGGAGGACAAGAAGGTGCTGGAGGCGGCTGTCACCACGGCGCTAGAGCACAGCCGCGAGGAGATGCGCCTAGAGCAGCAGAGGAAGGTGGGTGGAATGACACTGTTGTGTAAAGGGGGCCCCTGAGCGCTTAGAGGGGGTGTTGTGATGTAGGGTGTGGTAGGGGATTGTGGGATAGGTTGTCACTGTGTAGTGTGGTAGTAGGGTGTGGGTTTTGGTGTGATAGTGGAGTATGGGGTAGGGTGTGGTAGTAGGGTGTGGGGTTTGGTGTGATAGTGGAGTGTGGGGTAGGGTGTGGTAGTAGGGTGTGGGAATTGGTGAGGTTTTGAAATTTGGGATAGAGTGTGGTAGTAGGGTGTGGTATTTGGTGGGAGGTATGGTGTGCTAGTGGAGTGTGTGGTAGGGTGTGGTATTTGTTGTGGTAGTATGGTGTGGGGTAGGGCGTGCTAGTAGAGTGTGGTAGTAGGGTGTAGCCTCCTTAAACTGTGCTTTCTCTCCTCTTTCTGTTGTACTCCTTCCGGTCTCTATCAGCCCTCTGTGAGTATGCACTGTGTCTGGGCTCTGCTAGCAGTGCACTGCTGGCCCTCTACGCTCGGCCAGGCATAGATGAGCTTGCAGGCCCATAAGTGCATGTAGCTCTGTAGTAATAGAGCCTTTTCTTTCCTACCTCTGGCCTGTCAGGACATGAAGACGTTAAAAACAGTCAAATCAGCATTGTTTTCTAGAGGATGGAAGGAGGTGTGATAATGAGTTGTGTGTGTGTGTGTGTGTGTGCAGGTGGAGGAGGTGCGGGAGGTGATGGAAGCAGAGATGAGGACTCAGCTACGCAGACAGGCAGCAGCTCACACAGACCACCTGCGAGACGTCCTAAAGGTGCAGGAGCAGGAGCTGCGTGCAGAGGCTCAGGAGGCAAGTGCTGTTCCTTAGACCAGTCCAGTCCTAAACCTGCCCTTTTGACCAGTCCAGTCCTAAATCTACCCCATTGACAGTCCTGTCCTAAACCTGCCCTTTTGACCAGTCTCGTCCTAAATCTACCCCTTTGATGAGTCTTTTGCCAAATCTACCCCTTTGACCAGTCTAGTCCTAAACCTGCCCCTGATCAGTGTGTTTAGACTAGCCTTTCCTACACCTAGACGAAACCTGGCATACACTGCAGAGGCATCACTTCTTTGTTTTGGCCAGGTGTAACCAGGTGTGGACGGTTCTGACCAAAGTGATCTGGGCTCTTTTTCTTCACAGACTCTGACCAACAAGCTGATGGAACAGGAGACGGATTTCAGGCGGCTGGCCCAGGAGCAGCTGGATGGTTTCACCCTGGACATGAATGCTGCCTACGCCCGGCTGAAAGGCATGGAGGAGGCCATTGACAGTAAGTGACTCTACTGATGGGCCAGCCGTGTCGCTGCTTTACAGAGCATGCAGGTTAGAGCAAAGACATGAAACTTGAGGACGGATCTCCGGTGGACACCACAGACTGCAGGTGTGGCAATCTGTGTAAAGCAGTCTTCCAAAAACAATGGGCTGCATTGGAGGCACAGCTGAATGAGAAATCCCTTGGGACTTATGGAGTTTGTCCACTGTGTGTGTTTGTGGGTGTATGTTTGTGTTTGTTTATTTGTTTGTGTGTGTGGGTGGGTTGATGGGTGGGTTGGTGGATGGGGATCTGAGTATATACAGTTTGAGTAGGAGGGTGGATGGTTTGTTGTATACGTATGTGCATGTGCATGTGTATGTATGTGTGTGTGTGTGTGTGTGTGTGTGTGTGTGTGTGTGTGTGTGTGTTCTGCTGTGTGTAGAGCAGTGGGTGATGGCCTGGCTCTTTCCCAGGTCACATAGTGGCTGAGGAGGAGGCGCGGAAGGCCCACCAGCTGTGGCTCACGGTGGAGGCACTCAACTACACTCTGCGGACAGCGGGCGCCGACGCCCCCACTGAGCCGCTGGAGACGGCGGTGCGCGCCGTGCGGGAGAGCTGTGCCGACAACGAGTTTGCCCAGGCGCTGGCTGTGGCGCTGCCTGAGGAGTCGCTGCGGCGTGGTGTGTACAGCGAGGCCTCACTCCGAGCCCGCTTCTCTGCCATCCGCCGGCTGGCACGCCGCGTCGCCATGATCGACGAGACGCGCAACAGCCTGTACCAGTATTTCTTGTCCTACCTGCAGGCTGTGTTGCTGTTTGAACCAGAGCAGGAGCCGCCGCCCACCAAGCTGTCCCCCAACAACCTCGACACTTTCAAACTGCTCTCTTACGCCACCTACTGCCTGGAGCACGGCGACCTGGAGCTGGCTGCCAAGTTTGTCAACCAGCTGCGCGGTGAGTCGCGGAGGGTGGTGCAGGACTGGCTGAAGGAGGCACGGCTTACACTGGAGACGCGGCAGGCAGTCAGCCTCCTGTCGGCTTATGCCAACGCGGTCGGCCTGGGCACCACGCATGCCCCCTAGACCCCCCCCGTCCCGTGGAGTCCCATTCCAATGGGAGAACCCTCATCTTCATAAACAGCAGATTCATGTCCTTTTGGGTTTAAATTCTGAGTGTGGTAAAATAAATATGTAAAAGAAAAAAATGGAATGTAGTATGGTGCCAGTAGAGATGTGTTCTCGGAACGATGTCCCTCCGGCTGCAAGCCCCGCCCACTCCGCAGGAGGGAGCATTTCAAGTTGTAATATAATGTTCACATATACAGTACCTCACGTACAGGGAAGACAAGCCTCCATGCTGCTAGCAAGCACCCTGCACTGAGTGGAAGTGTGTGTGTTTAGTGGACATGAGGGCTCCCGGTACGTCATTCAGTCATCTCCCTCACTTAGAAAGCCATTGCCCCTAACCCCTTCACTGTCTGAAGTTCACTGTGTTCATTTTGACACAGAATTTTGGAGTGCTTTGTTCAGATGGATGTGTTCAGTTCCCCTGGTCGCTTATTTTCCAGGGTTTGTTAAATGTTAATTATTCAGTTTGACCTGCTGTTGATTCATTACCCCTCCCCGCACTGCTGCATATCAATAAATCATGGAAAATATTAACCAGATTTAATGTCAGTTGCCTCTTTTTTTTTTCCTTAAACTCGCTTACATAAATACTGTTACTTAGCAAAAGTAGGGCGATGATACTGTCAACCCCCAAAGCCCATCCACACAGCAGACAGTTACTGATCACTGCTGATTGAACATGGTAAAAAAACAAAACATGTTCCATTTTACTGCATGTTGCATGTGAACAGACTGATGTAGAAAGTATAGATCACATGTTCCCTTAGGCCCTGAAACAACTGACATACTGCGGAGGGGCCTTTTTTTCCCCCCCAAGTACCATTAGGGCTGTTTTCTGAGAAATCCTTAGTTACCTTAGTCATTGATGATTCTTTTTTATTGAATTGGAGTTTCAACCTAGTTTCCCCACAGAAAGTGAACCCCAAGAAAATGAGTTGGATCCTGAAACATGTTAGTGAACTTAATGCATCCTCTTTTCAAGAGCCACTTTCAGGTCTAGTATAACCAAGTCAAGTTTTCTTATCTGTGAGCATGGACCGATGCATTGTGTCAGAGGTCCTAAAGGTTCTGTACAAACTTCACCACTGTAGTAGTTGTTTATGGTTTATGTTGAGCTTTTTTGAAAGCTCAACATAAGAAAGTTCATTCATGAGTTTAACCGCATGTGCTCTGTGGTATAGTAAAAAAACTGCACTGGACAACCAGCACTGGTCTTCAGTTAGAAGCTGCAGAGTCAGTACATTTTCCTATCCATGAATGGCCCTTTACAAACATGACACATATTTCAGTTTCAGTCAATGTTTATTTGACAGACTGAGACAAACACACATAACACTGACTGCCCCCTGCTGATGGATGTCACTCCTCCCTGGTGTCACTCGTGGTCACTGTCGCTGTCACTCCCACTGCTGTCACTGGAGCCCTCCAGCCCTGCTAGAGCCTTCCTGTGGGAGCAAACAGTCTTTCACATTCAAAAACAATCTGGCAGAAACAGATTTTCAGCTGTTAGACTCTTTGTGAGCTCTTAGACTCACAAAGACTGACACAAATGTAGACACTTATCAATATCTGACTTTGCCTCATGTCGTTTGGGTGCAAGCATAACTCTTCCTGTAGTGTTTACATTTCTGGGCTTGTTTGTTTGGGTCAGAGGTCAAAAATCCCAACCCTGTAGGGAGATCCGATCAGCTTTTTCTGCCTCAGTTCTTAATTATTTAACTGAAGCCACCTTTTGAAAATGAGGTGTGAATTAGTTGCTTGTTGCAAGAACTCCAACACTGGTAGAAATCACCAGTGCTGAAACAAATTACCCTCATCTCATACACACGTTCATGCAATGGGCATCACAGAAATGGCATCTTACTTTTGCTTGTCACTGAGGTTGAACTCTTTGGCCACCCTGTAGGCAATGTGTGCAGTTGCAGGCAAGCTGAAGCTGTTAGCCAGTAGCACCAGCTCTACAGCCAGCTGGGAGCTGCCGCTGCACTGGGCACATGTCAGGAACTCCTCCAGCAGCCTCGCCCTGCACAGACAGTGATATGCCTATAAGTCTCCATCACACACTGCAGTTACATACATCACTATCTACAAACTCAAAGGGACTGAGCTAAAATCCAGTCACTGTCATGTTTTGGTTCTTGACCAA
This sequence comes from Megalops cyprinoides, assembly GCF_013368585.1. NCBI lineage: Eukaryota > Metazoa > Chordata > Actinopteri > Elopiformes > Megalopidae > Megalops > Megalops cyprinoides. Next base: position 29,681,579 of record NC_050600.1, read on the forward strand.
TAATTTCAATCTTGTTGAGTCTTTTCTTTTACTCTGACTACAGGTCACATACAAGAAAACACACACACACCACACATACTTACGGTGGGACTCTGTTGTTAGCCTTGAAGAGTTGCAGCATTGCCCTGATACAAAACAACATTTGATAAATAAAGCTGAACATCTTATGGGGTTTATATGAGGCTTATTTAACCATGAACAGCAAAAGGCCCCCTAAAAAAACAGGTATAATGCACACTGATCTGAGAATAATCTCCAGCACTCTGGCATACCCCTGCCACTGACCTCTCTCCTCCCAAAATGCAGTTCCACCTAGACCTTTGTTCCCCTTCTTCAGACCTCTTACATCCTCTTACATTTCATCTCTCAAGTCTCTACCTCCTCCTCACTTTCTGTTCTGTTTCTCCTCTATACCCTTTTCCCATGACCTCCATCCTCTTTTCCTCTTCAAATTCTGTCCCTCTTCTATAATTATGTTCCCGCAATCCCCTCCCCCACCCTCCCCTTTACATCCTGTTCCCGCAATCCCCTCCCCAACCCTCCCCTTTACATCCTGTTCCCGCAATCCCCTCCCCCACCCTCCCCTTTACATGTTGTTTCCACAGTTTTCCCCACCCTCGCCTTTACATCCTGTTCCCGCAGTCCCCACACTCTCCCCTTTACATGCTATTTCTGCAGTCTCCCCACCTTCCCCTTTACGTGCTGTTTCCACAGTTTCCCCCACCCTCTCCTTTACATCCTGTTCCCGCGGTCCCCCCACACCCACCCCTTTACATCCTGCTTCCACAGTTTCCCCCACCCACTCCTTTATTTCCCGTTCCTGCAGTCTCACCAGGCCTCCTCAGTCCGGCGTGCTCTCAGCAGAATGGTCGTGATGTTCCCGAGAGAGCTGGCTGTCCACTCCAGGCTCACCCTGCCCTGGATGCCCTGCTCATACACTGCCTTCACTGCCAGGGCACAGTCAGCGAATGACTCCTGGATCTGCGCAAACCACCAGGACTGGGTCACACACGCATAAGCCACACCCACCTCCACACATGCAACCTGAGCTGCTGAAAAGGCTGACCACCCTCTCCCCTTACCTCTGGGCTCTGCTCATCCCGGGCCATCAGGGCCAGCATTTCCTCTACCAGATCTGGCCTGTTTGCATGGCCAAGCTGCTTGATGTCTGTAATGACATGACCACAATTAGAGGTACAGTTTCACCATTATATCCTCAATCATCATCAACTGAACCAGGATCAATACTGTTTCTAAAATGTGATTACTAACAAAAAAAATGTTCATTACTGATGAGAAAGATTAAGGCTGTGAGAATCTAATTTCTGCCTATTCAACAAGCATTCCCATACAGATCCACAAAACTGATTACTCATCTTGTGGACTGATATTCAACCAATGAATTAATTGGTTTCATCCATATTACAAACCTTTCCATATCTCAGGGATGAGATCCAGTCTGTTGTCAGTGTCCAGAGCCTGGAGCAAATCCGTCATCCCCTGATGGTTGGGGTAGTACAGCTGTGGACAGAACGATAGCTGGTCAGACACTGCCCATAAGCCGTGAGGCAAATATTGCTGTACTTCCATGGATGAGCTCTTACTACTCACTGAGGGGATCAAGTCTCTGTACCACTTCAGCACCACATCAATGTGTTCCATCATGCAGAGCAGGTTGAAAAATCTCCCACTGGTGCAGAGAGACAGAGAGAAATTTAGATGGTGAAAGAGAACAAAAACACACAGAAAACAGCCCAGGACTTGTGGGCTCCAAAGGGAGTGGTCACTGTCATGCCGCTGGCATCGGTTTTGCTTGACTAGGTTTTGAGAGGCTCAGATTTTGGCATTTGTATCGCATTGACACCACCTCTGGAGGGCCAGCCACATGCCGGTTGAGCAAAGGCAAAGTGCCAACGCTCAGCTCCCATCACCAGCTGAGGTCCGTACCCCTGCGCCAATCATCACTGCCCCCAAAATACACCTTTCCACTAGGGTGACCATACGTGCTCTTTTTCCCGGACATGTCCTCGTTTAGAGACGCATGTTTTAGGTCCCAAAACGAGGACATGTCCAGGAAAAAGAGGACATATGGTAACCCTACTTTCCACTACAGTGCTGGATCCAAGATGGCTCATTACTACGGTTGGGAACCAAAACTCGGTTCCAAATTAGAACCGAATCCAAAATGCCAAGTACCGGGTACCCGTAAAAAACAATTTCGGTTCTGCTTATCGGTTCCTAAACGCGATAACCCTTTATTACTGCAAACAAAGGCTACATATCTGCAAGGACGTCCGTAACTATCTGCCAGGACTTGTCTACATGACTACGTCACACATCAACACAACAGCAAGTCAGGTTGCACATTAAATCTGACCATTTAAGGCAGCATGGCGTTGATCTGAAAGACTGTAGCCTACAGTGCTGCAACAAGCAAGAATAAGCAGAATGTGAATCGATAAAATTATACCCAAAAAAACGATAAAACGATACCCAACCCTAAGTATAATCACCTTTATATTTGCTTTTTACGGTTAAAATTACCTCTGGTCGAGGTGTTTATTTGTTGATAGTTGGGATAGTATGTGATGTACTTGAATAGTAAAATATAGGACAAATAAAAATGCACGTGTTTGTCACCAGAACACTAAAATAGTCTCTCCAAAACAGTTAGCAGTTAGTTTAATTAACAGCTCTAGCTTTTTTAATACATGTCTGTGGATCACATGTTTTTACTGTATGTATTTAGTAAATACTAGTAAATAGTAAATACTATTTACTTTGTTCAATTAATGTTTAAAAAATTCACAAAGATATTTTTGTTATCTAAACATTTGACCTCTTTTTTTAACATTTGGAATCGAAATGGGGAATCAATAAGAATCGGAATTGATAAGCAGAATCGGAATCAAATCGGAATGACACCCAACCCTACTCATTATAGGGCTGCCCCCTAATAGTCGACCAAGTTTTCAGTAGTCGGTTAGTCGCAGAAAAAAAACCCCTAAAACTCACCTGCGTGAAGTTGGCACCCCAAGTATTTAAAAAGTTCAAAATGGTATTACTGTTCGTTTGTGCCGTAAAATTTTTCATTTGTGCTGCTATGGTTTTTTAGATATAAACATTATTTTAGGCAATGTCGTCACCCAGCACCCCAACCTTCTCCAAATTGCTCCTAAATAGTCCTAAATGCTCCTGAAATTTTTACGGCACAAACGTAGGACAAACGAACAGTAATACCATTTTGAACTTTTTAAATACTTGGGGTGCCAACTTCTCGCAGGTCTCAAACTCCATTTGGGAGCTGCGCCTTGTCGTTAAAAACTTATTAGACTATGTTGGGCAGGAAATCATCCAAAGTATGGCATCATTTTGAGCGTGTAAAAGACGACCCCAAGAATGTGACATGCAAACTCTGCATGCAAAGATTCGCCTATCATTCGTCGACCTCAAACATGATTTATCATATGAAACATGTAGGGGAGAGCCGGGATGAAACTAACACGGGACAAAAGTAACACTGCGATTTTCTCCGAGCACATACAAGTCTGATATGCCTGTGTCAGCAAGTACAGCATGCAACACTTACGAGAACCCTGAAAAATCGTGTGAATACATCATACTTTCGCAGAGTTATAGGCTACCCGAGAAGCTGTTTTCGATCGCGGAAAGTAGGCTAAATTCACTCAAGCGGTAATTTTTTTTTTTTTTTTTTTTGGAATGACAAGTTGTGTCTATTCTTTCATGTGTCATAGTCATGATCATTTGACAGATTAATTAGGCCTAGTACTTGAACACATCCTGAAGTTTGCCATATCAGAGTTTCTCAGTTTAGAAGCAAGTCAGGTTTAACTATCAAGAGTCATTGTTATTCCATTAGGCTAAATAATTAATGGCCTAATTAACATTAACGAATTGCAAAGTTAAGGCTATATGCAGCTAAATAAATATATTGTCATATGTGCTATTAGGCTTATCCAAGTGTTCGTGGGGACTGGAGAAGCTAAATTACCTTGCTTACTGCATGTTTAACTTCATGTTCTGTTTTTTATTTATCATTTGTTTTATAGGTCATTGTGTTGGTGTTACAAGTTGTATTATGTTATAGTGTGTTGACATAAATTAACAAAATGTTCAGTCTCCTTGCTGGTTGTTCCAACACATTCAGAATCATTACCGCTTTTGCCGTTAGCATTGTCATTAACAGACGGCTCGCTTCGTGCATGCGCTTGTAAAATGTATATTTTAAAGGCTCATTATTACGGTTTTGTATTTCTCTGTAACGCAGGACAGTGTTAACAACGTTACTTATAACATTCTTTCTCAGCCCTGGAACTCAAACCATTTTCTGATGTCCCAAAAAGTATATATATTTAAATAATCAAATTAATGTCAGAAAGTGCGACGACTAGTTGACTAATGGCTTGAACTAACGACTACCAGTCCACTAGGAAAATCTTTGGTCAGGGGCAGCCCTAACTAACTATACCCCTTTCCCACTGTTGTGCTGGATCCAGGATGGCTCATTATACCCCTTTCCCACTGCAGAGCTAAAAGTGGGTTGGCTCGCTGTGGGTGTAACAATCTCCCACACTCAAACAAAAACTGGGGCAGTGTCGCTCACTAGTAGATGCTTCGTTGGTAAGAATCTCCCAGCAGCTGCCAGTTGTCCCCCTCCTCCAGGAACCTATGCAGTCTGTAGGCCAGTTCCACATCCTTCAGGTCCAGGCACTGCAGAGACAATAGAGCTGAGCCCAAATTGCCAAGATCACCAGCTACACTGCACCTCTAATCAGACCCACAACGCACAGCATCCAAAATTAAGAGTACTTACTATTCTCATGGCATCAGGGAAAAACATCACTGTGAGAGATCAGAGGAAAAAAAGATTTCACATCCAAAGTCCAAACCCCTCTTAGTCTCACCTGTAGCATTTTAAAGGAACACCCCAGCAAGTGCCACTTATTATGAGATATCTCATGTTGTCAATCTAGCCTTGTAAAAATTAACCTTGATAGCACTGCAAATATGCAGACATTTACCAGAGAATGACCCTCAGCATTCCATAACAAATGCAACATTTGACATGCCCCTTTAAAGCAACGCTTTAACATTACATGGCAGCCAAAGCCAAATGTTCTCACTTGTGTTATAGAACAAACAAACCTCCATGTGACACTAAGGTTAACTGACACTGAATTTATGCAACAACACAGCTTGAAGACACACCATCATCCGGATCGCGGGCAACAAAGCTCTTCCCCAAAACCTCATCCAACACCTCATGCAGGATCCTCGTGGGGTTGCGGGTGGAGGAGGCTGCAGCAGTGACAGGGTGCAGAGAAACAAACACATGGAGGACAGACAGTAATCCTGATGTCCCTTTTCACACAGACAGAGGCTGTAACATCCATTTTGCCAAGAGCTAAGTCACACTATGGAATTGACAAGAGCAGAACTGTGACTGGGGCTTGGATACAGAGTCATAATCAGGGTTGCAGGTTCAAGCCCTCAGAGAAATTGCTATTACTCCACCTACAGGGAAAACATTTCCAGAGCAGATTGATAATGACTTTCCTGAGAGAAAAGAGATACCTCCTTTGTAGAAAATCCCCAGGACATGGGCATAGGAGGCCAGACTGGGCTCTGTTAGGAGGAGAGAGGGGAGGTGATGTGAGGAGACAAGCCATATATAAAGACACAGGGGAAAGGCTTGGGTTTATGCTTTGATGCTGGACAAAATGAGATGCACTTTGCTGGTCCATCTAATGGGTTTGATGCACAAATCACACAAACAAAGATTAATAAGGTGACATAAGAATAAAGTCATGAAGTGATGCATTTCGGAATCTAGCATGCCTTCTCACACACATTTGTGTCTATCCAAAATTACTTAGTGACTGCTGCTCCATATGGTGGCGCCTGCATGGTGTTTGTGGTGTTGGAATGTGCATGGCAGTGCTGTACAGTACTGACCGATGCCGAGGGCCTTCATCTCGCTGAGCGTGTGCAGAGCCTGTGCTCTCCCATGGGTACCACAGCGCCGCAGGCTCTTCAGCACAGCATTGAAGGTCAACAGGTTTGGCTGCACCTTCTGCTCTTCCATTTGTTTCAGTATACCCTGCAGGTGAGGAGGGACAGGGGTCTCAATGTTGGGGCTGCCACTGGGCGCCATTTTGGCTCTGAGGCTAGCAGTTTCCATTCTCACCACAATCAAGTCCCACTTGTCGCTGTACTTCTCCCGGACTTCTGGGGCAGCATTGATAAGTGCGTTGAAGGTATGGACATCCGCTGAGAGAGACAGAGAAGGACAAGTTTTTCGTACTGTACAGAACTGCCATGGAAATTAAAGCTTGTCAGTATCACATTCAGTGACTGATTTGACTGGTGATTGGTGACTTCCTTGCCGTCTTATTGGACATGTTTCCTGAGGTTCTCAAATGCTTTATGAATTCACAACAACGAAAGTCCCCATCTCAGCCAGAGACACAATCTCTAAACACATGACAGTGTTTCCCACAGGTCTGAAATATACTTGTGGTGGTAGCTGGCAGAAAGGGCTGGCATTACCCAGCACAAAAATGTGACAAACAACAAATACGTGCAACCTTTAACACAATATTTTGATTTAATGAATATTTCTATTAATTTCACATGTAATTATTGAGGCTTATACATTTATTTATTGCCATTTCACGCTAAATGCTAACGTTGGCTAAGTTACCTGTGGTGCTGAAAAATTAGTAGTCTAACTTTAGCTAAAGTTACTCTGTATCTTTCTAACTGCCATAGCCCGAAGAGAAAACAAATTATTATCTTTCTTATATTTAGCCAGGACAACTTTGCTGTATGTTGCGCAATGGTCAAGTTACGTGTGCTGAATACACTCGAGTCTTATAGCTACCAATGCAGTATAGCTGCCACTTTCCTTCATAGAATTCGAAGCTACTACCAAAGTCAGAGAACAATTACACGATAAAGAGAAAAGGAGTTGCTTTATCTGGTCTGTTCTTGTAAAATACCCACCGTGTCCACGTCTGCTAACATAATACCAGAGAACGTCTCTCTCTCTCTCTCTGTGTTTCTCTGCAGAGTGTGTGTGTGTGTGTGTGTGAAACACTCCTAAGGGAGCAACACAATAAAAATCACTGTTCAGTCATGCGCTCAACCCTTCAGCCAAGGGACATACCCCACCACTCATGAGGACTGCTGACCAAACCCACTTCCTCCTGTTGTGGAACTCACCAGTCAGCCTGTCGTTCAGCATGTCAGTGTAAGTGCTGAAGGCTTTTTCGTACCCTCCATGCTGCAGATTCATACAGACATAATGTTGTTATATACACCAGAAAGAAACAACAGAAACTAAAACTAGAATAGTAATGTAAAATAACAGTAGAGTATGAAGCACATAAATGAACACGAAGTGTCCAAGAGTCCTCCCAGGACTGGTTACCTTCACCATGCCTCTGATTAGAGCACAGTAGGCCCTCTGGTTCAGTTCTGGCATTAGGTTAAAGATCCTCTCCGCATTGTTGTTCTTCCTGCATGAAATGAGTGCCATTTTTAAACCTTTGGTTACCCACAAGGGTGGGAGGGGACTGTGGGGGAGAGTGCAACCAATCAACAACAGGTGGGCAGGGGTGATTTTTTAGAAGGCCTACGAGTTGAAAACCCTACTCTTTTTGTAACTGTGGATCTATAATGAGCACAGTGAGGCAAGTTTCAGAGAACTCAGTTTAATGAATTGCCCAAACCGCTGCCCTAGGGCACTTGATTGTTAGGTGGTCCAGAAGTAAGATGGCCCACTGACACCATTTCCAACTGCAACCTGGTTTTCTCAGGATGTTTCTAATGGAATGCCAACTGAGTCCAGCCCAGTGTAGTACTCACTGTATGGCACAAAGGCTACAAGGAGGTTTGTCTGCTGGCAAAGAAGACAGCGCTGCGTACTGACTAGATGGCAGGGTTTCACCTCCTTGCTTTCACCTCAGAGCGCCATGCTTCTGTAATGCTCTGCATTCTAGACACCAAGGGCCATTCAAATAGAAAGAAAAACCTAGGGAAAGGTTTTGGCTGAATGCACCCAGCTCTTAAACTGGCCTTGTAAGCGCCACCGACATGGTGCGAGATAAGTACGTCCAACCAAATACTTCTATCCTGGATATACCTTTCCAAAGCCCTTCCCAGAAAAGTCTAAATTTCAAGAGGCAAAGATACACACATTGGATTGTGAGTTAAACCTACCAGTGTTTTGGAGACAACTATGATCACGTGAATGAAATGCCCATTCTTTCATGAGGCAAAACTACTGTTGCTTCTGAGTCCGCAGTGTCTTTTAAAGGCCGGCCTAAGCTCCTCACCTCCACACCACTCCAATCAGCTCAGACGCTGTGCGCGGCCTCCCCTTCTTCTGCTTCTGCACATCATCCTGGACCTCCTCCTGAAACGGGGGCAGACCTCCTGTTGGAACTCATCCCCCCAAGCAACCCCACAGCTGATATCATGACAACCTGACCCTCTGTCCACCCCAAATGCGCTTCAGTACTGACCAGATCCTCCACCTCCACTTCCTCCTTACGGGGTCCGTCCTGTGCAGGATCACGGTCTCCGTAGAAACAGATCAGATCCAGCAAGTCGTTGGTGACGTCCGTAGACACCACGGTGCCTGCATCGGGAAAGTCTGGTCACTTTCAGTAATGCGTATCGTCTTGTGCTGTATTATATGGTCAACACATTTTCATAGGTCCTAGTGTAGATGCCTGTAGTTGACAGAGGTGAGGCTAGTGGTACAGAGCTGTGCAGCTGAAACACCCACAGGCACTCCTGTTCTACTCGCCTCCCTGCAGCAGCTGGTCGTACAGGTCCACAGCCGCGCCCACCTTCCGAAGTTGGATCCTCTCCACGAGGGCGGCCTCACTCACCTCCTCGATCTGAGGCTCCAGGGTCTCAGGCATCAGGCACTATGGAAAAGAGAGAATTCAAAACTTTTGGATTCCACCACAGATTTTAGTTATATTTATTTTGTCAAGACCTCCAGCTCCTGTGTTCCTTCTGATATCTATCTCAGAGGTTCCAGTTGCTTACAGGAGGTCTGATGCTGTCTGCATTCCCAAGCTGACTATGGATGCTGTTTTAGACCACATTTCTGTTGAGCCAGCAATTCAGAATAGTTACAGCTTCAACAAGAGCAGACAGACAACTTCCAATGTGAAGCATATAGAGCTGAGTGTCTGGTCATAATAAATAGAGCATCTGAGACGCTACCGTAATAAACTCACAGGAATATGGGGCGCTGCATAGTCCTTCTGAAAGAACTTGGGGTAGCTGTTGACAATGTACTTCGCAGCACTTCTTCCTGACTCCAGGGAGAGGGAGTACAGTTTCTGTGGGCAAAATCAAAAGATAGCGAGAGATCAATTTTAATGAAGTTATCTAAATAATCGCCAATTATTCACAGCACCCTACCCAAAAGCTACAACACCCAACTGCCAAAAATGCAAGGCCCCCACTCATAATCAACCCTTGCTAAGAAACAACAAGCTACTCTGTTTAATTAAAAACCACTGTGTAAAACACCACAATACCTAAACCAGTAGGTGGGACCATACTACTCACAAACTCAGCAGACATCTTCGGGGTGAGATAGGGATCATCTTGAAACATGTACTGTGCTGCAGTGGCATCCTGTAAAAGAATCCATTTTAGGCTTCTGACAAAGCAGCAACATACCTAGAGCAGTATGATAAAGTGAACGTTTAAACTGTACCCTTTTAACTGTGGAGGCCAGGGCCTGCAAAACTGCAACTTTGTCCCTGTAGAGAGGAGGACAGGAACGGATCCATCATTTCAATACGGGAAAAGCTGGGCTGTGGGATTGTTTTGAGCAAATCTATCCATCTACGCTTTCTATTGCTGGAATAAATGCTTGTCAGACACGTACCATGTTTTCTTTTTCGGAACGACAATCTCGTCGACAGACGCTAGGAATAAACATGACATCGATTTAGCAACTCCAGCACCAACAGCACCAACGCGCCTCAAGGGAAACCAATGCAATATCAGCGCAGAAACCACGTCATTTCATTTTTAATAAAGAAAGGCTACAGGTTCCTCATAATGGAGGCATTACAAATCTTGGCTTGCTCGTCCATTTTAACGTTCCGTTCACTGTCACTGATCTCAAAACCACCAACTCTCTTCATGTGAAGACTCCGGCGGTAAAATACGTAATTTACCAGTTTTAGTACTTATTGTGGTAGGGATTGTAGTTTTTAATTGGATTAAATAAGTATCTGACACTGTCTGACACAGTTATACATACTCAGCCAGGTAACAAGCAAGTCTACCTGGTTTTCCAGTTTCGGTGTGTTGACCCACGGACGAGTTCACTCCGAAATTCCTGTAAGCGAAAAATGCAGTTTAACACATCGACAAAAATTTAAGTCAAATACGCTTAACTAGTTATATAGTTATCCGTTACACAGAACAAGCAAAATCATCAGCTTCTAAGCCAACCCAAGACATATTTTAGCCAAGTCTGTCTTCTCACAGCCTAACACAGGTCAAACGCCGTGACGGTGTTTTACCTGTAAAATGAACACAAAAACACAAGCCATGGAAAAAGCCATAGCGGCTATTAATCTCACTGGGATGTGTCTCACCTCTGAAGCCATAACTTTTCCAATTTGCTGAGAATTATTCTTCTACACCTATGGCTGAATAACCCCGCAACAGCACAGGGAGCAGCCATTTTGCCACAACGCCACAATGAATGCCGGGAAGGAATGCACTATTCAAACGATATTTTAAACTGTGTACATAATATGTTCGTTGTCTAGTGTAGTAATATACTACGTGCGGTCAGCAACAAATAATAATACATTACTTTGTACTGGCTTAATCAAACCAAAATAACAGATGGCGTGTTCCCCTCATACAATCTTTGCCGACCCCTACCCCTAAATTCTATGCCATTCTTGGTATCGTCCATATTGAGCACCACGTGTGACGGTTACTGCTTGTTTCACATGTAGAACCAGGCGCATACGCGACAGAAAATAAATTAATGTTTTTTGCTTAAGTTAAATTTTCTTTCAAAAATGCTGATTGGCAAAGAGCTTCCATGGAGGCGACTCGAAGGCATGTCATTTGGCGTGTACTCCTCAGACGAAATCAGGTGAGCGGTTTAGCTAGTTGGCTAGCAGGACAACCTTGCTTGCTAGCAAATTTCAGGTAGTACATGTTGGCAAATTTTGAAATGTTAACCAATCGTTCGCTACTTGTTTGTAATGTTCATCCATCTAGCCGGGTACATAACTTGGTGCATCTTTCAACAACACAAACACAAGTTGCGTATAGCCAGTTATATGGGTATATTTGAATTCAGCCAGCTAATAGCCAAATAGTTATAATACGAGTTATCTAGGTAGACTAGGTAAATATTTGTCTACCAGAGCATTATAGGTAGGTCTAACACATTATCACTCCTTCGCCATCCTTGCTGGATCACTACTAAATAGATTTCGCCAGCAGAAGCGCCTCACTTAAAGTGGCAGCCACAGTGTATCCCTGTTCACACTTGGTCACTTGGCAGACGCATTTATCCACAGCGTCGTTAAACGCAAAGGCGCGACAGCGAATATAATAAGGTCACATGAACAGTATTACCATTACGTGCAAAAAACGGCAGATCACGTCTCTGGTTCGGACGCTAGCTAGTCACTGACGCGCTCTGTCAACTTGCTACACCGTCCGTGTGTGCTCTAAGGCAGCGTTTCCCAAACCTCTCCTGGAGGACCCCTTGTCCTGCATGTTTTAGATCTCTCCCTGCTCCAACACAGCTGATTTAAATGATCAGTTTGTTATTAAGCAGCTTCAAGAGTTCATAACGAGTTGACCATGGAGAGGTTTGGGGAAACGCTGCTCTAAGCTAGCGGATTTTCATAAACGAAAACACCAAACACCAAAATCTCTTTCCGACTAGTTGTTTATTAACTGAAGCGTAGTAGATGTAAATGCACATCCTCGTATGGTAAGGGTGTCAAGATCTGTAATCAGTCATTACGTGGCTACAGCGATCAAGATGGACAGTCGATTTCCCTCTGATCTCAAACCCTCCCGCCTCTCTTTTAGGAAACTAAGTGTGAAAACAATCACCAACCCAAGGTTCCTGGACAGTGTGGGCAATCCTGCCACCAACGGGCTGTATGACTTGTCACTCGGGCCGGCGGACTCCAAAGAGGTGTGCACTACTTGCATGCAGGACTTCAACAACTGCCCCGGCCACCTGGGGCACGTGGAGCTGCCCCTGCCTGTCTACAACCCCCTCTTCTTCGATGTAAGCGTCCTCCTGTGGCACAGTTGAATTATGCTCTGTTATTGATCTGGTTGAACTGTGGCCCCAGTTTGTCAGAAAGATGGGCGTGAGTTTGTAAAATGATCCAAGCTAAGCTAACACAAAAAACATTTTCAGAACAGAGGAGATTAAATGTGGAGTGGGTGCCTATCTAATGAGGTGCACCAAGATCACACAGCTTTGAATTCCTGCGTGACAGACAAGACTATTACAATGAGAAGAAGCCATTCAGTCCATCTTAGCTCATACGTCTGCACCCTTGTATTTATAATAATGATGACCTGTGTTTACGTTATACTCGATTATGCATTTATAATGCATTAAAAACAATAACAACATCAATTACAGCATTAAAACAACAAAGGCAGCTATTCAAACAGCCATAAATACAATATGTACTCTGTTAAGGTCAGAGTACATTCAGAATGAAACCAGCATGGTGTTCAGTTTCATCTTGAATGATCGAAGGGTCTTAGCCTTGGCTGGCAAACTTCCCATCCTAGATTGATGGTTTGCTCCCTTTTCATTTACATACCTTCGTATATTGACCATTATTTCATCCTTGTCCATAATAAACTGTCAAAGTTCTCATTTGCTTTCCTAAACACACACAGCAAGTCACAAACACCTAAATTACATTACTGTAAATTACATAATTTAGCAGAGATTTGTATCCAGAGTGACTTACACAGGTTACAGTTTTCAATTTTCCATTTATACAGCTGGATATTTACTGAGGCAGTTGTGGCTTAAATGCCCTTCTCCAGAGTAAAACAGCAGTATTCCAGTGGGGAATTGAACCAGCAACCTTGCAGTTATGAGCCCTTCTGCGGCACTATGCCATGCTGCAGCACTGCTGATATCTGTGAAGAAATGATTCTGAGCGTGTTGTGTGGTGTGTTTGTTTCTTCTGTTCAGAAACTCTACCTGCTGGTGCGGGGGTCATGCCTGAGCTGCCACATGCTCACCTGCCCCAGGGCTGCTATCCACCTGCTTCTCTACCAGCTGAAGGTGCTGGAGGTGGGGGCACTGCAGGCTGTGGACGAGCTGGATGCTGAACTCAACCGGGTGAGCTGGCACAGACCCTTGGGGCTCTAGGAGGATGGGCGGCACCCTATTAGCTTCCTCAGCTTCAAACAATACTTTGGGGGAGCTTTGATTTTTCCTCTTTATCGATACACATTGTTCCATTACCCTGCGGAATACATTCACGATGTCCGTTCTATGAGCCTGTAAAATATTCCTGTAACCCTGTAGAATACAGACTGACTGATCCACACAAACAAGCATTATCAGTGTGTTTAGCATGCTTTCAGCAAGATTATGAGGTGGTTTTACCCAAATTCCAAAAGTAGCTGCAGTGTACTGGTAATAGGTTTCAAGTCATAACTATTGTAGGCAAAGACCTTTGCTCAAGAGTAGGGCTGCAACTAATGACTATTTTGATAGTTGAATAATCTATCGATTATTGAAACAAATAATCGACTATTCAGATTATGAATCGCACAATTACTCAATGGCTCTTATTTATCGATCGGCTTTTAAATTTAGCCTTAGGTTGTTTTAGACATATGCTAACTAACAATAAAGACAATAAAAAAATTCATTCAAAAATATGTCTTTTAATGAATGGTTACTAGGAATAATTCAGTGAGGGCAGTTGCTTGCTAGGGAGCACGAGTCTGCTTCCTTTGAAGAAAGCCATCCATGGTTGCATGAGGAGATCTAACAAACCCATAACTCTCTCGAGTTAATTCGAATGCAACCCCCATTGGGCACGCATGCATAGACGTGAGTTGTAGGAATCTTTTGCGATTTAGAAAGTATCAAATTCTCCGGTGTTCTCTAAACTTGTGCACTCGGCAGCAACACTAACTCCAGCCATAAACATCGCCATGACAACAAGGCAACGTTTAAGCTGAGAATTTCTAATTAGCAGACCGGCTCTGGTTTAACATTGTAAAGTTAGGGCACATTTGGAATGTGAACAGGATCGTTGTGAATAATAGGTTATTATTTGCTACACTATGTTCAACGTCATTAATAATTTATTGATCAAGAGAAAATGTATTTCAAAATAGAAAGCATTAGCTCATAATGTGAAGTAACATGGCTTTTACCACCAACATTAGCTATGCTAGCTACCTGACTAACTTAACGAGACGAGTCTTCATCATCCAGAGAGCCAACGTGCCACCTCTTCAAATGCTTGAGCATATGGTGTCAGATTTATGTCAAAAGTCACAAGCGCAGAAAACATTCTCTTGAGCGCATAAAACATTCTCTTGAGCGCAGAAAACATTCTCGCACACAAAGCAACCACCACGTGCAGGAGAATTTCTGCTTGGCAAGCGCTGGAGGGCATATGCGCTCGCGCGGGTTAACTGTGCTCGCGCGAATTGACCTGAGTTTTGACAATTTGGGGGTGGAAACCAAGGGAGGCACTGACACTCATATGATAGGTCAATTTCAACACAATCACACCCACACGATCTCATTGAACCTTGATTGACAGCTTCTGTTAACTGAACGACAGGCAGACTGTTTGGGCAGAGACTTGTTATTTCAAACACCTGAGTCCTGACAACAAGTTCAGAGATGAAGACACAATGGACGGAACAATGGCAGCGACACCTGAATATTTACATGTAAGTGATACTGATAGATGGCTTCGTCTAACAACTTAGCAATTTACTTACTTTAACGTTCCTTAACGTTTGGTCTATTGCATGCGATCGGCTGAATGATAGGGGAAGCATAGCTAACGTTAATTAGCTAACCTTAGCTATTTACATGTTCCAACCAAATTTCAGAGTAAGTGAATTGCTGGGTTGTTAGACAAAGCCATCTGTCAGTATTACTTACATATAAATCTTCAGGTGTCGCCACCATTGTTCCATATGTTCCGACAACGAACCATATAACGTAATGTGCGCTACATAGCATAAAATAAGTTACGTGTGAAACGGTTAAGAGCGAAATGCTGCCATACTTTTGAGGTCTTTGGTCGTGAAGGTGTTGCCGTCTCTATTGTTAACCCCATACTCCATACTCAACGTAGCTTAGGCTACATGTCTGAGCATTCCGAGATAGCACAAAAAACACATACGATGACGCCACCAACTAATCGACAATTAAATTTGGTGGCAACTAATTTGGTCATCGATTTTAGTCGACTACATCGATTATTCGTTGCACCCCTACTCAAGAGTATAACAGCAGTGCGTTCCAGAGATTTAAACTTACAACAGTGTGGTGGCAAACCCCATCCTCGAACCACAAGGCCACACGGCACTCCAAAATATGCATGTGTTTCTATGACTAATCTCCCTGTTGAGGCTGTGACTTGAATTGAGCTTGGATTGTTTCAGTGTCCCGTTTGGGATTTCATGCAATGTCCCTATAGTCAGGTGTGAGGAGCCTAGACCTGCTGCACTGCATGATTCTTATATGAGGTTTGTTTCAGTTCCTGGAGGGTAACGCCCAAGCTACCGGTGTAGAGATCCAGGAGGTGCTGGAGGATTTTGCTGATGGGATCCTCAGGAATCACAGACAGGGAGACTACCAGTCGCCTGTGAGTGAGCCAGTTGCATGCCAACATTCCTCAGACAATTAGTGACTCTCTACCGCTTAGTCATGCACTCTTCTCTCCACTAAGCCAAATGGCTAAGCACTCCCCTCTGCTTAACCTTCAGGTGAAACACGTCTGTGAGAGAAGGAGCAACCTCATTACAAACTTCTGGAGGATGCACATGAGCTCACGGAGGTGTCCCAACTGCAAGTGAGTGTGTGTGTGGGGGGGCTACTCATGTTCTCAAATTTATTTCAAATTGTTTGTCAGAATGTTATTTACATTTGCCATTGTGTGAAATGACCATTGTGTTGTTAAACAGATTATTAGGTAGATTTTTAGCTTGTCACGAGTGTTTTGTTTCAAACATGCATTAATCATTACTGGACACAAGTCCTTGGTACATCCACCCAAACACTTCTTTTAAATATACAATAAATGCAAATAACGGTTGACTGTCCAAAGATCTTCAGTAGCCATGACAGTAGCCATATTGTCAGTGGTGATAATGTAAGTTATTGACACTTTGCCTGAGAACAGCTATGAGTGGGCTTTGAAAGATGTGGTGCTTGTAGTTGGTCGTCAGTGTGGCAGTCCTATAGCCTCAGGACACGTCAGTATACCACATGTTTGCTGCATTGGTATTGCATGCCTTTGCTGTGATTATGGTTCAGAGTTGAAGATTTACGCCTAGAATGGTATTGTGAGATGTAAAAGCCGGGGAAGATGTTTGGTTTGGCATACCAAGCAATTTTCAATCTGTTGTGTTGGTCTTGTTCAGTTTATAATGCTGTGCCTGGCATTGTATCTTTCACAGCCATTCCTCTTAAGTTTACGTTCACATCTTCTGTACTTTGTCTGGGTACATATTCCAGAAGATGTCTGAATTTTGAATTTCAATGAATTAATTCTTAAAAAGCCAATTTAATCAAATTATCTCAGATTTTACCTCTAGATGGCTGATAGTTTTCAGATGTTGGAGTTCAACATATGCATTTGGTTGGCCGCTGTTCCACAGAATGGGCCGATCACAGGTGCGTAAGGAACATAACAGCAAGCTGATCGTCATGCTGCCTGCGGCCTTGTGCAAGGAGAACAAGAAGAAGGTCGGTCTTGATCAGAAGAAAACGGAAGGTAACTGACACAAGGCACAGGTCACAGGTCGCCACTCAGTGTTACCACAGATACTCTAATTACTGAACAGATATTCAGCTCTGAAGGTCCTTCCACCTGTTGCATTTTCATATCCAGGAGGTTCATATGATGTCAATGTTGGGGTGCTAGATGTGGCTGTTTTGTGGATGGCCACACCCCTGTAAAAATATTCAGAATTAGCTAGCAAAGCAGAATGCTTTCCACTTCAAGGTTAAAAAAACAAGAGTTTCCAATGTTCAGTCTGTTGAATATCACCAGGCATGTGTGGTATGTGTTGCTGTGATGTTTGAAAGTTATTGAGAGAGTTATCAAGAAGCTTTGTGGAAAAATGTTAAGAACACTTTGGAAACTGAATCAGATCATAAAGAGATTGTGTGATATGGCACCTTTTCTTGTGATGTAGAGGGTAGAGGTATGATTGAAGCAGTCATTTTTTTAGCTTTTATAAACTATTCTTATTTAACCATTGCAGTAGCCCCCGTAAGTGTGACATACTCTGCTGAATCCTTACCATTTGCTCCTGTCTTTAGCATGGTCATTTAAGGGTGCAGTGGCTGGATTTTTGCTCTCCATGGTCAGGGCTTCACTTCTGGTTTTCCCCTGTGACAGTGATTGAGGAGTCTCAGTTGGGGAAGAGGGGTTACCTAACCCCCAGCACTGCCAAGGAGCATGTGGTCAAACTGTGGGAAAAGGAAGGTAGGACCACAGCCTGACTGCAGTCTCATCACAGCTTGATCAGGGCTAAGACTGACATTTTTGTCTCTTCATGGACGCTCTTATCCAAAGTGAATTACATCTGAATGACTGTGTCAATCCACCAAACAGTGCTATAGCATGTAGTGATATCATATGTGCAATACAACATACCCAACAGTAATGCAAAAACTGCACATGTAAGGGTAATGTTTGAGTTTGGATATGAGAGCCAGGTTGCACTCTGCACCCATCCTGTTCATGAGCTCCTTAACATGCTGACTCCTGTGAACCCATCAAAACTATTCTCTCTCTATAGCTGGGGTCTCCAACACGTCGCTCATGTGTTACCGGTAGCTCGCTGCCTGTTTTTGAGTAGCTCGCCAAAAGGTTCAGAGATCATGTACAAAAAAAATTTGACAACAAATAAATGCACCTTGGAAACCTCTTCCCATTTCAATCCAATCAAATACACAGATGTCATGTCCCACCCCCCTCCAACACAAAATGATATCAGCTGTCAATCAAATAAGTTATGCTACTGTCAAGTTTGTCAACACGTCGTCACATCAGTTAGTAGTAGGTAGCTACTGAGCTAAAACAAGGAGTTCGGTGGTGTTAGCAAGCCAGTTTAGCTTATAAAATAGCAAGATTTATGATGAACAAAGAAAGTGGCCAGACCAAAAAAACATGCTATTTCCATGAGGAATGGGAACACGAGTTTTTTTTTTTTTTTTTTTTCCACGAATGTGAAGGAAAAGTATGTGTGCGTCATCTGTAGTAGCAGCGTTTCAGTCAGTAAAAGGCGCAACGTTCAGCACCACTTCAGGGACATTCTAAAGCTGTGAAAACGTGAAAAGGCTTAACGTGGCTTAATGTTCCAAAACAGCAATCAGTGATCACCAAATTTCTCTCGGACATGTCTTTCCATAAACACTTTCACCTGGCAAAAAATCAAAACCGAATTCCTATGAGTATGGACGTTATCTTACATTAAGCGTTTTCCTCTTTATTGATGCCCATTATAAGGAAAAGGCTTAACGTGGCTTAATGTTCCAAAATAGTGGCCAATGATTACCAAATTTGTCTGACATTTCACGTCATAAGCATGTAGTAATGTTTTCTATGTTTTCTATGACTTTGATGTGAATTTAAGATGTTTTGATATATTATGTGTGTGACAGAGTGCTGTCACTATGGTTGAGTATGCACTCTGACTGCCATACCAACGAGTCTGGCTCTTTGGCATCGCAGTCAAAGCTGCAGCTTGGTATCCCAGCTTGACACATTGAAATTTGAAACATATGGATACAGAACGTACATTTGGCATGCTATTGATGTGAATTTAAGATACTTTTGATCCAAAATGTGAGCTTTGGATATTGACATTTGATACGTGTATATACAAAAGTAGCTTAATTCAGCTGGCTAATGTGAGTGTTTTAGTATGTTATGTGAATACATGTGAGTATATAAGACATGAATAGCTCTCTGCCACTTTCATTTTTTCAAAGTAGCTCTCAGATGAAAAAAGGTTGGAGACCCCTGCTGTAAAGCAATACACACATGATTGGATTAGGTTAGTGAGTCACTGATGACACATGACAGCTTTTCCCTTGTTCGGGCTGATGAAATGTTGCTCTCTTATCCTTACTGTTTGGTACAGACAGTAAATTTGACTGCTGTCTGATCAGCAAGAAATTGTGGATTTCAGTGGTAGGGAAATTTGCGCATGGGGAAGAAATCATTTGGTTTTAGGCCTGTCTGTGTATATACATATATATCTATATATATGTGTATATATACATATATATATATATATATATACAGTGCTGTGCAAAAGTATTTGCCCCCTGACCAATTTCTGACATTTCTTGCACGTCTGTCACGCTCATCCATTTCAGATCAAGCAAACCTGAATATTATACAAAGATAAAACACAAGTAAACACAAAATGCAGTTTTCAGTGCCAATGTCATTTATTAAGGGAAAAAAAAAAACATCTGAACCTACATAGGCCCATGTGAATAAGTAATTACCCCCCTAAACCTAATAGCTGGTTGAACTGCCTTTTGCAGCAATAACTGCAGTCAAGCATTTGCGATAAGAGGTGATGAGTCTTTCACATCGCTGTGATGGGATTTTGGCCCACTCTTCTGTGCAAAATTGTTTAAGATCAACCAGATTGGATGGTTTTCGGGCATGAACAGCCTTTTTAAGGTCATGCCACAGCATCTCAATAGGGTTCAGGTCGGGACTTTGACTAGGCCACTCCAAAACCCTCATTTTGTTCTTTTTTAGCCATTCAGAAGTGGTCTTGCTGGTGTGCTTCGGATCGTTGTCTTGCTGCAGAACCCAGGTGCGCTTTAGCTTGAGGTCTCGAACTGATGACCGAACATTCTTTGCCAGGATTTCTTGGTAGTGAGCAGAATTCATGGTTCCATCGATAATGGCAAGTTGCCCAGGTCCTGAAGCAGCAAAGCAAATATGGTGGTGGAAGATCATCACACTTCCACCACCATATTTCACTGTTGGCACAATGTTCTTTTTATCAAATGCAGTGTTCTTTTTGCGCCAGATGTAACTGGATGCATTTCTCCCAAAAAGCTCAACTTTAGTTTCGTCAGTCCAGAGGACATTTTCCCAAAAGCTTTGGGGATGATCAAGATGCTTCTTGGCAAAAGTGAGTCGGGCCTTGATATTCTTTTTGGTCAACAGTGGCTTTCGCCTCGGAACTCTTCCATGGATGCCATTTTTGCCTAGTGTCTTTCTGATGGTGGAGTCATGAACATTGACATTAACTGTGGCAAGTGAGTCTTGCAGTTGTTTAGACGTGGTTCTTGGATCCTTTTGGACTTCTGCAGCTAGTCTGCGCCGTGCTCTTGGAGTAATTTTGCTAGGTCGGCCACTCCTGGGAAGGGTCACCACTGTGCCATGCCTTCTCCATTTATGGATAATGGCTCTGACAGTGCTCCGCTGGAGTCCCAAACATTTACCAATGGCTTTGTATCCTTTCCCAGACCGAGACATCTCTATAATCTTCTTTCTTGTTTGCTCTTGAAGCTCACTGGAACGCGGCATGATGATGTGTGTTCAGTATGGCCTACCTCACTTTGTCAGACAGGTTTTATGTTAGTGGTCTCCTGATTGGAAATGTCTGGCAGCAATCAGGCCTGGGTGTGGCCATGAAATTGAACTCAGCATTCCCCAATAATAGGATTTATCACAATTACCTCACCTTTTAACAAGGGGGCAATTACTTTTTCACAGAGGATCATGTAGGTTTGGATAGGATTTTTCACTTAACAAATAAAATCACAACAGGACAACTGCATTTTTTTAATACTTGGGTTATCTTTGTGTAATGTTTGAATTTGTTTGATGATCTGAGAAGGTTAAGTGGGACAAAGGTGCAAAAAGGTAAAAAATCAGTAAGGGGGCAAAAACTTTTGCACAGCACTATATATATATATATATATATATATATATATATATATATATATATATATATATATATGTATGCATATATGTACACATATATATATATACA
The DNA here is from genome assembly GCF_013368585.1 of Megalops cyprinoides. NCBI lineage: Eukaryota > Metazoa > Chordata > Actinopteri > Elopiformes > Megalopidae > Megalops > Megalops cyprinoides. The sequence goes on from NC_050600.1 coordinate 29,702,903, forward strand.
TACACAAACAGACGATCTCAGTGGGTGTTAGTACTTTAATTTGGGTCAGGCCTTTAACCAGGCCAGCAGGTCCGGGTGCATGCTTGACCGAATGCCGCTCTGAGCTTGTCTAAATGAAATGCGCTGTACAACGTCAGCCTCGCTCTTGGTCCACCCACCGTCGGCCATGTTTATATTCCAGGTTTCTTCCTGAGGCACCTGTTTTCTGGGCTAGAAATGTGCAAGAGCTCCAAGTCCACCTTCAGCCCTAATGCCTTCTTCCTGGAACTCCTGGTTGTCCCTCCGACAAGGTAAGATGGCAATCAGACAGCACTGTTCTCTGCTGGGGGCTTTGAGGGTGACCCACTTTAAAAGCTCATCTTTTACTTGCCCTGTTTTTGTGAGCACCCTGTTTGTTTTACTGTATGCTATCTTAATTTTGCTATGTTTTTGGACCTGGTGAGAACTTCACTTGAGATTTCACTTTATAAATGAAATGTTTTCATGCAGTTATTCTGTTTTGGAGAGACAAACACAAAATGTTTTGTCTGTGGTGAGTATTGGAGGCACAGCATCTGCATGGTGGGTTTGTAAAGTTGCACTGAGGGCTGAATTGTGATTTAAATCCAAACATGGAAAAGAGGGTTATATGGCCCTCATGCACTCACCCGGGTGGGCTTTCATAAGCGGGTCTCGTCCTTGCACAGGTATAGGCCAATAAACTGCCTGGGGGACCAGATGTTCACAAATGGTCAGACAGTCAACATGCAGGCAGTGATGAAGGACTGTGAAGTCATTAGAAGGCTGCTGGTGCTCATGGCGGGAGAGAAGGCGCGGTCACTTGCCAAAGGCGAGACAGAGCTGGAGGAGGTGAGTGGAGTGGGCGCTGCTGAAGGAGGTGAGAGGATTGGGTGAGCTGGGCGGAGCTGCAAGAGGTGAGTTGAATGGGTGCTCCTGGAGGAGGTGAGAGGTTTGGGTGAATTGGGCAGAGCTGGAGGAGGTGAGTGGAGTGGGTAGGCTGGACAGGGCTGGAGGAGGTGAGTGAAGTGGGTAGGCTGGACAGGGCTGGAGGAGGTGAGTGGAGTGGGTGGGGCAGGGTAGGGCTGACAGGACTCAGGGAGGGCAGCATCTCCCTTATGGGGTGTGTGTGGGGGCAGGCCATTTTCACATTATGTGCTCTACCTCCTGATGGTCACTTAGTTTTTCAGCTCAGGATCTTTCCGAGTACATTCGCCTTCACCCAGGAACATCCAGTGAGAAATCCTCATTGTCTCTCTCCCTCTCCCTGTCATAGGCACAGGAAATGGGCCCCAGCAAGATCGACCAGGACTTCCTATCTGCGCTCTCAGGCCAGACGCTCATGGACAAGTTCTACAACATGTGGATCCGGCTACAGAGCCATGTCAACATTGTGTTTGACAGTGACATGGACAAGCTCATGACCGAGAAGTTCCCCGGGATTCGCCAGGTGGGCACACAAACACACACCTTTCTTACCTACCATCCCCTCTGTAGTCAGGTTGCATGGCAGCATGGAAATGGGTTTGAGTCCTGGCTGTGACACATCTGTTGCATTCAGTAAGGTACTGCTGCGATTCCAGTGAAAATGCAACGACATGTTGCTTTACTGAGTGCCTCTGATCCACTGGAGTGCAGCTTGACATCCCCTGTGCTCAGCATGCCTGTACATCTACTGTATTCCCAGATCCTGGAGAAGAAGGAAGGGCTTTTCCGGAAGCACATGATGGGGAAGCGAGTGGACTATGCAGCACGCTCAGTCATCTGCCCTGACATGTACATAGCAACCAATGAGATTGGAATACCCATGGTACGAGCCTGTGTCTGCACTGCCGAACCAATAATGTATGAAAACTAACGGGATGAGTTTTACCAATTACAGTGCTCCGTGATATTTTGTCCAATCAGAATGTCACTATAACCAACAAGACGTACTGTATATTGTTTATGTCTATAAAAACAAATGCATACATGCTTAGGATCAGGGATCAGCACTGTTTTCAGTGGGAATCTGCTATAGACCATGTTGGTTATAGACCATGCTATAGACCATGTTGGTTAACTTCACATATCATTTCACTAGGGTATGGAAGCACGTTAGTCACAATACTTCCATTTCCTCTGTGATTTATGCCTTGCTCTACCAGGAGGACAGGCAGAGGGTACACAGTGTCTCCTTTATTTGGATACATTTTTATCTTCCATCATAATGATGTAGTGCTGTTATTGTTATGGCATTGATTTCCTCTTTTGGCGAATGTGTGATTCATAAAGTACAATAGATACAATATGAGCTAAATATTAACATGATATTTTATCATGGTATTGATTGGGATCTTACAGGTGTTGGTGACACTTATGGTAGTATATAAAGTGTTTGGTAAAGGTCTTCATCTTAATAAACTGAAATTTTGAATCTGGAACATTAGTGCCATTTCCACTCATTTCCCTTTTCAGAGCTTATCTTATAGCATCATCTGTTGTGTATTTAAAAAATTGAGATGCAGTCTGATGCCTTGATGTTGGGGTTCTCTGGTATGGGTTTCTGTTTTGGTGTGACCCGTGCTCCCGCCCCAGGTGTTCGCAACAAAGCTAACGTACCCACAGCCTGTGACGCCGTGGAACGTGAAGGAGCTGCGGCAGGCGGTGATGAACGGGCCCAACGTGCACCCGGGTGCCTCCATGGTGGTGAACGAGGATGGCTCACGCACCATGCTCAGCACCACCAACCCTGCCCAGCGTGAGGCCATTGCCAAGCAGCTGCTCACGCCATCCCAGGGCCCACAGAAGATGCCCATGAAGATTGTAAGAGTCACACCCCCTGCTCTCCCTTCCCCCACCCACCCTGACGCCTCCTTTCCACTGTTCATAAAAATCATAGCCAAAGAATCATGGACCATAACCTTTGCCTCCTCAGGTGAACTGGTGCATTAATGTTCAGTGACTGTTACCTTCGCCCCCTCAGGTGAACTGGCACCTTAGAATTCAGTGACTGTGACCTTTGCTCCCTCAGGTCAACTGGCACATTATGGTTCAATGACTGTGACCTTTGCTCCCTCAGGTAAACTGGCACATTAGGGTTCAGTGACTGTGACCTTTGCTCTCTCAGGTGAACTGGCACAGTCTGTAATGGTGACCGTGACTTTTGCTCTCATGTAAACTGGCAGAGGAGCTTGATTGTATTTATCTTCAGGGACAGCAAAGTTCATTCAATTCTGTTGTACGTATGCAGGCAATGAGTGTGACCTTTGCCCCTTAGGTGAACCGACATATTAAGAACGGTGACGTGCTCCTGCTGAACAGGCAGCCCACGCTGCACCGGCCCTCAATCCAGGCTCACCGTGCCCGCATCCTGCCCGGGGAGAAGGTCCTGCGCCTGCACTACGCCAACTGCAAGGCCTACAATGCCGACTTTGATGGCGACGAGATGAACGCCCACTTCCCCCAGAGTGAGCTGGGCCGTGCCGAGGCCTACACACTGGTTAGCACCGACCAGCAGTACCTGGTGCCCAAGGTAGGAGGCAGAGCCAGCCTCAGGAGTCCAGCAGAGGAGGTTGGAGCTGGCTTTATGTTACATTATTGGCATTTAACGGACTCTTATCCAGAGCGACTTATATAGGTTACTGTTTTTTGACGTTATCTATTTATATGGCTGGGTATTTACTGAGGCAATTGTAGGTTAAGTACCTACGGGTTAAGTTATGGGCCTTGCTCCTTACCCGCTATGCTACACTGCCGCCTTTATGCCTAATTCATAGAGTATCAGTTTTGTTTAGGGTCTTGGCCCTTGGCCAGGGACCCCTTGTCTGACCTCTCCTTAAATGTGTGCAAGTCTCTCAGGGTACATTGGGGGGATGTGCTCAGCTGTTTGCCCTCCTTTCAGCATGAAAAAGGGGAAGAATATTTGGAAACTTGTTGGTCATATGATAATATTTGTGTCCTGGTGATGGGTAGCACTGAGGATTTCTATCTGTAGTCTGGGGTCAGAGAAAGGGTGGACTGGTACAGAGAAGATTTCAGGGTCAAATTGCAGGATAGGGGATGTTGTTGCTGTACCATTGAGCACAATGCTTTGTGTAGATTACTGCAGTGGCCATATCCAGCTGTGTAAATGGATGATATTAAACCACATAAGCAACCACATAAGGTAAAAAATGGAATTTCATACTGGGTTTTCAATGGAGAAAATGAGATGATGACAACTGCATAACTCCATCCTCTGCCCTGTGATGTATGCAATAGCGCCCTCTGGTGGATGTGTTAGTGTAGCTGACAGATGCGCCTGGTCTTTCTTCAGGACGGGAAGCCCCTGGCTGGGCTGATCCAGGACCACATGGTGGCCGGCACCAGCATGACGGTGCGAGGCTGCTTCTTCACCCGTGACCAGTACACTGAGCTGGTGTACCGTGGCCTCACCGACAAGAGGGGCCGGGTCACACTGCTCCCACCTGCCCTCCTCAAGCCCTGTCCACTCTGGACAGGCAAACAGGTAGCAGGCGCGTGGGGGTGTGGGGTGGGGTGTAACGTGAGCACCCCCTGTTCATGGGCTGTTTGGTAAGCACCAGAAGTAGTATGGTCAGAATGCAAACTGGACTGGAGCAGTTAGCAGATCCAGTGATTGGTCCTGCCTGAGGCCTGTACCCTGCTCTTTAGCACTATGTCAGGATTCTGAGTTGGGACCAACTTGGCCACAGGCTGACATCCCAGCCAATCACTCCTGTTTTGCTCATGGTCCTGTGCACTTCTGTTACTGCAGAGTAACAAGAGAGTTATCAAAGAGTTACAGAATAGTATCAGTAGAATTACCATATGGTTACTGCATGGTTACAGCAGAGCTATAAAAAAGTTGTCTAAGAGCTATAGGAGAGCAACCATATGTGTATAGCTATGCAGCTATAGAAGAGTTGCCATAGAGTTCGAGCATGGTTTCAGCAGAGGGTTGCAGCTGAATTGCAGAGGGGTGTGTGATGGTAATTTTGAAGCCACTGCTGAGTGGCTGTACCCTGGTCCGGAAGTGTCTGAACATTTCAGGTACCTTGGTAACAATTGGCACATTTGTTTTTCTGGTGTGTACAGGTGGTGTCCACGTTGCTGCTGAACGTGATTCCCAAAAACCACCTCCCCCTCAACTTGACGGGCAAAGCCAAGATCCCCAGCAAAGCCTGGGTGAAAGATCCACCCCGCCCAGTACCGGGGTACCAGCCCGAATCCATGTGTGAGTCCCAGGTGAGACCATCACCCTGCAGTACCATGGTATTGTGAACCATGTGTATATTATGGTTGATATGTGGGACTGTGGTATCATGGTCATATGGACGACATGTAAGACTGTAGTATCACAGTCTTACATTTGCATTTGCATTTATTCATTTGACAGACAGTTTTATCCAAAGCAACTTACAAGTGAGGCAGAGTACAAACAGTCTTACGGTTGATGTGTAAGACTGTAGTCGATCGTTGTCACCTGGGACTGGCACCTCATCCATAAGACATCATGTACTTGTCATTTGGGGTTATGTTGGGCCAGCCACCTAGGTGTAGGGTACTGACAGTGAAATGGAGCTTGGGCATACGCCGCTGTGTACAGTGACGTCTGCTGCCTGTTTGTCTGTCCTCAGATCATCATGCGGCAGGGTGAGCTGCTGGTGGGGGTTCTGGATAAGGCGCAGTATGGCAGCTCGGCCTACGGGCTGGTTCACTGCTGCTATGAGCTGTACGGAGGAGAGACCAGTGGGAATCTGCTCAGCTGCCTGGCACGTGTCTTTACCGCCTACCTGCAGCTGTACCGTGGGTTCACTCTGGGTAAGGCTGATGCATCCCAAGGTGCATTCCACACACTTGCATTCACCTACGCCATACAGGAAAATGCAGTCTCAACTTCACCTGGCTGATTGGTTGAATGCTCGGGGGTGTGTGTGGTGCAGAGTCTGGCCACTCCTGTTTTCACTGTCTTTTCCCCAGTGGCTGTGGTCATCCTTCTAAATCATGAAGGATGAATCTAGTAATACCAGGCATTTCCTCCTGTGGTTAAATCAGGGGTGCTGACTGGGAATAGAGGGGCATTTGGTTTTCCCCAGGTCAGGTCTTAATTACTTAATTGGAAGTGTTGATTGGATGAGAGGTGAAATCCCCCATATGTCTGTTGGGGATGTGGATCCAGGCCCAGAAGTAGACTCCGCTGATTTAAATCTGTTTTTAATTGTCAGGTCTGTGATTCTTAACCCCCTGTGAACCTCTCTGCACCACCCACAAGTGAACAGGTCTGTTGCTCTTCACTCACAGGTGTGGAAGACATTCTGGTCAAACCAGGAGCTAACAGGAAGAGAAAGAAAATCATTCTGGAGTCGACCAAGTGTGGGGCGAAGGTACTAATGTCAGCCCCTTCCATCCTGGGTCCAGCAGTTCTCCTCATCCTTTAGAATATTTCTGCTGAGACAGAACAAAAACTAGGGCCATGTCTGCATATGTGACTGCACCTCTGACCACTTGACCCTGTTGTGACTGTTCCGTACTCTCCGGCAGGCCCTGCGAGCGGCCTTCAACCTCCCCTCCATGGCCTCAAAGAGTGAGGGGTGCAGCCGCTGGCAGGACGCCCACCTTAACCCTGACCAGCGTGACTTCAACACGGTGGACCTCAAGTTCAAGGAGGAGGCCAACCTGGTCAACAATGACATCAACAAGGTCAGCTCACAGGACCTGTGACTGCATGCCAACTGTGGCAGACACGCAAGCTCCATAACTAATTTACGGAGATCCAATAGGCAGAGCAGAGCTGCACCACTCCCACTGGTGGAGATCCAATAGGCAGAGCAAAACTGCATAATGCCCACCAGTGGAGATCCAAAAGGTAGAGCAGGGCAGTGATCAGTGATTAAGGGATCTACTCCTGCCTGGACATTCAGAAAATGTAATCAGTCCATTTTGATTTAGAACTAACTTTTTAAGGCACAATGTGGTCTTCCTTCTGTATAGACAGAGAATCAAATGCTTACAGTCTTAGCAGGCGGCCCTGTCCACAGTGACAAGGGCAAAAGGCCTAGATCGGTAACAGTTCCTTCCACTACATACTTCTATGTCCTTCGGGAATTGAAGTACTGGGAATCTTCTGTAAATTCAGCCCACAGTGGATGTAGTTTTATTATGATTAACATGTTGCAAGTGTCAAATTAGATTTATTCCAGGATAAAACGCCTCAGATTTCCCAGAAACCTCAAATTTCCCAGCATGATTCCCACAGGTCCTTATAGTCATCATCACATTTGGCTGAACTCTGAACAGTGCCAGCATGTACAATGATGTACAGTGACAACTTTACCAAAAACTTTCACTAATTCAACATGTTTATTTGGAAAGAAAAGTGCTCCCTAGATGTCTCAGCCCCATCCTTGGCTTGTTTCAGTTAACTTTACAGCTTGTGAAATTCCTCATTCATTTTGACAATGTAGCAGGCTGATGTTTTGCTGTTTTCTGAACAGCCTCTCTGAAACAGTCGTCCCTCACACAAAGTGCCGTTTCTTCTTAGCTAGGCTAATAGAACCCTGTTATTATTCCATCACTGCTTAATTCTGTTCATAGTTACCCTTATCCAGCTTACAGAATATGTCCAGCATATAAATACAAGAACAAAGCACAATGCAAAGGCCAAAAATAGCTGTGGAGAGGGAGTGATTGCAGTGGCTCGATGTCACTGACAATGACTGTAAAAGGAAAGACACAGGAAGTTTGGACACACCTGATTAAGATAATGGGAAACATGTATTCAAAGACATTTTGATCTAAAGACTTATGCTTAAATGCATGAATTTTTTTCTTAGGCATCAACTTCACGGTTTATATTTGTCTTTGTATGAATTTCTTTCCAAAGAATTTTAATTTAAAAAAGTTTTTTTGGCTATTCTGAAGAATGTAAATATTTTGATTTGATTTGATTGCATAATTCCATTTTTGTTCTTTCATAGTTTTGATGTCTGTACTATTATTCTAAAATGTGGAAAATGGTAAAAATAAAATAAAAATGTGTCCAAACTTTTGACTGGTACTGTACGTTTAAATGTAGTTATTTAACAGACATTCTTAGAAAAGTCCATACAAGAAAGTTAAGCCAAGAGCAGAGACAATACTAGGTCATAATTGTTACAATCCACTTGTAAGAGCCATTAGAGAACATGCCATAGAAGGTGCGGGAGGAAGTTTAAGGATATAGCAGATGTTTGTAAGGATATAGCATGAATAGTTCATAAACAGGTTCATTGTGAAAGTGACCGTGTGTTGGAGGAACGTGTTGGTAATGATAGTGTATAGGAGGTGTGTGTTGGTAATGACAGTATGTAATACGAGGAAGGAGTTGATAATGACAGTGTGTAGGGGGAATGAGTTGGTGATGACAATGTGTAAGAACTATGATATGACTGTGTGTCGGAGGAACGTGTTGGTAATGGAGAAGTGTAAGAGGAACATGTTGGTCACACTTGGTGAAGTGCGATGTGTCCGCAGGTGTGCATGCCGTTGGGGCTACACCGCAATTTCCCAGAGAACAACCTCCAGCTGATGGTGCAGTCTGGGGCCAAGGGCTCCACTGTCAACACCATGCAGGTATGGCCTGTGGGGGGTGCTGTTACATTCATAGAAACTGAACCTTTCAACATGATTTGAAAGGAAAGCAACCATTTTTGTAGTTTGGTATGAAGAAGTAATAGTTAGAATAAGTGTTGAAATATAAAATCAAAACAATTAGGAATATATTTGAAAAATGACAACATATATTTCACAGAAGGATACAGCAGTTGTTGTCACATTCATGTAAGTTTCATAGTTTATGTCATAAAATGTGATGTTTTGATGTAATATATTCAAGATTATTTACATAGGGTTGTGTATATCAAAGTGTAAATAATTAGTAATCATAATGTGTGTTGCATAGTTTGGCATATTGCTTGTACTTAGCTACCTATACCTTAACCTTAATACCCAAGTTTACAGAACATTAGGTTTGTGCTATTGTTCCCTCTGGATTCAGTGTGATTTGTTTGGAACCAGTTGAATTTAACAGGCAAAAGGTGCTGATGGGAGCTGAAGTCTAGAACTTGCTAAGCATAGTTCACATTTTCAAGTTCAAGACCTCCCATTTTTGCATCTGAGAGTTTTTCATTGTCCTGCCCACTGAAACACTTATGGTTGGAGAGATGACTGTGGTTGTTGTAGGAAGCGCCCACTCTTGGGCCCCTGAGTCTCATGAGATGGTGTTCCACAGATCTCCTGCCTGCTGGGTCAGATTGAGCTGGAGGGCCGGCGCCCTCCCCTGATGCCTTCTGGGAAATCCCTGCCGTGCTTCCAGCCCTATGACGTGTCACCCCGTTCAGGAGGGTTTGTCTCGGGCAGGTTCCTGACGGGCATCAAGCCCTCGGTGAGTCAGCTCTCATCTCCCTGTCATGTGACTGTAGCCAACTGACTGTCAAGCTGCCAGAGGCAGAGGAGTATGTGAAGGTGTGAACATGCTAGGTCAGACTCAACACGTCATATTCCAGTCCTTTATCATCTGGGAGCAGGAAAGCAGAAGTGCCTCTTAGTGCTGTGATTATTATTCATATTCTTCCATGATACACATTTTGTGAAAATGTTATTGTAGAGAAATTTTCTGTTTATATTTGTCTGACCTTAGTTTGCATTCCAAAATCCCTGTGCTACATTCAGGTGTAATTTAAAGCACTGGGTGACAATGATTTGTACTGAAACATAATGTGTTGTAAGGTAATGTTTTGAACTGTAATGTAATGCTCTGTAAGGTAAGGTGCTGTGATGTAATGCACTGTAAGGTAAGGTGTTGTAATGTGCTGTAAGGTAAAGTGCTGTGATGTAATGCACTGTAAGGTAAGGTTTTGTAATGTGCTGTAAGGTAAGTTGCTGTAATCAGGGATGTGATTTTTCTGGATTAATCTGGAATTCCGGATTTTCCGACCTGAAAATGTGACCCACGTGAATCATGCAGATCCCTAAAAAAATTTTTGGGGGGGGGACTTCCAGTATTCTGGTATGGTGATGTGGTGGTAAGACACGAAGTACAGAGATCCCAGTCAATTTGTGCAGTTACACCGTTTTAACATCACCATTTTCCTAAATAACCTAATATGTTTTTGTCCAATTGAAAGTTTGAGAGGTATCGTTCACTACTTCTTTTAATTTCGAAATGAGCAGTTCTAAGATTAAAAACTCGCAACTACCACTGGCAACACAAAATGCTAGCCTAGCCAGTAAACTTTCAGCTATGGCAGGAAACACGGCTAGTTTCACTGTGTTGAAGATACTGACACCATATCCATGAATCAACTAGTAACTGAGCTAGCTAAGCAAAGGTCCGCTCTAAACGAGGACATCTCCAACTTGATTCAAGAATCGCTAAAACCACTTCAGACTGCCGTGGATGCCATACGGGACAAAGTCAACTCGTTCCAGACCAGACTCGCATCTGCGGAAGCTATAGCTGGTGAGAACTTCGAACTTTTTACCGCTGAAGTGGCAATTAAAACTCTAAAAGCTCAAAATCAGGCGTTGTTAGACCAGGTGGGCGATCTTGAAAACAGATCACGCAGATCGAACCTGAGAATAGTGAATATACCAAAGGGCAGCGAGAATGGCAAAGATCCAGTTAAATTTATAGAAGAGCTACTCATGGAATGTATGGGTCCAAATGTTTTCACTGAACTGCCAGAATTGGAGAGCGCTCATCTGTCTCTCACCCTAAAACCAGCACTGGAGAAGTCGGCGAGAGCATTCGTTGTGTGTTTTCGTCGATTTCAACAGGAAGAAGCGGTATTACGATGGGAAGGGAATCATGAGGTGAAGTTTCACAACATAACCATTCGATTTTATCTGGACCTGAGTGCGGCTTTGGTGAAAAAACGCGCAGCCTTCAACAGAATTAAATAAGCATTATTTCCGCCAAAATAAGGTTCCGCCTGCTACACCCAGCCTGCCTGAGGGTGACATTTGGCAAGGAGACGCTCACCTTTGAATCGCCGGAGGAAGCACAAGAATTTTACAACAATCGGATTCTGTTTAAAGATTATTCGTAAATTACAATTATTCGTAAATGAGGGGCTTTTAATTTGGTCACTTCAGTAAGTTACCAGTAAAGGGGCATAAGCTTACACGTGGTCCTATTCCCATTGTAAGGTATTGTGGCTATACTCGTAGGACATGTATAACAAGTGATCAGGCCTAATATTTATCTGTTTATTATGATCTATGTGTCAGTTTTCAGACCTCTTTCAGTTTGGTTTCCTTACTGAGATTGCGTCAACTTAACAAAATAAAACATGCATTTCAGCCATCGCTTTCAACAGTTGTTCCTGCGCAGAAATAGCCATGGTTTGTTTCCATGGTTAGCAGTTTATTGTAAGTAACCACTTGGCAGCGTGGTGTTTTAGTGCTTTTTCCAAAGCGAACCTTGTCGGGAATCGGTTTTGGTAGCGTGTAACACGATTTCAGCTTTTTATGTGACGTCACTTGAAATCAGACTGGCAACCCTGTCGAAAAGGCCGACTGTAGTTTATCACAAAGACACGCTTCTTGAGTGCATTTTATTTCCTACTCAACCAGCGCTCGCTACACCCCTGCCCATTTCTGCTCATTGGTGGAACATCAGTTTTAATGGACGCATCATCTTACCCGGAAGAACGTGGCGGCGGGAGCGCATAGCTCATAGCGGGCCGGAAAAAAGGGAGCGCAGGCCACGTTTGGCCCGCAGGCCCCAAATTGGGCGGCCCTGGTCTATACCCAACCTTAATTCACACTCTCTCATTTTTGGAGGAGATCTAAATTGCCCAATCAATCCTTCCTTAGATCGCTCCAACCCAAAATTTAATTTTCCCTTCAAAATGGCGAAAAAGTTGTCAGCATTCATGGACCAAGTAGGTAGTATTGACCCATGGCGTTTTTTTTCCCCTTGGGGAAAACTTTTTCATATTTTTCACGTGTCCACTATACATATAGTAGAATTGACTATTTCTTTATTGGACTCACAAGCTAATGGGGTCTTTCCGAGGACACTAACAGAGGTCTCTGTAACCTAGGAAACCTAGGAAAGACAGAAAGGAATGTGGGTCGTATCGCCCTATTTCGCTGCTCAACTGCGACATAAAAATATTAGCAAAAGCACTGGCATGATGTCTGTAGATAGTTATGGTGGAGGTGATCTCCCCGGATTAAACAGGATTCATGATAGGACGTCATTCCTCTTCTAATTGCATCACCCTCTAAATGTTAAATTCACCAGCATTCAGTGGAGTGGCAGAAGTGGTTATTTCTCTAGATGCGGAGAAAGCATTTGATAGGGTAGAGTGGAGTTATTCATTTTTTTTCATTGTTTGAGAAGATTTGGTTTTGGTCCCAATTTTATGGCATGGGTTGAGCTTTTGTACTCATTTCCAAAGGCATCTGTGGTTACTAATGGGAACCATGGATAAGGGGTACATGCCAGGGATCACCGATAAGCCCACTCTTATTTGCTATCGCTATCGAACCCCTCTCTAGCATGCTATCATCAAGTCAACGCCAGAAATATATGGGATTCACAGATGGGGATTGAACCATAAGGTGTCTCTGTATGCTGATGACTGATTACTGTATGCGTCAGACCCAGTACAGTGCATTCCTCATGTATTAAAAATATTTCATCGATTTAGTGTCTTTTCTGGTTATAAACTTAACTTTACTAAGAGCGAATAAATACTGCCAAAAATCGCCATAAATACTCCAGCTCGATCTGTTCCAGATTCAGATCTACCTTTTTGTATGTCCATAGATGGGTTTAAATATCTAGGTGTTAATAACTCAGTGGCTCCCGAGTGGCTTAGTCGGTAAAAGCACTCATTCTGAGTGTAGACTGAGCGCTACGGCCCGGGCTTGAACCCGACCGTGTCACTAGCCTACAGTGACAGGGAGCTCACAGGCGGAACACATTGGCTTCATTCCACCAGGGATAGGGGTGGGTATGTCGGCAGGGGCTTCGGTCCCATTAGCAACAGTGACCCTTGCTGGTTGATCGGGCGCTTGTGGTCCATGTACCAAAGCTGCATACGAAATGTCTTCCTCCGACTCATCTCTGTGCTAGCTTAGCTTGTGGACCGCAATACGATAAGAAGCAGCGGCTGACATCATGTGTCTTGGAGGAGGGCATGTGCTTGTCCACGCTCTCCCGGATTGACAGTGGGGGTTGTGCAATGGGACCGAACATCGATGATAAATTGGACATTCCAGAATTTGGGGAATTGCCCATTCCAAATTGGGGAGAAAATGGAAAAATGAAAAAAAAAAAAAAATATATATATATATATATATATATATATATATATATATATATATATATATATATATATATATATATATATATATATAACTCAGACCTTCCCTGCGCTTTATCATAAGAACTTTACACCACCAATCTGATCTCCAGAGATGGAACACCATTAATCTGTCACTGGTAGGAAGGATTAATTGTATCAAAATGAATGTTCTCCCTAGATTTCTTTACCTTTTTTAGAGCCTTCCAATTTATCTCCTCAAATCTTTTTTTCAGGCTATTGATGAGACTGTATCATCATTTATCTGGTCAGTCAGTCACCAAATTGGATCTGGTGTGAAACTGAAAACGTCTTTCAAAATCTCTCCCAGCTTTAGTTACTTCTAAAATCCCCTTACATATCACAACATACACTTCAAATCCAACTGTCATTAATACCTTACGTATTTAGCAACAATTTAGAAAACATTTTGGTTTAATTAACTTCTACACTCATGCTCCCATTTGTTATAATCATTTATTTATTCCAGCCAGAATAGATGCAACATTTTCAGAATGGAATAGACATGGTCTCTCCAGATTTAGAGATTTTTATAATGAAGGTGTGTTTGCAAGTTTTAATGAAATTTGTTGAAACCACTTTTGGTATCTTCAGATCCGCCAGTTCATTCATTGTAACATTTCAGATTTCCCCAATGAACCTCAGTCATCTGTCGTGGAGGATATCTTAGAAATGCCTTCTAATTTAAAAGGGATCATTTCTAGAATTTATAATATTATTACTTCTTACGGAGACACTATTCTGGAGAAGATTAAAGCAAAGTGGGACAACAAATTAGGAGAGGTAGTACCGGAGAGAGTCTGGGATGAGGCTGTGGATAGAGTGAATGGAACCACATCCTGTGCTCATCTGAGTTTAATCCAGTTCAAAGTTATTCATCGGATGCACTTTCCCAAAGCTAGGTTGGCAAAAATTTTCACTAACATAAATGAAAACTGCAGTAGGTGTCATAGCGCTCCAGCAAACTTGATTAGCTGTTATTATACTTTGTAATTGATTTATCTTCTTGATCTGCTACATCTATAGATTACAACAGGGGTCGCATCATCGAAACGGTAATGGCCAGGGCTTAATTTGTGCCAGATCCTGCCGGAACAGGATCCGTGACTTCCCAGATGGGGACCGGCACCTATTTGATTGGATCCGGCACCTCCTTTGTCACTATCAAAATCTGTAAATAAATTTTGTGTAATATTTAATGTTATCTGTTCTGTCTTTTATTTCCCTTTAGTCATATTCGTATTGTGTCCATTTTGCTCTTGTGTCACGCTCAGGGTGGGAGCAGGGTAACACTTCAGTCAGCATCTATGGCAAAGTGGACCAAAAGTCTGACGTGTGTCTGTATCTACCTTTTGAAGAAATCAGAAAATGGCTAGATGGATCAGCAAAGACCCCAAAAACAATTCAAAAAAGAACAACACGGGGGGTGCTCGTGAGTTGGTAATGGAGTAGGATGTATTGAAAGAGGCTCCTGCCTGACTTTCTTTAAATCACAGTTTTGTTGCGCATTGTTCCTACATTTGAGGTGAAATCTGTTCTTTAATACATGTACGAATATTTCGGAGCAAGTTTGAGCTGTATCTGTTGCGTCGATGGCCGCCAGTCTCCGTAAATATAAATACGGCGATACCTCAAACAGTAGGCCCAAAGCCTCCTCATGTACTCATTTTTTAACATAAGGCGCCTTTTAAATATCCTTTATAATCCCTCTCCATCCGTCATTCCAGAGATTTTACTATCACTTGATGCTGAAAAAGCTTTTGATCGGGTGGAGGATTATCTCTTTTACACTCTTAAAGTTCGGTTTTGGTCCAAAATTTATATCCTACATTAAGACTCTATATTCTTCCCCAATGGCTGCTGTGTGTACGAACAATAATTTATCCGCTTACTTTAAATTGCAACGAGGCACGAGACAGGGTTGCCCTATGTCTCCTCTCCTGTTCGCCATTGCTATTGAACCACTAGCACTAGCCCTGCGACAGGATATTCATATTAAAGGAATTGGTCGTGGAGGTCGGGAATATAAATTATCGCTTTATGCGGATGATCTGCTGCTGTACATATCAACCCTCTGTCAAGCCTTCCTAGATTGTTTGACTTAAGTAAATTTGGCAAACTATCTGGCTACAAAATAAATTAATGCCAATTAATGCAACTGCCAAAAGTGCCTCCTTTAGTTCAACTCCTTTTAAAATTAGTGCAGAGAAGTTTAAGTATCTGGGTGTCTGGATTACGCATAATTACAAAGACCTTTATAAGACCAACTTTCTGCCCTTGGTATCTTGTTTGAAACAGGATATCAAACGTTGGGATTTGCTGCCCCTTTCTCTGGGTGGAAGGATCAATATAATTAAGATGAATGTGTTACCTAGATTTTTATACCTGTTTCAAAGTCTTCCTATTTTTTTGACCAAATTTTTTTTTAGGTCCATAGATGCACTTGATAGGGCGTTGATGTATTGGCTGAAGGACGTAGATGGTACTGATGCCCCCAAATGGTTAATCTTAGAGAGTTCATCTTGCAGCCCTACCTCCTTACCAGCGTTACTGTGCTCCAAACTCCCATTGGAAAAGCCCATCTCTTATTATACCAATAACCCCATTGTTGTACAGTCAGTAAAAGTTTGGAATCAGTTTAGGCGGTCATTTGCACTTCACAATTCCTCACTATTCGCTCCGATAGTTAAAAACCACATGTTTACCCCTTCGACATCAGATGGAGCATTTAATATTTGGTCTAGGAGTGGGATCTCATCATTTCGTGACCTCTATATAGATAATAATTTTGCATCCTTTGAACAACTGGTGAATAAATTTACTATTCCTTGATCACATTTTTTCAGATATCTACAGCTGCGGAGCTTTGTAGCCTCACATTTTGATTGTTTTCCTTTATATCCCCCCACGTCACTGTTAGACTCTATTTTCAAACTCAGGATAGACCTCAAGCAGATTATAGGTAGGATATATGACCTTCTCAATCTACACAATTTGGTAATTTTAGATGATCTTAAGAGCAGGTCGGAAGAGGACTTAAATGAACAAATTTCAGAAGAAATCTGGCAGAGAATTATTCTAAAAATTTACTCATCATCCATCTGTCAACGGCATGTTGTTATACAGTTCAAAGTAGTACATCGACTTCATTGGTGCAAGATTAGACTGTCTAGAATGAGACCAAATTTGGACCCTACATGCGATAGGTGTAAACAAGTCCCTGCAAGCTTATTACATATGTTTTGGATGTGTCCAGGACTACATTATTTCTGGCAATCTATTTTTGATACTTTCTCCAAAATCCTAGAGGAGCCAATAGACCCCTCCCCCTATATTGCATTATTTGGTGTTGTACCGCCGGATGTCCAATTAAATAGTCGCCTGGACAACAGAGTACAAAAAGCATTGCATTTGTGATTAATATTGTTTAGGTGGAAAGATCCTCTTCCCCCTACTTACTCTCAATAGATTAAAGAGGTTGTGCAATATCTCAAACTAGAGAAGATAAGATATTCTCTCCAAGGGTCCGTACTGAGATTTTATATGATCTGGCAGCCCTTCTTGACATTTGTGGAAAATATGGAACCAGAGAATCTAAACCTATAGTATGCCTCCACTCCCCCCCTTTTATTTATTTATTTATTTATTTATTCATTCATTCATTCTTTTTCCTCTTCCCTTATTATTGGTATTATTATGTATTTCTGCTTTTCATGTAATTTTGGAATATGACTAGTTCTATTTCATTGGTACAGGTCTGAAGGGTGGGTGGTATGGGTGGGTTTAGGGGTTTAGTACTGTTTGTACTTGTATACTGTGAAAATCTTTAATAAAAAGACCTTGATTTAAAAAAAAAAAAAAAAAAAGAACACTCTCTCTGTGTTCCGGGACCTCCTGATTTACAAATTAAGCACTGGTAACGCCCCCTTTTTGGGGGAAAACAAATGGCTGGGCTGCCTTATAGTGTTCTATTAGGTCCTCTTTGCTAAGACAAGGAATGGACCGCACCTCAACATTAATTTTATCTGTCTGTGAGAAAGCTGACTTGTGACAACTAGCGATGGTGCACCTACATAGGTAGAGAAAAAGCCTTAAACAGTTAAAATCTTTACGTAAACATGAATAAAAACCAGAAGATATGGTTGTGTGTGTGTGTTTTTTGGGGGGGGGGATGCATCTGCGCCGTGCTCTGCGCTCTGTATATTTTCCTGCTTTTTTGTCCTTTGCCAATCATATGCCTGTGTAATGTAATGCACTATAAGATAAGGTGCTGTAATGTAATGCACTGTAAGGTAACTGCTAACTGGGTTCCTCTGGGTGGGGTTTGTGTCTGCAGGAGTTCTTCTTCCACTGCATGGCTGGGCGGGAAGGCCTGGTGGACACTGCTGTGAAGACGAGTCGATCAGGGTACCTGCAGAGGTGAGCTTCCAAAAATTGAGTGTGCACTGTCTTTCAGATGTGTGTGTGTGTGTGTGTGTGTGTGTGTGTAACAGAACATGTGCTATGTCTCAGGTGTATGTGTCATCTCAGGTGAATGTGTAACAGAGCATGTGATGTGGTGTGTATGTATGTGTGAGATGGAGTGTGTATGTGATGGAGTGTGTCCTGTTTCAGGTGTATATGTTTTATCTCTCAGATGTGTGATTAAGCACCTGGAGGGCCTGGTGGTTCAGTATGACCTGACAGTGCGGGACAGTGACGGCAGTGTGGTTCAGTTCCTGTATGGGGAGGATGGCCTGGACATCCCCAAAACCCAGTTCCTTCAGCCCCGCCAGTTCCCCTTCATCCAGGACAACTACGAGGTCGGAGACATGGCCTTATCCCCTGTAGGGCAAAGCAATGCTCATCTGATCTGCTTTTCATTCTACATCATCTCTGGAATCAGCCTCTGCATTAACACAGAAAGCCAAGTTTAGGGACATCAAACTCAGTGGTTTTAATTTGCTGCATTCTAAAGTTTAGCTTGAGCTGTGTCCTTCAGTTTAAATTTAGTCTTCAATCTTTAGCTTCAGTTTTAATATTTTTTTTCTCAGCAAAAGCCTACATACACACAATGTCCATTGGAGTTGGATGCACCTTATTTAATGGAGAGAGACGAGAGACCTGAAATATCAGGGTTTTGACGTCATTTGTTTTGTCCAGTTGATGAAATTGTGGCAGTGTACTGAAATCAACCATTTCAGCAGTCACCTTCAACCCCTGGGATGCAGGTCATCAGTAGGTCGCAGTGCCTGGATGAGGTCCTGCAGCGGATGGAGCCCGAGGCGGCAGCCAAACACTTCAGAGCCATCAAGAAGTGGAGGGCGCGGAGGGGCGCAGCCTCGCCCAGGGAGGGGGCGTTCCTCCTCTTCTCCCAGAAGAAGCTGGCAAAACTGCAGGCACAGGGCGAGCTCCAGGAACTGGCTGGGGGGAGGAACAGAGCCATGCTGGAGGTTCGCCCTATCCCTCAGAGCCCCGCCTTGAATATTCCTTTTTCACAGGCAATGCATGTATTGCTGTCAGTGGTATGGTACAACTGGAAAGAATACTCTCACACTTGCAAAACATTCTATTTTTTTGTATTGCACTGAGCATTCAGTCTCTCAGGACCTTCCTCAAATGCCTGACACTTTATATAAATGCCTTACAACACTCTGAAGAGGGTCCTGTGAGACTGACAGCTCAGTGAAACACAGACAAAAAATTGACACTGTTTTGCAAGTTTAAGAGTATTATTTCCAAGGTTACAATATTTCTCTACTCTTAGGCACCTGAGTTTACTTTGGTTTGGATGTGTGAGTGACTGTAGTCCTAGATTTATGGTACCAAACAGAGAGAGAGAAAGACAGAGAGTGAGAGATGAATTGGAAACCCCAGGGAAAGTGGTTGGACCAGTCATATTTCCCCGTATGATGTAAATTATAAATGCTTGCTACGTCCTTTTTCCCTGTGTGTTACATATGTTGTTAAATGAAACCAAATTTTACTTTTGTGTTTATATTTACATGCAGAACTCTCGCTGTCCTGTAGGTGGAATGAGGGCAGTGCTGGTAACCTTTATCTGCTCCTGATCACTGAAAGGGCTGTCCTCATCTCTGAGAGCCGGCCAGATCTAGTTTGTCACTGTTTTTTGCACTGTTTTTGCACTCAGCTGGTGGAGAGGTGGCATTTGCTAGATGAGGCTAACCGCAGCAAGTACATGAGGAAGACCTCCCGCTGCCCCGATCCCTGCCTGGCCCTCCTGCGCCCAGACATCTTCTTCGGCTCGGTCTCTGAGACTTTCGACTCCATCATGGAGTCCTACCTCTCTGAGTGTCAGACCAGGCCCGGCACTGGGGGAGTCAGCCAGGACCCGGAAACGGACAGGTGACCTCTGCCAACAACCCCACCATGGCCACATGTTAATACATCCCCGTTAACTGCTGTGACAATGGGACCAACAGAGCACACCTTGTAATCCACTTAATATCGCCACAGACCTGGAGACAGGTTGGGACTTTTCCAGGAGACTGTTCTCACAGTGATATAGCATTCATAAAAATTGGAATGTCAACATTTTATCATTCTATATTCTGAAAGATTCTAGCACATATTGAAGTCTTGTAAATATTTCACAGTAGTAAACAGAAAAATATTTGACAGTTGTTTTCAAAGGTTGGCGCATGGCAATGATAGCTTGTGTAGGAGCTCAGTTGGGATGGTGCCCAGTGGTAACAGCAGTCCACCCTGTCCCTCCTAGGCTGCGGGCCCTGCTGCAGCTGAAGTGGCAGCGGGCTCTGTGTGACCCAGGTGAGGCTGTGGGGCTGCTGGCAGCCCAGAGTATCGGGGAGCCCTCCACCCAGATGACCCTGAACACCTTCCACTTCGCAGGCAGGGGGGAGATGAATGTCACGCTGGGAATCCCCAGGTATGACTGGGCCTGGGGACAGCACAGCACACTGGATGTCTGTGTATGATAGCAGCACAGTGTGTGTAGTGGGAATATGGTGTGTAAGAGGAGTACAGTGTGTGTTGTGAGAGCACAGTATGTGTAATGTAAGAATGGTGCATGTACAATGTGTGCAGTGAGACTGCAATGTGTTTAATGTGAGTACAGTACGTGTAGAGTAGTGAGTGCAGTGTGTGTAATGTGAGCATGGTCTGTGTGGAGTATGTGTAATGACAGCAAAGTGTGTTTAATGTGAGTACAATGTGTGTAGAGTGTGTGTAATGAGAGTGCAATTTGTGTAATGTAATGTGTAATGTATGAGAGCACAGTGTGTAACATGTTGCTCTGCTGTGTTGCTGCTCACTCTTTGCCCAGGCTTAGAGAGATCCTGATGATTGCCAGCTCCAACATAAAGACCCCCATGATGAGCATCCCTGTGCTCAACACTAAGGGAGCTTTGAAGAAGGTCAAGACCCTCCGCAGGAGACTGACACGCGTGTGCCTGGAAGAGGTGGGTGTGTCTCAAGGGTGGGCGTGTCCCATGGAGTGGGTGTGTCCCAAGCGGGTGTGTGTGTTTTGCAGATTAGAGTTTGACCAATATGAGTGGGTGACCATGTCAGAAGTGGGTGGTTCCACTTAAGCTGGTTGTCTGATGAATTAGTGTACATATGTGTTCTTAACTGTTTTGGTTTATGAGTTGTCGCTTTATTCTGTTAGCCCTGCTCGCATTAAAGGCTTCCCCTGGAATCCTACACTCTGGAAAGGGGGTTAATCTGTTGTGCGTATTGGCACTAAATGTTTCCCCTTGGCATCCTGTACTCTGTGAAGTAGTTTCCTCTCTGCTGTGCTTTCACGAAATGCTTCCCCTGGAATGCTGCACTCTGTCAGGTGGGTTCTTCTGTGCTGTTTGTGTAGGTGTTGCAAAGGTTAGATGTGCAAGAAATTCTTCGAGTTGAAGGTGGACGACAGAAGAGCCGTGTCTTCAAGCTCACCTTCCACTTCCTGCCTCCAGAGTGCTACCAGGAAGACAAGCTGATCTCCCCACAGCAAATCCTGCACTACATGGAAACCAGGTGACCCCCCACTTCTCCATCTCTGGTCTCTTAACTGACACCCCTATCTAACATTCATCTATAAGGAATTGCCTCTTGACACTGAGATTTGGATCTCTCTCCAGGTTCTTCCGCCTCCTGCTGGAAGCCATAAAGAAGCGCAGTGCCAAGCTGGCATCCATCAGCGCAGTCGACTCAAGGAAAGCCACTCAGAGGGACAGTGATCGGGACACAGGGGACGGCCAGGGTGCTCTGGTAAGTTGAGTAGACAAAATCTCATTGAGGATTTACCACTCCTAATACCCTAAAACCACGTAGGCTTTGTAGGAGTTTTTCTTCATGCATTTTGTTTTTCCTTTTTTCACCCCTTTGTTGGAGGTGCTGAAAGTACTGCATTAATGATCACCCACTCAGGAGTCGTGCTGTGGGCCTTAAAGACTGTTTAACATCTCACCTGAAAGACTTCTAGCTGCACAGTGTCCCTATAACTACTGCCTGTAGGGTAAAGGTGTGATGTGTCCTGCTTGCAGGAGAGCAGTGTGATTGACCTTTTTACAGGAAAACACTGGGACTGGCCTGTTTACAGGGTAACTCTATGGTTAGCCTGTTGGTAGCATAGCTCTGTGATTGGCCTATTTACAGGATCATTCTGTAATTGGTTCCTATGCAGTATGGAAAAGTATGGAATTTGATTTTAGTCATTTCCAGGTCTGGATAAGTATGGAAAAAGAAAAGGGAGTATGGAAAAATATTTGTGTTTCCAGACTATTGCCCCTATTCTGTTTTCTAAAATATAAAATTCAGAATTTCTAAAAGTAAATCATACAAGCAGAGTGTTTTTCATGGGATTTGGAGCAGGCAGCCAGCGCAGCCAAAATGTTTACCAAAGTATGGGCCAGAGAGAGCTTGATGTCATCGAAAGCAGGGCAAGAAGTATGGGGTGCAACTGAACACACACTCCTACGCAGAGCTGCCTCTACGCCTGTACGTCACAGCCTGCACAACAGCTTTGCTCCAAGTGCCTTATAACTGTACCAAATCCGGACATCCGCAACCAAATTAGTGTGAAAGAAAATGCGGCAATATCTTTGAATGGCATATATACTGTACATAGCATCACAAATAACCAAATATTAAGCTTGTCTGAACATTTATGAGTAATGCTCGATGTAGTTATCAGAAAAGTAAACGGATCTTTTCTGTGTAAGAAAACCATACGGCTGCGTTCATCATCGTTTCCATGGACGCAGTGAATAAACAAGGCTGCACAGATGCCATGAAAATTAAGTTCTTTAACTTTTTTCAACTCGTTTTCGCTTCTTATTTATGAAAGAGGCTAAAAAAATATGGGGGGAAAATAATATATTATTTATTCAATGTGTTAAGGGAAAATAATACGAGTATAGGTAGCACCGATTAGTGTACTTGCTCTTTGGGCAGAGATGTTTGACAGTGGAATGTCGTCCAACTTTATGCATAGGAGTGTGGACTGAATGGCCACAGTGGGTAAATGTTTTCCGAGGTCTGGCTTGACAATCCCAAATATAAAGCCTGGTTGGCTAAGGATTCCAAATGGGAAAAGAAAGCTAGATGTAAACTTTGTGTAAAATTGTTCGACGTCTCCAACATGGGGGAGGCGGCAATTGTAATAATAGCATACATAGTAATAATAATAGCATACATAGTCAGAATGTATCATACATGTTAACAGTTGGATTTTACAACCATTGATTTACATAATAAACATCTAGCTATTTGTACTAAGATGTCAAATATGGTCTGAAAAATCTACCAAGAAGTCTGGAAATTTGAGTCTGGAAAAGTGTGAAATTTTGAAATGGAAAATTTGTAGAAACCCTGGGCTTGTTTGCAGGATAAGTCTGTGATTGGCCTGTTTGCAGGATATCAGTGAGACAGAAGTCGAGGCAGAGGAAGGAGGCCAGATTGTGGATGGTGAGGCAGATGAAGGAGATGCCGATGCCTCCGATGCCAAACGGAGAGAGAAGCAAGAGGAGGAGGTACAGAGAAGGGTGGCCCCTCCAAATTCTACACCCGTTGCTCACAGCAAAGTGTCACACTCACACACTCAATCTGAGGGAGCTCTCTGATTAAAACTCGGCGGCTGTGTTCCTCGTTGCAGGTGGACTATGAGAGCGAAGAGGGGGAGGATGCAGACGAGAGGGAAGAGCTATCAGAGGAGAAAGAGGACACACCCCCTCTGGAAGAGGAGGAGGAGGAGGAGGAGGAGAAGGAGGAGCCAGCAAGAGAGGAGCACACCCTGTCCCGCCCTGCAGCTGCCTGTCCGGAGCCTGAGGCCCGGGGCTCCCAGGACACGCTGAGAGTCAACGCCGTCCTAGACATCAACTCAGCCATCGAGAGTTACGCATTTGACAGCCAGGACGGCCTGTGGTGTGAGGTGGGCATGTTTGTGCATGTGCATGTTAAGGGTTCAACAAATAATCGACGTAGTCGACTAAAATCGATGACCAAATTAGTTGCCAACGAATTTAATTGTAAATTAGTTGGTGACGTCATCGTGTGTGTTTTTCGTGCTGTCTCGGAATGCTCAGACATGGAGCCTAAGCTACATTGCTTTACTGGAGTGAACAACAGAGATGGCAACACCTTCACGACCAAAGACCTCAAAAGTGTGGCAGCATTTCGCTCTTAACCGTTTTGCACGTAACTTATCTTATGCTATGTAGTGCGCATGTTGCGTTAAATATGGTTTATGTTTTCATTAGTTATTAAGCATCTGATAGTTTTCACCGCTGCATTTGCTATAATTTTTATGTTAAATCGCGTTTCCTCAAAGCTAAAATTAGCTAGAATCTCGTGTTCTAATTGCAGCAGTGCTAGCATACGCAGTAAACAGCTAATCACACCGGTGTGACCGTATACGCGAAAGGGTTAACTCTGCCAAGAAGGTTGTGAACTGCAACATTTGCAAAGCTGACCTTGCCTGGCATGGGAGCACATCAGTTATGCTCGAGCATCTGAAGAGGTGGCACGTTGGCTCTCTGGATGATAAACACTCGTGTTGTTAAATTAGCTAGCTAGCATAGCTAATGTTGATGGTAAAAGCCATGTTACTTCACGTTATGAGCTGTCTAAAGCTTTCTATTTTGAAATACATTTTCTCTTGATCAATAAATTATTAATGATGTTGAACATACAGTGTAGCAAATAATAATCTATTATTCACAACGATCCTGTTCACATTCCAAATGTGCCCTAACTTTACAATGTTAAACCAGAGCCGGTCTGCTGATTAGAAATTCTGTGCTTAAACGTTGCATCGTTGTCATGGCGACGTTTATGGCTGGAGTTAGTGTTGCTGCGGAGTGCACCGGTTTAGGGAGCTGCCGAGTGCACAAGTTGCAGAATACGAGAGATGGTGGTCACATGCAAGGAGTGACCAGTACCTGCCAGAAATTCTTGTAGCTCCTTCAGTGTTGCTGTTGGCCTCTTGGTAGCCTCCCTGATAAGTTTTCTCCTCATCCTTTCATCAACTTTGGAGGGTCGTCTTGACCTTTGCAATGTCTCTGTGGTGCCACATTTTCTCTACTTATTGATGATGGTTTTGACAGTGCTCCATGGTACATACAGTGCCTTCGATATTCTTTTATATCCCTCTCCTGATTGATACTTTTCAACAATTAGCTCTCACAGTTTCTTTGGCAACTCTTTGCAGACCATGGCTGCATCCAAATACTCATACTTCCATACTATATAGTATGCAAAAAGCAGTATGTCACAATCCGTAGGGTGTCTGAATACTTAGCAGGTATTTAATAGTAGTCGAACGGTATCCGGATGACCTAATACGTCCGAAGTATGCAAACGTACAACACTACGCTATCCCATAAGCCAGCTGGAGCCCGAATAACCGAAGAAGAAGTCCCCGGGAAAAAAAAGAAAGAGGATGGCAGTGTAGTCAACTTGGTTAAGCTAACAAATCAATTGGCTTGTTACATAACGTTAGCTTTTCGTTTTACCTCAGGTTGTCAGCTAAGTAAAGCAGACTGATTTTTAAAACATGTAAACATCCGGGTCAAAGGACAGGTAAGATAGCGGAGTACGTCCGAATTGTGTCCTTACCACTTGCTCGCATACTCAATAGTATGTACTGCAGTAACGGTCGGGTAGTACGTACTTAACCGAAGATACAGCATACTGAATATTCGGATGCAGCCCCAAACATTCAAGCAAATCCTGCAACAACAGCTGACTTTAATCTGGGTTTAATCAGAATCAATTTCATTGATGGCAGGTGTATGCTGTTAACCAATCACATTCAAAATCATGCCTGTAGGTAAACTTTGAACACAGCTAGAGCTCCCATTATGAAAGGATGTGCTGACTTGTGCAATCAGAATGTTGTAGTTTTTTTTATTTTAAAATGTTCCTAATAATTAACTATTTGTTTTTTCTCTGGATTCTTGTTTGTTGGAAGATCACATTACAGATGGAAAAAGTCAGACATTTACATTGTTATTTCTGTCTTTACATTTCAAAAACCTGCAATTTCATAAGGGTGTGTAGACAGTCCATGTACCTTCTTTTCTTTCATTTTTTTTTAATTGATGGTAAAACAAAAATCCAGAATTGCCGCGTTTGCTTATTAGTTTTTTTTTTTGCACAGACCGAAAAAATAGAGAAGAAAATAGTCATTTTTGTAAAATGTCGCTCTGAAACAATGATTTCAGTAGGTTTTCTTATTTTTAATTTTGGTTTTGCCACCCAAACAATTGAAATGAAGATCCATAAATCCGAAATTTAAAATGAGCATTTTAGATGTAGAAGTGTCTTAATTTTGTTTGAACTGGAAACACTTGTCAAAGGCATAGATCAAAGGCATCAGATCCATCAGATACAGCATCAATCATCCCATTGAATGAATCATGAAAATGTCAGCTCACTCATAGGGCATAGGGGGCTGCTGCTTCTTCCCTGCTAGCAGACGCAGATCATGCCTTTCTGTTGTGATTTATATAGGCGGACATGTTGATTTCCTGTGCATTTTTCCTTCTTGTGGACAAAACATCCTGGGAACTGGGAAACCAGGGGGGTATCCTACATCACTAGCTAGTGAGAGAGCTACCACTAGGATGTGTAGCTAGCTTGTATGTCAGGTAGGATAGCTAGCTATCAGGAAATTGGCCAGTTAGCTACCAGAAACAGTTTGACATCTCTAACAACTTGGTAATATTGGCTAATTAGCTTGTTATCTCTTGGACCATTCCTTTAATATGCTTTAATTCATACAGATGACAGTCCGTTTTGAGAAACTAGCTAACTCATGTAAAGTGGATTCAGTTTGCAGGTAGTTAACAATTCTTTTCTCCTTTTCTGGATTGTTATGTTTTACTATAGCATGGACTCTGAAGAATCTTTTGTCTCATTTTCTATCTGTTTTGTTTTCACAACCGACTACAAGATTACAACCAGAATTAAAAATAAGAAAACCTACCGAAATCATTGTTTCAGAACGACATTTTACAAAAACGACACTTTTTTTGGTCTGTGCCAAAAAAAACTGTAATAAGAAAACAAGACAATTAAATACAATTGAACATGTGAGTGCCTATCAGCATGTGAGCCCACTATGTTTTCCATAGGTGACAATAGCCCTGCCTGTCAGTAAGGTGCACTTTGACTTGACATCGCTGGTGGCAGCTCAGACACGGAGTGCGGTCGTGCATGAGACCAAAGGAATCACTCGCTGCCTGCTGAGCGAGGTTACCACACCCCAAGGCGGGAAGGAGCTGATGCTGAACACGGAGGGCATCAACCTACAGGAGCTCTTCAAGTACAGCGAGGTGAGTGTCCATCCCAACCTCGTCTGGGAGTTCCTGCCCATCCCCACACAAAGCTCATCTGGCTGTCCCTGCCTTGCCCACAGATTCTGGATGTTAATCGGCTGTACTCCAACGAGGTCCATGCCATGGCCAACACGTATGGCATCGAGGTGGCACTGAGGGTCATTGAGAAGGAGATCAAAGACGTGTTCGCTGTTTATGGTGAGGATTCTCCTGAACGTGCTCCAGGACATGAATGGCTCATTGTGACCTAAAAGGGACCTATAGGGGGCTGATGTGATCTGTAAGGGGAGAGTGACTGTGGCTATTGGTGTGATTAATGACACACTGATTTGGATCAGCCATAGTGTTTTGTCTTGGAGGGTCTTTTGACCAGTCCCTACCATGTCAGTGATTAGCTGGACATGAATGCACCGCCCATCTGGGTGTTCCTCCTTGCTCTATCTGTTCCTGTTGTTTTGGGCCTGGGTCGCAACTTTGAGAGGAATGGGGGAATGAATGGATGGATGGCTTTGTGAATGCTTTACTAACATGTCCCTCATCTACAATGCTCACCCCACATGGCCTTAAAAGACACACTTAACACACTTCAACTAGTAATCACATCATATATTATGCTGACTATGTTAAGTTTATGGAGTACAGTAAGGTTAAATACCACATTTCCATGACACAAAAAGAACTTTATTTGTATGCAAATAGTATATAGTCCAAATTCTACTGTAAATACAAATTGTAGACAGTACACAAATTGAACTAGTCATTCTGGAAAGGAGCATCTCTGAAATGACAATAATGTTATAATTATTAATAATGAATCAATGGTACAGTCTCCTACCTCCTTGAGTTTTGAGATATGGCACCAAACTGGTTTGGTAAGCAACCACTGAAGCCTCAGCTTTGGGAGCGGGGCAAAGGCATGTCCGATAGCTCACAGCCCTCCCCTCACCGTCACACAGGTATTGAGGTTGACCCTCGTCATCTGTCCCTGGTTGCCGACTACATGTGCTTTGAGGGGACATACAAGCCACTGAATCGCTTTGCCATCCAGTCCAACTCCTCCCCTCTGCAGCAGATGACATTTGAAACAAGCTACAAGTTCCTGAAGCAAGCCACCATGCTGGGTAAGAGCAAGCCCCGGGTACAGAGAGTTGCCCATAGGCAGCACCCCCAGCTGTGTGCTCTTAACAGTTTTTTTTAACCTCAGAAACAGCATGCTAATTTGTGTCTTCTAAATGCAGAGATTATGATCCTTACTCAAAAATGTATATACCTGGGCAGCCAATTTATTTGTACTCAAAAAGAAAAAAGCTGATAACTTCCATGTGGGTCTCATGGGATCTTTAGACGGGATCTTCTTCAAAGGTAAAAGTTACTTCTGTGCAACTGCTGGCACTTATGCTGCTATTTGGTGATTGGTGTTTTCCATACAGTACCCTTGTCTACAATTGGCCCAGATGTGTTAACATTAGGCATTTCCACCTACCAGAGGAGAAGCTTTTCCCCGTTGAAAAAAGGATCACTTTGTTTTCCCTGTATGGCTTCTAAAACATGAAAGAAACTTTTGATTGTTAAAATGTCTTGCTTTCAGTCTATGTTGCAGTGCTTCCAAATCTCATATCCAGACCTAGCAACATTCAAGCATACCCAAATGACACACATTCTTATAAAGTTGATGTGTCTGACTCGTTATGGAAATGCTTAAGGCCATTTCATAGGATGACTGAGTTTAGTGTCTTGTGGTGCCCACTAAATGGCTGAAATGTTTGTCTCAAAGGTCCCTGTAACAGCACTGATTATCTCTCTTACTGTTAGCAAGTATTTATGTTTAGTGTTATATTACTTGTTTGCTTAGTAGATGCTTTCATCTAGTGTGACTCAGGTGGGGTAAATTATCTGACTGACATCTGCAAACTCAGTACCTCAAAACCATGGTAATGTGATAACATTTTATACCCCAAAAATAGTGCATGCCCTTCTTAATGTAAACCAGTAAAGAAAAAGATAGAGGTGACTTCACACACCTCACATTAGTAAGTGTAAATAACTACATTAATTCCAACTTGAAAGGAGCAAATTCAGATGTATCTGAACAGAGGTCAAAGCCAGGTTCAGTATAGGTCTTGCGATCCTTGCCAGACTCCACTGAGTCTAACTGAAGGTAAACAAAGTCTTGGTAGCAATTAATAGGAACACAATATCTCATGGACAGGCTCAGATTGGAATGTAAAGAGGTCAGCCGACTGCGATCATCTGATCTTCCCAGAGGGAAAACTCACATAAAATGCCAGGCTGGTCTGAGAAACTACACTACCAGTGGGGTTTTTAGGCCCCAGAATCTTGCGGATGCATAATTATGGAAAATACTGAAAATACCTTAACTGCAGCTTTCAATCAGCCTAACAGAGTTCAAGGAAATAGGTCTGAAAACAGGACTCATCTCTGTCTAAAGCTGTAGAATGTATTTAATTGTGCTGAATTATAAGAGTGTTTAGTCCAATTAATATTTCCCATAATTCTATGTTTTCCAAGCTGTCTCTGAATGCAGTCCAATCCCAGGTGAATGCTCATACACAGATGGTGCTGGAACTGGGGAATGTTTTAAGCAGTTCCAGTCTTAATATTGTTTAAGTTAATTTTGATTAGTGTCAGTTAACGTTAATATCAGTCCCAGTGTAGGCTGGATTGGCCCTAAGAGGAGATGGCATATGAAACCTATGTTATCACAGTATGTCTGGTTCGCAGACCTCCCTTGAAATGCACATCAAACTAACTCTCCATTGAATGAATAAACACTGACTTGCACCCTGACTAAGCATCATGGTCCTGTTGCTAAATGATGGTTTCTCTCCATGTTTGCTGTAGGGTCCTATGATAGCCTGTCATCTCCCTCTGCACGCCTGGTGGTCGGGAAGGTGGTGAAGGGGGGAACTGGCCTGTTCGACCTGAAGCAGCCGCTGCAGTAGTGTGTCTATATTTAACACCATTCAGCCATGCCCCCAGCCAAACACACCCCTCTATGCACGCCATCCCCTGTGCTCAGATCAAAGTGCCTTTACCTTCATGCCCCAGCATGGATATGTGAAAATAAACAGGGCACAAGTCAAATCCCTTTGTTGCTGTATTCTATATTTCTTTGGTTTCATGTTTATTCTCTTTGGAATTCTTAAATAAATGGATTTGGCAGTGTCTGACCGGTTGCATCTTTGTTCTGTGTCTTTGTGTGTTATTGCTGAAGCATTCATTTGTATGTTTGTGGTAGTCTTGGTATGTACTTGTGAGAGTGTCTTTGGTTGCATGTTCAAGTGTGTGTGTGTTTGGCCAGTGGAGGCGGGTGAGTTGGAAACAGGGGAAGCCCGAACATTAACATTAATCTATCATTACTTTCAACCTGTTCCCTTTTATCCTCCTTGATTAACAATAAAAAAAAAATTCACAGAATAATTAACACCAATCACGTAATTAGAGTAAATCGTTATGCTCGCGAAACACCGCAGATTGTCTGAAATTTGTGTGCTATTGCTACAGCATGAGATTGTTTAATTAACAAGGATGGCAATTTGAATAATTAAGTGACAAGTAATCCCAAAGTTTTCTCTTCAATGTTTCACACTAGCTTTCTTGTGTTACAAAATTCAAATAACAAAACGGAGCTAAATGTAGTTAAATCGATTTACATTACCGAGAATAAACTTTTATTATGTTGAGTGCAATGAACAATAACGTTTAGAACACAGACCTCACAAAAGTTGTGACGTGTCATGGGCATTTAACGTAATTTAAATCGATAAATGCCATCCTTGTTAATTAAACAATCTCACGTTGTGGCTTTCGCAAGCACACAAACGACAGACAATCTGCGCTGTTTCGCGATCATAATCATTAACTCTATTCACGCGATTGATGTCAATTATTCTGTAAATTATTTGTTTTATTGTTAATCAAGGAGGATAAAGGGGAACAGGTTGAAAGTAATGATAGATTTAAAGGTAATGTTCGGGCTTCCCCTGTTTCTAGCTCACCCGCCGCCACTGTGTTTGGCGTGTTTGTGAGTGATTGTCTAGTTGTCTATGAGTGTTTTCTAATGAATTTATCATTGTGAGTGTGTGTTTTCGGTTGTGTTTATGTATATGTGAGTGAGGTTTCAGCTTTGACCTGTTCAGTCTTCTACTGTAACGTAATTTAAAACGCTAAACCGATAAGCTCGGACGGCTTGGTGCATACCGTTGTTTTGTGGTAAGTACAGTATGTTTGGAGGTGGGCCACAGGGCCAGAGTCTGTTTTAATGCAACAAGCTCTTTCCATTTATTTCACTCTACTGCCTTACAGATAAATGTGACATTTCAGTATGCCGAGGTGCAACACGCTGTTTTCTGCCGAATAGATGATCTGACGATGATTATCAGGTAGGTTCAGCTCAGTTTGAGGTGCTATTGTATGCTCTCTGCCGCTGTATCGTGACATTATACAGGCTATGTCCAAAGAGCTATTTTAATAAACCGCATTTTCTAAACGGCGTGTGACATTACACCTGACAAGGCTAAACTAGGCTATATCATGCTTTTACGACGCGCGCGTAGGCTACATGCAAACAACCTTTAATCCATATTTAAAGAACGTTTTCGTTTTGGGGGTTTCTTTGTCTGTAAGTAAACATGGAAATGTTTAAACATCTTTTATGGATTCGCTGGAATGATACCAGAAGTTTGTTTTGCACCCTGATTTCATTTCCAAAGATAAGTAATGTTCAGATTTTTCAGGAGATGTAACAGATGCATGTTGTTTAATTAAGCGGATATGTACATTTTGGTAAGCTTTTGGAAAAAAAAATCAAAATAAATACTTATTTGATAATCTTGCTGAGGGCGGTTGTCAGAACGAAACGAAAAGGTTAAATGAAAAACAGGGTACAAGGGTTGCAGCTCGCCTCTTCATTGGTATATTGTTATTGAAATAAGCGTTGTTTTATGCGCAGTTCACCTTTTCATTGGCTCATTGTTATGCCAATCAACAATGACGCGCAGCTCGTGGAGCAGGCGCACTTCTAAGCAGACAGCGGTTTCAGAGAGAAGCAGCTTGACTGGGCCAAATTATTTTTAATGTGTTTTTTTGGCAATGTGTTTTTTTGGAATGCAGTTACTGTGTTTAAGTAACGAAAGGCACTCAGCTAACATGTCTTCCAAGGGAACGGTGGGACTTCAACGTGTGTAGAACGGTAGGTTTCGTAGGTAACTAGCTGTCCGACAGCTCATTAACGTAAATAACAGTTTGTAGAAGCGAGTTTACCTTCCAGGTTAACTAAAGTTAGATAACTTGTTAAGAGAGCTTTTGGGAAGATGGTGGAGCTTTTTTAGCTAATGTTAGCTTGCTAAGTTAACTTGGCTAACCAGAAAGAATGTCAGCGTTGCGAATTAGCTTTTTGCTAATAAGATCACTGAATGATCAGCTCGCTAGTAACCTAGCTAGCTGGATGGGTTCGGTAGCAAAGTTGAGCTAACGTTACTCATGTGCGTTTTAGTATTAACAGTCGCCGGGCTAGTTAACTAGCGAACAACATTCACAATACCTAAGGTCGACACACTGATAGTGAATATAGAAAGGGCGATGTTCATGCATCACTAGCTTGCCACATGACGTACATAGCGATCTAAACGCCGTGGTTAGCTGGATGGTAACGTTACTTGCGTCAAACTTGGCCAATTTGGACTGGTTTCTCCAAACAGAACCCGAGCGGTTGCCGGTGCTTCGCATTACTTTCGATGGAGCCAGGGCCGTGGGAAAAGGTTTTAAGTTGGGGGTGCTGTAGTAGGAGGCGCGGGGGAGGGGGGATTACCATTCGCGATCAATAGGCTATAGGTTACTTCATACACATAAATTAATTTTTATTTAACGAGTTTGTGAAAGCTTTTTTTGGTGAAAATTCCAATCATAACGTCACATTCTAATATACGCTACTATAATATGAATCAAACATGCCAGTCTTGAAACGACCAGACCCCGTTGCACACAGCAGACAAGAACATACAAATAGCCAAGACATAGTTAAACAGATCCAAAAGGCTGTCGTGCACACCGGACAAGAACATATTCACATACGCATAATATTTTAACAGCACAACAACACAGGTCGGCGTCGGGATGCTTTCCTGGATCCGCTGGTCTTCCGTTGTGCTCTTTTTAAAAGTTTTTAAAAGAAATCCGAAATTCGTTTCTGTGTCATTGTGGTAGGTACCTTGAATGATGCAACATTACGAGCAACTAGATGACTAGGAACATTCTAAAACGCTTAACGTGACTTAATGTTCCAAAACTGCGATTAAAGATCAACCAAATTTCTCTCGGAGATCTCTTGTCAGAAACACTTCCTCCTGTCAAAAAATCAAAACCAAAATCCTATGGTCGTTATCTCACCTTGAGCGTTTTCCTCTCCATTGACGCCCATTGTAAGGAAAAAGCTTAACGTGGCTTAATGTCCCAAAACAGCGATCAGTAACCACCAAATTTGTCTGTCACCTCACATGTCTTAAACTCTACCTCCTATCAAAAAAGCAAAACTGAAATCCAACGAAAGGGGTCACTATCCTGCCTTAAGCCGTTTCTTCTCCATTGACCCCCATTATAAGGAAAAAGCTTAACATAGCATTATGGACCAAAACAGCGACGTATCCGGACTACACTTCTCTAATACGTTTCTGATCGTGACATTCAAGAACCAATACGACGACCCAATGGATTTCATATAAACACTGACGTTTTCATTGAAGTTTTCCCCACAGGATCCCAAATTTGGTAATCATTGGACGCTATTTTGGAACATTAAGACATGTCACGTAACGTGAATGGAGAGGAAAACGCTTAAGGTGAGATAACGACCATACTCATAGGGTTTAGGTTTTGATTTTTTGACAGGTGGAAGTGTTTATGACAAAAGATGTCCAGAGAGAAATTTGGTGATCATTGATCGTTGTCTTTGAACATTAAGCCATGTTAAGCCTTTTCACGTTAAGCGTTTGTCCGGATGACTAGGCTACGTCCGTTGACCATGATGCTCGGCGTTATGTTAATAATTATTAATTATTCAGTATTACTAATTATTTCTCAAAACTTCCTCCAGCATTAAGTTCTTAGGTAAATAACAGGAGAATTATTTTAAATGTTTTAAGACGTTCATCTGGCAGAGAGTGCAGTGCCTGTGATGTCTGCCTTTTCCAACAGGGGGTACTGCAGCACCTGTAGCACCCCTACTTCCCACGGCCGTGGATGGAGCTGTCCACTTGTTCTTTCAGTTTTAGGTGCGATGGAATTTAGATAACGAATGGTAAGCCCCGGTAAAGTAATTTAGCTAAATGTTGGAGGCAGATAATTATCTCCCTGCATATCCCCTCTAACATGTTTGTAACAATATTCATAGCTTGCATATGACTCTGCAGTCCTGTGTTATATTAAAGCGTCCGAGGAAGATGACGTTATCTAGTGAAGGATCAACACAGTATAGCTAGCAAATGTTACGTTTGGGATCGCTAAAATCTACCATTTTAAGGCAATTGGCTTCCTAGAAGATATGTAGAATTTTCCAAGACTTTGTGCATATGTACAATATAAGTGCTGTTTTATTTGTTGTAATGCCTTGAATGACTTTGCATGCTATCGCACTATGCCCATAATGTGTTAAGTAAGCAAGATGTATGTAGGAAAGCTGCTGTACGCAAGCAGAACATATTAAAAAACTTCAGCGGCTGCTTAAGTCATACGAAGATGATTTATTTGGCATCTTAAACCCTGGGTAAGCACAGAAAATGCCGAAACGTTTTCAACTGTGTTTAACTTATAATAGAAGCAGCTTGTCACATTTCAACAAGGAAATATCTGGTAGCATTTCAGAAAATGAATTTTTATTGAAAATTTAAATGGAATGGCCCAACAGGTAATTTAATGCAAGTTTGATCAACTGAAGGAGAATGCTTTGATTGGGCATCGCTGAAAGGTTCCGCCATTGCCAAAATCAAGAGTTACACTGCCGTGATTGGGCAGGGCTCTAACTTAAGGTGTGTGTGTGTGATCTCAGGGACAGTGGGTGGGCACATGAGGAGCAGGGAGAGGAACAGTGAGGCCGCTGCCCAAGACAGGGCTCCCTGTACCACACGGGACAGCATGAGGAAACCAAGAATGATGTACTGTGGTTCACTCAGGTGAGTTCCTCCCACATGACTGCAAGCTCCTCCTACTTCTTTCTCTCTCAGAAATACTTGTTGTAGTATCTGAACTAGGACAAAGGGGGTGTGGGGTAAATTAAGTAACTTAGCAAATTTGGATTCGTCACCTGTATTTGGCACATAGTGGCTGTCTCATTACAAAGAAGCAAAGAACAAAGTATCAGTTTCAATATAATGAAGTCAGAGTTGTAAGGGGTTACTTGAAATATTGGCATCTCTTTCTAATACATCGGCCAGTAATACCTCAGTAAATGGCTAGGTCAGTGGTCGTCAACATAATTTATGCCCATGCATAAATCTCCTTTCATAAGAGCAGACAGGTAGTAAGATAAAGATCATCGAATGGGCGGACCTCCTGTGTAGACAATTTATATTAGATTTTAATTTAATTCCTACATCGTTTGCTGAGTGTGTGTGGTCAGTTCATTCACAAAGTGGTAAAAGTTATAAGAACATATTATTATGACGAGAACAGGCCATTCGGCCCAACTAAGCTCGCCATTTCGTAAAGAGTATCCAAAACTGCATCAAGTCTAGACTTGAACACAGCAAGGGTCTCTGCCTCAACTACATGACCTTGCAACCTATTCCATGTATTGATAACTCTTTGTGTACAATAATATTTCCTTATATCGGTGCGGAACTTACTCTTAACTAGTTTCCATTTGTGTCCTCTTGTTTTACAGACTGAACTCACCCTATTATAGTTAACCTTATTGAGTCCTTTTATAAATTTAAATACCTCAATTCACCCCTAAGCCTCCTCTCGCTTAGTCTAAATGGGTTAAGTAACTTGAGTCTTTCTCATAGCTTTTATATTTCATGCCACGAACTAATTTAGTTGCCCTTCTTTGAACCTTTTCAAGAACTTCGATATCTTCTTTTTTTTTTTTTATAGTGCGGTGCAAGTGAGGTCTGACTAAGGCATTGTATAATTTCAATATACCCTGTTTAGATTTATACTCAATACTTTTGGCTATATTTCCCAGCATCCTGTTGGCCTTTTTTACTGCTACAGCACACTGCCTAGATCCTGTTAAGCTTGGGTCAACTATTACTCCCAAGTCTTTTTCAAATTGAGCACATTCTAGTTTTTTTCCACCCATGAAGTAGTCTTGTCTAAGGTTCTTATTCCCCACATGCAAGACTTTACATTTATCTAAATTGAATGTCATCTGCCAGGTATCTGCCCACTTTTGGATGCTGTTTAGGTCTTCCTGTATTACCTCAGTTCAGGGGTGTCAAACTCAATCACTGAAGGGGCCACATTTAAAAAATCACCACGTATTCACAGGCCAGACATGGCCTATAGTTTTATTTATTTATTTTTTTAAATATCATTCTACTAGTGGTCATTGTTTGATCAAAATATGCCATTATATCAAAATATAAGTATTTCAGAACTCCAACAACAACAAAATATAGGCAGGCTGTACTTGTAATCAAAAAATATATAAGAAATATATAAGAAACTTGTATATAACAAAGTTACATGCAAAAGGGTTAAAACGAAATTTGCCGTTCAGCACATCTGTTTGCCACGCCTTTCAGTAATTCAGCCAGGTAAATATCCACGCTGGAATTA
The DNA here is from genome assembly GCF_013368585.1 of Megalops cyprinoides. Lineage (NCBI taxonomy): Eukaryota > Metazoa > Chordata > Actinopteri > Elopiformes > Megalopidae > Megalops > Megalops cyprinoides. The sequence continues at coordinate 29,739,837 of NC_050600.1, forward strand.
CGGAAGGAAGTTGCGGTCAAACTTGATAATATGATCAATTTGCGTCAAAACATTGACGCGTTAAAATTTCCAGATTAATCTCAAACGAGCATTAACATTGACAGCCCTAAAATAAATAAATTGCAGGGATGCGGTAATGAGCCCAACCCCGCGGTAGGCGTCTCATGACCGCAGTATTGCGGTGATGCGGTTATCATCACACCCCTAAACTCCATCCTTATTTTTTTATACCTCTTATTTCATCCTTGACTATCCTTTTTTGACCATAATATTGAAAAAAACGTTTAGAGTTGCTCTTTGCATCTAGTGCAATCTGTCTTTCAAAACACCTTTTAGCCTCCCTTATTTTTTTTAACTTGAGCTCGAATATTGTATGTATATACTGTATTCAATCTTATTACTGTCTGAGCTCTCCAACTTGTATTTTCTAAATAATTTCCTTTTTTGTTTCAAACTGTCCCGTAGCGACTTATTCATCCACTGTAGATGCTTCTTTTTCAGCTTCCCTTTTCTCACTTGCGGAATGAATTTGCACTGTACATCCAGAATAATCGTTTTAAATATGCACCACATTTCTTTGACAGTTTTACCACCTAGAAGAGGTACCCACTTTATATTCCTTGTATAATCACGCATCTTAATAAAGTCAGGTTGTCTAAAGTTGAATACTCTAGCATTGGGGAATGCAGACTTAACTTGCCAAAAAATTTCAAATGTAATTGAACTATGGTCACTTGTACCGAGTGGTTCCCCTACCTCAATACTGCTGATTCTATCAGGATTATTACACAGAACCAGATCTAGGATTGTGTTCTCTCTCGTGGGTTGAGCAACAGACTGTATCAAAAAACGGTCATTTACAACATCCAAAAACTCTTCCTCACATTTACTTTGACCTGACATAGCCTCCCAATTAATTGAAGGGTAATTGAAGTCCCCCGTTACTATTGTCTCACCCTCCTGACATGCTAGTTTAATGTTATCAAAGAGCATACTGTTGACACTGCTGTCTGAGGCTGGTCGTCTATAGCATACTCCAACATTCAGACCTTTTTCATTTCCCCCCAATATTTTAAACCATATGTCTTCACTAACACCAAGGGGCTCCATTCCTGGTATTTCCTGAATATTAAGATTATCCTTTACATAGAGAGCTACGCCTCCTACTCTTCTATTGATTCTGTCTTTTCTTAGCAGCTTGTATCCCTCTACGTTGTACTCATCCCCATCCCCTGCACCAAGACATGTCTCTGTAATCCCAACAACATCATAATTACTGTTACTCATAGCAGTTTCCAGATCCAAAATTTTATTTTTTATGCTTCTAGCATTTAAACAGAGGAATTTCAGGGTACCACGTGTGGATTTCTTGTCCTTCACCCCCGCCCCCAACTGCTCAGAACCACCTCTATTACAGTGCTGCTCTGACTGATTTACAAGCATCGTTTCCTCTCTACTAATAAAATATTTAGCCATGGTGTGTTCTATTCCGGCAGTCTGTCTATCCCTACCCATCTCACTGTATAACCTCCCTGTCCCCCCAGACCCCAGTTTGTTGTTAAATAATTGATGATAATTTGGTAACAGTTTGGTCATTTCTGCTAAACTGATAAGTACTGAAGGCAGTGTTTTTAGGTAATCAATATGAGTTACTAACAAGGACTAAGCAGATTGCATGTTGTTGCTTGGGATGAGATGGGGAATGATACGATACCAATGTTATCACATTCCAATTCTAGCCTGTAGCAACTTGCCTGTCAGCATTTGGCTCCTTGATACAAAACGACATGGTACCTGTGCTAAAAATTGCTTCTGTGCTATAATAGAAATGTAATAGAAATGTAAGCATTTAAAAGCATCTACTATTATTACTGTTATTACCTTAACTGGGTTATTACTGATTTTTGTACTATTGCAGACAGTTCTTCTAACACATTAGACGGCTGTGGTAGAATGCTGTTGCATGCTAATACCGTCGTCATAAACAAACAGTTGTAAGCAGACACAGTAATATGCTGATGTAGACCTCACAAATTAAGTTCATTGTAAGATTAAATTTTTTTCCAGATTTTAGCAGTAGTACTTGTGGAACAGTGTGGTGATCAGGAGCGTATCGCCAGCCGAGCTGCCTATGAGTGTTGTCACCATGCTGTGGGTCGAGGTGGTGTTTTATCTTGGAAATTCATTTTGAAAGTTCAGCTGTACCTTTTGGTTTCTGACCTGCCTCTCAGGAAGTAAGCAGGGCCCAGCAGTGACAGCACAGGGTTGTCTAACCACTGTGGGTTGCCATGTTTAGACACATGCTCTGCACCTGGCTTCACTGTTACCGTTACCCATACTTGTCTTAAAAAGCTCAGTGTGTTCAAATGGGTTGATTGTCAGAAGACTTCAGTTTGTTTTTATTATGTAGTTGTAGCAATGAAGATGCAGTGACAACATAAGCACTTAGAGCCCGACCGATATAGGATTTTTAAGACCGATACCGATTTCGATATTTGATGATTTAAAAATCCAATAATTATATATCGACTGATATTCTTTTTTCTTTTCTTTTCTATCAGAAACACTTAACATAAAGATTTTCTCTAACATTTGTTGTGTAGTTATTTAAGTCCTCATCAAGATAACTGACATAATGACAATGCAGTTTAAAATTAAACTTTGTCATAAATAGTACTGTGAACAAAATATTAGTTTTGATAAGAGTCAAATGTATAAAAATACAAAAAAGTAAAAAAAAAGTATCATGCCATCTTAAACTATGCAGTAAACTTCTACAGTTGACCTAGAGTAAACACTGCTGTTGAATGCATCTAATACCACATGACTGTCTGCAACAAGGACTTGCGACTTTGAGATTTCACACTACACGTTTGAAAGAGAAGCTAGATAACTTTGTTTGGCTACCAAGCCATGTTAGATACTTGTTCAGTTCACGTTTATTTATGTGTCCTCTCTGGTTTAACCCTTTCGCATGTAACTTATTTTTTATGCTATGTAGTGCACGTCTTACGTTACATGGTTTATGTTTTCATTAGTGTTAAGCTTCTCATAGTGTTCAATTAGCATTTGCTATATTTTTTAATGTTAAATCGCCGTTTCCTCAAAGCTAAAATTGGCTAGAATTCTCCAATTCTAGTGTTCTAATCGCACCAGTTTTAGCATACGCGCTAAACGGCTAATCACATCGGTGTGACCATACGTGCAAAAGGGTTAATCATTTCCAATGCACCGACTGTAACTACAGACATGCGAGTCGCAGATATATTTAGCATTGCTTCATTTAGGCAGAATAACTGAAATGATATAATTTAACCACTCATTAACGTTAGCAGTCTTCCACTGATAAACATAGCATTAGCGAGTTTTGTGGGTAACCTAATCTAGCAATGGACAGCATTATAAGCTGCTGTAAGCGATGTTGCCAGAAAATTTTTAAAAGTGACGACAGAGAAATGATAGGACCGTTGTTTGTTTACTCGCTAGAACTGCCACACTGTTTCATAAATAAACCTACAATCAAGTTTGTCAACAGCTTAGCCTACACCACTCAACTAGCGTAATGTTAAACATAATTTTGATGTTTGACTGACGGTACTGGCTTTCATGTTACTGCAGCAAAACCAGGCATGGCTGACATGAATGTTGTCAGGCTTGTTTAGGCTAAGAGGAGAAGTGATGGGGGATATTTATTCTTATTTAAGTAATGTATTTCACGGGACAATTATCAACTTACCATGAACACAGATGATCTCCGTCGTGAGCTACTCTGCTTGGATCAGCAGATTGTAGTCATTTGTGGCGTTCCAAACACGTGCGTTGCCAACAGTGGAGTTGCCACTAACTATGCAACGACAACACTCATAACATGGTTGAAGGATCCATCTTCTGTCTCTCCGTTTCTTTTTTGATTGTCATTTATCGGCCATTATAAACGCCGATACCGATTTATCTGCCATTCGCTCATATCAGCTGATAATATCGGCACACCGATTTATCGGTTGGGCTCTAATAAGCACTATCTGTGTATGTCTGCAGCTTCCACACTGTGGATAGCTTCCATCCATGTTGTGATAGGTTTCCATAGTATCCAGATAGGACACTTAGCCATAGAAAACACACCTCTGATGCAAACCCTACTGTAATAAAGATCCAGTTTTGAAGATGGTGTCACTGCTCTCCATGAGAATGCTGCACCATTTCTGATAGTGGCCTGATGAATTTGCATTCATCCAGCCACCACACTTGCCAGAGTCATGCTTATGCTTAGCAAACTCTGCAAGTGCTAGTGTAGCAGTGCTTGTGAGAGTGGATGTGGGCTGTATGGATATTTCTGCCATCCTGGTGGTTTCTCTCTGCACAGCATGCGCATCTGGCATCAGTCCTGGTGGTTTTGCTCTATGCGCAATGTGCACATCTGGCATTACTAGATCTTTGTTTGTGCCATGCACAGTGACAGCACGTTTAGGGAAAAATCTGTTACTTAACACATCAGACCCAAGGATTGAGTGTTCTTCCAACAAATGCCACGCGCTTTGGTTTGCATGCACTTGCATCCTTAAAGGTAGAGAGTAGGGTTGTGCTGGCATTATGGTCACTTAATTTCCAGAAAGTGGGGATAGTTGAGTCGATTAAGTGCTAGAAAGGGTGTGTAGAGGGGGAGGTGGCATGCAAGATAGAACCGGAAGCCCCTGTATCTAAAGCACTTGTTCTGGGCCTTCATTCCCAACAGCCAGTATTCTGTTGTAGGGTGATTGCATTCATCCCTGTTTGGCCCCATCACAGCCCCAGAGGAGGCCTCACCTCCCCTGGACTGGCTGTTGTTGGACACCCTCAGTCAGAACCTGTCTGACTGGGAAGAAATGTTAGCAAAGCATGCCGCTATTTTCAGGACCTTGCAGGAAGCACAGAGGACTCTGGCTTTAGCCTTTGCATGGGAAAAGAGGAAGCGCTGCTACATTTGCAAAGTGTGGGAACTTCTCGATTCTTTTTTGGTACTTTGGTATTATTTTGCAGAGACGGATTTAGTAGGTGCACGCTGTAAACAGCAGTTTCCACTTTGCTCTCAGATCCTGCAGCAGACTGTTTGGAGGGCAGAGGTAGGTGTATCCTTCCAGCTCAGTTCCTGTTTGACACTTTTTATGAGCTTTTTGCGCTCAGACTGGTTGCTAGTAGCTGTGGTGTGTGTGCGTGAGTACAGCCTGGCAGTCTTAAGACCTCTCTCCCACTAATGCGTCTCCAGCTGAAGGCTCTTTCTCTCCACCTTGCACCCCTCAGGTTGCCACAGGGCACACCATGCTTTCAGTTTGTTCCATAATCTCTGTTGAAAGTGCCTCTTTGTAGGGACAGCGTCGCTCCGTCTGAGAGGCTGGATTTGAAAATGCTTTAATACACAACTGCAACCCATAAAGCACTAAATTCCTCTTTCGTTTTCTTTTTGTTTAAGGTCTCGAAAGCCACCTCTAACAAAGGTAAAGGTATCACCCAAATATTTTCTGGTTTCCTTTCCTATGAGCTTCATATGTTTAGGAGGATTCTTATCTTGTCTTATATGTAAGGTCTCCAATCTATTGACTGAGGCTCACATCCCACATAAAAATGGTTATCCTAAATTACTCATCTCTGCAGCACAAGCAGTTAAGGCCTGTGGAGATAGCAATATCAATCAAGGATTATGCATGCGTCTTGCTAGAGTAGTAGGGGAGGGAATCGCAGAGTAACTCGCGATACAATACTATCACGATACGTTGCCCACGATAGCGGTAGTATCATGATGCAGCGATACTCGATACATTGCAAGATCCAGGTACGATACGATACATCATAATATCTGCGTCACTGAAGAAGGAAAAAATACCCCTAAAAAGGCAAAAAGCAGGAATTATGTATGTATTCACTGCATTGTGGTGTCAGTTTCACAGAATTTGACAATTATCTAAACTTTGGAAATGAAACTCTGGAAATTAGTCATTCCATTAAAGTCATGAGTTCATCCTATATTTTATATTAGAAGTTTTCTGTTTGGCCTCCATGTGTATTGAAATACAGTGGTTAGGCTAGGTGACAAGCTAGATCATGTATTTCCCATTATCAGCTGGCTCCGTTATTTCTTGTAGGGACATGTTGATGACAAGCTCCTATGTGTCATGAATTGCCTGCATTGGCTTGTAATGGTTACATCGTTAGTCTAGTTTTTGTCTGAGTGCTACACAACACCACACCATCAGTACGAAACTCTTTTTACTGAATACACTCTTCGGTCTCCACTGATGTGGTGATGGTGTGTGTGGACGATCATGAGCATGAAGAGGCATTTCCGAGGCCAAGCCGCAGTTCAAATTAGTTTTGAGGAGTTTGGAGGTTGGCTAACCATAAGTGAAGACACAAACCACGGAAAGCCCCAAGCGTTGCTGCTCATCCTTATATAGAGAAAATTCAACGTGACAATCACCGTATACAACTACCGATGTGTGTGGATACATTTTCAACTTCATTCTGGGAAATGGTACCAAGACATTGGATTACATCATAAGAGGGAGTTAATGTTAGCTAGCACGCTAGCTGATGTTTTTTTTTTTTAAACCAGCTTTGGTAGAAAAAAGTGTGATGAGGGACCAGTTGGCCGACTTGACAGCCATAGGTGAAGATATATTTTTTTTCTTCTTTATGCATAACGTTGCTACTTTGCCAGCTAAGAAATGTTAGCTAAGTTATCTCAGTTAAGTCAATGCCCTGTTTTCATCAACCCATGACATTATAGTTAGCCAACTAGCTGGCTGGCTAGTTGATACTACAGTTGTTACATCTTTATGGCGGTCAGTTGTCCAATAATAACTAAGTAGGTCATTCAATTCAATTCAGTTTATATAGCGCTTTTTACAGCACAGTTGTCACAAAGCAGCTTTACATCGGTATTCCAGGCCTGATGCCCCCTCAGAGCAAGCCAAAGGCGACAGTGGCAAGGAAAAACTCCCTGACTAATAGGAAGAAACCTTGAGCAGAACCCAGGTCAGAGGGGGAGCCCGTCTGCTTCTGGCTGGCACTGGGTGGACAAATAGAGTAGTAAAGAATTTCCTAAGAAGTTCTTAGCAGTACTTCAGAATGGTGAAATATGTAGGTAGTAAGGTCCATAAGACATAATGAGTCTTGTAAATCTTAAGTTATACAGCAGAATATGCATGGCACGTAGTCCTCAAGGGTCCAGTTCTTGGTACATGGAGGGTTCCACAGAAATGAAGGCAAGGAAGCTGAGCTGGGGGTCCTGAAGTGGCGCTTGAGTTACAGCTCCAGGCAAGAGCCTGGAGCCGGGTGGAGAAAACAGAATTGAAAAACATAGGTTGGTGGATAAGAGTGGCAGCAATGTACAGTAGAGAGGCAGGAGAGGAGGTGCAGGGAAAAAGATGCCAGTGCACAACAAGGAAAAAACCCCAGCAGACTAACAGTATGGCAGAATACCTAGGGGGCAGGAGGCAAGGGACCCGTATAATCATGAGGGCGACCCCAAAGCAGTTGACACCAGATCATAGCACAGTTGATGCCATGATAAAGTGACAGCAATGACCACTTAGTCCACCAGAGACTCTATGATCCATGCCAGCAAAAAGCCATGTCCCTGAGCTAAAGTCATCAAATTAACCATAAAACAAGTTATTAAAATGAACATCTCCAAGTTTAAGAATTATGCAACATAACAGTGTAAATTCGCGAGCTAGCCGTTAGCTAGCTAGTACCACCGGGGTGTAAGTTTGGAGGTACGTTCAGGGTGGTCAGGGAAAAGACTAGGTAACGTTCGTTAAGTAATTGCTAACAGGAACCAACAACGTATTCAAGCTGAGACTGGTGCTTTAACCACTTTGTTTTTTGGATAATGTTAGGTAGATAAGCTTTTGTTTAAATGCCTAATCACGCAGAATACTAGCGATATAATTGTAAAGTACCTTTCAATTTAGACAATTTTGTAAGTAGGAGCTGCCCAAGTTGGCTAACTACTCAACTGAAGCTAGCTACTGTACTAAAACAAGTCTCTGCCATCCAAACCGTTTAGTCAGCGTTTCTTACTGAAATTGAGTTGGACAGGTCTCATTTCCAGGGAGGACTGAGAAAGAGAAGTTGTGCGCATTTCTTCACCGCAAGTTTACCCTCATTCATTTGATAAGTGCCACCACGAGGAGTCATGAAGTAGTGACTCTGGTAAGTCAAGTTGGTGTGGGAATCCATTTTGAGCGCCTGCATGTTTTAATAAAAATATTGATATTTGGCATCAGTGTATCGATAACGTATCACAAGAGGAAGTAATACAATATATTCCCGTATCAATATTTTGTCCCACCCTGTGACGGGACGGCAAGCGGCAAACAGGTGACGACAACAACAGAGATTGAGGTGAACGAAGACAAGACGTTTAATTGTGTTATACAATAAACAAAAGCTAAACTATTTACAAAAATAAACAAACACCGGGCAATTATTCCCAGGTGCCTCCTTCCTTCATAGGCTCACAGAGTTTATACTCTCCTACAGCCTTCCAAATGACAGAACTTGGGTGCTTAAATAGCCTGAGCCCCACCCTGGACTAACCCATTACCTGGGTCAAAATATTAAAATCAATTTACAGAAATAAAATGACAAAGTTATAACAACAATTCATCCCACAATGAAGTACACACATTCCATTGACAAACCCACATGTTTTGTTCCAATTAAACAGACTGCTGCATAAAATTTACATTGGCAGCACATTCTCCCCCTTCCACGTTTTAACATGGTAACTACGCTACCCATAAGACTATATAATTCCCCTGCTCCGTGTACACACTCCTTTTGCCCGTTCCCGGTAGCAGCTCTAACCCACAGGTGAGTCATTTCAAACTTAATTGCATTTATCACATTTGTTCCAAAGTGACAATTATAATTGCTGTCTGTCAAATTAGCAAACCCGATCGCCTGTTTCGTGTGCACCTGAAACAACGCTTGTGTTCGCTAAAGTTTTAACAAATCCAAACAACAAACCAACAATCCAAACATATGGCTGTAGCAATCCTGTACATAATAGTAACAGTCTTCTTTCCTCTTGCAGGACTGAACACTGTCAAACTTGTCTCTTGCGATGATTAATAATGTTGGTTAGTAGTTTATTATCTGGTTAGTAGCTAGCTAAGCTGCAGCTAATAGTGATAGGTCTAGTGAGATGAACTGACCTAACATTACATAGCAAACAACAAGAAATTACCTTCCTGTTATAATAAATTGTTATAATAAATGTATAATTACTAGTTTACTAGTGGTGTAATGGAACCCCCCCCCCCCCCAATAGGAGGCTCTCGTCTGCCTTTATTTAAAATTAAATAAAATTAAGATTTTATTGGACATCTTGAATGTTGTATTCATTTAAGACCATGGGCAAAACTTCCTTGCTTTAAGTGTCCTTTAAGTAATTAATGGAAAGCAAAGTTATATTTGTCTCCTTTTTTTCCGCTGATCCGAAAAATGATTTGATCCGTGACTCAGAAACCATGATACAATCCGAACCGTGAGTTTTGTGATCCACTGCACCCCTGATAATTAATAATAAATTATGTGTACCGGTAGCACCATTTGGATATCTGTGTGATTTTTTTTTATAGGCTACCCAAAAGTACAATAGCTATGTTCGCCTCCTCCTCCTCCGTGCCACATTATGTGCCCGTACGACCAAAAGGTAAGACATTGAAATGAAAAAACCTGAAAATACTTGAACTTTAGAATACTTTTTGTGAACTCGTCAATACTTTTCAGCCATGAGAATGTAAGTGGCATCTAATTGGAAAATACCACGAGGAAATCTAAATCTGGACATTTCTAAACTCGCAATGATTTCACGCGACAATGTAACATACTACAAATGTAATCATTAATGGTACTATACTGGGTACTACACTGAAAAATAGCGTGCAGTATACAGTATATACTTGTGTAGTACACAGTATGCAGTGTAGGCGGTTTCGAATACAGCCAGTGCGATTTCTGCAGCATACTTTTTGCATCATGTCCTGTCTCCTGCACACTCTACTCAGGCGCGGCCCCTCGCCTAAACCAACCAGAATATTTCCAATATGTGAGAACGCATCAGTCACAGACAATCTCCTGTTGTGTGCTACATGTGTGAAAGGGGAATTCCGGCCAATTTCCGGACCCGATTCTCCAGACATTTGTCCGGAGTTCATCTGTGAAAACGGCTTAATTGTTATAGATGCTGTATCTGAGTATATCACAGCTTCTACCATTTGTTAGACTACATTTTATCTAAATTTATTCAGATACTTCAGTGTACCTGTACCCACTTTCCTAGCCCTGTGCATGATAAATGCATCTACATCACAGGCAAACTTCCCTTCTCACACCGGTCTGTCTCCCCTTTTGTAAACTATGAAAAGAATGAACATTAGCACTGTAAATTGGGAGTGTTTACATGATATGAGTATTATTGAAGGAGTGCATTGTAAGTTCCTCTTAATGAGTGTTTGCTAAATGACAAAAATATGAATGTCAGGCTGATGATGTATGAGATACGTAAAAGTGCAACATAAAATAAGTGTTGTCAGAATGGACCAGAATGAACAGAAGTCGCACTGTCAGTGTTTAGTGGTGAGTAATTGGAGGTAAGGTTTGTTACCAACAGCTCATAAAAGCAAGTATTATCCAGAGTCAGGTGGAGGCAGCATCTGCCATTGCCTTCCTCTGACCAGGGCAGAGATGATTCTCACTCTCTGTCTCTTTCCACTAACCCAGCTGAGCTGTGGGGAGGCTTCTACCTGAGATGAGCTGGAGAAAAAAAGGTTTTCCTTTGCATCTGTTAAGGCTGGGCAGTAGCCCTGGCTAAAAGAACCTGGCTTGCTAGCAGAATAGCACATTCCTAATAAGATTGTTTTAGTGCTGGGCGGTATACCGGTTCATCCAGTATACCGGTTTTAATTTCCCGTACGGTATGTGTTTTTCATATACCGCCATACTGTAGCGTAGCTGAAACAACTAAAGCTGCGTTTTAACCGAACGCGAAATTTCGCTTCGCTTTCCTCGCGCAGGTTTGATCGCTTGCCTGAAAAATGAACAAGCAAATTTCGTGCCACGTCATAACAAGCATTTTTGATTGCCAATGCTGCTAGCAAGTTGCTGAAGAGTGGGGGGCATGGCTTCTAGCCCTACTTGAAGGTGATTGGCTTTCGCCAGGCGAAATTTTCGCTCGACTTGAACATTTTTTAACTGAAGCGATCGGATGCGAATGCTCGTTTCGTCTGTTTCGCGTCGCTTGCAGTTTCACCACGATTAACTCCGCCCATTCGCCTCCTGCAGTGGACTTTTCATGTGTTTGTTGCTCATAAATTTCACTTTGCGTTCGGTTAAAACGCAGATTGTTTGTAGTTTGTGTGCTTGCGAAAGCTACAACGTGAGATGGTTTCATTAATAAGGATGGCATTTAGCAATTTAAATTGTTAAATGCTCATGACATATCACAGCTTTTGTGAGGTCTGTGTTCTAAACGTTATTGTTCATTGCACTCAACCTAATCTAAAAGTTTATTCTCAGTAGCTTAAATCGATTTAAGTTTTATTTTGTAACACAAGAAAGCTATAATGTGAAACATTTAAGAGAAAGCTTTGGGATTACGCCTACTTGCCACTTAATTATTCAAATTGCCATCCTTGTTAATTAAACAATCTCATGCTGTAGCTTTCGCAATAGCACACAAAATAACACAATCTGCGGTGTTTCGCGAGCATAATCATTTATTCTAATTATGCGATTGGTGTCGATTATTCTGTGAATTATTTGTTTTATTGTTAATCAAGGAGGATAAAGGGGAACAGTTTGAAAGTAATGATAGATTTAAAGTTAGTGTTTCCGCTTCCCCTGTTGCCAGCTCACCAGCTGCCACTGTGTAACACTAATAATTTTATGTTTACAAAATTACACCGCTGAACGACATACTGGGTACAGCTCGCTAGGTAGCCAGGTAGCATAACGGTCTGTTAACAGCTGGGAGGGGCTCCGTCGCTATGGTAGATTAAAGCACATAAAACAAAGATGGAGGATGAAGAGAGACCGGAGATGCGCTAGAAGAACTTATGCCCAAGAGACGAGCTTTGTCTGCAGTTCATAGACCTATCTTAAAATATTTTGTTTTGAAAAGGAAGCAATGTAGGGGGAAGTTGGTCTCACACAGGCAATGCCAATTATGTAGGGACAATGCTTACGATTAGAGGGGGGTACCAGTTAAGTGTAAGGAATATCCTTTCATGAGGTACCAATTATGTTGGTGATAATTAAATTAAACACTTGGAGGCGCCATACAGAATATGGTGTCTACCATAGTGGTTAAAATAACCGTTCGTAACTGTTTCGTATATCAGTCTCATAAAATATACTTAACTATTAATTTGGAACTTCAATTAATAATTAAATTAATAATCATAATCGAAATTACCACATCAAGAGTTAGTCTCAATCAAATCACAATATTATCTATTTAGCTAACTAAACAAATAACACTGATTCAACTCAGAAGTGAAGGTATTTAGAATTCTAATCAGCAGAGGATGGCAATATTCATTCCACGTGTAACATTACAACACAACCTTGGAAAAATAATGCATTTATTGAAATACCGTAGTCATACACGAATCAATACATTTATGTACAATAAGTGAAGCATTTGTATGTATTTATAATTGTATGTAGGTTGGAGCGAATGTCGTGCGCTAGTGTGTGTGAACACGGCATAGCGTGTGTGTTCCTTTGTTCTGAGTCGTGCGTGTGCTGCGCGCACACGTGTGCTGCGCATGCTCTTAATCAGAGAATCTTAAAAAATACCGTGATACAAATTTTTGGTCATACCGCCCTGCACTAGATTGTTTCTGTATTCCCAGAGAACCTCTTTAATGACTTTGAGAAGCAGTGCTCAATTTCCCCATCATGTTGTTCAGGTGCCAGCTGCTCAAAAAAGATTTTTTCCCCCCTCCTTAAAAGGAAGACCTGATGGGGACCCTTTTGATAGCTAACTGCAACATTAGCATTTGCATATGCTAAGAACTTGCTTGTACAAATATGAACATGAAAAAATGCAATCAAGCCAGTGCAGAAAGTAGGTCACAAGGTTGCCTTGCTGGGAGAAGGGTATCTGTGGCAGACCAACAGAAATTATATTCAAACAGGAAGTGAGTGAGTGGGCACAGAATTACATCCTGCCCCTCTACCATGACTTGGCTGAATAGAACTTTTCAACTCATTTTATTGCTTACAGCCAACCAACAAGGGTTCTTGGGTTATAAGCATTGATCATAAGCTGACCTCAGAGGAATGCAACGTTATCCCTATAGACTGATAGGGCAGTAAACTGCACTGGAGCAGCACAGATGCTGATGGGGTGGGTTAGTGGAAGCGGAGCTTGTGGTTTCAATCTCTGTGATGACATACAGGAGACCGAGGCCAGTGTGCACTTACTTGGAGATATGAATCTGAGCTCTGGGAATATGAGATCTTTTTTGGGTGGGGCTCCAGCTTATGAAGGCAGTATGCTAACTACTTTGAAATGCATACCACACATGGCTTCTGTGGGGAGCTGGCATTTGAGGAAGTGATTGAGCAGGAAGTTAGTAATTGTGGGTATTGAGGACTTCAGCAGGTTCTTAAACACAATGGAGGTGGAGATATGAAAATCACTGTGGGATATGAAAACCGCATCTTCATTTAAGCCCTGCAGTGAATGCCACACACCACACATGCAATGCACTTGGAAGGTATACAATGTTGTGCATCACTTTATGGTGACACAACGGAAGCAAAACGGTTTGTGACCTGCAGGAAGTGTTTCACAGAAAATGTAAAATATAACTGTGTTGGTAAGAGATAAACAGTGACACATGGAGATGCTTTGTCATGTTGTAGCCAGCGCCCTCTGGCAGTAGCTTTCAGGACAGATCTCACACACATTCACACATGGTCAATTCATTGATCTAACAAGAACTCTTTAGGGTCTAGACTAGGGCTGCAGCAGTGTAGAAATTTCCTTACTGTGGTATTCGAGGAATGCGGTTTGCGGTAATACCGCAACCAAACCCCCCTGTGTTTAATTATTCATTCATTTGACGTTACTTGTCCCTTAATATTTTGAAATTGTTGAGCTGAAAGTTTGAGTTAAAAATAAACATAATTAAAAAGACCACACTTTTGAGGTCTTTGGTCGTGAAGGTGTTGCTGTCTCTATTGTTCACTCCAGTAAATCAACGTAGCTTAGGCTACATGTCTGAGCATTCTGAGTCAGCACAAAAAACACATGCGATGATGTCACCAACTAATCGACAATTAAATTTGTTGGCAACTAATTTGGTCATCGATTTTAGTCAACTACGTCGATTATTCATTGTGCCCCTAGTGTGTGTATGGGCCATGTATCAATCTTTGTGTACAACTTGCCGTAGGACCATGCGTACACACAATCTCACGATTTGTGTACGGAGGTTTTTCATCAGAGTTGTCAAACACCACGTACGCCTAATTGTCTTCATAAATCTGAGTGTAAATCAAATCAGCGTGAGATTATGTGCACATGAACGCACTTAATGTCCACCCCCACAATTGTTCTTATATGGTCCGAGACATGCCCTTAATTTGTCATTAGCATATAAAGGTCCCAGGTAAATCTGAGTGAAATGCACAGATTGATGTTGGGGATCAATGGCAGGACGTAAGAAAAGAAATTATTTGGACACAGAGATAAGAGGTGATGGTTGATGAGGTGGAGAGGAGAAAAATCGTCCTTTTTGGAGGCCACACCGTGCGTACGGTGGAGGAGGTGAAGTGATTTCGATTTACGAAAACATTTTATCCTCTTTTGGTGCCCGTATTGCAATGTGAGGGCAGTCTATTGCGCCGATTACATTAAGAAAACCAGCCATCGCTGCAAAGTGCATTTTGATATTGGCCTGTTCCTCCTCAGTGTAACAAAACATTATATACCTTGGAGTCATCCGGGTGATCCCTTCCCATACTGTGGGCATGATACGGCTCAGAGAGCATTGTGATATTCCCGTCCTATCCGCAAGCTCTCTTTGGAATGTCCCGGTGGCGAGAAAACCCAAGGTGGTTAGAACTTCATCATTGGCAAAGAAGTCTGCCTGGTCCCTGAACACACGTTCATGCCTGATTAGGTTATTCTCGATATCCTCTAAAAGCACTAGCACAGCCATACTGATTGTGAATGCTTTAAGATTATACATCCTAAATGAGCCTGTTATATATGAGTACGCATTAAAAGTTTGATTACACATGATGATCTGTGACGTTTTAATTTTTTGTAAAAATTAATCATTTTTTTTTTTTGACTACAAGGCCCAATTACAATGTTAATATATTAATGCCAAATTGACATTCAGTGTTGCCATAATGTCCGACATTGTTCACAGTTTAGTTAAACCAGTTTTTCACATAGATGCACTCATCAATGATTGACACAAGACCCGTTAACTTGCATCACCATTACTTCCTCTTGGTGTCACCAATCTCCAAATTATAACTTTTATGCGTACGCCACCTCGAGACCATGCGCAGAGGTACGCATATTTTCTGAGCAAGTATCTTTTCATAAATACCATTTTATGTGTACAAAAGTGCTCAGCACGATTTTAGTGCGTACGGCCCTATGTGTCTCTACAGGCAATTCCTGGTGCTGTTGATGGTCCTGACACTGATTTCACTCGGGGCTTTAGTGCTACAGCAGATGAAGGCCAACCCAAAGCCCTACATGTGGATGGTGGACCGCAGCCACATAGAGGTATGGCCACACGCCCCTTTCCCCACATGGTTTCCATGGAAGCAAGGCACAGTGCACTTTGGCATGTGTGAGACTTAAGTGTCGTGGTCAGGGTGATTCTCATGGAGAGAGAAGGATCTTCCTTAGGATGTAATATTTCACCATAGGTTAACTGCTTGATTGTTGTTGATTGGAGTGTTCTGCTGTGAAGCATGACAGGAATGAATGTGTTCTTGCTTAAGTGAGGTGTGTCAGTCCGTCCCAGTCCATGCTAGCTCTCCCTCTGACATTTGTAAGGACCAAGGCATCATTAGTCATGTTAATAATTTACTAAGCCTATCATCTATCTCATCCAGCTAGTGCACAGCTATGTGAGAAGCATGCTATCGAAGGAGTGCAGACCAGCTTTCGCCAGGAGAGAGATGGAAGCCCGATTCAACCACTCCAGTCAGGTGACCGAATACTTCCTATGGAGGGACACACCACTCACCACACCCATGTTGCAGTACCCACCCCCTTTCGGGTTCCGTGACCTGCAAGGGAAACTGAAAGACATCCTCAGTCTGCTGCCTAGGTCCATCCCCCAGAAGCATGACGGGAAGGCCTGCCACCGGTGTGTTGTTGTGGGCAACGGTGGTGTGCTTCGAGGCCTGGCACTGGGGCACCTCATTGACCAGTTTGACATGGTCATCAGGTGAGTCTCCGCCCTCCCTGTTCAGGCATAGGAAGCAGGCTCAGGTGAGTCCGTGCACTTATGCTAGTATAGGTGACAGATTTGTTTGCACGCTCTCAACCCTCAACCTGTTTATTTGGCTGTTTGGCTTGACGTCGTTTAAACTTAAAGCATCACAGCACATTAACAGGAGATGTGGACTCTACTCTAATCAGCGTGTTGTCAAGCCTCCTTTGTTATGACTGTAGGTTGAACAGTGGCCCTGTGCGAGACTTCAGTGAAGATGTAGGCAAACGCACCGACATCAGGATGAGCTACCCAGAGGGGACCCCCAGGACGTGGGATGACGTTGACCCCAACCTGCAGTTTGTGGCTGTGGTGTATAAATCGGTGGATTTTAACTGGTTGAAGGCTATGATCACCCGAGAAGGAGTGGTGAGTCTCTGTCAGATAGCTTACATGGCACAGTACCTGAAAAAAAAAACGTTTCTGTAAACTCCAGTGCACTGTGAGCCTCTCTCTCCTGGCACTTGTTCACTTCGTAAGATACTGTAAAATGAACTGGATTGGATTATGTGAAAGTATAGTATAGTTGACAGGTTGGCATTCGTCTTTGCTGCATCTGCGACTGTCTTGACTGGCCATGCTGCATCCTCCCCACAGTCTCTATGGGACTGGCTCTTTTTCTGGCAGAAGGTGCCAGATGAAGTACCTCTCCGGCTGTCCCAGTTCCGCATCCTGAACCCTGAGATCATCAGGGAGACTGCTCTGGACCTGTTGCACCTCCCTGAGCCACAATCCCGAATCTGGGGATGGGACCAGGTGAGATGACATCCCTCTGGGGTTGAGTGAGGTCACATAATGAGGCAGGGGATGGGACCAGGTGAGATGACACGCCTCCAGGGGTTGGGGAGCTGATAGACGAGCTGGTGATTCCCCCCTGTTATGCGGAATATTATATATTCACTTTGATGAATCAGTTTTACAATTTTGTCATTAGCGGCTAAAGTCAGCATCCTCAGTACCGAGCTGTTGTCATATCAACCTCTCCCTGCTGCAGCCTCCACCTGGGTCTGATTTCTGTTCATAGCTCTGTGGACTGACCCACAGACTCACTCCACAATCACAGTATATGAGTAGTGCAAGTAAATGGGGCTTTTTCATCGGCGGGATGTGACAGTGCTGGCTGGTGCACCACACACAAAATTGACAAGAATGTACAGTTTTGAAAACAAATTATTTAAAAAATCCAACAAGTAAAGCCAGAAACCAGCCTTTCCAGAGCCTTGCCCTACAGTAGCAGCTGCACACCGCTTTTAAAGCCTGATTGGCCAGATGAGGCCCGTTAGCCAGTTGCTGGTCTTCCCCCTCACATTCAAAATGACTTTGGTTACAGTTCACCTTAGAAGATGAGGCTGATGAAATGAGCTTGGCTGCTGGCAAAGTTGCAACTGGTAAAAAACCACTTAGGAGCAAATGAACATTCACCTCACATACCCATGATAAAAATACAGACCACTTCAGAACGGTTTTGGTGGGTGTGAAATGTAGTCTGGTTTGCATCAGTGAAGGCTCACAGGGCCTGGAAGTGGCTCTCAGAGTCTTTACATTTCTCTACAAAAGCCTACCAAGACTGCCAGGAGATCATCATCTCCTCCATTTACGGGTGTATTTTCAGCTTTACAGGAAAGAACAGGGAAAATTTAGTCTCTCCAGAAGTGGGAGACACACACTGTTAGTTGTGATTGTTGGTTGTGGCTGTATGATCAAGTTTATTTGGTCATTAATGGTGAATGTATATACCCAGGGTTATTTTGTTAAGTTAATTATTAACCATGTCATAAATAATAAACGGGCCGTGAACTCAGAAATGAGTGTTTGCATGTTGTTCCTGACTCTGCACTGTCTTTGGCATGTCCACGAAGGGCAGTAATTCACCTCAGGCGCAGATCTCTCTGTGCTATGATGTGTTTCAATGCAATATAATTCAACAATACCTTAAAATTAGTCTGTTTAAAAAAACAGTGTTGAAGCATGAAATGACAGTGTTCAGCGGTAACTAGGATTGTCACAGGTGCTCTAGTTTTCCTCAGACTGCTGCATTAACATGGATAAAAAAATAAATCAACAGTATAGAGCCACGGCATGACTGCAACATTGTTGCAGCCCTGATTCTGGGTGTGGTTGTCACTGGCGCTGTCCTACTCGGAGGTGAATCCCAGCAGTGTAGAAAAGGCCGGGGGGGGTGAAAAATAAATGGCAATAGGCTTGGTTAGATGAAAATGGTAATGATGGACAAACATTCGGCGTATGTTGTCACAAATTAAACGAGCCCAGGAGGTGCTATGGGACAAGCAGCAAAAGGTATTGTCTCGGCATGATACAGATCCCTCACCCAAAGCAGCTGTTCGGGCTCTTCGTTATACGTCAACGCTGCCGGGAGCTGTGGCCACTGTAGCTGCTGCCGCTTCATCCATCCAAGACCGCGTGTACAATCATATCATATCAATCATATCATCCAGTCAACATTTATAGCGGAACATGACTTGTCTTTCAGGGTAGCGCCAGCGCTACTTGACCTGTGCGAAACATCAGAAGACAGAACTGCACTCTCCGAGCTTAGCGTGTCAAATACACAGGCCAGCTACCTATCCACTCACGACATTGTCTGTCACATGGCCATGTTTAGCGCACAAGCTGTCAAAAAAAAAGCTGTTTTTTTTGGGGGGGGGGGGGACATTTCTGGCTCAGAAAAATTTGTTGCATTAAGCCCTGGGTATTGGACATTGCCCCAATTTCATTTCCACTTCGTTGGACTTTTGCCATTGCTCCAAGACAAGGGCAACATGGCTGAACCGGTTCCATTGTTGATGGAAAATTCTTGTTCTCTACATTCTCCCATCACATGCGTGAGGGTGCTGATCTTACTGCTGTTGTCACAAGCAGAGTTTGGACTTTTACCTGCCATAACAGGTAGCCAGTGTAGGCTGTGCTATTTTGGGCTATTGCCCAAACACAAACAAACTGGTCTCCTCCATGACTATAAATACCCCACTTAGCGCTTCCTTTCTGCATGAGCTGTTCACAGCATCCCTCCTCCACCTCACTTCCTCCGGGGGGGGGGGGTCAACAACCTCGAGCAACAATCCTTTTGTTGGACTATAACCACATCAAACGCAACCTTCACGCTGTGATTTCATGGGAATTCTTCTACTTAGTATTATTAATAATAATACTAATAATAATTTAAAAATTTATTATTTTTATTTTTATTATTATTCGGAGAGACATGACATGACAGTGTATGGAGCATTCAGCCTCAGAGAGGTAGAGAAAAGGCTCTCAGGGCTGAGGGGGTTTGGAGAGACGGTAGGAGTAGAGCCAGTGAAAGGGTGCAGACCCTACAGTGTCTGTGTTTGTAAGGAGCCATGTAGGTGAGTGCACCTTCTCACAGCTTTCCCGCAGAGATGGAAGCCTTAGCCCTGTCCCCTGTCCCCTGTCCCCTGTCCCCACCCTGCCCCACAGACAGCAACTGGTAAGAACTTGACATCAGTATTTGCATAAAGTTGTTGCATTTGTGCATTTTTTTTGCTCTTTGCAAATGGTATTGCAAACAGTAAATATGTATTTAGCCTTTACATGTAGTACTTTGTTGTAGCCCAGCTTTCATCTGTACTTGCCACGCTAGCATGACAGAAGAGCGGGTGTGGTGGCTGTTTGCTACACAATGAAACAGAAAATGAAACAAATGCTAGCACTGCTGAAAACTTCCAAATGCAGCTGTTGCTTAATGAAAAACCCCCAAACCAGGTGTTCTAGAAGAACCGCCCATCCTAACATTGAATGAGAAAGCAAGAGTGAAAGGAAACAAAAAAAAAACCACAGCACATATGTTAAAACCCTCTCAGTATCTATCCAAGTCTAAAGCAGGGTCAGCAGTCCAGACCTCTCAGAATCAGTCCGGTCAGACAGAGGATAAAAACTCACCTCTAAACTAAAGAGCTGAGTTCCCTTTGTGCTGTGCCTCGATTGGTTGGCTTCCACTGTGGATTGATTGGTGGCAGGTCTGGAAGGGTGGGAGAGCGGCAGGAGCCCTGCTCTCCAGCAGAGGGTGCCATTCTTGCCATAATGTATACTGTACCCGGCCCCCTGCCCTGTGCCACACCCTTCACCTTGTTGCACTAGGCTAAAGCTTGGTTTATGCTTCTGCGTCGTACCCCTGCCGTCGCTTCAACGCCGTCGTGAACCTTTCAAAGTTTTGCGTCGGGGTTGAATTCATTGCTCTGCGTCGCTGTGCAATTCACCGCCATAATGCTAGGGGATGTGTGGTTTCTGAAGGGTCAATTGCGAAACTCGTTGATTGTTTAGCTTCCCGCTTCGATTTTCCGCTCACAGTGAACAATGGCGACCGAAAGGGAAAGAGTGTTGTTGGAGCTGGAGATGATTGATGTAGAACAACAAATGCTTTTATTGCAAATGTTGATTATTAGTATTTTCGTACTTTTTCGGTTAAACACTCCTCAACTTGATCTATGGTTATCGCGCGGAAAACAACTCCAATACGAGAACTTTAAAAATGGCGGTATAGCGGGAGGGAGAAACCAGAAAAGCTAAATGCCAGAAATGATGTACTGAGTGGACCAATCACAGCCCTTGCGGTTTGCGTCGCCTCGACGCAAAGTTAGTTTTTTGGAGGTGCACGTCAGGCGACAGCGGAGGGGTACGCGGCGACGCAGAGGGCTCTGCGGGGGCACACCGTCGATTCGACGCAGAAGCATAAATCAGGCTTAAGCCAGCCTGTTTTATGATTGTCACTGTGACCATTTGGCATCTGCTTCTTTTGTGTCTGTGTGTGTGACATAATAATACAATTATAATAATGCTGTTCCTCATCTGTGTAGACAAATGGAGCAGTCACATTTTTTATACAACACACAAGCTATATGTACCAGCTTAATCAGGGCGGTCACTGTGTTGCTGTACATAAGTATGTTTGGTGTGATAGAATTACACTAGAGAGGCATACCCAGCTACTTAGTAGCAGCATTTCTGCAGAAGGACCCACTCCCTGGAGTTCCAGTGCGACAGCGACGATTGGCTTTGCTCTGGGCTGTCACCTGACTCACCCTACCCGTGTTTCCCCCGCAGAACGTCCCCACGATAGGGGTCTCTGCCCTCAACCTGGCCACTTACCTGTGTGATGAGGTCAGCCTGGCTGGTTTCGGGTACAACCTGAGCCAGGAGGGGGTGCCACTGCACTACTACGACAGCCTGCCCATGGCCAGCATGCTGCAGCAGCCCATGCACAACGTGGACCGTGAGAGGATGCTGCTGCGGCAACTAGCGGAGGCTGGGGTCATCTCCGACCTCACGGGAGGCGTGCACTGCAGTTTTTGCGCCAAATGAGGAGGACCCTTTTAAACGGCGCCGAGTACAGACTGACAGAGGGAGTTTGGAACTGAGAGCCTTGGCTTACTGTACTGAGTACAGTGCTGGCATCCACAGGCACGGGCTGGCGTGGATAGGGAGGCTGCCTCTGGAGACGACACGCTGACCTTGCCACCGAGGATAGGGACTGCTCCGGAATGTCACTGCTTGGGAGGAGCTCAGCCGAAGAACACATCCTGCCTCTCCAAATTGCCTTATTCATTCCAAGCATCTCTTTCAAATGGTTTTTCTTACTCAAATGGTTCTTTGTGCCATCAGAAATCTCTAGCAAATACAACAGTAGGCAGTGCTACAGAAGTTGCCACTACCTTTATAGCCACCACCAATGGAGAAATCTCCTGAAGGAGAATTTTCCTGACCAAAAATACATAATGTTGTAAACAAAGTGATTAATGTATGTATTTATTTAATAATGCAATATGGTTATACCTTGGTTAAGAAATCCCCAGAAAAGGAAACACATTGATAGCTTGTTAAATTATTAGTGTGGTTGCCTGAAGGGCAAGCACACTACTGTTCTTGCGTCCCTTATTAGTGTGGCTGCCAGAAGTTCATTCACCATTGGTGTGCTTGTACTTTTATAAATTTATAGTTGTATAACAAACTCCCTTATAACGAGGGAGCTTGCATCTCGACATTTACCTATCTTAAACGGAGCAACTCCAATGCATACAAATTTGCACGTATGGTCAATAATGCAAACGGGCAACCACACATCACATTTTCTTCAGGAAATGCACACAAATGTAGTTAAGTGTTAATTGTTCTGAAGCGATATGAGTTTTGCTTTGTATGTTTTTTTTTTTTTTTTTTTCTTGGCGATCATCTGTTTGGAATGACACTTGCATCTGATGCATCTCAGTGTGACAACCTACACTGTTAGAGGACAGCCACACTACAAGTCCCACAGTGCACCACACTGAAGTTGGCGCTGATTTGAGGATAGGTGCTACTCTGCTCCTGACAGCCTGCGAGATACCTGTGAGCAGCAAGGTGTGCATTTTGTGCATGTTTCAGCTGAAGTTGATGTTTAGTTTTTTTCTGTTTTTTGGTAGTTTTTGCTACAATAGTACTGTGCTGATGAACACGTCCCTTTGGGTGGCATGTTATTTAGGTCTCTGGTAATAATAAGGTGACCATATGAAATGCATGTTTCATTAACCAAAGTACACCAAGAACAAGGGTATTATGTAACAAATGTTGGAGCTGGGGTGTGAGCCGCTCAGGAACACAGTGGTTGTGAAACAGATGGCAGCCGGCAGGAACATTAAGACCTGGGAGCAGCACAGGTCTCCAGCAGGGAAGATTCTCCACTACTGTTTGCTTGAGTTTGGCCAAGTCTTTAAGTCTTGTGTGAAATGTAAAGTGCCCTACAAAAGTATGTTAATGGTAGAGTGGAATTTGATATTTTTGCTACTTTAGGCATTTGCATTTGAGATCAAACAATGACTGAGACAAAAGTAGAGACTAGCTTGTAGCTTTTATTTTGTGCTATTTACATGCACATACATTTTTATCATTTTAGAGTCCCCTTTTTTCAGATGTGCAAAACTTTAAAACTTTGTTTTAAAACAAATCAAAGTGATAAGGTCCAATATTTGGTTGCATAGCCCTTTGATGCAATGACTGCATCAAGTCTGTGACCCATTGACATTACCAAACATGTGGTCTCTTCTTTGGAAATGCTTTTCCATGCCTTCACTGCAGCTGCTTTCAGTTGATGTTTGTTATGGGGGCTCTATGCCTTTGATCTCCTCTTCAAAGGAAAATGGATATAGAATTGGATTTAGATCTGGTGACTAACTTGGCCAGTCTAAAACTTTCCACTTTGCCCATGCAAGCAAAGCTTTTATCAATGACAGAGTGTTTGGGGTCATTGTCTTGTTGCAGGATGAAGCACCAACCAATGAGATTGGAGGAATTGCTGAAGGGGTGGACAGTATAAACAGTATAGAACATGGGACTCCCAACACGTCGCTCGCGAGCTACCGGTAGCTCGCTGCATGTTTTTGAGTAGCTCGCAAAAAGGTTCGAAGATTCTTTTAAAAAATCTGACAAATAAATGCACCCTGGAAACCTCTTCCCATTTCAATCCAATCAACACAAAATGATATCAGCTGTCAATCAAATAAGCTACACTGGCTAGATTGTCAACACGTTGTCACGTCAGTTACGCTGTAGGCTAGCTACTGAGGTTGATAGTGAGCTAAAGCAAGGAGTTTGGTGGTGTTAGCAAACTAGTTTAGCTTATAAATAGCCAGATTTATGATGAACAAAAAGTGGCCAGGCCAAGAAAAGCAGAAAACGTACTATTTCCATGAGGAATGGGAATGCGAGTTTTTTTTTTTTTTTCCCCGCGAATGTGAAGGACAAGTGTGTGCGCCTCATCTGCGGTACCAGCGTTTCAGTTGGTAAAAGATGCAACATTCAGCACCACTTCAGGGACATTCTAAAACTCTAAACGTGAAAAGGCTTAACGTGGCTTAATGTTCCAAAACGGTGGTCAGTGAACACCAAATTTCTCTTGGACATGTCTTGTCATAAACACTTCCACCTGTCAGAAAATAAAAACCTCAATCCTATGACTATGGACGTTATCTTACATGCAAGCGTTTTCCTCTCTATTGACGCCCATTATAAGTGTTAGTACAAGTCCCGAACACCAAACGTGTTTCTTTACGACAAAGAAGCAGACTCGATGTTTGTAGAAAAAGACAGGAAGGTTTATTTGCACAACCGGCCGTGGGAACATCAGCATTGAGCAGAAGTTCGACAGGCATAGCATTTAGTTCATTTTTATGCAGTTAATAGCAGGCACATTTACATATGAGTTATGATGACCAGTGGGTGCTGTTTCTGATTGGTTTTGTGGAGCTGTGCATAGCTAAACAGCTCCCTCTCTAATTGGGTATTTCCTGAGCCCTGTAACCTAATTGGCTCCGTAGGGTTCACAAGAGGCGCAGTTTGGCTCCGATTGGATGTAGCGGCAGTGCTTTGTATTCGAATACACATCGCGTGTCTCCGGATCAAACGCCGTGCTGTTCCACAAAACTCTCCTAACATAAGGAAAAGGCTTAACGTGGCTTAATGTTCCAAAACAGTGTCCAATGATCACCAAATTTGTCTGACATCTCACATCATAAACACGTAGTTATGTTTTCTATGACTTTGATGTGAATTTAAGATGTTTTGATATATTATGTGAGCTTGACACGTTGAAATTTGAAATATGGATACAGAACATACATTTGACATGCTATTGATGTGATTTTAAGATGTTTTTGATCCAAAAAGTGAGCTTTGGATATTAACATTTGATACATGTACAGTATACAGCATAAATGAGTACACCCCCTTTGAACATAAACCTTTTTTTTCAAAATGATCACCAATACAATTCATAGGAAGATGACAAAATTGAAATTTATTAAACATATACTTAACAACATGGAAAGATATGTCATCAATATCTGCAAAATAAGTAAATTAGGCAACTTTGCTTAAATCTAAGGTTGCAAAGATGATTACACCCTTGATTCAATCCAACAAGTATGTAATATTCTAGTACTTAGTATGTCCTCCCTTACTTTTAAGTACTGCACTGACCCTTCTTGGCATCGAGTGTACAAGTTTGCGACAAGTTGTCCCGTCTATCCTGTTCCACTACTGGAGGATGAGAGCTGCTCAACTTGTCTCTTCAAAATTCCCCACAGGTGCTCAAAGGGGTTGAGGTTGGGTGACATACATGGCCACTGCAGCACTTTCACCTTGTTCTTCCTTAGAAATGCAGCAGTGGCCTTGGAAGAATGTTTAGGGTCATTGTCATGTTGAAAAAGTGCCAGACGACCCAGGGTGTGGAGAGAGGGTAGCATCTTCTCTTTCAAGATTTTGCAGTAAATCTGTGAATTCATGATGCCATCAATGAAGTACAATTCCCCCACACCTCCAGCACTCATACATCCCCATATAAGAACTTTACCACTGCCATACTTCACTGTGGGGACCATACACTGTACTTCTCCCCTTTGCGACACCATACATTTTGAATGCCATTAGATCCAAAAAGACTGACTTTGGTGTCATCAGACCAGAGTATGGATTCCCAAAAGTCTTCACCTTTGTCAATATGGGCCTTGGCAAAGGCGAAATGGGCTTTCTTGTTCTTTGGCTTCAGCAGTGGCTTCCTGCGTGGACGACAACCATTCATTCCATTTCTGTGCAGGGTGCGTCTTACTGTGTGAGATGAAACAGTCACTCCAGTTTGGCTTTCCACAGCTTTTGCCAGCTCTGAGGCACTTGCTTGCCGATTCTCCTGCTCTTTTCTCAACCTCGCTCATCACAAGGTGAAAGCTTACGACAAGGACCTGGTCGTTTCTATCCTTTTTGAATTTCTGTATCACTTTTGCTACTGTGTTCTGACTTAATAACAATGATGTGCTAATTCTCTTGTACCCTTGTGCAGTGAAATAATTCTTTTTCTCAAGTCTCCAGACAATTCTCTCCCATATAGTGCCATTGTCAGCATTAAGTCTGAGAGTGATTCAGTGGGTTAAGTGCCACTTTAATTGTCAACCAATTACACCTGTTTGAGTGGGATGGTTCAACAGACTCATCTGGTGATCAATTGCCCTTAACAAGCACCAAAAAAAAACATTTTATTAAATGTTATTTTGTAAATTTCAGGAGGATGTACTCATTTTTGCAACATGGCCTTTTTTGACAAGAAAATCATATTTTCCTGTTTAGTATTGACATATCATTGATAACTGATAAAGGAAAGTTGCAGGAACATTACATCATATAGGAACCGCAAATATGTCTTATTTGTAAAGAGAAATCACTGAATTTGTTAGGTTTAAGAGAGGGTGTACTCATTTATGCTGCATACTGTGTTTTGATACGTTATGTGAATAAGTGTGAGTAATTTAAGACATGAGTAGCTCTCGGCCACTTTCATTTTTTCAAAGTAGCTCTCCGATGAAAAAAGGTTGGAGAGCCCTGGTATAGAAAGTATACCGGTATGTATTTTGACCATACCATGTTGACTGGTAGATCCCTCACAGATCTAGGTGTAACTTCATTAAAAAGACACGATACTAAGCTTTATCTAGATACACAAATCTTTGCTGACCTGATAGTGATTAATCTGAATTTTCTGAAGCATTAAATTATTGTTGTCCAGGACGCTGTGAGCCTGGCGGCTGTATAGCCTACGGGGCACCGTGACTTTGCGCTACTGTCAGACGCGCACCCATTCTCTCTCGCTCACACACACACAAAGCAGTAGCCTAACCTCACAAAATGTAGCCTACATACAACGACGTGACAAAACCCTTCAAAACCCCTATGTCCCACTATAATGACCACCCATTAAAAGTCTATCTGCATGTTATTTTCTTCTAATAACATGTTATTCTCTTTCCATTACTCTTGAATTATGCTATGCATTGTGTGTGCTATCAGTTGGTGGTATTGTATAATGAAGACGGATAGGACGTCCTCACAGGCCAAGTGCTAGGGATGAGGGGAAATTAGTGTGCGCATACAGGTGAACATGGCGTTCAGGCTCATCTGATTGCAAACTGTCACGATTCTTAGCTACTGGAATAAACTTTTCCTTGTGGATTATTCTCGGTCGGAAGATGTGGGTGGTTGCAAAAGGATTGCTTTCTTCGCGTTCGTCAGAGTGGTCAGATTGCAGGTTGCTCCTTTTTGAACTGCGGCTTCTCGCTCCTCCTTCATCACAAACTTAGACTTCAAATGCAATCTTGATTTTTGTTCGTATTTGAACTATTTCTTTTGCTTGCTGGACATTAAGACTCTCATACTTTGGGGGTTTTGAGGTATTTTGTCACGTTTATAAATGTATGTTTTGGTGTTAATCGAACGTTGGCTTGTGTGTAGACTAAAGTTGAATGTGCGCGTGTCCACCAAGACGTGATTAATTGATTAGCCTACTTCAGTACACCGTGGAGCTATATTAGCGCCTCCAATTGTTTCGATGGGATAACCGGCATCCAAGTAGATTGTATGTCTGTACAAATCGGCTACCTATCACCTGGTAGCGCGATTCCTAAATCCTGTAACACCCCCCTCCCCTCGCTTTTTTTTTTCCCCCCTTCGGATCTACACTGATCTCATACATGGCCTCTCTGGAATCCAATTCTTGTAGTGATGGAGAACTTTAATCCCTTAGTCAGTTTTTATTTTCACTTTGTGCAGCTTGATTTTATTGTACTTCATAAAAAGTGTTTTTCAGAGATGGAAGTTACTTGAGAAAAGGTTTTGTATTTTTCTATTTATTTTTAGTTTTGCACAATAAACGCTCTTAAAATACCTCTGTACTATGAAATATGTCCTAGTAATACAGTTGAGAGTACAGTAATAGCTACCATGCAGATGCCATACCAGTGCTTCACCCTTTCAGAAGCATTTATATTGAAATGTTAAGAAAAACAAATATACGGTGATATATACCATTACTGTCCGTGCTTCAAATTATACCGTGATATAAATTTTAGGCCATACCGCCCAGCCCTACTTTGTACATAGCCAGACACAATCCGTCTGTACCCTTCTAAACTCATCCTACTGCTGCCATCATCTGTTACATAATCAATAAGGACAAGTGAGCCAGTTCCAGAAGCAGCCATACATGTCCAGGCCGTGACATTACCTCCCATATTTCACAGATGAGGTGGAATGGTTTGGATCATGGGCAGTTCCTATCTTTCTCCACACTTTTGGCTTCCCTTCACTTTGGTGAAGGTTTATTTTGGTCTCAGCTGTCCATAAAACTTTGCTCCAAAACGCTTCTGGCTCGTCTCTGTATTTTTGGCGAATTCTAATCTAGCCTTTCGATTCTTGCTAAGACGTTTGTATCTTTCAGTATACCCTCTATAATTCTGCTGTCGAAGTCTTCTGCGAACAGTGGATTGTGATACTTTCACACCTGCACTCTATAGATTGGTGGCAATGTCACTGACCGTGGTTTTAGGGTTTTTCTGTCATCAGCTGCAGTTTTTTTTTTTTCTATGGGTGACCTGCTCTGTGTTTATTTTGAAGTCCGCCAGTGGTTTCTTTTTTTTCCAGAACTTTCCAAACTGCTGTACTTGATAGAGCCATTTCCTGTGCTATGGTTCTTAATGACTTTTTTTGTTCTCTCTTCTTACAGATTAGCTGTTTTTCTACCATAGTTCTCTTTTTCATGCTGTTGCATGCCTTCTTGCACCAAATGCAATCTCCACAGATGAAAAGATCAAGGCTAGACACCCACTGCCCTTTTACGTGTGAACAGTCAATGCAAAAGGAAACACCTGAGCAATGAGTTACACCTGTCAGTTATTCGTTAACTTACTTTTGCACACCTGAAAAAGGGGGCACTCAGCACAAAAACAGCCATTTCTCTAAAATGGTAAAATGTATGTGCATGTGAAGATCATTAAATAAAAGTTGAATGTGAAATAAAAGTAGAAACTATCATCTTTTCATTTCAAATCCAAAAACCTTAAGTTAATGACAAAAATTACATTCTGTTCTATTATTAACATACTTTTGGAGGGTACTGTGTATTTGCCAGAATGCCTATCTAGCTTCCAATAAACGTTATCCACACAGAGCAGCAGCCTGTGATAGTCCGGCTGCACTGATTGCCATGATGGTGATGTGGGGCTATTTGAACAGCCCGGTATGTTGCCGGGAAATGTACACAGCATTTTATGAGCCCTGGACTTCTTCCTTTACTGGACAAAATGTCATTTCAATGCAAGTCTTTATATGTCAATTTAAGTGTAAAACAAATCACATGGATGAAATTGTTGCAGCTTTCAGATGTGTTCATACCCTGCACAAGGTCTCCAAGTTAAGTACTGCAGAGTAATGTGTTAATTTTTTTGTATTTCCTCATGAATATGATTTATGAATTGTACATCAACTTTCATTTCATCAAATTGTTTCTGCTTCCTCATTTTGTTGGAAGTTACATCTACAATTTTAAAGGAACGTTTTGTTAATTTGAAGAATTTCTCCAAGCATTTGCTGACTATTTTTTCCCCATTCTTCTGTTCTTGTAGTGTTGTAAATTTCATGTTTGTTTTGCACTTTGTCTGCCGCCAGTCAACATGTTTGAAACATTCAGTGACTGAACAAATTGAAGTAACTTGGCCTCCAGATGGATGGCTGTTTTTCACCTGAATTATCCTTGTGAACCTTGTCTGTGACCACGTGAAACAAAATGTGCAAGAGATCTTTAAGCAAACAAGAGTCTGTTTCTCTGACCGCTGTTGGTTTCCTCTGGAGTTTGTCCTGACATTTGGGAGTTGTCATTAGGGGGCGCTGTTGCATAACAAGGTGCTTTAAAATGCTTGAGGAACCAGGACAGGCATAACCTGCAAGGTCATCATGAATGAACACATACATGAATGGATTTTAAAATAAGAACAATGGGACGTATGTATTAATATGAGATTTACTTCTATTGTGAAATGGCCAGTGTTTAGAGACTAGAGTAGAGCACACGAATGCTTTGTGACAAAGTTATTTGCCAGCTTTTATTTGCATGTGCTCAGATATGTAATCCTGTGTGGTAGCAGTGGCTAAAAGGTTGTCTATATTTATGAATAAACAGGGGAAACCCCCAAAAGGGCATGTTAATAAACTGCAGAATTAATGTGGCTCTGGGTTCTATTTGGTGTAAAAGGTGCCTTTATAACATTTTTATTCTGAGATCCTAATTTAGCATTAAAAGGCAAGGTGCTCAAAAGCTCCATGCTGCAATGCTTTACATGCACAGCTACAAAGAAGGCGGTATATTGAAACCCATGATTTCCTGCAAGCTAGGACATACAGTCTGTGCTTCCCAATGTGAATCATTTCGCTGTTGAAAAATCAGCGAGAAAATCTCATTTCTTACGATATGTTTCACATAATTCACTCGGATAAAAGACTGGCCTTTATTGGCCTGTGCTTACAACGTTTGACCCCCTGTTGGACTGGCAGTAAAGCTCTTTGACCAACTGCTGTCTAATTTTTCTGTTGCCACCAAGTTAAACGAGAAGTGGTTGTGTTTCGGTGGGGTCTAAAGCGCAAGCAATCCAGAACCTGACGCCCGCAGTCAAGGGGTGCATGGCACAACAAAGACAGGAACGAGGAAACGTATGTTAGCTTGCTTGAACTTGATACAGAATATGAGCGTCCCATTGTGTTCACGTGCCCTCTTACAGTGCCTGAGAAATCTGCTGCTAGGCCTTCTTCATCTCAGTGAATCTTAGTGTTTCTGTAGCTTTGCCCTCACGTTCTGCTCTGACCTACAGTAAGCAACTCGCTATAATCAATGCACTCTGCTCCGAGGACTTACATAACTCATATAAACTGGACTAGGCCCCAGCTGGCTTTTGGTCCTCAAAAAACCACGTGCTCCGTTATTAATGTAACCATCCACCCGTGTTTGTCCACAGTTCAGAATGTTCATCAGGGTAACCATCAAACCGTGCTATGGTTCATAATTTAGGATTTTGATAAATATAACCACGCAACGGTGTTTGAATTGTGGTTTATCAAAGCAATGTTCATCAAAGTAATCATATACGGATGAGTAGCATGGGCGGCAGTGTAGCGTAGGCCTAGTGGTAAGGAGCAGGACTGGTCTCCGGTTCGATTCCCCACTGGGGCACTGCCTTTACAAACTTGGGCAAAGTACTTAACCCGGAATTGCTTCAATCGATGTCCTGCTGTAAAAATGTGTAACGTAAAATTGTAAGCTATGTAAGTCGTTTTGGATAAAAGTGTCAATAATGTAATGTAATGGTTTGGCTGAGTATAATTTAGGATATTCACATCATGCAGCTTAACGACAGGAATTGGCAACAATATTTTACTGTACCGTCCATATTTGGTCATCTCTAAAATATGGGGACAAAAACCTTACAGTCTTTCGTGTTAATAAAACCAAGTTCAAATCTCATTTATACGGCTTGATGATGTTTGTTTAGGGCGATTAACTCCCGGCAGTCATTGGCTACACCATCAACGTTTCACTTTGTTGTAACGGACTGCTTTGTCCTTGGTCATTGTGTTACTTCTCAAATCAATGCATGTTGTCTTATACATTAAATAATATTGGATGGATTTGTGCCATGACGAAAGGGTCGCCCGACAGGAGCTGTCTACACCAGTTGTTTACAAATATAAAATATTTACCACTCTGTAAAAATAATCAGTCGTTTAAAATGCCACAAGATTTATATGCGTGTATCAAATGGCGAAACGCCAACGAGAACAGTTGTAATTGACCCCACACCGTGACAGACGGCGACAGAGCAACTTGCGTGTGTCGTAGTAGGCCTACTGTGAGCCTGAGTCATATTCTCTCCAGGCCCCCGACGAAGATGTGGGGCTGAAGGGAGAGCCCTTTCAGGTAAGGGGGGAGGAGTTTGCGAGAGTCAGTGGGAAGCTTTTGAAACCTTTTGCTATTTACATGTATTGAGGCAGTCTTGCCGACATGTGGTGCAGTTACTGTGTTACTGCAAAGACTGCAAAATTGAGGCGAGATTATAAACCCTGTCGGAGTGGAGTGGATTGATTCTAGCCAGTTATAGGTTAGAGAAAAATAGCCCTATAATAACTACTGGAGACTAAATACTAGCTTTGCCAAACTGCTGTAATGCTGAAAAGTACAAAGCACAGGTACGCATTTGCACAGGGACAGATTACATCAGAAAGATATTGAAATCCGTATTGTACATTTCAGATATAAAATATGACGATTAAAACTCACTTTCATTACATCCTACATGATTTGTTTTCAAGAAAAGCCTTGCTTCACTTAGGACTTCTCAAGCATAGGCTACTTCCAGAGCTGTAATTTTGAAAAGATCTGTAAAGCCACTGGAGCCGTTTTGAAATACCTATGCAGTTGCTGAATTTTCAGAAAATAGTGTTTTTCTACATTTACATCTTGTGACGTGCTGACACGCTCGCAGATCATATTAGGAATTCGCAAAGTATATTCGCTTTTCCAAATGTGAAAATATGTTTTATTTTTTTACCTTTATTAATTTGGTAATCGTTACGCACAAATTGGCAATGCTGGTTTAAAAAAATAGTACAAGCGACTCTTGCACAAGAAAACAATTATTGTTTACTCCCCTGAGCCTATTTGGATCATAAAAATCACCAATTTCTTCAGAATTTAAACACCGTTCTTTGGGAAAAAAGGGAAAATCTCACAGAGACCCTCGTGACTGATTTCGTCTTCTTTTTTAATGTATTTATTAGGACAGAAGAAATGTCTTCATTTTGCGCAGTGATGTTTATTCTCTTTGTCTCTGGTTTGCGGTAGTTAAAGTCCTCTTACTGAAATGGGACCGATTCCCGGCCAGCGCTGCATGCTTTCCATTTGCACTGACTTTTTTTCCGACAGACAGAAGTTGTATATACAGGATACTAGTATTTCCTCTCCGGCTCCAGCCTCAATTTGAAGGATTGTAAAAGGCTGAACGCTTTCCAACTCTGAGGGTTTAGCATCGCTAGACCAAAACAGCCCACAGTCACTGACAGCATGCGGTAAGACTCACTGGCACAACCGCTTTTTAATCTTGGCTTTAGTTTCCAAGGCGACTTACCAGAGACACCCCAAGTCACCTCACTTGGTTCAAATAATACCACAGTCCTGTTTTTAACTGGAAACAAAAGGGAACACAATGTTAGTGGTCAAATAAAGACCGCTCTTTTCTAGACTGCAGAGCATTTACGTAAAAGTACTGTCATATGAGGAAAAATGCAACATCTTTAAAGCTTACATAAAGCTTGATTACACAGTATAATAAGATGATAACTTAATTGTTTGAGTTGTTTTCAATTGTTGTCAAAATCTGTTATACCCTATGTACTGTTACTTGATTGGACTTTTTTTTTAGCAAATCACTTCCATAATTTTGGTGAAGACAGCTAAGTAGTAAGGTTTTCGGTAAGGCGTTAAGGACTTCCCACGGGAGCAAATGGTTCTAAAAAGTGACCTTTCACCTTAACAGATTAAATATAATTCTCCTCCTGGATTGTACCAAAACAACAATACACAATACTGGAGAGAACAGAGACCTACAAACACAACAACATAAGGGACAACAACACAACCTCAACACAAAGACACATCATTTGTGTTTATTTCTCAGTTATTTCTCAGTAGTGAGGCCAGCTTTTCTGTTCTGTAAAATGATGTCCTAAGCCCCATTAAAACAAAGTACTTGCTCTCCAGCATTGTATTGGTTTGCTACATGGACCAGAAGGAAACCTGCCCCCTACTGTCTCAACAACACCACCGCAGGCAGCAACCTCTACATTCTGTCCATACCTTAGCCTGCTTAGCTTCAGCTATCAGGTAGGAGAGAGTTGTATCGTACAATTACTGAGCACACCTTAACCTTTGGCTTACAGATAAAATTTAATGGTGCATTCAATCAGGTTCAACTCCACGGTGGACAGCAGGAATTTAGGTTGTGCTCTTGTAATTTTGCCTTCCTTTCCAGTAACTCACCCCATGAAGCAGTCTATGGCCCTTTGGTGATTGCACTATATTGAGTAACATGCCACTGGTCAACTGATAGTACACTTGCAGTCCTCTGTGGTTGCAGTAGCCATGTCATTTTGGGTTTGAAGCTCTCCAAATGAAGTTTTTGCAGGATATCAGCACACCTCATGAGCCTCCACTCCCAGTGTGATTTCACAAGGCTCTGAAGTAATTGTCTTGATCATTCATACCATTCTTACTCTGCTGTCAACCTAGAAGGAACACTCTGAGTTCAGCCAGACAGATATCTTAACCAAATCTGAAGATGATATCAAAGGCATTGCCAGTAAGTAGGTAGGGTAGAGTGCTGGTGAAGCACAAAGGGTGTGATTTTGTTATGCATGATGTCAGATAATGCAGCATTGTTAACTCCTCACTGGGTTGCCAGAGTCTGTTTAGTTTGGGTCTTTGATCGGTATACCTTACACCACAAAATCCTTGCAAATGTGGTATTTCAGTCCAGGCACTGCAAAGTGTGAGGGGACAAGATTCCCTCTTCGTCCCAGCCTGTTGAAAGAACATTCACCACCATTCTTAAAAATGAAGCCAGGCACGCTTCCGAACGGGGGTTAGCTGTGTGACAGAGTGCCATCCAGGTCTCGGTGTCTGTCCCTGGCCCATGGGGTCCAGGGTACAGACCCGCGATTGTTCTTCTAGAGGAGGTTATTATGGGACTTTAGAGCTTAGCTGCATTGTTTGAATTCCAACGCCCTGCAGTCATCGTTTTTTTTTTCCTGCCAAGGAGAACAATAGGCTCGATAACTACCCCCTAATATGGAATGAAAACAGGCCACAAAGTGCCGCCTCAAGAGAAAGCAAGGGAAACTCACGGCCAATCAGGACAGGAGAGAGGGCCTATGGGGCGGGGGAGCTGGGTACATCAATCAGGTCAGGCACAACAATCAAGCACTATTTAAACTGATGTGATGCAAGATATATAAATCAATGTTAGCCTAGTACTTACTTCTGTCTTTGTGAAATTTGGGTCGGTTGTTTTATAATTAGTAAGTACATTGAGGCTGATACCTATTGGTCAGCTGAGGTGGGTGGTGGTGTTGATTACTGGGCAGAGACTATAACAGAGTTCAGTGAGATTCCGCTATGGACAGTGACATGCACACCTGATAGGGCCCACATAAGTCACACGGGCCTTTTTTGTGTCCGATCATATCTCTTGCAGCAAGTCATACTGTGCGATTATGAAGTTCATGCATCCACATTCTATTCAAATAGATTGTTTTATTAGATATTAAAACAATCTATTTGAATTCAGCTGGCTTGGATGTGTTTTATAGCTACCCATAACAGCATGTGCTCAGTAGCCATGGTATAGCGTTCTGGAGCTTAAAAACCCCTGGAAAAGTTCTTTTGAGAACAGCTGTTTGTCTCATGTGAGCATTCTCATTCTCATAAGGGAACAGATGGTCTGAGTTGGGTTGGAGTGACCTGTTTACATTCCAACCTGAGCCATGTCCACGAAACTCCTATTGTCCTCATATTAATATCTGTTACCAAGGTTTTGTTTACCTTTTGCTAGACTGAGTGGCGCTTTGCAAAGATCAACTAAAAGCATGTATTTCAGAGTGTCAGGATGTGCCTTGACCTTTATACAGAGTAATTACACTTGTCTCCAGCAGACTTGGAGTTAACTGTATGATCAGAATGTGTTAATATTGGGATGTAATGTCATGTTGCCATGGATTCTGTGCTTGATTTCTCTCAAATGCATCTTTCAGCTTACACTCAACCTGTTCTCTGCAAGCTGTCTGTAATCAACAGCTATCAACAACAGTAATAATAATAACACTAATAATAATAATTTCAATGTGATTAAGAGTAGGTCACTGCACATCTATAATGGTTGTAGAGTGATCACTCATGTGGCGTATAAAAGATATATGTATACATATACATAAGAATGCTTTTCCATAAATGGTTAAACCAGCTATGTTTTTAAATGTAGCCAAGCCTTATAAGAACATTTTGTAATTTTTGGATGTAGGAGACAATAGATTATTTCTCCTATCTTCAGCTCATTCACTGCAATAGACAGTGCCTAGAGATACAATGGCACTGCCCCACCTGAGAGTTGAATTTGTAACTCTAGAATTGTAAATTTAATGCCTTAACCACTACGCGACACTGCTGCCCTACCTGGGAGTCCCATGCAGTGAATGGATTAGGTGCATGGATTGTTTGCATCTGACATGCACTTACATTACATTCACTGGAGTGACTTACAATAAGAACATTCAGAATGGTTAGGAAAGTAGCCATAAAGACTGTATTGGATTATTTGGGAATGAGCAATGGTGCT
Source organism: Megalops cyprinoides (assembly GCF_013368585.1). Taxonomy (NCBI): domain Eukaryota; kingdom Metazoa; phylum Chordata; class Actinopteri; order Elopiformes; family Megalopidae; genus Megalops; species Megalops cyprinoides. The sequence continues at coordinate 29,776,624 of NC_050600.1, forward strand.
AGTTCAGGCAGGGCGGAATCGCTGCGGGTGTGTCCAGCAAGAACACAGACATCAATATCCAGAACTGATTTTAATCAGGTGGGGTGTGTGTGGTTCTGCAAATACAAATACAAATACAAACATAAATCTCTTATTGCAGTTACATATATAAATGATTCATATTATACATTAAAGTACAAAAGTATATAAATAAAGTAGCTCCATTTGCATATTTATTAGATAACTGTACAATAGAAAATAATACTACTTATTTAACGAGTAACCATTAATCATTAACTTCGCATGTACAAGCGAAATTTGGGTTATTCTACATTAACTGGAGCTACATATTATAGCCAGAGGTAGTAGAGACAGTTAAATACAATTCACTAGTAATTGGCTACATCGAACATACATGATCAACTACGAATGAATACTCAACATTCTTAACAGGTGTTTTGTGAGTCGGGCAGTGCAACAGCCCACTAAGTTATATTAAACTGAGTGATAAGTTTTACGGTCGGAACGGATTTACATATACTAGGCAGCTAACGCCCAGCACCAACTATACAGGCATATTAATACTACATTCCTTCACATAACAGGGAAACATTGTCCATAACTGGTCCTAAAACATAAACGTTGGAGTACTTACATTTAGGATGCACTCACACAAACCGTAGCAGGAAAAGAAACTAGCATCCCCCCTATACGCGATGTTTACTGCTAAAATTGACGCAGTGTCTTTGGCACTCCTTCATTAGGAATTAGGCACATTCACGTGATAGCCGCATAGGTTGTAAGGACTGCTTATTGGTAGAACAGTTGAAACGTAACTATATTCTACATGGGCTTCGCAACAAAGACACTGAATCATTAGCGTCACCCATGTAATGTACTGCCACTGTGGGAGATACTGTTCCCTACAGAGGGAATAAGTGTTGTCAGAATATGCACAACCTTAAACTATCACCACCAATCTCCAGCCACCAAGCTTGCATCGCCGTAAGCTTGGAGGGCCAGAACATGTTTACTGCTCAGATTTAGCACCTGGAAAATGCCTAAACTGCCATTAGGCTTTTGTCATAACCCACCATCTGTGGTCCTGGTAGTGAGGAGCTTGTTCCACCACTGTAGGGCCAGAACAGAAGAGGGATGTGAGGGATGTGATGGATATGAGCAAGGTCTACGCTGTCAGTATGCACCATTCCTGTTACTACTTGGGGCTACCACACTCTAGTTCAGAGCTATAGTATAGACAGAGTTGTTTTTAGGTATAGATCTACAGAACTAACCAATCGAATCTTGGAGGTAGCCATCTTGTTATATTTAAGGAAGTCAGCTGGCTAATCAAATGATGGTTTAAAGGAATTATTATGACTGGGCGTAACTAACAGATATCCAGCTAACTGTTGCTATAACGCATTGATTCTCAATCCTGCTCCTGCCCGCCTGCTCCGCACGTTTTCCATCTTTCCCTGCTCTACCTACCTGACCGAACTCATCAGTGGCACTTTTGATTAGCCGAACACACCTGATTTAATGAAGAGCATGTTAATTATTTCAATCAGGTGTGTTTGGAGCAAGGATAGACTGAAGATAGCAGGACAGGGGGCTCCAGGAGTAGGAGTGAGAAACAGTATAACGGATATATTTGTTAAATGGGGCAGTCGCATCGTTGACGTCTTGTTCGAGTTCCCGGCACGGAGCGATCGCACTAGTCAAACGAACTGGACTTTGGGGGTCAAGCGTGCTCGGGCACGGTACGGATTGCTTAGTGTGAACAACCACGAAAAATGGAGAAGGTAGCGGTGAAGTTAATTGTGCTAGTTTCTGAGCGCAGCGAAGTGTACAACATGACAGTTAAACTGTATCATAACATTCACCATAAAGAGGCCGTCTGGAGTCAAACTGGACGGATGCCAGGAGTTTCTGGAAAGTGTTTGTGTTTACTGCTTGTCGTTAGCAAAACTAGCCCGTTAGCTAACGTTAGCTCTGCAACAATGTGTAGCCAGCTAGATCGCTAACAATGTACATGCTACTGTTGTTATGGCAACAGAAAACACTCTCAGCTGCTTTCTGGAAGCAAACGCTGCCAGCGTTTTTCATCAAAAAAGACGCTACGTGTGAACACAGCCTTAGAATATCCCCTAGCTAACTGTTACATTAAGCTAGCTGGCAAGCTCTAGTTCGAGTTAAACTGTCAAGCAAGCTAGCACGTGTTGAAATCTCTCAGTATTGTCAGGACAATCGCGGTTTGAGCAGAATATCAGAGCTGCTCAAATTACACCATGGCTAGGTAATGCAGGCTACTTTGACCATTTCCTAGCTATAACATTAATTAATGAAAAGGAACTAGCTTGCGGTCTTTGTCTTGCCTCTCATAGGAACAAGGTTTTGTTTAATTTTAGTTTATTAAGCTTTTTATACTCCTATTTTCACTTAGATAATGTGTGTGTGTGTGTTGCACAAATTTATTTCCTTTCGATTTCGAAGTTTCAGAGGTCTAAGTTACGTACAGACATGAGTGAAGCAAAGAGGAGGAAGCTTACAGACTTCTTCAAAAGGTACGTCAGACATCACTACTGATCTAGTTTAGCTAGGCACATGTAACAATGCCATTTGTATCTTTTGGTTGCAATATATTCACTAGTAATCCAATCATGATTTCATTTCTTGATATAAAAGTACCAAACTGAATGGCCAAGCTAGTTCAAGTTTATTGTCCCTTGGCACATTTTCAATCTGTTGTCAGATTTGTCATCATCATGTCATGCCAGCAGTGCTTTCACTTAATATTAAGGTTTTTCTTTTCCTTTGTCAATTCTCCTCATTTAAAGTTGAGCAGAACAGGGCAGGTGATGAGAGAGGAGCAGGGCAGCTTGGACAGGAGAGAGGGGCAGAGGAGCTTGAACAGAAGAGAGGAGCAGAGCATCTTAGGGAGGAGAGAGGTGCAAGGCAGCTTGGACAGGAGAAAGGAGCAGAGCAGCTTGGACAGGAGAAAGGAGCAGGGCAGCTTGGGGAGGAGAGAGGAGCAGAGGAGCTTGGACAGGAGAAAGGAGCAGAGCAGTTTGGGGAGGAGAGAGGAGCAGGAGAGGGGAGCAGTGTAGGAGCAGCAAGTGAGAACCTACCTGACTGCTGGAATAAAAATCAATTTGAATATTTCACCAAGACCTACCCATTTCCTATAGTTAAAAATAAAAAAATTGGGGTGCAAATCATGCAGGGAAGCAGGGTCACTTGGGGCAATGAGAACAGGAAAACTGAGGAACACATTCTCTAGTGAATGGCAGAACTGTAGGGTAGGCCCATATGGCAACAACAATGAGAAGCAAATGAAATACTGTAAAGACAAGATGAGAAAGCTCTAGAATCAAGCTTTCTTAAAACACAAGCTGAAATTTTAGCTTCAACTCACAATGTTTTCAGAACAGCATACTATTGCAAAAAATAACCAGCCTTACTCCGATCATCCAGGACTAATAGAGCTACAGATGATAAATGGTGTAAATGTTGGCCGTGTTCTTCACTCAAATGTCACATGTACAGACATTGTACATTTTATATCAGAAGAGATGAGGCAAGCATTATTGGCAAGTATCAGAGTGACCCGACCAAAGCTCACTGTTATTGTGGATGAAAGCACCTCATTAAGCAAGAAGTCTTGTCTTATTGTGTACCTCAGAACCTTAGTTGATAGCTGGGAGCTGTTGACCTTCTTCTTAAATCTTCCTGAGCTAGAGAATACAACCGCAGATGGAATCACTAGTGACCTATTGAACTGCCTGCTGAAACATGATCTTGATGATGCTTTTCTTAAAGAATGTCTGGTGGGATTCTCCTCAGATGGAGCCTCTGTAATGGTAGGCAAAAAAATGGAGTGTACTCAAAACTGAAAAGTAAGTTCCCAGGCCTCATAGGCTGGCATTGTCTGAACCATAGGTTGGAGTTGTCTGTATCAGATGCAGTAAAGCACTGCACAGAGACCAACCACTTCACAGCTTTCCTTGACAAGTTATACTGTCTGTATAATCAGTCACCAAAGAACTTAAGAGAGCTTGATGCTGTAGTCTCTGAAGTAGGTGTATGTTTGAGAAGGATTGGTTGAGTCTTAGGGATAAGGTGGGTGGCTTCATCTTTCAGAACAGTAAACGCTGTTTGGACAATGTATGCTGCACTCTACAATCACCTTACAGCTGCAAGTAAAGATATGAACTGAAATTCAAGTGAAAGATGTATGTATTAGGGGCTAGCCGCAAAGTTGAGTTCAACTGCTTTTGTTAAAAACCTTGGGCTGATGATGGACGCACTTGAGCTTAAAGACCTGTCTGAGGCTCTGCAGTCCAGAGACATTAGACTGTCTCAATCAGTCAATTTGATAAAAAGGCAGCTAGATGTTTTCAATACCATGAGCAGGAACCCAGACAGTGGTCCATTCTACAAAAATGCATGTGAGGCTGCGCAGCAAGGTGCTTTCAATGGCATAATACAGAGTGACAGCAGACAGAAGGTATGCAAACAAGCATGCAAACAAGAATGGTCACAAGTGAAGAGGAATCACTCTTTCAATGTGTCAATTTTCAAGTCAGTGTGTTGGATAAAAACACATGGCCAAGCCCGCTACCATTAATGTATGGGGAAAATGAAGTAAGAGAGCTGTCCAATCTTTTGAAAATAGGATTCTCTGGTGTGAAACAAAGTTATAGGGATTTTAAGGAGAATGCCAAGGTATCAATGCACAGGTCCCTTCTGGAACTTAAACATGCAGTGGAAACCATTGCTGTGAGCAGTGCAGAGTGTGAGAGAGGTTTCAATGCAGTTGTGACACCGTTGCGCTCACAACTGAAAATTGAAAATGTCTCTGCTCTAATGTTCATTAAAGTGGTTGGGCCTCCTCTTACCTCTTGGGACCCCACAAAATATGTCAGGAAATGGGTAGCTACCAGAAGGTGTGCAGACCATTTAGCGTGTAGACAAAGATGCACTACCACACAGGCTTCCCCATATCAGCCCATCTGGGATCTGATGAACTAACTGGTCTTACTGATACTTTTACAGTAAGATATTGTGCACAGAATTTTTAGAAAGTCATGGAATTTGATTGTGTTCTCTGTGATGGAATTAACTGTAATATTAGCCTACCTTTTCCACTATCGTTTCCATATTGTAAGATGTAAATTAATTTCAGTGTAATGTAACTATTAAAAAGACTGTTCTATTCATATTACTTTGTATTATTATTCTCTCCTTTAGTGGTAACTACACCGTTCCTATATTTGATACAGATACACAGGAGAGTGCACTTACAAAAAGATTTTATTGTCATCAGCTGTAGTTTTGCACACTGCCAACAGTATGTAGAATGACTTTGATTTGCGTTTCAGTGTTCAGAGCAGAGGGTTGTCTCACCTTGTTATATTTTATTTACAGTTTGACAAATGATATCAGATTTTGTAGTCTTTGCTTAGACACGTGTGCACCCATGGCAACCCTGAAACCACAGAGCCCCCCCACATAACAAATCCCAATTTAACCTCTGGTTGTTATGGGAAACGACAGGTGTCACTACTCCGCTTGTGACTGGTCAGCTGTCAAACAAGCGCTTGACCTAGGGTTTTTTTCTGAGAAGTTGAACTTTTTTCAACTGAAAAAAACACCCTGAGCTGCAGAACAACACGCCAACGACGGTGTTAAAACGCTCAGGACGTTTTTGAAAACACGGTCTACTCCATGGGATTATTATGTAAAACAGACGCTGACAACTTAAAACCCATTATACAGACACTGCTTGCGGCTGGCCTACAGGGAATAGCTTAACGCACATTTTCATGTTTAACCTGTTAGGACATCACTTGAGCTACAGCCTACACTGGGGTGGTGATCAGCAATGTGTAGGCCTACTGTTGCAATAAGGAACATTAAGGCTTTTCTGCCATTAGGCTTTAAGAAACAAGCTTAACGTGCCTTAATGTACCTATAAACATCGATCAAAGAAGACCAAATTTCTCTCACACATCGTCATAAACACTTTCACATATCAAAAAATCAAAAACGAACTCCAAGGAATATGGTCGTTATCTTACGTTAAGCCTTTTTCTTATGCCCGGTACTTAATAAAATCGGTGTATCACAGTTTGTTGTTTGTTTTATAGCTAGGCTACTTTTTCAGTGTGCCGCAAGCTAACTTTAGCTTGCAAGCTAGCTAGCTAGTTGATACACCTATCTAGTATCTACCTAGATACACCTAGAAAGCTAATTTCTACTTCGATAGAAATTGAAAAAAGCACAATAAATTCCAAATGTTAATAAATGCTCGTGCCATTACGATCATACAATCCAAAATGGTCTATACTTTAATTCTGTCAGACACAATTGTGTCGTCTTTTACATATAATATATAATACATATATTCTTATATATCTGGCGGGAAAGCTGGCGCAATAATGTGCCGATCTCCATCAGATACATTATATAGGACGTTATTGGTACCTAATATTAAGTAGCCTACTCATTGTTAGATTTGCCCGTTTGTGTGCTGTGTAGCTATAATTGTGAGAGTAGAGTTGGCTGTGGGCGTTCATTTTTCGCCTTAAGAATATGATAGGCCTGCCTTTTCCTGGGTTACGCCTTTACCAACAAAGCGATTGGCCGTTTGGTGTAAAAGCAGGACTTCCGTTAATGCAACCGCCACACGGAGCGTTACGGCCAATGCCATTCATAAGGAGTGGTCAGTCTTCTCCTTTTTAATATCTCTGACACACCTCCCTCCCTCAATTTTAAATTTCAAATTTCAGTTCCAAAGAGCTTTATTGGCATGACAAGTATACACATAGGTACACATCTCTGTCAGTCGTGGAGCGCTCACAAATTGGAAATCTCATGGTACGCACTGTGCATACAGCCATACAGCTGCAGGCGCGCGTTACCTTATATGGTTCGTTATGTTTTCATTTGCGTTATTAAGTTTCTTATAGATTTCAGTTAGCATTTGCTATATTTTTAGAGTTAAATCGCTGTTTCCTCAAAGCCAAAATTAGCTAGAATTTCTCCAATCTAGTGTTCTAATCGCACCAGTTTTAGCATATGCGCTAAACGGCTAATCACACCGGTGTGACCGTACGCGCGAAAGGGTTAAAACGAAATTTGCCGTTCAGCACATCTGCGTTTGCCACGCCTTTCACTAATTCAGTTGCGGTCAAACTTGATAATATGATTAATTTGCGTTAAAACATCAACGCGTTAAAGTTTCCTGATTAATCCCGAACGAGCGTTAACGCGTTAACCTTGACCGCCCTAGTTTGTATTCACGTTGTCGCACGGAAGTGACGACTCTCTGTCGACCAATCAACGGACGGCAGTGGGTGTAGCGCCATCCTTTACAAAACGTACCACCGTGCTTGGTACCCCAACAGAAGGGTACCAAAAACCAGTATGGTACGGTACGCTTATTTTGGTACGGTTCGCAACTTTTGATGATGGAAACACAAGTAATTGCGTACCGTTCTGTACCGAACTGTACTGTACTGCTAGGTGGAAACGCACCAAAAGATCACTAAATTGCTCTCTCACATCTCACACAAATTTGGTGATCATTGATCGCTGTTTTGGGACATTAAGCCACGTTAAGCCTTTTCCTTATAGTGGGCGTCAATGGAGAGGAAAACGCTTAACGTAAGATAACGACCATATTCCTTGGATTTCGGTTTTGATTTTTGATAGGTGAAAGTGTTTATGACAAGAGATGTGTGAGAGAAATTTGGTCTTTTTTAATCGGTGTTTAGTTACATTAAGCCACGTTAAGCTTTTTCCTTATAATGGGCGTCAATGGAGAGGGAAACGCTTAATGTAAGATAACGTCCATACTCATGGGATTTCGGTTTCGATTTTTTGACAGGTGGAAGTGTTTATGACAAGAGATGTCCAATAGAAATTTGGTCATCATTGATTGCTGTTTTGGAACATTAAGCCACGTTAAGCGTTTTAGAATGTCCCCTTAGCTAACTACCAGATCGGAGGCAATCTGCCGCAAACTATCTTACGTTAACGTCCAACTATCATTTAGTAAAATCGAAACAGCTGGAGAGGCCTGACTGTACAGGCTGGAAGGCCAGACAGGAGAGAGTTGTAGTAGTCCAGTCAAAAGTTGTGTTGAGTTGATAGTAAGAAATGGGCAGATTTTTCATGTTATATAGCAGGAATCTGCAGCAATGTGTCATTACTGCTACACTGACTGTGAAGGACAAGTTAGTATTCAACACTACCCACAGGCATGTTTTCATTAAAGTGTAACTAAAGTTTCACTAAAGTCCTGCAAACGGGTTCGATTATGCCAGTCTCAATAACTCTCTCCTCATCCCATCAGCCGTGCCAAACCTGTAACAGGAGGACAAAAATCTGTTTGATGCCTGTTTGACTCTGATTGATATCTCCTTGTTAGTGCAGGATCACCTGAAGGGAGCTGATGTTTTTTTTTTTCATGCTTGCTGTTGCTCTTTGGGGCTTTGGAATGGGCCTGGGCGAATGTTCCGGCAGGGCACTTATTCAGGAAGAGAGTAATTACCTCTCTGTGTTATTGCAGTGGGTCTCTGGGCCTGTGAAAAACACAGGCGGTGGCCTTAATACAGCCTCAGAAAGCCAGGACGAGGTGTCTCTGGCCAGCTGATGATAAACATCCTGCCTTTTTCATCCCTAAAAAACAGGAGGGAGTTACAGGCAACAAGAATATAGGGGATTTTTTGGCTACCAACAGGGGACACTTTGAAACGTACCTGTCAGAAAGGCACAAGTCTCATGCTCCAGAGGCATTTCCTCAGTATTAATGCTGTGAGCTTCTTAAGCTGTGAGATAAACCACAGAATGTCTGCTCAATTATCAGTTTATACTGAAGCCTGCTGTCATAAAACTGTTGTATGGGACCTGAAGTGTTCCTTCAGTGAATATCACTGCAACAGGCACCCAGTACTTGCCAAATGTCCTCTCAAAGGCCATCCTTCTTTGTTGTGTGGTTGATGTATGTCCAACCAAATGCTTTCCCAGGGTTTACCCTTCAAATGCTCGTAATTTAATATCTGAGATTTTTAAGATAAATGTTCAGCAGAATTGACTGTAGCTGTAAATGGCGAATGATAACTGTAAGATTGCATATTGATGGTCCTTCAAAGGGTGGCCATAAGGCCCTTTTCAGCAATATTCAGTAATCTTTGGGTGCCATTAGATGTGTGGTTTAATTTGCTGTGTGTCTGTTCTCTGCCACATTAATCCAAGATTATGGTGCTTATTTACTGGATGACAGTAAAGTGCGCTCTCCCAGTGTGCTATATCGGTAAGGTACAGGGCAGCAGTGTTGGGCAGTGGTAAGGAGCAGGGCAACAGTGTGATGTAGTGGTAAGGAGAAGGGCAGCAGCATGGTATAGTGGTAAGGGGCAGTAGTGTGGTGTTGTGGTAAAGAGCAGCAATGTAGTGTAGTGGTAAGGAGTAGTACTCTGGTGATACTTAATCTGAATTGCCTTCATAACTGTCCTGCTGGTAACATGTAAAAGCTGTGAACCGTGTAAGTTGCTCTGCTCAGCAGACCTGCTGTTGCATGCCGGGATGTGCTTTGGCTGGCCCCAGTGAGTGGTTCCCACATACTGTCAGCTGAATCAGGCTTCCTGTCTCAGTGTCTGCAGCATTTCCTATTGAAACCCCACCATCTGCAGCTCACTACTGCACTTGGGCAGCCATTTGGGCTTCCCTCATTACCCTGAAAACCTCTACTCGGCCTCCTCTGTCCACAACGTTTGAACCAAGAGATGCAAAAGGAGGTACAGGAACTTTATGCCCGCAGACGGACTGTGACTTGCCCTCCTTCAGTGATGATGATACACACTTTTTTAAAAAAATGTGGCTGTCAGAAATGGAAACAATGCCAAAGGGAATACTCCTGGAATGTTCATTGTGTCCCAGCATTCCAGTTTCTTTACAGGAGGCCATTGTTGACAAGGAACTGGAGATTCTGTTGTGTTCCTGCTCAGTTACAGAATGCACACAATACACAATAAATGTTCTTCTTTACTTTATTGTCTTGAGCACTGAAACACAACATGTCTGCGCTACCATATACCATACTCTGCCTCCCTAACTGCCATGTACTGTATATGAAAGAGGGAGAATGGTTAGTGATCAAATTGTGTGTGCATGAAAAAACATGCATGTACTATAGCAGTGTTTCTCAACCCTCTCCTGGAGTACCCCCTGCCCTGCATGTTTTAGATCTCTCCCTGCTCCAACACAGCTGATTCAAATGATCAGTTTGTTATTAAGCAGCTTCAGGAGTTCATAACGAGTTGATCATTTGAATCAGCTGAGTTGGAGCAGGGAGAGATCTAAAACATGCAGGGCAGGGGGTACTCCAGGAGAGGGTTGAGAAACACTGTACTATAGAATATAATTGACAATATAGTGCATTTTGTCCATTATCTCTGTTTTGGAATCACCAGGCTGATCTATATGCTCATCTAACAGTGACCTTGCATGCAGCCAGTGGCCATACATTGCATGACAAGTCCCACAGTGCACCACAGTGAAATGGCTGCCAATTGGAAGATAGGTAATACTCCACTGACGTCATCTGAGCAAATTGCATGCACTTGACAAGTCGCAGGGTGAATAAGAGTGGTGAGATAAGGAGATTCTGGCAACATACCAGTCCCTTTACCTGGCAGAACAAAGCTGCTTGGCTCTGCCGCTGTGCGATCCTGGCCATTGTTGATTGATGATTTAATCAAATTGAGCTCAGGATGGTGTCAGTAGTTCTTCAAAACATTTGATGATGTATTAATGAAATCTACCTGAATGAAATTGATGTGTACTGTGTGTATTTACAGTCAAGACCTTCAGTATTGGGCTTTATATGTTAACATATTGGTTTCATAAGAGATTAAATTAATGTGTATTTCATATGAAATCCCTTCAGTGAGATGTTATTATTATTGTTACTTGGGAAAAAAGGTCAGTAAGCAAGTTGAGGCCAAGCAGTCTATGTTTTATTTAAATCTTCACGCTTTACATAGTGTACAGTCAACACCAATGGGCAGTCATAAAAGCCAGAACTAATAAATAAATCTACAGATTAAAAAAGCAAACTACACTGCTGAGATTACAAAATTGGCCCAATAAGTCCTCCAAAAAGTAAATCAAAACCTGCAGTAAGTTCAGAGAAACTCTCAGATACAACATCTTATATAGGGTATAGAAAGTAAAATGGTGCTCTGGGCTCATTTGGTAATGTCTGTGCTGAAGCATTCACTTGGCTAGTACCATATTGGTACATAGGACCAGATACTATGAAGACTTGAACAGTGGAGTCACAAACATCGCTCCCCGTCTTAATGCTCTATGGAAAAATAAAGAAAATAGCAGACAAAATATTTTTATTAAGGAAAAAAGAATACTGAGCGCTAATAGAAATTGCATTCTAGGTATGGTAAGATTGTATTCTCTTTCACACATCTCTACACTTCAGTCTGGAAGAGTCTGGATTAGTTGGAACAGTCTGGAAAGTCCTTGGCAAGGAAGAACTTGGCAATCATGATTGGAACAAGACATTTGCCCTCCATCGGTCCTGGACAGAAGATCTAAGTGGAACTCTGCTGTTCACTGATCTGGGGCTGGTAGATGGAGGTCTTTCACTGATCTGAGATTGGTAGGTGGAGGTCTTTCACTGGTCTGGGGCTGGTATATGGAGGTCGGTCACTGATCTGGGGCTGGTAAATAGAGATCTTTCACTGATCTGAGACTGGTAGCCAGAGATCTTTCACTGATCTGGGGCTGGCAGAGGCTGTGGAAATTCCTTGTCCTACTCCTGCCGAAAAAAAGACAAAAAAAGACCATTGTTAAATTATGACGCTCCAGAGCTAAAATATGGTACTGTAAGTGGGAATAAGAAAAGGGCCATTTAGTCTCATTTCTGCCAGTGGGAGAGTGCTAGTAACTGTCCTCCATTTTTTTATGTGACCTTTGACTTTTTGTTTGAAGGATACAAAATGCAGTCCACCTGGGTAGTAGCAGAAAGTGTCCTCACTGCTATGAGGACTAGCAAACACCTCTGCGGAAACCACCTCTTGACAAATTGTGCTCTATGGAGGCTGCACCTTGGAAATTGGAACCTGGAACACATGACTCAAGGGAGAGGAGAGACCGGTTCTTCTCTAGTTATATTTAGAGGATCCTCTGTGGTGGTGGTCAGGGACCAGGCTGGGAGTGTGGCCAGGTTAGGCCTGACCCTGCTGACACACCTGTCACCATCTCTTCACTGAGCACAGCACAGGCCCTGCTGATCAGGGAACAGCATGAGAGCTCTGATAACACTGCAGCTGGTTCAGTACAGGCTGATCAAAGAAGATCGGGCTGTGATCCCTGCCTGTCTATGCCGTCTCCTCATTAAACCTGTTTTTATACTCTCTCAAGGTGATTGGACACTTTGGAATGAAACAAAATGAGTCAACTACACACAGTGTCACTGACTCATACAAACCAATCAAAAGACTTTGCTCTCCATTGGAACACTGCAGTTACACTGGTGACTCAGTGAGTCAGCTCATGAAAACTCCATCCATTCATGAAGCTTCACTCAACCAGCAGTACTACAGTGTCATGCATATACACAAAAATCGTGTACACAAATTACATAATATTGTCCAAAATGTAAGGAATGTACTTTAAATATCTGTGAAAATATACTGTGCACATCAGAAAATATATCATTAATGGTTGTCTTCAAAGGAATAATTTTACTTAAGAAGATGTTGAAAAATTACTTACATAGCCAGACATATGAATTATTACACATTCGCTAATGTTTATAAAACAATAACCACTGCTTAATTTTTGCTGCAGTTTTACAAAATGGCACAAGTTTGTTGCAATTTATAACAGTGAGGGTTTAGTCACACTGCCATGCAATAGCAGGCTCTCTGGACAGCTTTATGTGAGTGGTCCCAAAAAGAACAAACAGATGACTCCAGGGCTATCATATGCCAGTATTTGAAATATAGCTGCGGATTGGGAACAGCCGGTATAAAAAGTATCTTCTTGTGGGTCGTGCACAGATAGACAGACCGACTGACTGTTAATGTTTAAACTAGAAGAGGGAGTGTTGCCTGAATGGCTTTAGTCTGCCTGGATACAGCAGCAACTTCTTTTTTTTTTTCCTCAGAAAGTTTTCCCTCAGACTTGCAGGCTCTGTCTAACAAAGGCATTTCTTCATTTCTAACCCCCCCAACCCCTCTCTCACCCCCCCATCCCCCCCTTTCTCCACGGCTTTGGAACAGCTGCTCCCAGTGTCGTATCCTGACAGACGACGAGTGTTTTTTATTTCAAAGTGTTTTTTTGGAACAGATGGCCACGGGAGAGCTGGGGAATGTGCCAGCGCAGGGCTGGGGGATGTGCCAATTCCTGCAGAGAGCGGGCCCTGTGGGCTCCACTCGCGTGCCTTCACCCTGCCCTCTGCCCTCCGTGGCGCCAGCAGGACTTCCCAACTAGCGCTGCGAACATCTGGTGTCTGGGACTGCCAGGAAAAAAAGAAGCAGAGAAAAAAAGGAAAGAGCAGCTCAGCTAGTTTTGCTCTGAACGAGTCTGAGCCTGGGGAGAGGCGCCGGCTCGCGCAGGCAGGGTAAAGCACTAAGGCTAAAGTTATGCTATGCTAACACGGTCTGCAGGGTGGGGTGAGGGGTGTAAAAGATGGCACATGGGGCCGGTGAGCCAAACCTGATGGTAGGAGCCTTGAAACAGCTGTCTTGTGCCCATGCAGAGTGGTGTCACCCAGTGTCAAACCTGGCGGCATGCATCCGTTTATCTTTGCATGATAAAAGTGAATCATGAACTGAACTCATTTAAAAAATGAGTAAAAAAAGTAGGCTGCTGGTGCATGCTGCACAGGAGGATGTCTGCAGGGAAGCTGTTTGATGCAAACACGCGATGTCAGTGACTGATAAGCAGTGGAAACATTCGGTCTGAAAAAATAAACTTAAACTCGGTGACACTAGGTGCAGCAGGTCGCTGACGTTTCAGTGCAGTTCATGTGTCTTCCCAAATCACTGCTCTCCGTTATCATAATTCCAAACCAGACACAGCTACAGGGGGGAGGTGACAGGAACAATTGGGACAGCACCTGGACTCATGACAGGTGTTTGTTAAAGACAAATTTTTATCCTAGATTAATGCTGACACAAACCAGTCAGAAAGTGTTTTTAGGTTTGACAGCACAGATAATACAGTAAATTAAAGGCATTTATATGTCTATAAAATTATACAAAATCTCTGAGTTTCTTACTTGAATTGTCATGAGACATCTTCCTTATTGGGTAAAAAGCGAGTCTCTGGCAAAACTTATAAGCTAAAATGTTACAATTTTAAGAAAAGAAAGCTATCATAAAAAGATTTGTACACTGGGGTGTTTAGCTACTGATATACTTCTTTGATTATCTTTCTAGCCAATCCCTAGTTCTCAAACAGTGAGCAAACAGCTTATTCCTGATGTGAAAAATTAATCTCAACAAAGTAGCTATGGTAGGCAACACTGAAACTGTAAAATTTCACATATATGTTGATATAGAGATAAATATATCCCATTTGTAAAGCATTTCTAATTGTGAAACTGAACACTATGTGCATGTTTTTAACACTGTGGTCACTGTCATTTTGTTATTTTGACATTTTTCTTTTTCCTGGAAGAGTTGGGTCGCAGAGAGTTCGGTGCCTATCCCCCTGCCACTCTCTGGCGAGGACCGGACGTGCGGGCCTGAATGCAACCCTGGGAGCAGAGTCTGGAACGGCGGCAGCAGGCGGATGCTACTTACAGCATTAATGTGGAAATGAGAGAATTCTCAGCCTGCGCCTTATTCATGCATTAAAAATCCCTCTGATTTATGACCAGCCCTGACATCTGGGTCCTTTGGAGCAATGAGGGGGGGGGGGGGGGGGTTCAGCTCCAGTTTACGTGACTCCTATTGTCATAAAAGTGCGCATGAAAGCATCAATCAGGCTCTTTATTCCCGCAGCCCAGTGCTCTCTCCCCTCTGGAGGAGAGCTGGCTGAGCATTGCGCTTCCTCTCTGGTGCCTCTTGATGCTGATTCCCCTTAATGGGGTCCCTATTAGCGACGCAAAGGAATGCAGGGGCCTAATTGGAGCGAGCGGGTTGGTCACCTCGCACTGGCCTTTCCATGGCAGGAGTTGCCCCTCCCTCTCTCAGACCACGGATGACTGCCAGCTGTCCCCTTAACATTTGCACAACAACAAACACATATGCACACATGCACGCCATCAGAGATGAAAGTCTGACAGACCATTTGGGAAAAACACCCTCACCCTGGTGAAGGCCACATGTCCAAATGTTTCACACTTTTAACCTCATCTCTATTCAGAAAAGCTGAGTGTAGATCTTTTATGAATGTGGACTGGAGGACAGGGCTTGCCTGACCCTGGGTTCGAAGAGTGAGAGAGCGAGGGCCCAATCATGATTTATTCATGCAGATGCATACACTGCAACATCCACTGCTCACATTATTATACCTGTTATCCATTTATACAGCTGGATCTTTGCTGAAGCAATTCAAGATGTGTCCCTCAGTTACCACTCCATAACTGCTGCATGCACACACACACACACACACACACACACACACACACACACACAGGGGTCCAAAATTATTGGGACACTCACTTTTTTTCTGGAAACTCACAATATTTTTGCTGCATATTCCATCAGACATTGGGAAAGTCATATTTATGTCAATGTCAATTTCAGCTTCATCTTCTGTGACCATGTTCTCAACTATATATATACAACTATATATATATATATATAACTATATATATACACACAAAAAAGATACATGTGAACAGACATATCTACCATATACCACACAGAGACACACACATGCATGCGCGCATGCATACACACACAAACACACACACATGCACACACAAACAAATACACGCACAAAGACATATCCACTATCTTCTACACACAAAAACACCCCCCCCCCCCCACACACACACACACCTGCCCCACATTCCAGGGTACTGCCTGCCCTCTTACCTTCCTCTTCTTGGAGCGGCCTTCCGCCTGCAGGGTCCGAGTGCACTGCTCCACGCATTCGGTGAAGCTCATATTGCTGTGGTCTGGCGTGTAGTCCAACTCGGCCAGCTGGGCAAGGGACAGGATGTAGTTACAAGCGATCCGCAGGATGGCCAGTTTGGACAGCTTCTGCCCATAGGAGTAGCATGGTACCTAGAGGGGACATGGTTCACCAGTGATTGTTTTCCATTAACCACAAGCCATGGCAGGGTCTAACACCAACACTCTTCACTCTGTCCCCCCAGCCCCCCATAAAACAAAAGCAGAACAGCGATTATAAAGATGCTGATCATGTAACTGCGTCCGCGTGTTGCTCAGGTGAGGGTATGTTTCTAAAAGAATCCTTTGAAACGTGGGTTTTGCACCCTGACCAGATTTCATATCAGGAGAAGTGAAGAAATGCAAAGCCCTGAGATGAGGAACAGTGGAAACAGATGGATATCTATGTTACAGAGAGACACTGTGTGCACAGAGGCCATGCATCCAAATCCAATGCACAGACAATGGTTATGAGAAAATAATACAAGCAGGGGTAAAATGCCCATGCCAAAAATATTCGGACTTGACATTTTAATATCAGAAAAGGCCTAGCATATATTACAAAATATATCAAATATTGTGCCTACATGTACAGGAGCTGTCCAGTTCTAAACTAGAGCTTGTGAGATGAGATGTGTGTTTCCAGTCTCCATGATATCTATAGTACAATTGTGATGGCATCATGGCATTGATACCCACTGCATTCTGAAAATTTCTTTAATTAGAGCTGTTTCCTGTCACGTTTGCGCCAGGCCAGATGTTGGCTTTTTTCATCCCATATGATTAAAGCCGAACTCTCAATAGTCAGCTCTAATGTGTGATGAGGAACATAATAAACAGTTAATGGAGACCTTTATCGACTCACCAACTAGCACAAAGTGACACCTCTTTCCCAAAAACTGTGGCCTTGCAAAAACTTTTCCTTTGGAGATTATAGGTCAGCTGTGGTCACCTGAAGTCACAACCACTAAAACTGCTAGTTTTACAGCATGGTGTAAACTGGAGTTACAAGCACACACTACGCCGCAGATACAAGAGGACTGCTGTGTTTTGCAACTGTTTTGAAAATTGCCCCTTAGTATGGAAGGTGATGGGGGTTAAGTGCCGAAGGTGGCTCAGATGATAGGGATTGGGCAAGTCAGATGACAGCGGTTTGGTGTGGAAGACAGGTCAGGTGATGGGGTTTAGTGCAGGGAGCAGGTGAGGTGACAGGGTCTGGTGCAGAAAGCAGGTCAGGTAATGGGGGTTGGGTCATGAATTGGAATGAAGTGCCTAGTTTAGTCTAGGGCCTTTTTTGGGGGGTGGGGGCTTCATTTTTCTTAAAGGCTTACTAATTACCATACTGAGCTGAAAGCAAAAAATAATCTAAATGCTACTGAAAAAAGAGAAGCCCTTAAAGCTACCATGAAATGTGCATTAGTTGTGATTCTTAAAGGAGTAAAACTGGAAATTAAAAATCAAACTGAAATGTTTTTAACAGACAAATACTTCAAAGTAATTGTACCATCAATGGTGCTGACTGACAAGCACTTCAAACCGAAAGAGAAGAAACAGAAATAGCACTGATACAAAATGGTATCATATCATATTCAAATACAGAATATTGCTTATTTCATCTGTGTTAATTCCTCTGACTTTTTGCAGTCTTGCTTCCCCGCCACTGTTGCTCACTGAAAGTCACTGACAAAGCTACCTACAAACAAGCAGAGCCAGGCAGACACTTCCAGCTCTACAGGAAGTACATTCGCACATTACATTCCACACTTACAACTTAGCTAATTACCACCAGAACATAACAGAAATATATTTAATAAAATAAATGAATAACACTCATGAGTATTCACAACAAAGATCAAAATGTGACCAAAGTTGAAAAATATATATTTTAAAGTGAAACATTTGTTAACAGTAAATTTGGCATCTAGCTTTGGTTTCTAACAAAGAAGTAAGGATTATCTGTGCATCCATGTGCTATACTGAATGTGCTGAGTGAGAATTATCTCCTCCTCAATGCCCCCCCCCCCCCTTACAAAAACAATGTCTAATTTATTTCACAAGTTACCAATAAGTATGCAAGTGGATTGGACAGGTAGCTAAACGTGCAGCGTTAATCAATATGTTTCCTCCTCCAGAGG
The DNA here is from genome assembly GCF_013368585.1 of Megalops cyprinoides. NCBI lineage: Eukaryota > Metazoa > Chordata > Actinopteri > Elopiformes > Megalopidae > Megalops > Megalops cyprinoides. Next base: position 29,794,895 of record NC_050600.1, read on the forward strand.
GCAATATTTACACAGGCACTAAATAGGTGCCTAGCCTAGTAAATAGGTGACAGCTGAGGCTGCATGTTCACAGTCTAATAGAAACACAGTGTGACACTTTAGTATACATTCTAATCTAAAAAATAAACTCATTAATGATGTCATCATAGACGGATTAGGTAAATGTTGGTAAACATTTGTGCAGTTATTGTTGACATTGGCTTAGGCCAATTATAACAATGATAACATTGTGGCTTGGTTTTAATTCTCAATGCTTCTGATTAATAAGCTTTTATTTGCAGTTTTGATTGAATACTAATCAGGTTTTTACCTGACAGTCATCTGCATTGAACTTCTGATGAGAGAAGTGTAGCTAATGATTATTTAGTGACGACCATATTAGCTGAATACTGATCAGTACTACTTAATTGGGTTGGGTTTATGAGACATCAAGTTAAGCACATTAGCATTCATTCTACACATTTTAGTGTTTTATATTTGTTAATCCTCAGCTCAATAGTCGCCTTGAATTTGGATGATTGCACATTCAAACCAAAATGTGTATAAATTTCATTTGCAGTTTGCCGGTTATGATCCATGACATATTTGCATTTGGATTTGGATTTGACCACAAGTGTCTGTACTCATGCCTGCATGTGTCTTCAACTCCATGTGGATGGGGGCTGGACAAGGTCCAACAGAAGAAGGGAATGACCATATCCTTTCACTGTGGGATTATGATTTTTTTCTAAAGTTGAAAGGTTGTCATAAGTATTTGTGTGGCACACTATCATCTGGTGTCTACGGCAGGAGGGGTGGATTAGGATGGCAGGGGGTGTCCTGCTTAATAGCCTAAAAATGCAGATCTCTTTTTTTAATCGTTTTTTACTTAATATTTTATTACTTTTTAAATTATTATTATTAGTAGCATTATATTTATGTTGTAATTACAAACTCAGTAGCAGACATTCCACTTGTTCTTTACCTTAAATTACTTATTTACATAGAAACTGATCGTCAACATTTGTGTTTTTCTTGTGAGATGGTATCAGATGGAAATAATGCATTGTGTGTAGCAGCTGGGAAAAGCGCTGATATTTCTGAAAAAAAGAGTGTTGTCGGAATTCTTCATGCTGTAATTTGCTGACTTCGTGCCAGAATTGGAAATAAAAATATTTTAGGATCCCTCTGGGAGTCTGTTCTGGAATGATGTTGAACCACAGCTTTAGTGTTAAGAGCAACTTTCCAGATTTTCTGCCCCACCGTTCAGACTTGTGGTAATGCTGAATTGTCTTAACCTGACATACTGTATTGTGAGAGTCGATTATTCACGTAATTTTGTGTGGACATTTTAGAGATCCCGTAATTGCAGATCGCATGCGTGCTGTCAAAGCACAATGTTTCAACAAGGCGCATTCAAATAAATATGCATACTTTTGAAGACGGGTAAAACACACAGCTTTGACAACACTCATTTTAGAAGCCATTAGCTACACTTGCTGTCTTTTTTATATAGATCATACAGATCATTATCTCTACGATTAGCAGTGTACTTTGCACTGTACAGTAAATTTTAAAGTACACATAAAGGTTTGCTTCAAACATGAAAACCAAGGCAATGTTTCAATTTTAGCTGTGAATAAGCATTACAGTTAGTAACATTTGAACACTGTGCTACAGTTACACAGCTTGTCTGTTCGGTTGAAATACCTGCTTCCTCAGCGCCTCAAAGGCGGCACTGATGGTATGCACACGGGTCCTCTCTCTGGCATTTGCTAGCAGCCTCCGTGTCTGCTGAATGGCTTTGATCTCAGTGACGACGCCAGACGTTTCTCCCAGCCGTTTCCTAGGCGATGCCGCCTGCTCGCTGTTATTGATGTAAGACGCCTGGGGGACGGAAGAGAAAGATCTCTCGGATGACCGCTGACACAATACAATCCGCGAGTGGAGCGGGTGGTCTACCGCAAACGGCTGTGGATGGTCAAAGCTGGTGACCTGCGGCGACGTGTTTGTGAAGGTGTCTGTTGCTGGGGCAGGGGACGATCGCTGGGACCGGGGAGTCGCGATATGTCCCGTCATAGAAGATAAAGAGCTAATCCTCATATCGATAGCTCTGTTAGAGTTTCTTCTTGGGTGCGCGAGGCGATCCACATCAGATGCCACTCTGCCCCGATCCTGCAACCTTTCAAAACTCTTATTTCTGCTCGTGTCTTCCATCAATTGCCTGGTTGAAGCCTCAACCATTGTAGCGCCATGTTTAAAACTTTTAAGTCCGTTGACGTGTTTGACTGGATCTCGACCTTTTCGTTTGAACTTTTTGATGGCAGTTATGTCCTTTCCATACAGCGTCTTCCAGTTCCCCTCACTACCAAGTTGTGTGTTCCTCATGTTAAGAGAACTAACACTGTATAATTATACTAATAACAATAAGCCACTTTCAAAAGATCAAGAATTCTGTATAATAATAATCTAGCAACACTGTAAATATTAAAACAAAATACCTGCAAAGCAAAAGATCATTCTGGTCTTTATAGAGGTAATCCGTCTTGAACAATGTATCTGTGATTATCTCCGTGAACTGTTTAACCTGTTACGTATCACAATTATTAGTCTAAAGAATTATTTACAAAATACGCGTACACCGCAGCAAGCCTGCGTGCGTGTTGCTTCCTAGGCTTCGCGCTGTCATCTGCAGCCTTTGCAGCACAGGCAGCATTTTTGTGAATGTGCTCTGAGATCCATCTGTATTTGTTTAGCCTCAGTTTACACAGAAGCCCCTGTTGGTGGGATCAGTCAGTACGCCGCCTGTAGCCGGAGAGACCGCCTCACAGTCGTCGAGCTCCGCAGCGCCTCACAAATACATTCTGTTCCGAAACGCCAGGGTTCTGCACGGACTGCATTTAGCCGCCTCCAGAATTAGCCCATTACACGGGGTGCTTGCTTAACTGGCACACAGCAAAGAGACTGGGACCTTTAACGCGAAAAAGAAATTGTGCCTTTTTTTTAACTATTTTCCTTAATATGTCTCGTGAACTTTACTTCGAGGAAAAATTAAGCACACAAGGTAAATTGCTGATACATTTTTCAGAATGAGGACCTGTTGCAGGTGCCTTTTAAAGACACACAAATACTTTGTCATTGAGATGATAATTTGTGATATGTCGTCACGGTTTTGTCCTTTGTAGCTCAAAATAAATTATAATAAATTCAATAAAATATAATATAATACATTTCATAAAAAATGGAAATAGTCGAATAGGCCTACCTAATAATGTAATGTCAAAATTAGACTGAATAAATGTAAATGGAAATTGAATTTACAGTATATGCAATATAAAATTCAGTAGATAACAGATGGAAGAATAACTGCTATGGTTTAAAATAGTTAATCCAGCAAAATTCCTGTGGGCTATTAAAAAGAACATTTTAAAGTGTCAGTTATACTGAAGCCATGAAACAAAAGATAAACAACAGAAGGGGGTAAATTTGAGATAAAATCAGAAATGGTGTTAAGGGGAGATGATGGTGATGGTGATGAGGGGAGAAATTGTGTTTTGAGGAAATGATTATTAATAATAAAACAAGTTATAAATAAAAGTAACAAGACATTAGAGTTCTGGTATTTGCAGGTAGTTCAGTTCACCACTGAGCCAGAGTGAACAACCTTCCCCACTTCATGTAGAGTACCTATATGGGGAAGTGAGTTTTCCAGCATCAAGCATCTACAGTCAACAAGGTCTGTTTCAGCTTTTTTTAGGAGGGACTAAAATTGGGACTGAACCAGGAAACTGTTCCATTATTGTTATAGAAAGAGAAGAGATGGGAAAAGTATGCTGTTTACTCACACTTTGATAATAAACAGCTAATGTGGCCATCTATTCTACCAAGAAGCTGTAGGAATCATTTGGATGGTTGAATATTGGCTGAAGGAGTAGTACTCTATGCTCACATGCATTGCATTAGTTATGGACACACCACATTGTCCATACATCCATGTGTGGCTGGTTCTTAACAATGCTGCATAATACTCAAAGAGGAGAGGTCAGAGCATGCTAGAGAGGTCTGAGGTTGAACCCTGTTTAAGATGTAATGCCAATATCTGCTTTTGATTAAATATATACCATCCAAGGGCCCTAACTTTTTTAGAGGAGCTGTGGGCTAACTCTCTTAGTAGAATTGATGTTTTCTCAGGGCATGCATGAATCCAGTTTATTAATCCATTGAGAGATGCGTGGAAGGCCCTCACAGTTCCCTTTAAAAGTTGAAATTTTTAGCAGCAGTCAGAGCCAGATTTACAAAGGTTTCAATTGGCTTTTATAAGTTGTTCATATCACCTAGCATTGCTGATATTACATGTAACATTTTACTTGTAGGATCAATGGGACTCTAGGAAACAGAGAGAACATTTGTATAATATTACCCTACATGCCTATGCATCAAAATAGGGACCCAACATTTGAAAAACCAATGAGCACACTTTGCAGTTTTGAACTTTGACATTGTAACAAAAAATCATTGGGTTTAGAGGGACAGCCAGGACAACATTTGTGTGAAAATAGCCATGAATTGCAAAAGCTATGCTGGCTGTCGTGTTTCTCTGATTACTATAGATATGTTAGATGCTCAATTTACAGGATTATCTGGGTTGTGGATCCAAGAATTATGTAATGTAAAGGGAACAGGCTGCCCATAGTAAAATGACATATATTGTAATATACTGAGAAATATGTTGTTCAGCCCAAGAGTGTATTGGAAATATAATTAAAATACATTTTTAAAAATCTATATATTTCAATATAACAAAACCCAACCCCAGTAATTTACTATTTTACTATTAAATATATTTATTGAGCTAAAAATAAATTTTCAGCAACACATTCTCTATATATACATTTTTGGATGGGCGCATCCCATTACTGTGAACAGTGTTACCTTATTGCCCAAATGTGACTGTAGTTGCATTTTGAACACATTTTTTTAGTGTGCATGTGAAAAGACTGAGGTTGAACAAAGTGTGAAGTTAGAATAGAAAAATGCAGAAATGGTATAAAACAGGTTTACAGCAGGTTATTTTTGATTAAACTTTTATTTTTGCGTTTAAAATTCATGCACAGAAGCTTTTGTCTGTGACCTGAAGAACGCTGTCAAAGAGGAAATAAAGTTTTATCTGTGATATATAGGAAATACTGTAGAATTCCAAATGCATGCAGTATATTAATCTATGAAAATTATTAATTTTGGACCACGTCTGTCATTTAAAATATAGGTCTCTGAAATAATACTGTGGTTATGCTGTGGGATTTCAATCATTCATGGTTTTGCCATTGATACAGCCATAAACTCCTGACCCAACTATGGGCATAATTTTAAACATTATAGATGCATGACAGAGACACCAGTTTTTTCCATTGTGTTTTGCCAAAATCTGATAAACTGTTGAATGAAACACTAATGTCATTGCAATGCAGGTACACTCACAATGCTGTTGGACACAAGAAATCCCCAAAGTGAAGCCATTCAGATCCTGAAACAAGGGCCAGTTTCTGTCTTTACTAAGATGATGCTGTATAGGATCAGGCATTGTGACTTTACTTACACCGTTTTCTTGCATACCATGTTGAACTGAACATCTGGTGAAAGTTTTGTAGTGTGGAGGATATATTTCATTGAAACTTTATTTCTCAATGTATCCTAGTTTGTTTTGGAAAAACCACAAGAACACTGCAGTCTGCTGGCAGGTTGTGAACCACATGAGGTTTAGTGGCTGCTGGTGTCTAATTTCTAAATATTAATTCAAACCTCATGTTATTATTATTATTATTATTATTACTATTCATTTATTTGACAGATGTTGTTCAGGGAAGCTTACAAGGCATTAGAAAATCTGGTGGAGAATATAAATAGCATATATATTCCAAGTTCTAATATCTAAAAGACAACACATTACCAATTAATAAATTAAGGCACACACCTAAAAATGTAACATTTCCAATATTACCTTAATTACTAGACATCAGTAATTTGAAAAACAGAATTCAGGAGGGATCAGGTCTGAGGACAAGCAGTATAAGACCAGACCCAAACAGGATGTGCCTGGGAGAGGAGGAACCAGTCAAAGAAATGGGGGATCAGTCACAAAGAGGAGTAATCAGTCACAGAGTATTTAGCACTCTCTTGATCTTATCTCTATCTATGCTATCTATCCCTATTTTCTATTTTAAAAGTACTCTATACTAGTTAAGCACTTAATTTGGTATCTTACTGACCTGTTGTAATACTTCTTGATAACTACTCTTAGCATAAGCCGTTTTCACATATGAACTCCGGACAAAGTGCGGAGAATCAGGTCCGCAGCTTGGCCGGAATTTCCCTTTCACACATGTAGCAGGCAACAGGAGATTGTCCGTGACAGACGCGTTCTCACCTACAGGACACACACCGCTTTGGTTTAGGTGAGGGGCGGCGCCTGGGTAGAGCATGCAGGAGGCAGGACATGACGCAAAAACTACGCTGCAGAAATCGCACTGGCTTTATTCGAAACCGCCTACTGTATACTGTGTACTGCGTACTACACAAGTATATACTGTATACTGCATGCTATTTTTAGTGTAGTACCCAGTATGCGACCATTAATAATTACATTTGTAGTATGTTACATTGTCCCTTGAAATCATTGCGAGTTTAGAAACGTCCAGATTTCCTCGTGGTATTTTCCAGTTAGACGCCACTTGCATTCTCACGAGTGAAAAGTATTTACGAGATCACCTAAAGTATTTGAAGTATTTTCAGTTTTTTTCTTTTCAATGTCTCACCTTTCAGTGGTACGGGTACATAATGTGGCACGGAGGAGGAGAAGGCGAACATAGCTATTGTACTTTTGGGTAGCCTATAAAAAATCACACAGACATCCAAATGGTGCTACCGGTACACATAATTTATTATTAATTATACATTTATTATAATAATAAGGGAAGTTTTTGTTGTTCGCTATGTAATGTTAGGTCACCAGTTTACTTATCTCACTATACCTATCACTATTACTTAGCTACAGCTTAGCTAGCTAATAACCAGATAATAAACTACTAACCAGTGTTATTAATCATCGTAAGAGACAAGTTTTGGCAGTATAGCTATAGCTAACTATCTCTTTAATGATCATTTGACTCAAAATAGCATGACATTGCGCACATATCCGCAATGTCAACTAAACAGTGGAAAGCAATATACAAGCACGCGGAAAAGACTATGAGGCAGATGTTTGTATTCTTCCGGTTTCGCGCCAGTCACATAATAGAAACGTCATCAACACGCCCACTCGCTCGCGGTGGATTCTCCGGAACGTTGCCTGCTCTATTCCCACATGGGCTCACTCCGACATGAGGCGGACTTTGTACTAGAGAGCTGGCAGAACGAAATCCATCACATGTCCGGTCCGACTGATTCGGACATTTGCGTTCTCACATACAGCTCCTCCAGCTAAGGGCCGAATACATCCAGTACATGTGTGAAAGGGGCTATAGTGATGCAATTATTTGAAAGTTGCTCTGGGTAAGAGCATCTGCTAAATGATATAATGTAATGTAATGTCTTGAGTGACCAGCATAGAAACCGGACATATTGGGGTCCAGGAAATCACCTTAACAGCAGATTATTGAAGAAAGTGCTCACCTCTCCTGCAATAGGCTGAACTTTCTACATGTGGTGCTCTTGTTTCTCCCCCCAAAAGTGTTACATTTCAATCTCTCTCTGTGCTCTAAAAGGAACAACACCACAAATTGAATTACCCAAGCCTTATTTAGCCTTATTTTACTTTTACTGCACTTGGATGCTCTTCAGGCCAGTGGAAGCAGTTATCCTCTGGCTAATGGAGGCAGTTATCCTATGGCTAATGGAGGCTGTTATACTCAGGCCAGTGGAGGCAGTTATCCTCAGGCCAGTGGAGGCAGTTGTTGGCCTTGCATTTACTGTGAGCACAAGCTGTCAGCAGTTGCTTTATAAGCCCCCAGAGGAAAACCAAGTTCAGAGTTTCCTCTTTCCTGGGAGAAGTTTTGAGTCAACACAAAACCTCAAGCAGCCATCTTTTCTAGGATGTGATCAACAGTGAACACCATGTCCTATCACAAATGATCCTGGCAGAACTTTAACAGTTGGGCTCCCCACTCTCTGACTGGCTGGTAGCATCATCATCTGCAACCGGGGTAGTTTGACAGAGTGGGCATCTCCGGCACCAGGTGTCTCTGACCTCAGCAGCGTCCCATACCAGTGAAAGTTTCCAGATCCCTTTCCTGCCCAGTTGAATCCTGGCACAGACAGCATGTCCTCTTGTTTTCCACCTTGGAGAAGCAATCCCTGAATTTTACAGCTCTCATCCAGAAGTTCAGGTAATCCCCTCAAATCACACCACCTGCCTAAAACATGGAAAAAAGTGTGACATCAGCATAGTTCAAGTAATCATCACTGTTGATCCTGGCCTTTGAGACCATGAAGAAGGTACAGCCGGGAACTTCAAGAAGTGGACAACTAAATTCCATCTCTAGCTGTGTTTGGTGGTGGTAGTGATGTGTGTGTGTGTGTGTGTGTGTGTGTATATGTGCTGGGGGGGGGGGGGGGCTCTAAAACAGTGGACTCTAAACCTTTTGTTCAGTGGGAGATCTCAGCCCTCCATGGTAAGTGAACCCACTGGGTTTGAGGTCTGATGTGTTTTTCACAAACCTCCAGCTGAATTCACTGTCTTGGCAATTTAGATAGGAGTTCATCATGTGAAATATTCACATTAAGCAAATATGAATTTCCATTTTTATACTTCTGCAAACACAGCAATAGCCATTGTAGTTCCCCAGCCCAAGAAGTGGTAACTGTGGGGAAATTCAGAGCCAAACTCTGCAGCTGTGTAGAGATATCTCTGGGGATGGATGTTATTTTGGCTATTTATGTGTGTTACATAATTTCCATAAATTATGCCCTTGTCATTCATGGTGATTTTCTCATCTGCAGTATTATTTCGTTATTTCTCTTGTTTTGTGTATGTCTGAGGAATAGGGGATAAAACATGAGGATTTCTTCCAGCTTCCTAATATGGTGGAGCGTGCAGCTTCTTGTGTGCACATTTTACCTACTGATCTTTATGGTCTTTGTCTTATTAATTTTGAATTTATGAAGTTGTATATGCTTTTACATTAGGCTGACAATGAGCTAACACAGTATCAAAATGGGAACACTTTGGAGGGATGCTGGTTTTATGTGACAGGATTTCATTAGAATGCTGATTTGATTGAATGGATACAGGAAACTCTTATGTAGAATCCTTACTTTCTATGGAGGCAGTCATGCACTTCAAAACACGACACATGACAGGGACTTTCGTTTTTTTTGTCTGGAGTTAACCATAATATCGTCTGCCAGGGCTATTTTTTGTCCTCCCCTCACTCTTTGGTGTAATGTTACAGCTTTGACACAGATGTAAAACAAGTTCTTTAACAGTGATCCCAAGGGGAGTTCTGACTGTAGGATTTTCAGAGGAGTAAGAGGGAGTGCTAGCAGTCAGTCATTGCAGTCAGTGCCTCTCTCAGTTCAGTTCAATTCTGAATATTTTATTACTATTAAACAGAGCAATAAATATTGCCAAGGCATTTACATTTACACAGTAACATGATACACAACCATGACATGCAGGAAAATGTGCAGTATTTAGTGTATGTATACACGTATATATATATGAATGGATTTCAAGGGGGTCACTGTCCATTGGTGACCTCTGTTCCCTGAGGAGGAGGGGCAGTGTATTGCCACCAGTGAAACTTTAAGAAGCTGGGATGAAAAGAATGATTACGGAGAAGACCTTTTCCCTTATGTAGCTGTATCTCTGACATATTGTGAGGAAACACTCTGTGAGTGTGAGCATGGCCTGAACTCTCTGGCCTGCCTGTTGGCTGACTATGCACTTTGTCAAGTTATTTCTCAGTTTTCTATCAGGTAATCTGTCATGGTGTCTCCTAAGAGCCTTGGGTCCTGATTGTGCTTTTGTGATGGCATCCCAATAGGTGATGCAGGGTTTTGTTTGCTGAATTTCAATTATTGTGTTTGAATGGTGCTGTTCTGAAGCTTTATGTGGTTAGTCCAGTGAGCCTCAGGACCATCAGTTGGATGGAACTATTTTTGAGGCTTAACTCGTAGGATTTCTTGTCAGGGCTCCGCCCCCTTAAGCCGCGGTGTTTTTGTTTTCCCTGTCCTTGTGCTTTTGTTTTCCTTGTGTTCCTGCCCCGCCCTGCTCCCCGCCTGGTCCCTGCCCACCTGATTCCCTCATTGCCTGCACCTGCCTGCCTGCTCACCTGCTTCCCATCTCCTCGTTACCCCAGCCCTATATCTTCCCTGCGTGTCTCTGTCTTGTTGCTAGTTCGTTTCAGTGTGTTTCACCTGTCTCGTCCCCGTGCTTTGTTTTTCGTGATTTACTGCTACATTGCCGATCCTGCCTGTTTCCTGACCACGATTCCTGCCTGCCGTTTGGATCTGATCGCTGCCACTCACCTGCCTGATTCCTGACCCTGTTCTCCCTGACTCCCGACTTTGGATTTGCCCCCGGACTGCTTCTCTGTGTTTCGAACCCTGCCTGTCCCTGGATTTATGAACTGCCTGTCCCTTTCAAATCGCCTGGAACCGTAACATCCTGCGGTCCGCGTTTGTGTCCCGATCACCGGCGCTAACATTTCTGGGCCTTGTGATAATAGATGTTGGGGTCACTGTCTTTTAGAAGCTCTGTAATGGTAGACCCCATACCTCAGGTTGAAGTCTGACTTGGATTTCGGTCGTGCGCTGTGTGACGGAAAAAATAAGATTCTGTCGCTTCTAACTTTCTCTCCGAGTGATTATTTTACATGCAACAGCACAGCCCTTGTCTTTAAATTACGTGTATGGTGATTTTGACAGACGACGTTGCGGTTATAAAATCAGAATTTTAGCAGTGCAGACCAGCAGCTTGGAAATGGCTTGGAAGTGACTGCTGGTTAACATGTAGTCTTAATAGGCCGCGTTTGAGTCACTATTTCATACTCGTCCCGTTGTCTGACAACAGAAACAGAAAAATATATAAATGAGAACAGCTTTTTTGGGAATTTGTGAGCACAGAGAGTAGGAGAGAAACAACCAGATGCACAGGGCTAACACCATCTGATACTAGGCAGAATGCAAATACGGTGTGATGATGTCACAAATATGTTAATCGGTACATGACGACATCTAGCGATATTAAGCAAATTTTCGAGCAGGCTTTAGCTACTTTTCATTGAAAGTAGTTGGCAACACTGGCCCAGGCTGGTTGGTATGGTAGTCAGAGCGCATACTCAACCGTTGTGACAGCACTCTGTCACACTCACATAATATATCAAAACATCTTAAATTCACATCAGAGTCATAGAAAAAATTACTACGTGTTTATGACGTGAGATGTCAGACAAATTTGGTAATCATTGGATGCTATTTTGGAACATTAAGCCACGTTAAACCTTTTCCTTATAATGGGCGTCAGTGGAGAGGAAAACACTTAATGTAAGATAACGTCCATACTCACAGGATTTCGGCTTTGATTTTTTGACAGGTGAAAGTGTTTATGACAAGACATGTCCGAGAGAAATTTGGTGATCATTGATCAATAAGAATAAGAATAAGAAATACTGTATTACTCCCAAAGGAAATTTGAGTGTCACAACTGCACGGTCCGGTACACATCAAAAACAACAAAAGAATTGCTGTTTTGGAACCTTAAGCCACGTTAAGCCTTTTCACATTTAGAGTTTTAGAATGTCCCTGAAGTGGCGCTGAACGTTGCATCTTTTACCTACTGAAACGCTGGTACCGCAGATGAGGCACACACACTTGTCCTTCACATTTGTGGAAAAAAAAAAACTTGCGTTCCCATTCCTCATGGAAATAGTATGTTTTTTTTGGTCTGGCCACTTTCTTTGTTCATCATAAATCTGGCTATTTTATATGCTAAACTGGCTTGCTAACACCACCAAACTCCTTGCTTCAGCTCAGCAGCTACCTCAGTAGCTAGCCTACAGGGTAACTGATGTGACGACGTGTTGACAAACTTGACAGTAGCATAACTTATTTGATTGACAGCTGATATAATTTTGTATTGGAGGGGGGTGGGACATCTGTGTATTTGATTGGACTGAAATGGGAAGAGGTTTCTAGGGTGCATTTATTTGTTGTCGGATTTTTTGTACATAACCTTTGAACCTTTTGGCGAGCTACTCAATAACAGGCAGCGAGCTACCGGTAGCTCGTGAGCGACGTTTTGGAGACCCCTGTTGTAGAGCATTCAGGTAAGTAGGTTTGTTTGTTGTTCTGAATGCCAGCAACAAGGCCTTGATGCGGGCAGCTACAGGGAGCCAGTGGAGGGAGACAAAGAGAGGTGTAACATGGGCCCTCTTCAGCTGGTTGAAAACGAGACATGCAGTGGCATTCTGTATCAACTGCAAAGCCTTAATGGTGCATGCAGAAAGGCTAGCCAAGAGACCATTACAGTAATCCAGTCTTCATATGGCAAGAGCCCGGATAAGGAGTTGTGCAGTATACTCAGATAGGTAGAGTCTGATTTTCTGGATGTTCTACATGATTTAGCTGTCATTGCAATGTGCTCCTTCGGTTTAGCTGGTCATCAAACACTACCCCCAGGTTCCTTGCAGACCTAGATGGCCCTGTTCACACCTGGCATTAACTTGCGTCTTGGGTGATCCGATCACAAGTGGACAGCTCTAAGTACAGGTGTGAATACACCCAAGACGCATTGAGGACGCATTGAGATCCGATCACTCAGACCACATTCGGAGGTGATCTGGGCCACATATGGCCACATTCTTAAACACTAGATTGGAAAAATTCTAGCTAATTTCAGCTTTGAGGAAACAGAAATTTAACATTAAAAATATAGTAAATGCTAACTGAAAACTATGAGAAGCTTAATAATGCTAATGAAAACATAACAAACCATGTAACGTAACACCTGCACTACATAGCATAAAAATAAGTTACGTGAGAAAGGGTTAAAAACAACAACGCATTTGGTCTTTGCAAACGGAAATGATGTACGTGTTATTTGCATATAGAGTGGGTAAGTGAGATCCGATCACAAGTGGTCACTCAAGATACATGTGGAGATGCATTCTAATGCCAGGTGTGAACTGACGTACTTAGAGTTGTCCACTTGTGATCGGATCACCCAAGACGCATGTTAATTCCAGGTGTGAACAGGGCCTTAGTGTTGTTGAGCCAAGCTGGACAGTGATGTCATGCTGAATGGATGGGTTGGCTGGGATGATGAGCTCCGTCTTAGACAGGCTGAGTTGAAGGTGGCATTCCTTCATTTAGGTTGAGATGTCCGAGAAGCAGACAGAGATTTGTGCTGAGACCATGGGGTCATCAGGATGGAACGAGAAGTAGAGCTGGGTGTCATCGGCATAGCAATGGTAGGAGAAGCTGTGCGCCTGAATTATTGGGCCCAGTGAGTTTGTGTACAGTGAGAAGAGGAGGGGGCCAAGCATCGATCCCTGAGATATGCCAGTGGTTATCCAATGTGATTTAGATACCCTGCCCATACCTTGAAGGATCTGTCTGTGAGGTAGGATTCAAACCAGCGGAGGCTAGTGCTGGTGATGCCAAGATCAGCAAGACTGGACAGAAGGATCTGGTGATTCACTGTGTCAAAGGCAGCAAACATGTTATGCCGGTGATCGGGGCACAAGCGCGGACCGCGGGATGTTCCGGTTTCAGGCGATTATAGAAAGGATCAGGCAGTTCGTGAATCCAGGGACAGGCAGGGTTCGAAACACAGGGAGGCAATCCGGGGGCAAATCCAAAGACGGGAGTCAGGGAGAACAGGGTCCGGAATCAGGCAGGTGAGTGGCAGCGATCAGATCAAAACGGCAGGCAGGAATCGTGGTCAGGAAACAGGCAGGATCGGCAATGAAGAGGTAAATCACAAAAACAAAGCGCGGGGACGAGACAGGTGAAACACACTGCAACGAACTAGCAACAAGACAGAGACACGCAGGGAAGATATAGGGCTGGGGTAACGAGGAGATGGGAAGCAGGTGAGCAGGCAGGCAGGTGCAGGCAATGAGGGAATCAGGTGGGCGGGGACCCGGCGGGGAGCAGGGCGGGGCAGGAACACAAGGAAAACAAAAGCACAAGGACAGGGAAAACAAAAACACAGCGGCTTAAGGGGGCGGAGCCCTGACAAAACAGGTCTAGTAGAATGAGGGTCGATGACCTGGAGGCAGCTTTTGCCGATCGCAGGGTGTCGACAACAGACAGGAATGCTGTCTCCGTGGAGAGGCCAGTTTTGAGGCCAGATTGGTTGGCATCCAAGAGGTCATTCTGGGAGAGGAAAACAGAAACCTTAGTGAAAAACTTGTTCAAGAGTTTTAGATAGGAAAGGGAGGGAAGAGACGGGTCTGTTATCTTCTAGTGTAGGGCTGAGTGTAGGCTCTTTGAGCAGTGGGGTTACTCTAGCCTGCTTAAATGCAGTAGGGAAAGTACCACCAGGCATCACAACTGCAACACTGTTGCCATGTCATTCATGTAGATGTATTACCATCTCTCACATATTTCCATGTATTACTCCTTCTGTACCTGCAGTCAAGTTCTTCTTTACTCTCCCCCTCCCTCTTTGCAGTAAGGGCCTCTCTTTCTCCCTCTCTCTTTTTCTGTGGTAAGGCTGACTCTGTCTCTCTCTCTCCCCCTATCTCTCAGTCTGATGTCAGGACATTTCTTCCTCAGCAAATAAGGATCCGTGGAGGCTTACATCAGGGCTTTTTTTAAACACAAAGGCCTCCAGTTGTTCCCGGGCAGAATGCCAGCCCCCCAGCGACCTGCTGCTTCCTCCTGATATTACATTCCTCTGGCATGTCCTCTGCCCTGGCTGACGCCAGTCCTTTGCAAGACCCCAAGAGTAAACGCCTCCAGCTGGCACCACCTCAGTTTTTCTCTGAAGGGACAATTCATAACACCCTTAAAAGGTCTTACTATTTTAATTCAGCACTCAGCACTCTTGCTATCTGGGTGGTATTTGCTTGCCAAATTAGAATGTTGTTTGCATACGTGTGTGTATGTGTGTGTGTGTGTGATTGCAATGGTGTGAGTTTGGGAGTGTGTGTGGTTGTGTGTGTGCATACATGCATGAGGCAGGCATTTGTTAGGAGACTCTCTTTTATGGGTAGCATGATATCACAATTCTGAAGCCAATTCATTTGTTAAATTAATTGCACAAAGTGGCTTGGCTTTCAGCATGTTGAAAGCCACACATTCTAGGTCTATATGATGGATATCTGCCTGTGACCTAACCACCCAGTTTCCCAGCAGCTGGTTCTGGGCTTGCAGCATAACACCACTGAATCCTGGAGGGATGGATGTGGCATTGCTGGGTCAGTAGGGTGCGTTTCTTCCTCTAGACAAAAATCAAAACCCCAAACCAAATGCAGTGATATGGACTCTGTGCCATAGGAGGGGGTGTCATTCAGATGTAGACTTTACAGTAAGCCAGAGTCCTGACTCTCTGGGGTCAATAAGGACCCTGGGAGAGCTGACAAAACTGGGTACCCAATCATTCTACAGCCTAATCAGGTTATATTGAAAATGATGCCTCTCTGATGTTCTGATCAGTAGCTGAAGCAGTAACCTTATAACACTCAAGGGGTGCTAGACTCTCAGGGCTGGAAGTGGTCAGTTAACCCCTGTGGGTGCCAGTGTGGCATAAAGGTAATGAGCAGGGTTCATAACCTAGAGGTTGCAGGTTTGATTCCAAAATGGTGCACCATGGTTGTACCCATTGTCAGGGAAAATAACCAAAACCACCTCAGTAAATATCCACCTGTACGAATGAATAATGTGTAAAAATGGTAAACTGTACTGTAAGTTGTACAGGAGAAAAGTGCCCACTAAGCAAATGCAGTGAAGTGACTGCTTTAAAATACTTGTATGAAAGGCACTACGTGAATGCAAGCCATTACTGTAATTATTAGAGCTGCCTTGTGACTGTTTTCTTTTCCAGCAGGATCTGAACCTCTACTGAAAATCTCATGGGCTTCCTCCCAGCTTCGGCCTTCTCTCCACCCTCCTCTGGATATCAGTTACAGCTAATTACAGCAATTAACAATGGTTTGCTATTACAATCTTGGCTTTTATTAACTAAAGCCGGCAAATGGATTAATGGTACTGTTTAAAGTCTGATTGAAACTGTAGATTTGATACAATGTTTACAGTATGTATGAGTACTTGCATGCACGATTTGAACATTCTGAACTGTGTCCTGTAAGGCTAGACCCTGACCTTCCTCCTACAGTCAGTGACACAAGCCAAACTTACTAACAGCCAGAGTGAACAGAGAAACACAACAATCTGTATTTCCCCCTCTCTCTGACTGCCTAAAGCTACCAAGAACCCGGCCACCAAATGTACTGCAGATTTATCAGTTTGAGGGGTTGTACATGGCTCGGTTGTTAGGGGCAGTTGCTCCCATTCAGGTATGCCAGTGAGTGTTATGTACAATGGGTGAGTGTACTGAGTGTGCCATGCAACCCTTGCACACAATTTCATAGAGAAACACTTTAACTGTAACAATAATTACACTAAATTAATTTCATTAAGCAGATACTCTTATCCAGAGTGACTTACATAGGTTATCCACCTGGTTGCTACTTTTACATATGTCATTTTAAGCATGTGATGCAGAAGCCATGGTTACGGTCCACATATTCAACAAAATGTGCAAAATGTGACAAGCATCAAAGTGTCAATAATAGACATATTCCTTGATATATGCAGCATGTTCTGATAAATTATATTAAAAGGTATTCCCTTTATTTTGTTTCTCATTTTTCTTGTTATGTTTTTATAAGGGTGGGACCTGGGACCCTTATAGGAGTGTTTCCTGATGATGTAAAACCATACTGCACTTTGTGTTTGCACCCTTGCCTGATTGTCTAAATTCATGTCATTCACTTTTTGAATTACATGAATTACATTCACAGTAACTGTGGGATATATAGTATTTCGACTTGCATGGTACTCTGAACACAAATTAACTAGAAGCCCCTGACTGATAGACACCACTCCATGACACGGTAGCAGAAAATAATGATAATAATGCATACAGTTATAAGATGTAAGATTGCTCCTCTCTGCCAGCACAGACAGATTAATTACCCTGAGCCACCCCCCCGCCCACCCCAAAAAATTACCTGAATATGTCATATGTTATATATTCATATTGTGGGTTTAAGTAGTTATAAACTATTCCCTGGATTAATCCCTAGACCCCCATTCAAATCAAATCATGCCTCATCCCTTATAATTCCATGCATGTTTTGCTGAGTTTCCTTCACAGAATATTTGGAGGTGAACTTCCAGCTTGAGACAGGTTTTAAGCGCAGCGTGATGCATAGGGCACACTGGATGTGAGAATTCCTCTGTCAGAGGCAGTCCTCTTTCTAACCGCTACATCTATAAACACTCCAGCTGCACTCCAAACACAGCAAAAAGTTAGCCTAGTGAGCCAGGTAGCTGCATAGCTGGAGTCTGTAGGGGGATTGTGGTCAGAGGGCCATTCTCATTTCACTGCAGTCTGCTGGGCTGCTGATGCTGTGCCTCACCCCACATTTCAGAGATGCATTATCTAGCAGAAGTAGAGCTCTAAATACAATGCTAACATTTGTTTACCAATCATTTTCACCATTACTGTCTGTTCAGAGAAGCATAGTCTTACATGTAATTGATGAAGATCAGTAAATGCAGTCATATACTGTTCTAAAGCATAAGATTCTGCCTCTGTTTCATCTGCATCCAGGAATACTGCGGTCTGGCCAGCGGCTCAGACGTTGTAGCTTGACCATGGCAATCCCTGGTTGATGCCTTAATTCTCCTGTAGTTTAGAGTGGCAAAAAATCTAATAGCTCACAACTCAGGAAGAGTTTCTCAGCCTTGGTGCCAGTGTTCAATCCATCTGAGCTCACAAGTGACATAATATAACTGAGCTGTTTACGGATTGTTTATGTGAATTTGACATTGTTTAGCATGTCGCTGCTGGAATAGTCTTGCTCACAGAAAGACACAAGACCATTCTTTAACTATGCTAATTTGTTCCCTACTATGTTAATTTGTTTTTCTTAATAAAACAGTTCTTAATAAAACTGCTTATTATTATTCAACATAATTAAGATGATTTAATTGTTTAATGAACTGTTTCAGGTCCTATAAAAAATAATTTACCACTAATTTGACTTCATTGAGACAGTTTCCAAAAATGTGTTTGATGCACAGATAACAAAAATATGTTGACAAACTTCCTTTACCTGTATTTTTACATTAGAACAAATAGAAATCCAAAAGTGATTTCTATCACAAAGCATTAATAGCCATTTAACTATCAGCATAGATCAGTATTCAATCAACAGACCAATTAAACACAATTTGTCTGTAACCTTAAAGCAATTAGAACAAAAATCAATAAACAGATCAATTCCTTACAACCATGGAAGTGAAACACTTTCAGAAAATGTCAGACCTTTTCCCCCTGAAACAAAGTGCCTTGTAATATCAAAGGACCTGTTTCATTTGCATATCATCGATCAATCCTATTTTGTAATACAGAAAATAATTTGATGTAGCTTTCACGCCAAACATAATATTCCTTCTTTTAATGCATTGAAATCTGGGGGTATGGGGGTATGTCTACACAAATTAAACATATAACATCTATAAATTGATAATTGCAGCCTATGTAAGTTGCTCTGCTTAAGAGCGTCTACTGAATGACGATGATGTGGTCACAACATGCACTGGTGGAAATCCTCACGCGCCATCTTGTGGTCTTTAAGATTGAGACGTGTTATCGGTTCTCTTGAGGTAGACAATCATTAGTGATTTTAAGTCTGCACATTGTACTGATAACGTAAATTCGACTTTAGCATTAGGAACCAAAAATCAATGAAACTGCTGAAATCAACTGAACAAGCAAATTGTCAACTGATTGGAACCCAGCTGGAAGGAGTATAAAATACAGTGGAAGAAAATGACCAGAGTAGATATCCGCTGTCGATTGATACCTACTAGGTCGCTGTTGGTGGTTCATTAATAATTAACCAAAACATTGCAGTTCTCGTGGTCAAGTCAACAACCAAAAACAAATATTTTAAATGTACGTAAAGAAAATTCCTCAGTATCCCTCAGTTTAACATTAAACTGTGCTCCGTCACATCGATTTTTTGTAGTGGTGTTCAAAACGATTCTTTTTAGTGATTCGGTTCCTTTCGTTCAGTTCAATAAAATGATTCAAATCTTTGACTCACTGATTCGTTCATTTCCATATCCGCTTGGGCGGCATACACGAAACTGTAAATAGTTTTATTGCATTTTAAAAGTTACTCTACATTGTTCCAAACATCATGTCCATTATTAGCCTGCTCTGCGGCATCACGTGTGAAACCAAATGTCAATGAAATTAATAATAATTAAATCGTAATATTCATTACATGAAACTGCACCATGCTATTCAAGTATCATGCAGCTGCAAAGTATACTTCGTCTTTAGGAAGGTAACAGAACCCCACATTTTAACTCGTATAATAGCCTAAATACATGTCATTTTCTAAAACAAAAAAAAAGCACTGAGGGAAAAAAGATCCAGGCTTATATCCAAAGCGAAAAACTTCGTTTTACAAGTTTTGAACTAACCGAGCCCAAACATTTTAATATAGCTACTTGTAAGCCTAGTCAGTGATGTCGTATTTTTATTTGTTGTTAATGTAGACATAGTATGCTACAAATGTGATGCACAGGCTTATGCGTCACATTTCTGTTTTGTTTTGTAGATTACTATGCTGATTTGTCAGTATTTATTAATGAGGACTTTATTCACGTTAAAAGGAAATGTGATGTCAACATTAAATAAATCGTAGCCTACGTAAAATTGCAGTTGTGATAAACAAGAACTACAATACATTGTGCGCACCTAAAATATGCTACTGCTAAAAATATAAATATAAAATAATATTCCAGGTAGATGAGCAAAATAATATAATTTTATAATATTTTAATTCCTATAACAATGTCACGGAAGCGCTCTGATTCCTTTTGCATCGTCACAGTCAATGGCGGATGTAGCCCAGGCCTGCTATACTGAGAACTAGCGACTCTGGCAACACGTAGTCACCAGGTGTTCATAGTCCGTGAATCTTTGGAGTCCGAAGGAAACTGGTGAACTGAGGAACTTGTCAACAGTTCATCAGGTCAGTAGGGGGAGTTTAGAGTCATCGTAGTCACCTGATCTTTTGCATTGTCCCCCATCGTCAACTGTGCCGAGATGGCCAGTGGGAGTTGCTTCTAGAGTTTTAGCATTTCCATTGGCTAGTTGTCATCATGAAGGTACTGCTGATACAGTTTTGTGATAGGCTGCTTCGTGGACAGACCGTATATCTAATATCCACTGGAGGGAGAGTTATAGCGGCTATGCCAGCTAACCAGCGCGCATGTTTGCAAAGAGGAAGGAACGAATCTTTTTGACTAGGGATTCAGTAGCGTACACTCAGGCCACCTCAAAGATTCGTTCGTTTGCGAACTGCACATCACTAATTTTTTGAAAGAGTGATTCGAAAATCAGCCTGCACTTAGGCCTAATTAAAAATATCACAGACGTCAATAATGAACACTTCCGATGTTTTTTTCTTTTAACCGTTCTTCGCTTTTTACAGAGACTTAAATTTGTGTTTACTAATTCCGGTAATGAATAATCTACATGATGCTCCGCAACACATTAAAGAGAACTAGTAACTGTGTATCAGTGTGTTAACATGCAGCGACTGTTGGATAAGAAGTAAACAGTACAGATATCGAGAATGTTTATATAAAGTCACTTAAAATGGAAATGTTCAATTTCTTCTGTATAACACAGAGGAAATGTTGATTTTCCTGATTTGTGTTCCTGTCGAAATGCTACGTATTCTCTCGTCAGCGTGCTCTCTACCTCACGCTCTCCTGTCGTGGTGTGGAACTTTACGGGTCTAATTATCCCACCTGAAACAATCAGGGGGCTGTAGTATTTAACCATCGATGTAAACCGTCTTTGACGTATATTGCCATGTGTTTTTAAAATCATGGAGCAGCTCAAACGCAGCCTGCAGCTCTGGGGTTGGCTTGGTGTCTTCGGCATTGCTTTGGCACAGGACAAAAGGTTCAGAAGACACTCCTTTTCAGAGATGCGAAGTCAGTGACTATGAGAGGGTGATGCGGAGTTCCCGGTATCAGTAGTACTGATTGTGATGCTTTGACCAAGAGCAGTGTCACTATGGGAAAGCAGGTGAGTGTTTGTTAATATGTTGACTGTCACTTTGCTAGTGGTTACAATAATGCCTATCTTGTCTATTGAGATGCTTTTGGTCTATGCTTTGAATCTTCCCACTGCAGTAATGGTCAGTTTGTGGTTGTGGTGGCCAAAGATGCCACTGTGTCTTGGCTGAGTCTGGATACAGTTACCCTGCTGGAGGGGAGCAGTGCGCCACCCTGTGTCCATGTTAACTCCACTGCTGCCTTTGTCATCTTTCAATTCCCAGTCAGTGCTTGTGGCACCACAGTAAGGGTAGGTTTAGCATCTGGAGCAAGTTAACTTGCTGCATGCATGACACTGTATGCTTCCATTCTTTTCCAGGAGGAAGAGGGTTATGTGGTGTATGGGAATAAGATGTCCTGCAATTATGAA
Source organism: Megalops cyprinoides (assembly GCF_013368585.1). NCBI lineage: Eukaryota > Metazoa > Chordata > Actinopteri > Elopiformes > Megalopidae > Megalops > Megalops cyprinoides. The sequence continues at coordinate 29,816,622 of NC_050600.1, forward strand.
GTCCTTGTTTGACCTGCTGGCTCTATCACAAGGAGCAGTGTTTATGAGTGAGCTGAATGTCTTGTCTCTCAGTGTTCTGTGCTTCTGTTGGGCTGTTCTGAGTTCCCCTTGTGTCTTCCAGGCTGTTCTTCCAGTGTAAGGATTTGGGGAGTTAATTGGTTTCTCTGGTACCTGAGGGGAACAAAGTGGCTTCTCCCCCTCCACTAGCTGTTCCAGGACCTCTCCGTGTGGAGCTCAGACTGGCCAGTGGCCAATGTCATTAAAAGGCTGCAATGAAGGTAAAGCTAGTGCTCAATGATTAAATTGTTCTCTGAAGAATAATAATAATCTCTATCAATTTCTACAGCAAATGTGTACAACTCCTACTACAGTGAGATGGACTATGTGACTAAGGTCTTGCAGCAGCCTGTATATGTGGAAGTACGTATACTGAAGAGGGCAGATTCCAACATTGTCCTGACTCTGGAGCACTGCTGGGCCACATCCACCTCCAGCCCTCTCAACCTGCCCCAGTGGAGCCTTCTGGTTAATGGGTAACCACCACCCTGACTTTTTCCTGTTCTTGTTCCCGCTGGTCCCCATACTCATTCTACATTTCTCTAAAGGTGTCCCTACCAGGATGATCACTACATGACCACCTTCATCCATGTAGATGGCTCCTCTGGGATTCCAAACCCCACCCACTACAAGCAGTTTTTCCTCAAGATGTTTATGTTTGTGAATGCTGCTTCCCTAGCCCTCCCCAAGGAGAAGGTTCTGTATCTGAACATACACTTTGCTGTCCAGAGTTTCCCCACTCTATTTAGCAGCCTAAATCCTAGTGGCTCCTCCCCCAGGTGTTCATCCACTGTAGCACAGCAGTGTGCCATCCCTCTGCTACTGACACCTGTGAATGGAGCTGCAGCAGGCAAAGTGAGTGGTGGTGGTGGGAATTCAACTGCTGAAGGCTTGTAGTCTGTATGCAGTATGTGAGCGTTAGCTCATCCCAGTGGGGAAGTCACCCTGATTGACCAGGAGGTCCCAGCTTCACATATGAGGCTGTCTGACAGTGAAGGTGAGGGAGAAGCTCCTGTAGTAGATGTGTCTTTAGGAACACTTTGTGGAATGAACTGTATATGCGACTGCACTCCATTCTCTTCTCTGCCTCAGGTCATAGTTTCACGCAGAAGCCAAAGACGAGACTGGAACTCTGCATGTAGAAATACTTAGTGAAAACTGAATTCTCTTTTTTGTCCGAGCACAAAACTACATGGTCATGAAAACCAAAAGTCTGATTATTCTGACAGTTCTTTGAACCATCACCAACATACATCTGATGAATATGCTTTGCAAGGGTGAGTTCTTATATGTTAAAATAATTTCAGTGATTGACTGGTCAGACAGTTAAATTTAATAATTGATCTAATTAAACAAGTTTCAATTGGGTTGAACCAAAAATGGAGGGCATCTCTGAAACTTCAGATGCTGGGTTACCTATGTGTGTGTTGTTGTGTCATTATTGTTGTGATAGCACAATGCTATTAGCTGGTCTATGTAGCATTCGTACTAGATTAGGGACATATTGGTGACGACTGCTCTACTGTCGTTCACATGAAAACTGTTTCATCAAATCTCCTTAAACATTTACATTACATTTATGTTTATTAATTTGGCAGACACTTTTATCGCAAGTGAATTACAAGTGAGGCAGAGTACAACACAAGCAAAAAGCCATATAAGGAGTCAACAATATTAGAAGTGCTGCATGGCCAGGTTTCAATAGTTGGCCAGACAAGGTACAAGCTAGCTGCCAGAGATACAAGCGCATTAAACCATTAGATCTAACCTTTTTTTAGTAAAGGAAAACAAAGTTTAAGACATAAGAATTTGCTTTAGGTGGTAGTGTTTCAGGTGATCAGGGGAGCACGGAAGAGTTGTGTCTTTCTTCAGATATAAGTCTCTGACTGTGAAGCAGTCACCTGCAGAAAGTCCTCTGCCTTAAGGGGGGCACTGACCAGCTCTTCTGCAGGTGGATTATGACTGTAAAACACTCAGCCTTAGTACAGTGGTCAAAGAATAGAAGTGTACTTCTTCAAACAAATCTGGTCAAAGAGTGGAAGTGGACATCTCCAGAAAAACTCAACAACCAGTGGGCCAACAAGTGAAACATTTACATACAACCTCACTGGATCAAATGACTCCATGCTGTATGTATGCAACGTGACCGTGGAAGTCCCTATCCTGATTACATGTGAAGGGAATGGAAGTAAAGTAACCATCAATGGCAAGTTCTGCATTTCTCATTTGCTGATTTATAAAATAAAGTGACACAATATTGATGGTAGCAAATGAGCAATTGTAAAAATATATACTGAAGTTTAACTGATTTTATGTTTGTATGTTTTTGATGTATGTTTTGGTTTATGCTAATGCTACAAGTGTTGTGTAGTGGCATGCATAATGTACGCATTGTACTTTATGTTTGCTAAGTGTGTGTTACACCTTGCAACTTCAGATTTCAGCTTCAGATTTGTGAAATGTAGACTTGCACTGTTGAAGCCATGCAAAGTCCACTGGATGCCTGTGTGTTTGTGTGGGCTGCATGTATTACTATCTATATCTTATCCACCTCTCCGACATGCCCATAAAACATAGCAAACGCAGAGAAGGCAGCTTTTCATCAGTATCTTGTGATTGCTGTGCTTTGCAGCAGCACTCTGATTCTCTTCCTCATCGTGCTGAACACATGTTTGTGGAAATCCAGGTGAGGAAAATGCCAGGATAAGTTTACATAGGTTTACATGATTTTATGTGGTGCTAATGCTGTGGGTTTATAAAGCAAGTGGTTTGGATGACATCAGTGGAATGATTCCTATCGTCCAGTCAGCACTCACTTCACTCTTTTCAATTCAATTCAATTTTATTTGTGTAGCGCTTTTTACAACACAAGTTGTCACAAAGCAGCTTTACATTGTTCCCAGGCCTGAGACCCCCTGAGAGCAAGCCTAAGGCAACAGTGGCAAGGAAAAACTCCCTAATTTACAGGAAGAAACCTTGAGCAGAACCCGGCTCAGAGGGGGACCCCATCTGCTTCTGGCCGGCACTGGGCAGATAGAATTACATAGAATACTTGAAATTATGCAATGTACTTTAAGATGTGAGTTTTGATAAACAGTAGTAAATAACAGAGTAATTATAAAATGTATCCCAGAGAATGTCCGGTTCTTGGCACGCAGTTGGCTTGATAGGCAGGGCAGCGAAGTAGCAGGACTGGGGATCGGGGTGTGATGCTTGGACTACAGCTCCGGGCAGGAGCCCAGAGCAGGGACAGGAAACAAACAGAGAACAATGATTAGTGGATGGTAAGAATGAAATGAATGTACAGGAGGGGCAGGGAAAAGGTGCCAGTGTGCAACAAGGAAAAAAACCCTGGCAGACTCTTTTGAAATGTGTGTTCAAGTGACTGCATTTGTCTCACTGCATTGCTCCTGTGAGACTGCAGAGATTGTTGTGGTGAGACAGCATCGATTATGCAACGCAGCGATTTTCAGTTAATCGTGCTGCACGTATATGAAGATTTTTACGGATGCAGCTGACAGTGAGGGAGGAATTTGGAGCTTTACTCTCCGACTACAATTCACGTTCATTAATGAGGTGAGAACCAGACCCGTTATTAACCCAAATATTCTCGAATGAATTGAGAAGTGTACTATCCATGTAGTAATAGAAGACGTTTGTTGTAGTAATGATGACAGTAGCGCACACAGTAGTAGTAGCCCTAACCGGTTAACATTAGCTAACATTATTGTGACTAGGGTACTGTAATCTGACACAAAATATTGGTCTGTCCTTTGCATCGTGATGAAGTAAGCGTGCTCGGGCCCGGAACGTTAAGCGCAATGTGAACGCAGGCCAGCGGGGGAGTGGGGAATGGGGAGGGGGGACAATGGTGCTCGGGCACGCTTCAAGGCAACCAGGCCTAATGTGAGTACACCCTTAAAAACTATTTCCAGTCCTGTTTTCTATTACGTTAATGACGAGCAAACACACCGCTGCTATCTCCACAAGGCGGCGCATGTTGCATTTACTTCACAAGGAACTACATATCCCAGCATATTTCTGTAACACTAGCGAACTGCGTGGCAAGAAACGCGGGCCGAGATGCGCAAAAATTTGCGCATATTCACTGATACCTATTGAAGTGGATTGACTGAAGTGGCATTGTCGGTGTAAGGGGAAGTCATGCTGATTGTATGCTGATCACAGAATCTGCGCAGGAACTGCAAGAGCGCAACCCCCTCAAAGACAACCTACAACGGCGTCTCGGCGACTGGAAGCCATGTAGCTCACAACAGCGAAGCTCAGCTGGCTAACATGGAGCGCCCCGAAGCGCCATTTACATTGGCTTATGTTGTGTTTGTGTTCTGCTTTGTCTTCACGCCTAATGAGTTTCGATCAGCTGGGGTCACCGTGCAGAATCTGTTTTCAGGATGGCTAGGAAGTGAAGATGTTGGTTTCGTTCAATATCACATCAGAAGAACTAGCATTACTCTTCTTGTTCATTCCTTATTACCTTTGGGTAAGTAGCTTCGCTAACAAACTAGCTAGCAATGTTTTGCTACCGACCTCGGATAACTACCTTTGTAAGCCTTTTAGGTTGGTGGCTTGTTAGCCAGGCGCTGTCTTGAAAACAGTCGCAATGGAGGTTACATACCTTATCATTCATAGCTATCTAATCAGATATTTCCCTCAATGTGTGTCTAACTAGCTAATCAATCTGAATGAAAAGTTGAAAATAGAGTTCTTTATTGCCTACTGACTATATAGCTAGTCGGGATTTCGCTTAGCTTACTGTAGAAAATTTAGCAAGCTAGCAAATTGCTGTTTCGTCGAGGTTGATCTTGCCAACTGTCTGCCCCTCGCAGGTTATTATTTAGGAATGTGTATCGCTGCTCCGGATAAGAATCTGTGGTATGTCCATTCGGCGAGCGAAGGCTGGCAGCTCTACTTCGCCGTGTCGGTTGCTCTTCCACTCCTTAGCTGGGCGGTCGTGTTGCACTGGTCGCGAATTAAATGGGGAAATCACCCCATATCCAAAAACTTGGCCGCGCACGCCCTGCCCCAGTCCGGCTGGAGGGCAGTGGCGTCCTCCATCAACACGGAGTTTCGTCGTATTGACAAGTTCGCCACGGGGGCTCCCGGCGCGCGCGTGATCGTCACGGACACATGGGTGATGAAAGTCACCACCTATTACGTGCACGTAGCGCAGCAGCAGGACATCCACCTGACCGTTGTGAACTCCAAGCAGCACGAGCTGTCGCCGGACTTCAACACGCCTGTGCAGATTCTCACCATCTCCGTGGCTAGTATCAACCCCAGTGTCAAGCCTTTTGACATAAGGTAATGTACAGTGACAGAATCTAAAAGGGAAGACAGACCATTCCACTGATTCTCAGTCCTGGTCCTGGGCCCCCCCTGCTCTGCACGTTTTCCATCTTTCCCTGCTCTACCTACCTGACTGAGCTCATCAGTGGCACTTTTGATTAGCTGAACACACCTGATTTAATCAAGAGCATGTTAGTCATTTCAGTCAGGTGTGTTTGGAGCAAGGATAGACTGAAGATATGCAGGACAGGGGGGCTCCAGGAGTAGGATTGAGAAACACAAATTAGACGGTACTGGTGCAAATTCACAGCTACTTTAGATTTAGCATTTTAATTCTGCCTGTGGCTTTCCTGTTGTAGCGGACTTTCAATGAGATTGAGAAATATGTGAAACACAGTGTGTAAGGTGCAAGGCTGTAAGCATTTTAGCATATTAGATCTTACAGATCTTATATCAGTAATGTTAAATTGCTTTGTGGTGTTAGTAAGGGACTCTGCACTCCAATCTTACAGATGTTTGTCTGACTTAACTATTTGCTGGACTGAATTATCGACAGAAGGCAGATAAGCCACAAAAGCCAGACCTGTGTGGAAACGGTTATGTGGAATCCACAGCAAGTGCTTGTTAACCACATATGCCTCTGGGCAAAGTCAAGGAAAGTCAGAAACACAAGTTAATTTAGCTGTTAATTTAGCTGTCTATGTCTCAGAGAGGGCATCCTGTCATGAGTGACCAGCACCCTAAACCATTATGATATAGTGTTCAAAACTGCATTAAGGAGACTCTTTCCAGACTGTTTCCTATGCTTTATATCTGTCAGCTACACCGGCAGACATTTCCATTAATGCCTTGTTCACACATCCGTTACCTTATCTGGAACCTATGCTAGTAATCAAGGAAATGAAGTTCATGGACACAGGTTAACCTGTTGTTCCTGGATGTTCCATAATGTCTGTGAGATATAAAAGTTTAAACTCTGCTCGACACAGACTAAAGGGTAAACAGCTGTTGTTTGTCTTTTTCATAAGGTGTCCTTATTAATTTTGACTCCCAGTGACATGGGAAGGTAGAGGTGCAAAAAGGGGCACAAAGCACATTACATACAGCCAAGCACAGCAATAAATGCATTCACAGATACAAGACTCCGTCTGAAGGCCCTGCAGTCACATCAGGTAGAACCAAGTGCGAAGCAGAACATGCAGTACAACCAAGTACATAAAACTGATAAGTTTACATTTTAAAGCAACAACATGATGCATGAACACGGTACATTAGTATCACATTGAAAACAGTCAAAGGTCAGCTCTGATGGAAGGTGTCTTATCAGATGTGGGGTCATTGTTTCAGCTATAACAGATTCACACAACAGATTAACAACAAGGAAATGGTTCCAGTGGCTCCATAGCCCACAGGCTGCTTTGGAAATATTTAGATCCAGTCAGCTCCTTGTAATTGATATTGCATAATTAGATACTGTTTTTTGTTGTATAGTATGCAGCTGTCCCTAGTTCAGTACAGTACAGTACAATTATTGCATGTCTCAGGATTTAATTGTATCCACAGGAAGCTGACACAGTATAGGAGTGCTAAATGCCTGTGTCAGTTTTTGATTTGCAAGGTTTAGTGATGTCATCAATCTGCTGCTGCTTAGGTTGAATTCCACGGAGTATGGGGAGCTTCGGGAGAAACTGCATGCTCCAATCCGCAATGCTGCTAATGTCGTCATCCACCAGACGCTGAGCGACCTCTTCCTGGAGACATTCAAATCCTATGTGGAGGCGAATGAGGTTTACCCGCTTCCCAGTGAACAGGTGAGAAAACACAAGCAGTAATGCTGCGTTCCATTTGAACTGGGAAGTCGGAATTTCTCAGTTCTCAGTCGGAAATTTCAGCTGGAACACCCCCTGAAGTCGGACTTCAAAATCCAAGATGGCTGCTACAGGCGTCAACAGTAGTGAAAGCTGTAGTATTATACTGTTTATTAGCACTTCTGTCTTATTTGTGTCTCATTAAATCAGTCGTACACACAGTACTGTCTAACATCTATCTGTGGACATGTTGCTATGGTGTCTGTATGCGCAAAATGCTAGCTTAACAGTAGTTGTCACAATAGGTTGCTTGCAGTGTCTGTGATGAAATTAACTATTTGGTTAGAAGAGACGTGATGAGGCTGTATTAGTTTGATAGCTAACTGGCTATTAGTAATATGACAGTTGAGCAAAGTGCGTGAAAGACAAAGTAGCTAGCTAGTAAGCTACCTAGGTTTCTACGTTCATTTTTTAAAATTGTAGCCAGCTGTGTGTTTGTTTGCAAGGGGATATTTGTATTTGTCAGCGGAATTCGATGGTAGTTAGCTAGTTACGTTTATTGTTTTGTTTTTATTGTAGCTAGCTAGCTAGATTTGTGTTTGTAAGGTGGTATTTGTACTTTTCAGCTGAATGTGCAAGTAGCTAGCTAGCTTATTTGGCTTTCACGCACTTTGCTAGCTAGCTATCAAACAAATACAACTTCATCATGTTTCTTCTAAACAAATGGTTAATTTTACATTCATACTGCAAGCTGAGGTATTGACTTCAGTACTGTTTGCTTGCTCACTAGCTAGCAACTTAATGTTAGTTAACTAGCTAGCATTAAGTGCACCAGGCCATTCATTCATTAGTGGATATGACTTCTTCTATGATGTTTTTGAGGTGGACCTCATATTTGTTCTGTAGTTCCAACACAGCAAAGGTTTTCCTGGAGGCGGCCATCTTGGTTTTCCGAGTTGTTGTACTGGAATGCGGTCAACTCAGGTGTGACGTCATTCCCAGCTCCGATGTCCGACTTCCGAGGGAAATGGAACGCAGCATAACAGTTCAGCCCTGCAGGTGGAGGTATTGCTGTCAATGCATTGCTCAGCCTCTTTTTCTGCCCCTCATTTCCAGGTGCTGGAGCCCTGTATTGGCTGCATGCAGGTGAACGCCAACACAAAGCTGCTGCGGCTGTGCCAGGAGGAGGGTGAGGGGGAGTGCCAACAGTGTTACTGCCGGCCCATGTGGTGCCTCACCTGCCTGGGCAAGTGGTTTGCCAGCCGGCAGGACCAGCAGCGGCCTGAGACCTGGCTGTCGAGCCGTGTGCCCTGCCCCACCTGCCGGGCCAAGTTCTGCATCCTGGACGTGTGCATTGTGCGCTGAGGGCTCCTCACACTGCCAACTGTAGACTGTCACACATGCGGCAGAGCCAGGGGCCACCTGTCCTCCTCTCTCCCACTAGCTGTCACCAGTTGGACCCCTGTAGCATCAATCATTTACCTTACAGTTATCATTTAAACGTGCATATCCAGTTGAAACACGAAATGAAGTCCACTGTGAGAATCATCAAGCTTTGGAAAATTTGGGTTATGAGCCCTGCCCCTTACTGCTACATCACGCTGCTGCCCTAGTATCTCTTATCACTCCCTCACTGCAAGGCTGGTTATTGGTATCAGATCTTTGCCTGCTATTACCTCTTGTTTTCTGCCTGTTTTGAGTCATGCCACAGTGGTGACCTTGTCCCAGCTGATATCTGGTGTTGTGTCTCTGCTCCTCTGAGATGTCATTTGTCCACTCCCTTTGGTGTTTGATGTTCCAATGCACTTTTATTTGGAAGTGAGTAATGACATGCAAGTTATTGGTTCAAAGTTTACCTGGAGCATGAGGACTGAAATCTGGGGTGCCTCTCATAGGCAATTCTCCATTAATTTAAAAACAAATAACGAATGATTTAAATAACCAAATGTATGAAAGTCATAGAATTATTACCATTGGGTATGTGAAGATTTGGAAATGTGTGCTTTCTGTTGTTTGTTGTCTGTTGTGTGCTTTCTGTTGTTTCTTGGAGTTTGTTGTGGTTTCTTGGGAGATTTAAGGAAATAGTTGTTGGTATTAAAAATACTTGGGATTCTTTATTGTAAGGTGAAAGGGGCTCTTCTATGGGAAGAATAAACAGGGAATTCATTTGGCACGATAATCCAAGCATTTATAAATTGACTTCATAAAAGCTGTTTACACAGTGTGTCCAACCAAACACCTTCGCTGAGTTCCATACTGTTGTACTTCTCCAGTTGTTCCACAGAACATGAGAAATTTCAAACTGGTCTGATAGATAAAGGAAAAATAACAGAATGGGGGATGAGGCTACTACCTTGGGTGTGCATAGATGTAATGATTACTACAGATTATTGTATATAGTATTGTCATTGGAGTAAATGAAGCAGAAAACTCCTTCAGAGTCTGGTGAGTGCTGGTCCTCCTGGGCAGATGTTGGCTGGAAATGTGATGGAAAAAGCCCACAGATGAATGAATGCAGTCTTTAGGTCAGAGGAAATTAATTCAGTACATGGGTTGCTGTTTCCAGCTTTTCTTCTGATCTGAAATGAAAGAGGACTTGGAGCCTTAGCAGCCATCATACTCAGTCCTTTTACCAGGATTGGTAAATTCTCTACCTGCAGTGGCTTGTTTTTCCCTGTTGAATTGTACTGTTAGAACTGTACTTTGGCGTGGTCCTTTGTGTAGGAGAGCTGTTGATTATTTTCATAACCAATGAACAACAGGTATAACTGAAGCGAAGGAGAGGTGATGGACAACTGCCTGTAGTTTTTCATATCATATTTCTTTTATCATTTATCATATTTCTTTATAAAGGGATACAGCTATTGTTATGCAGGACAGTCCTGTGTATACTAGACTCACTATAAAGAAATGGATGATCTGTAGGCATGAAGAATGTTATGGAGTGTTGTTTTTGAAATATACTTAGCTCTCAAGCCAAGCAGATATAGATTGGTCAGTTATGATGTACCCTGACCAAGCATAGAGGTATTTGATGCAGATTGCTAAACTGCCTGTTTTTCTAAAATGATAAAAGAATCAAATGAAAGCTCTGTTTTACATGTACACAGCCTGTCCCTTTGAGGATACACACAATTATTGTGACCTTTTATGAAAGCAGGCACTGTTTGTCAGATTGTCAGTCTTTATTAAAGTTTAAAGTCTTAATTAAAGCAAGTGTCATCTGTGTTATATTATGTCATTGGGAGAAGTAGTCACCTCTAGGTGGCACAAGAGACACAACATCACTAACCATTGGGTGTTCTCCAGTTGGTTCATTAATAATGGTTCTTTCCATTGATAGTGACTTCTGCAGGCAGTTACTCTCATGCTGAGCTACTCTTCCATCTTCATTTAAAAATAGTTAATACTGTGATTGTGGAGATGCAGAATCACTCCTGCTCAAGGTGACCTCGAATCTAAAGCATAGTCGGACCCTTGATCGGAGGCTGAGGTGATGTGTATTAAACGACTCCCAAAAGTAAAGGCTCAAACCTGGGACGTGTGCTATGCTAAAATGAACGTTTCAGTCTGTAGGGGTGTAGCTTTTAGATCAGTATGTGGTGTTTCCTGCAAAACGTGCATTCAGCTAATGTCTAATTCATAAAGGCGTCATTGAATCTTCTGTGGATCTTCAGACTCAAAAAGAGCTGGACTGTAATCTGTGATCATGAATAAATCTTTTTTTAATCACTTGTTATTATTATTTCTGATGTTGTGATTGCACTGTGGCCATTTTATGTACTGTCATGCACTCGTAGGTGCTGTGTGTCACAGTGTGTGCTGTCCTGCGTCCTTGGGGTGTGATCAGCAGAGACGATTTGGGTGAGGGATTGAGTGCAAAACCACAGCATGAAGCAAGCCCCTAAAGGCATAGCAATGCTTCTCGGGGAAAAAAAAACACTCAGACCTCAGTGGCTGTTTGGGTTTTTTTTCCCTCTCTCTGTGACTAAAAGCTGTCTGTGACAGGGGCTCCTTTGTTCGCTTAAAGACAACTAGCTTAAAACTACACTCTGCCTGGGGGAACCACTGTTTGTGCTTCAGAAGTCCAGTATTTGTATGACTTTACAACTTTATGCTCTTTAATTTGAATTGATGACTTCTTTCATGTCCAAAATATGGATCAGAGAAACCTCAGAAATCTGCAAATGTGGAACACAGTTCATGTATGAAAGACAGCTGTATCACCTGTCTGCTAATTTGGAGCTTTGTGCAAATGACAGCTAAATGCAGAAGACTTGAAGGCAAATGTTCCTATGTGAACAATCACTGTCTCAGCATTTCACCTGGGCAGCTGCCATACAAGGGACTGGACAATATCAGCCTGTATGTTACACATTTGCGTGTATATTCATTTGGCAGGTGTTCTTACCCAGAGCAACTTACAAAAAGTGCATTCAGTCAGGTTAGGCATGTAGCTGTCTAGATACTGAGTTATTAGTGCTGTCGTCACAGTGGGTGCTGTCAAAACCTGCACAAATGTGATTAACACATTAAGCTAAACAGCTTTGGGATGGCAAAGAGTGAGTTGCTATCATTCATTTCAAGAATCGCAAAAATTGAAGACACTGTAAATGGCAAAGTTTTGAATTTTTTTTGCCTAGTAGCACTCTTATTGGTATAGACCACAGACAAATAAGATTTAACAAACACGTATTCACAGAGCAGAGTGAATGAGAACGAAACCTGGTAGCTGTGATGTCAGTGGAAAATGGAATAGGACAGCTTTCCGATGATGCCCAACAGCAGATTAATGGTTTGGTGCAAAATGCTGAATAATGAGTTAGAACTAAGGTTACCAAAGCACCCTGTGTGAAAGCTGTCAGCTGTTGGCTCAGTGCTGAGCCTGCAGGTGGGGGCTGCTTCCTGTCATTGATTGAAACTAGGAGGTCACATGATCCATTTTCTGGCAGTGTTCGCCCAAGAAGAGGTGCTGATTCTGATTATGGCCCCCCAGTAGGGTTGCAGCTGAAAGTGACATGAAATCTACACTTGGTCTTACTCTTAAGCGTGTATTTCATCAGTTGTGGAATGAGCGTTCGGTGTTCTATTAGGTCAGGTTAGTTTCACTGGCTAATTGAAGTTAACAACATTATTTTAAGCGAATACTCCCATTACCTTGTACTTTGCAACCATAGCTTGTAGCTTTTTACATTGTATTGTAAGCTGTATTAGTTGTTTGTTGCATATTTTTTGTCTGATGCTGAGTTAATGTTGTTGTAATAATTAGCTGGGCGTGGAGATTTCGGTCATAACTCTATTTAGTTATTTAGTTGGCATGTGTATCTCAATTCTTATGACTATCTCCTGCAGAAGATGCACTCACTGTCATTGTCCTCCTCAGTCTCGCTCTATTCAAAACCTTATATATCCCTTATTGACCCATCCCAACAACCTGCCTGTTGCTGGAGGCCTGTGGAACTGTCAGTCTGTAATCTGAAAGGCTGCCTTCATCACAGCGTATGCCTCCTTTCTCTCCCTTTGATTCCTTACCCTCACTGAAACATGGATCCCCCCAGACAACACCGCAACCCCAGCAGCCCTCTCTGCTGCATTCTCCTTCTCACACTCTTCGACCCTCTGACGGGGATGGTACGACTCGGCTGCTGATATCTCAGTGCTGGAAATTCTCTTGTGCTCCCTCTCTCATCTCTTTATCTCTTCTTTTGAATTTCACACTGTTACTGTTACTAATGCCTCCAGAATGTGCATTATTGTTGTTGATTACAGACTACCTGGCCCCCTGGGAGACTTCCTTGATGTTCTCCTCAGCTCCTTCCCGGAGGATGGAAACCCCTTGATCCTACTGGGGGACTTCAGTATTTAATTTGAGACCCCTCAAGCTTCTGGATTCCTCCCCCTGCTCCACTCCTTTGACTTTGCCCTAATGCATTCACCTCTGACACACAAAACAGGCAAACAGCTGGATCTGGTCTACCTGAGGGACTGCTCCACCTCACATCTGAAAGTTACCCCCCTCCACCTCTCTGACCACTACTTTGTCTCCTTTTCTATACTTACTCCTCCACAACCTACCCCTATGCCTATCTGTGTCACTTCCAGTTCTCTCTTCTGTCCCTCCCTTTGATTCTTTCAACAAACATTCCACTGATTCCACTGCATCCACCCTTCACTCCTCTCTGTCATCTTCCCTTGATCCTCTCTGTCCTCTCATTTCTAGGCTTGTGCAACCCACCCCACCATGTCATTGGCTAAGGGATTCGGGAACAAGGGAGAGCTTCGTGCCACAGAACAAAAGTGGAGAAATTCCAGCTTTCCACCAATCTGCTGAACTATCAAGCACTCTTCTCTGCTTTCTCTGCAAGTGTAACTTCTGCTAAGGCTGCCTTTTATGAATTCAAGATTCAGAACTCACTTTCTAACCCACATAGACTGTTTTCCACTGTTTTCCCTACCCCTCCCAATCCTTCCTCTCCTCCACCCCCCTCTGACCTCTCTGGAGATGACTTTGCAGATCACTTCAACCAAAAGATTATAGACATTTGAAACTCCCTAAATTCCTCTTTACTTTCTGATGTTAATGTTGCTCATCTCCTTACATCACATCAACCTTCCACCTGTGCCCTGGATCCCATTCCCTCACCTCTCCTGCAGACCAGCCTTTTACCATTCACCTCTGGTCTGATGAACTTGTCACTCTCCACAGGTTATGTGCCTGCAGCCTACAGGAGGTGCAGGTCACACCCCTACTGAAGAAAAGGACTCACCCACTATCCAGAACTATGGACTGGTCTCTCTCCTTCCCTTTCTCTCTAAAACACTTGAATGTGCTGTGGCGAACCAACTGTTTTCCTTTCTCTCCCAGAACAACCTTCTTGACTCTTTTCTGACGGCTTTAGGGCTGGCCATTCCACAGAGCCTGCCCTATTCTCCATCACTGAGGCTCTTCAATCAGCCAGAGCATCATCCCACTCCTTGGTCTTAATTCTTCTGGACCTTTCTGCAACATTTGATACAGTGGACCGCACTCTACTTCTGTCTACCCTGACTATGTTGGGAATCAATCCTACCTCTCTGGATGCTCTTTCAGGGTGTCCTGGAACGGTGGGTTGTTTATACCCCACAGCCTGCCTACGGGTGTTTCTCAAGGCTCTGTACGTGGCCCCCTCCTCTCTTTACATGCAATCTCTTGGCTCTGTCATCTCCTCCCATGGATTTTCATACCACATCTATGCTGACAACACTCAACTGTTCCTGATTTTTATGCCATCTGACATACAGGTCTCTGCATGCATTTCAGCTTGCCTGAAGAACATTTCACAGTGGATGGTGAACCACTGCCTGAAGCTTAATATGGCTATGACTGAGATGCTTTTCATTCCATCCAGGTCCTTCCTTCTTCAAGACCTCTCCCTCGGCCTCAACTCTACAAGCCTTTTCATTGATAGCCCTGTCAAAAAGCTTTGGGGTAATACTTGATTGCCAACTGTCCTCCTCCTTTCAGGTTGCAGCGGTAAGTCAGATGCGCAGATTATTTTTGTACAACATCTGAAGGATCTGCCCCTACCTTAGTATGTATTCTGTACAGCTCCTAGTTCAGGCCCTGGTCCTCTCACACCTGGACTACTGTAATTCCTTCTTTGCTTGTCTTCCTGTCTGTGCCATTAAACCTGTACAACTAATGCAGAATGCAGCTGCATGACTTGTCTACAATGTCCCCAAACGTAGTCAAGTTACACCCCTCCTCAGCTCACTTCATTGGCTTACTGTCATTGCTCACGTCAAGTTCAAAACCTTGGTGTTGGCATACAGGACAGTGAATAGGACAGCCCCCTCATCCCTACAATCAGTCTTCAAACCGTATGTTACCTCAAGATCACTGAGCTCTGGGGTTGCTCCTCTCAGACACAATCCCTGTCTGTACTGGTCCCTCAATGATGGAATGAACTTACCATGGGGGTCAGGACAGCAAAATCACAGATGAAGACTGAAGACCCACCTCTGCAGACTGCATCTTGGTTCCACCTCATTCCCCACCCCCTAACACCTCCTGCTGGTAGTACTTGCTGTTTGTTTTAGTAGTATTGCGATGTGTTTTGTATTCTATGATCTAGTGACTGATGTATGGTAGTGTGTGTACTTAGGTTCTAGGCAGTCTACTCACGTTGCACAAGTTAACTTGTGGTAGGGCTTGAATAGTGTTGAAGATATTTTTTACATGAAGATATTTTTAAATGATTACCTTTTGGAGAAGAAGACACAAAATGAGAGCTTAAGATAATTTTTCAGTCTGGTATTTTGTAATTACATTTTCACCCTATGTTGATGTATAAGGAAAGAGGAAAAACAGTTCCCAGTATGCAAAAATAACGTAGACATCTTACATATTCACAAGCACACTGAATCACAAAATAATGTAAATTCAGATTACTGCCACAGGAATTGCTGGTTCAGTTCTACACAGCAATCCTCGGGTCTGACCTCAACCACCCTGGTTTGGCTCAGCCATCAAGCAAGACATCAATAGACTACAGCGCACCATCAGGACAACAGAAAAGATCATCAGAGTTAACCTGCCCACACTCTGAGATCTTTTCACTAGCCAGGAAATGGGTAGGCAAAATCATTGCTGAGCCCTTGGATCCTGGCTACCACATGTTTGAACTCCTTCCCTCCAGCAGGCACTTCAGATCACTACCCACCAAAACAAGCAGACACTGGAATAGCTTCCTCTTACACACCAACACACTCTGTTAAACCAGTGATGTGTCAGCTGTATCTCTGTTACTGCATGTTCAGAGTGCAATAGCTGTATAACTACAGTTGTACATATCCTACACATAGCCTGCACTCAGGTACACTCATTGTGCAATACCCATATATAACACAGTGCAATATTTGTATATAACTAATAGTTTTACAGATCCACAGCCTGCACTCATGTAGACTTTAAAATATTATGCAGTATCTGTTCATATTTATTTTTATATACCTCATCTATTCCATCCTTATTTCATATATGTGTCCTGCCCTACTCTTGTTGTTTGTTGTATCACTTGTTGTTTGGTATTTGTTATTAGCACAACAATAAGATTAATTATTATTATTAAAAACAAAATAATCAATGGCCCTTCTCTTGCGTATTGTCTCGGATTCCATTTTGACACAGTTTGAGTGGACATATACAGTATTCAAATCTGGTTGGCTGGCATGGATGCATATTATCACATGGTTGCTGTGGGTACATATTCATACTTATTTGGTGTGGGTAAACGTTGACAACAGGTTAGCTTGGATACAGATTCACACTTGGTTGTTGTGGGTAAAAGTTCACACTTGGTTGGTCTGGATATACATTCATATTCAGTTTCTGATCTGGTCATGCCTTCTCGCCTCCTGCAGAGATTGTATGCTCACTAGAGCTTCCTGTGCAGCAGGTGGAGGGCTTCTAGCTGCAAGCACCGACACACTTGTGTAACACTCTCCACCACAAACTTTCCACTTGCACGTACTGAGTTGCGGCTCACATCACACGGCCTACATCAGATCAGACCCTGACCCCCTTCTGGGTTTAAAGCCACCTGGCTTTTGGGGGGCGAGATGTGTGAGAACGAACAGAGCACTGAAAGGAAGGTGAAGGCACCAGGGATGGCTGGCCAGGGATGGCTGGCCCCTCTCTGCATCTGTGGGGGTGCCATCCATGAAATTCAGGCAGACACATTCTGCCCCTCTTGTGTGGTCTGAGTTGGGCTATGACATTTTTTCTTTACTGTCAGAGGTTGTACCATTATTACTACAACAAGGTCAACTCGTTTTGAGAAAAACTGGGACCTGTAGGGTGAGAATGCAACAAAGAAAGAAGAAAGTGTTGCTTAGGTCTCATCCTCCTTTCAAGTCAAGCTCAAACAAGCAGCAATGATTATAACAGTGCCAAAACACCTCCACAAATTGTTATTGTATGTAGCATCAGATCAATTACTTTAGCAGAGTATTTTTATAATAAAACATTTTGGTAGAACACCAGACCAAAACACACATGTGAACGTATGCGGAATGCATCTTCCCATATTTTCCCTTTGAAATATGCACATACATCAGCTTTTCCCATAAACAAAAAACTGCCATAGAAACTCTGTTTCAGAGGGTAACCACAGTGACCTACTGTGGAATGAAAATTAGGAACTCCAATGGCAGGCTTAAAAGACCAGGGCAGCTCATAGAGTGATCAGAACTTGCTCAGTCCCTCCCAGTTATAGGCTTTACACTTGTGTTGATGTTCAGAGAGTGCAGCACTGGTGGACAGAAGTGCCAGTAGAGTTCTCTGCTGCTCTTTCAGCTGTTCACACAGATAGAAAATCTGAGGCAGGTCCAGTGCAGTGACTCTTCTCTCAGCTCAGACGATCAAAGAACAAATGAGTCATCTGGCTCAGATCATGATTTCACGCGTGTGGTTACAAGTGGCTCTTTGAGAAGGAAGCGCTTACAGGAAGAACGAGCAAAAACCAAAGATGAGGCTGAAACTCTGCATGTAGAAATACTGAATTCTCTTTTTGTGTCTGAGCACAAAACTCCATGGTCATGAAACAAAAGGCTGGCTATTCTGACAGTCCTTTGGACCATCACCAACATACATCTGATGAATGTGCTGTGCGAGGGTGAGTTTTTTTTATGTTTAAATAATTTCAGTGATTGACTGGTCAGACAGTTAAGTTTGATCTGTCCACATAGCTCTTGCTGATGAGTTAGTATGCAGTAATTTTATGACCACCACGTCATTTTAATAGTTGTGCACAAAAGGAATGAAAAGAAGCCATGTTTTCCTCTGTCCATTCTAATTTCCATCAGTTGTATATGTAAACACAATAAGACTAAAATAAGAAGTACATATTTTTAAGGATTATCAAAGTTGTCACTCAGTTTTCACAATCCTACAAATTTTAAACCTAAATACCTAAATTGTAAGTTGATTAAGTATGTAAGCACCATTTCTTGCAAAATAATTGATCTAATAATTGATCTGGTCTATATAGCATCTATACTACACGTTAGGGACCTACTGGAGACCACTGCTATACTGTTGTTCATATGAAAACTGTTTCACTAAATCTCCTTAAACACTTTCTCCAGGAGGATGTAAGTGTCTGACTGTGAAGCAGTCACCTGCAGAAATCACTCTGCCTACAGGAAGCACTGGCCAGCTCCTCTGCAGGTGGGATTATGACTGTGAAGCACTGAGAGCCCTAGTGCAGTGGTCACAGAATGGAAGTAGACATCTCCAGCAAAACTCAACAACCAGTGGGCCAACAAGTGAAACATTTACATACAACCTCACTGGATCAAATGACTCTGGGCTGTATGTATGCAAAGTGACTGTGGAAGTCCCTATCCTGATCACATGTGAAGGGAATGGAAGTAAAGTGACCTTCAATGGCAAGTTCTGCACTTCTCATTTGCTGATTTATTCTTCTCCCACAGGCACAGACAACATTGCGAAAGGAGAGAGGTCGGTGTTTCCTCAGTATCTTGTGATAGCTGCGGTTTGCGGCGGCACTTTGATGATCCTCCTCTTCATTGCACTGAGCGCAGGTTTGTGAAAATCCATCCAAGGAAGACACCAGGACAAGCACATCTATACTAACACCTCAGAAGGTAGTATACAGGCACACGATCAACATACAATAAAAATAAAATCAGTTTCAGTTCAGAATTCAGTGAATAAACACAATATGAAAATCCAGCTCAGGTTATCTGAAATAGCTTTATCCCGCAATATCCAGCCCCATCTTTTAAACCAGCTCAACCACTGTGCCAGCGACAGTGTCACTGTCCTTCTTTTATGCATGGTCAGATCAGGTAATAATTTGTTGCTTTCTGTTACAAGGTGTGCCTCAAATGTGAACCGTAAGATGAAGAAGTCTTGAGTAGTGTGGGCCTAAAACATTTAAGGTGAACATGCTCAGTGCTTAGAGAGGCACAAACATTTCAGGCAGGGGCGGAGGAACCGGGGGTGACACATCCCCCCCAATATTTGTGTGGGCTGTTTTTGTCCCCCGCCCCCCAAACTAGTTCCCCAATAAATTAATTTCTTTAAATGAGTAAAAATATCATTTGTAGTCGTATCACAACAACCGGCAAATTTAGAATAAAAGTTTAATTTGGAAACGGAATATCGTTCTACCTGATCACGTTTCGTGAGCGCGCCACTTTTACTGACT
Source organism: Megalops cyprinoides (assembly GCF_013368585.1). Lineage (NCBI taxonomy): Eukaryota > Metazoa > Chordata > Actinopteri > Elopiformes > Megalopidae > Megalops > Megalops cyprinoides. The sequence goes on from NC_050600.1 coordinate 29,836,009, forward strand.
GGATCATTATCAAAAAACACGCAAGAACAATCAACTTCAACCTAAGCCTAAACTTGTGAAGTCAACCTGTCAACTGTGATGAAATGACATAAACATTGCGTTGTATATGCTCTCCACCAATTTATTTACCCCCTGTTTTGCCGTTGATGTTCTGAATACAATAAGGTCACCCAGACATCGTAAAATCATATAAATGTTTTTATTATTTCATTTCATTTAACATAGAAACAACAACCCGTGTTGATGTAGACACAACTGGTTGCCCATACATCTTTTAATCATATACATGCTTTCATGCTACATGTAGCCTTTAGCCTCCGTCAGACTTTTTGTGTTACTCCCGCCTCTCTTTTTAAGGTCACGTACCAAACACATCACACACTGAACTGATTGGTTCTCACGTGGTTCTCATTTGCATAAAGTTGAGATTTTGCCATCTAAATTTCGCTTGCCTCGGCGAATTTGCCCCGATTTCGCCCAGTTAGAGCAAATTTCGCCCCCATACAAACTGAAAGAGAGCGAAGCGTACCGTTAAACATGCACCCGCTCCCCGGGAAAAGAAAAGAAAAAACCAGACATTAGATCGTTTTTGGAGTAAAGACTGTATGGTAGATGATAGTGATAGGCGTGTGTGGATTTATTTAGCGACCAGTTTTCATGTTAGTCATCTTTTGAATAATTTGGCGATAGCGACTGTCGCCTAGGCTATTAGCTAGCTAGTTTCTGTACTGTTGAAATCACTGTACGTTAAACAAAATTTGATTTCAGGATACGCTGAATTCATGTTAAACGACGACCGCAAGCACAGTAAACCCATTAAACAGGTGTTTATTTTCGAAGATAACTCAGGGCTCCCGCTCGTTGACACAGCAGATTAACTGGGACGACACAGCCAGAGGCTCTGGCTACAACAGTCGTTTAAAAAGCACGGGGCTAAAAAAAACATTTGAGTTCACGAGGTAACTGCCTTTGTAAATCAAGGACGTAGAAAGTATTCTGGCATACTCGCCGCATGCTATTTTCGGTATCAAATTCTCTGTAGCCTACTACTGAACAGTATTCTGTTTGAGTACGTTGTAAATTTTCATATATAACGTTAGCTTGTTACTTATTTCGCTGATCGTTAATGAACAAGCTAACGTTAGCTAGCCAACTGTTATGTCACTGACAGGCCTATTGCTGAGGTAAAGTTAGGTACTTTAGGTTAGGTTAGTGAGGTATCAGCTAGCTAGCTAGTAATACCGGTGGGAGAATTATGTGACCAACTTTGTGAAGAAAACTTAACCACAGTATTCAGTCGACATTTTAAGTTTTAGAAACTGCCAGACGAATAAATGTTTTAATTATGTTAAACAAAAAAACGTACACAAAGTACGTACTGTACTTCCACGCTTTCCTGTTGTTCAAGGCCATAGATTTTCATCAACGTTGCACCTGTTTTCCCTGGCTATACAGTGAGGGAAAACCTGTCTGCTGTGTGTAGTCCATAATTGGTAGTGTTCTGCTGTGATCGGATGGCATGTCATCGTTACATCAAAGTGTGACATTTGGTTATGTGGATTAGTGTCACACTCTCCATCTCCACTAGGAAAATAACTCATATATAGGCCTAATGAGACACATCCTAATGTTGCGTGACACACTTTCATGTTGGGTAAACTCTGCCCCAGATGTGCATCTCCTATGTCCAGATGAGCTTAGTAGTAACAGAGGTGTGCAGCTCTTCTTGAAAGCACTTAAGTGGTGTTTACACGTGCATACCTTCTTATTTCAAGCCATCCTGATATTGTTTTATTCTTCAATCAAGATACATGCTCCTTTAAGGACTGGGATTATGTATACAGACATAAAATTCATAGCAAGTTGTGTCCCCCCCCCCCCCCCCCCCCCCCATATCAAACTCCCTCCTACGCCCTTGATTTCAGGTGTAAGGTTTTCTGTGGCAGCTTCTGTTCGCTTTCTGTTACTTTTTACTAAAGGTCTGTGTATTAAATCTGAAGGAAAATGTAGATGGCCATGTTAAGAGACATTTTGACTGCATCAAAATGCATCCTGGGGAGCAATATAATTTTCGCAATTTTGGCCATCTGCACGACAGCTGAACTCCTGATTGTGTGTAATCAGTGAATAACTTTTTAAAATTCATAACAGAACCAAACCAAATTCCCTAAATTTGTGCAGCTCAGAATTCACATTTAAGCAGTGAAGTTAATACAAGGAGTGCAGCGTGGTAACAAATGGGTCAAGTGAAGAGTATTGAGTAAGATACAATTGTTGTGATTAAGTTCAGCATGCACTTGTTGAAAAGTTGCTCCTTTTCTTTCAACAGGTTACCTGGACAAATTTAAAAGGTAAGGGAAACTTAAATTAGAAAACTAAGCTTACTGTGTTCGATCTAACACTTAAAACGCCACAGGCAGTAAAGAATGCCAAATGCATGTCTAAATAAAATATTCAAACTGCCTGACATCCGTAAATATATTGTCATATATGTAGATTACGTATACATTAGGCTTATATCATGTATGTGTAAAATGGCGTTGTCTACACTTATATAAACTACACTAATAAATTTGACTTAATACGAACAAATTTGAATAGACGAAAGTGATGACTAGTTATTTACATTACATTACATTACATCATGTAGATATTTTAGATTTGTCTAGTGTATTTAGACATCTTTTGGGTAAGGATTTCTCCAGGACAAGAGATTCACAGTACCCTGGGATTTTCCCTGGGCAGAAAATAAGATAAAATGGAATGTCTGAATATAACACACAGCAAATGTTATAGGGTGACGTGCTTGTTCTCTTTATTTGAGAGTTGCATTATATTGTTCTGAACTCTATCTCCTGCAACTGCACATGCGCCTGTCCTCTTGATATGCTGGACAGTCAAATCGAAGACAACAAGGAGAACACTGGAAATGCTAGATGAAAAGAACAAAACAGATGTGATAGAAGACGATCTGAGTCCTGACGATGATGGGTAAGACTTGTTCTTTGTGGGATCCTTGGTGTAAGTCATTTTCTGTGGTGTAGGATGCATCACTCTACCGCTATACAGTCTGTCTGCTTGGCCGGCACCTTGCTTTTTGCAACAGTGGGCCATGTTCTGTGCGTTTAAACTGTGTGGGGAAAGCCCTGGAAGCCCTTGGATGCTCGAGGAGGGCGTGGGTGGAACAAAGCGAACTTGCCACTGTGGAAACCCTACAGAAACCCACATAAAGTGCTAGGATGGAAAATATTACTGCTGCTCTGCTTTTGAAAAAATATCTCTGAAGACATTGTCCGCCTGATACAAAGTGTATCTGTGGTTGATTGCCATCAGGCTAGAAGTAAACCTTGTTTCTTTGTGGATGACACATAGATTCATTTTCAGGCATGCTCTTTTGAAGGACTCATAACCGAAAGGTTGCCGGTTCGATCCCCGCTGGGACACTGCTGCTGTACCCTTGGGCAAGGTACCTAACCCACAGTTGCCTCAGTAAAAATCCAGCTGTATAAATGGATAACATTGTAAAACAACTGTAACCTATGTAAGTCGCTTTGGATAAAAGCGTCTGCCAAATGAATAAATGTAAATGTAAGTCAGTATCTAATATAACAAACAGGTTATTTCTAATTAGTGTTTCTCTCCAATTCTGATAAAATACCACTAGCCAGTAGTGGTATTCATTTACATGTATATTTACATTTATTCATTTGGCAGACACTTTTATGAGGTACAATACAACACAAGCGAGAAACCATGCAGAGTCAACAATAACAAGAAGCACTGCATGACCAGGTTCAAAGGTTGGTCAGGCAAGGTACAGACTAGCAGGTAAAGCTAATGAGTGTGTTAAACCATTAGATTAAATTTTTTAAAATAATTTTATTTTATGATTTAGTAGGAGACAGTTTGAGTCATGAGAAGTTCCTTTAGGGGGTAGTGTTTCAGGTGCTCAGGTGAGAGCGGAAGAGCTGTGTCTTCAGATGTTTTTTTAAGACAGAGAGGGACTCAGGAGAATGGATGAAGTATGGAAGTTCATTCCACCATTGGGGACAATGGCGGAGAAAGGCTTGGATAGTGATTTTACGCTGCAATGTGACGGGACCGCCAGGCACTGTTTGGTGGCAGAGCGTAGCTGTCAGGAGGAAACATAGGGTTGCAGCAGTGAGTTCAGGTAGGTAGGTGCAGTTTTGTTGGTCACCCTGTACGCAAGCATCAAGGCTTTGAACATGATGCGGACAGCTATAGGGAGCCAGTGGAGCGAGACCGAGAGAGGTGTACTGTGAGGCCTTTTTGGCTGGTTGAAAACCGGACGTGCAGCTGCATTCTGTATCAACTACAGAGGCTTAATAGTGTATGCAGGTAGGCCAGCCAAGAGGGCACTGGAGTAGTCCAGTCTTGAGATGACCAGTGCCTGGACAAGGAGCTGTGCAGCATACTCAGATAGGTAGGGCCTGATTTTCCTGATGTTGTTCAGCGCGAATCTGCATGATCTGGTAGTCGTAGCAATGTGGTCGGTAAATTTTAGCTGGTCATCAATCACTGCCCCCAGGTTCCTTGCAGACCTGTATGGAGTTAGTGTCATTGAGCCTAGCTGAATGGTGATGTCGTGCTGGATTGGCGGGCTGGCTGGGATGACTAGGAGCTCAGTCTTGGATATGTTGAGTTGAAGGTGGCGCACCCTCATCCAGGCTGAGATATCTGAAAGACAGGCAGAGATCCGTGCTGAGACAGTGAGGTCATCAGGTTGGAACGAGAAGTAGAGCTGGGTGTCATCGGCATAGCAGTGGTAGGAGAAGCCATGCACCTGGATGATTGGACCCAGTGCGGTTGTGTATAGCGAGAAGAGGAGGGGGCCAAGCACGGATCCCTAAGGTGCCCCAGTGGTGGGATCTGTCTGTGAAGTGGGACTCAAACCAGTGAAGTGCAGTGCTGGTGATGCCCAGTTCAGCGAGGGTGGACAGGAGTATTCATTTAGCTTGTTCTGGTCTGCTTGACTCATATTTTTATTTTATGAGATAGTTTTGCTGATGAATAAAGCAACAGATGTCAAAGCTTTATGTTGCACATTACCTTGAGTGGATACACTTCGGGTGTCGTGTGCTGGAAGTCGCTCTGGATAAGAGCATCTGCTAAATGAATGCAATGTAATGTAACAGGCACTCAGTATGTTTTTAGTGAGGGAGAATCATTAAAACCCACTCAGTTATTTTTCTTTAAGATTTTAGAAAATAGAACTGTACATAAATGATGTTACTGTGCAAGCATTAAAAAGTATACCAAGGTTGTGAGCTATATCAAATAAAACTTGGTTAATTGGTTTAATTTTCAAAATACAAGTGAAATCAGGCCTTAGTGTCAAAAATATCAAAGAAATCATACATTCAAAGCCATTAGCATTAAGGTTCTTCATGTCTGCTGACTGACAGGAGTCTTGATAGAACATATCATTGGCAGTGCTTTTTGGGAGGAACATGTTATTTTAAACACTGGAATTATTTACTTACTAGTGTCACTTAATTTTTGCAGGCCATAATTGTATGAGCTGTGGCTATTCTCCTGTGTGTGAATAAAAACACAGGGTGGGACAGCACTGCTGACAGCCTTAGATTTTTTCTTTCACAATTACCAGTAAGACCACTTCTTTTATCTTTTATTGTTTATCTTCATCTTTGAAAACTTTGAAAATGTGAAAATGTTTTTAAGCAGGGTTTATGGTGGGTTTTAGTCAAGCATTTCACTGAAACCACCAGCACGTCTCTATAAAAAACAGCTTGTTGCTTATACCGAGTGTGTCAGAATGGAGAGAGATGTCCCAGTGTTATAAACTGAGGTGTTGCTCGTTTTTCAGTAAGAGGGCCTTTCATGTGAACAAGAATGACATTGTCGAAGCTCGTGGGAAGCTCAGAGGGAAACAAGGTAAGTGCTTCTCCGGCTTGCTTTCTGATGGCTGTTTTTAACACTTCAGAGATGGAACAATGAGATGACCTCAGATGATCTTTGATAATCTCTTATCTAATGCATCCTCCAAGGGTTTTGTCACAAGGTCTCTCAGATTTTGGGTGCTAAATTAGGGCATAGCTGCCCTTAGGGAGAGAGGGGGGTTGGGGGTAGAGGGAGGGGAGCTGCGATGTGTCTAGGATGAGCCTGGAATAAATGACACAATTTGTAAAATATTTTATTCATGAATTTACTCATCTTTTATTCTCTTTTGGGTGCCTCACCTTTTCAAAGTTAAGATTTCTTACGCTGCTTGCAGTTGATGAAGAATAAGCCAATGAGACAACACAGGGTAATTTAACTCTTTGTTTGCAATCATGGCACAGCATGCCCTCAAAGTCTTCATCCCTCTGATGCGCCATGATGAAAATGCATCAGTTTGTAAACCAGGTGTGTGTGTATAGGTACACAAAATGGTGGCAGACGTGAATAGAGTCACACAGTTGAAAAGCTTGGAACCCTATGCTCACACACATTTTTTTGATCGACCAGGTCAGCTGGACAAGTAGGTGCTTTTGTTGGGAAAAAAAATCCGCTCTGGCCATATAAGATTAATATGGTTTTGGAGATTTGCCCTCATATAGTCTGCCTTGTAGGTTTCATCGGTCTGCTGGCTTTTCTGTTCATGCTTATATTTGGACTGTTAGTGTTTTAAAATGAGGTCAAATTAATAATGTGAGCAAACATTTAGACAGCACCTTGGGTTATTCTGGTAGATGGGTAAATAGGGCAATTAGCATTGGGCGTGTGGATTTTTAAAGCTTTGTGGGACATGTCAGTAAGTATTTGAAAAAGAGCCTGAGGGCTAAAGGTACTTCAGCTAAAGGTACCAATCATGCACCATGTGAATGATCTGTACAAAGCTGATTTACAAATACTTGGAATGTCCATCCAAACACTTTCCCTGGGTTTTATTCTCAGATGTAATAATTCTATATGCTTTTAAAGTTATGCTCTCATTTGGTATGTTGTGTTCTGTGAGCAGACAAAGAAACTCATCAGTTTTTTGAGGGCCTCACTAAATGTTTCTCTCCCTAGGTAACTTTTTCAAGGGTGATACCAGAACTAACACAGAGACAGATGGATTTTTCAAAAGAAAGAAAAGGTTTGTGTCTCCAAGTTTTAGAAAGCATCTTTCCACACCACAACACTGTATAAACATTTCTAAATGTTATTTTTCTTGCTGTTTGTGTTCATTGTCCATTGAACCCCTGGCTCAAGTTTGCTCTACATTATAAGCTTTCATTTGATTTTGTGATTGGAATGGTCCAGGCAATGCGGTGGGGTGATTAGAAGGTATTCATCCTTTTGGACAATTAAATGAAATAACATTACAGTCATAACATTCAGGTGGAATGTTGTTATAACAGCTGCTGTCATTAACAGACATGAATAAAACTTTTGTAGCCTGGACAGTTATCTGTAAATATCTGTAAAAGTTCTTATTTTTTACTTTTTGTATCACAGATTACATTTGTAGCCAAGAACTGAAAAAAACAAATCCAGAAAGCACCTGAAGCTAAGTAAAGTGCTCTTGTCTGCTCATGTGCACAGATGTATGTTAAAAACACTCCCTCACTTCATCCCGTTGATGACAGCTCCTTGTGTCCCCTGCACTGTGTACATGTATCTGCAGTCCTCATTACTGTGACATGCAGAATTCATACATGTTTTGAAAATAAGCATGGCATTAACTATGGAGCTCATTTTCACATGACTGTGTCTGCCGGTTAGTCCTATTAATATTCAGCTTTGCTGCAGGAAAGCTGTATACCTCTGTTGTTTGGAATTCTGTTCTTTTTATGTGACACATTTTAATCTGTAATTAACACCCCACATGGGGCTCAAACCTGCAATCTTTTGCAGTAGGAGTGTTGATGATCATATGTCATCATGAAAAAAAGATTTTATCTGTGAACTGACTTCCAAGTCTGGAGATTGAAGTGGTTAGTTAAGTGCACTTTGTGCTCAGTCCAGCCTGTCCATTTTCTTCAAAGTTTGCATTTTTGGAGTTTTTTAAGCAAAAAAAGTGATCCAGTGAAAATATTTTTTCCTTTAATCATCTTTTGTGTGCACATTTAACCAGCTGTATGAATGCATTTGGGAAGCCATACAGGATACCTCCTCTTTCTGATGTGCTCATGTAACATCTGGATCTGTTGAGTTTATTCCACTTATGTCAAGAAATAAATTATTTGTATTATTTGTTCAAAAATTTTGGTGCAGCCTATTTATGGGAATCACATCCACCCATGATGATTAAATTCTTATGAGGTTAATAGAAAAACATCTTTGTCTAAATTCCTCAGCTATGTGACAAAATGTGCAAGATGCAGTATATCTTTATTCTTTTAATAAAAACATCACTTGATTCATATAAGCAGAGTATTTCAACTGTGTTAGAGTAGGACTGATTCTATCCTAGTTTTCTTGATCACTGTATATGGTTGATTCTTGTATCAGTAATTTTTATACATTGAATGAAATGTATTCTTGTTAAAAAATGAAGATGTTTGCATGTCTGTTCCTTAAAATACAATGTGCATATTTGTTCACTAAACGGAAACTGAATTGGTTATCTTGGTATCATGAAACAATTGCAGTTAAAGTGAGTAAATAGGTGGAGATAGAACACTTGTCTACATATAATAAAGTAAAAAAAAATACCATTAATAAAAATATATGCATGCAAATATATTCGTGGATAATTACAGGGGAATCCCCTTAACATCCCAAATACTTAATAGCTTCTTTAAAAACCTCTTGCTCTTTCCCTCTAGGTGTGCATGTTAAATGAATCTCTTTTCATATTACATGAATGTCTCTTGATTATTTCTGGATTGTCTCACTGAAAGGAACTGTTGGAAGAACACAGTTTAACCAGTTATAGCAGTCATATTGGAGTACTAGGTAAAAATAACAGAATTCCAACAGTTTACTGGCATCATGGTGTAATGTGAGAGAGGGGCCTTGGTGAAACATAACACTCTTACTCCTGATGGTAGACATCCCCTGAACTTTTAAGGTTCAAACTTGTTCTGCTTGAGCAATGCTGTCATGAAATGAAATTAAGCATGAAAATATCACATTCCTCAAACACACTTGTTCCCAGCTCGACCAGAATTCTCTTTCTCGGGGAGCTGAAGTGTTTGTATCATCAACTGTTTTGTAGCTAGTATGGCTGAGTCTTTCTTTTGGCTGTTCACTGTCTACACTGTTTCTTTTTATTGGCTGTGCAACAGGATCATTTTCCAGTCTTTCAAATGGCATTCTCAATCAAGGGGCTGTGCAAATATCCTGCTGTCTTCATGCAGCAAATTCTGCTTTCTGTATTAAGACAGCTATATGCATCTGAGCACTAGGTGGCAGCAATTTGCAATTTTTAAATGAAGACCACCAGCACAGTCTTTTCTGTCAGGGAGAGAATTTATGCTAAAGTAATTCTAATTTCCTCACAGAAAGATCTGACATAAGCAGCACTAAACTTGCCAGACTTAGTAGATTTAAAGTTAACCTCACATCTCCAGATTGGAGTAATGCTTTAGGTTACATTACTGTTGTTTAGCACTTTTATCTGACCTACACAGCTTACAGTTTATACATTATCCATTTGTACACCTGGATATTTACTGAGGAAATTCAGATTAGGTACATGGGTATGATAACAGTGCCCCTCTGGGGAATCAAACCTGAAACTTTTGGGTCATGAGCCCTGGTCCACCTTGTACTGTAGTAGTGAGCCATGGTTCTTTACCTTACAGTAATATAGTGGTGTCATGTGGACAGCAAGTATTCTCATGTTTCATACTAACCTTGCTGTTATTGTTGTTTGTTAGATATAAAGGTTTAGATGGGCTCGTCTTGTGCAACCAACTTCAGACAGAACTTCAGACATTTACTGAAACCTCTCATCAAGAATCAGTCTTCATTTCTCAAGTAGTATATAACGCATGGCTCATTGAGGCATTACCTTTTGGTATTTTTTGTACTCTATGTATCTACACTTAAGACATCTTTTCTACTTTACTATTTTATGTACTCATTATCTATTAATGATGTTATTAGTAAGAGGAAATTCCCATCCAGGTCCATGAAAAATGAACTAGAAAGGAGTATTACTTTTTCTCTCCATGTGCAGTGCCTTCAACTTTGGACTATACAGAGACATATAAGAAAGTCATTGATTATACAGTCCTCTTGCTGCCTTTGTGTGGTGTGGTAGTTTGACTCTGAGGTTGATATTGGCTAAATGAATGGCTTTGATAGCATTTATTTATAGTTTGCTATTTTGATAGCTGCTATTTAGCATGTCTGTCTGAGTGTCATATTTCTGGCCCTGTATTTGGTAAACCCTTTCAATAGAAATGATGACTGATTCAGATGTTGTACAACACATGCCCACTCCTCTCCTGTCACCACAAATCATAATTCAATGATTCACACACATGGCGAGACAGATGTCCAACTCCCAAATGCTCATTTCCCATTGGTTGGCCTGGTGGGGCCTTCAGAAATGTCTCTTGCATTTCGTGTTCATTCATCCCAACCTGAACACAGAAAAAAAGCCTTATCTTGTGTGTGTTTGCTGTGCTCTGTTGAATACTTTTAAACAGCTGATTCTTTATTTCTCTCTCCTCCAGCCATTTCAGCCCAGACTAAAGACACAAAAAACAGGGTGAATCACAAAGAAGACTTCGGAGGGCCAGAGAGCAGCAGCTAAGATCTGAGGACATCTATGCAAATACATAATCGCTGTGTATTTGTGTATGTATATTCATGTACACTATATGGAAAAAAGTATTTGGCCACACCTGTTTTTCAGGGTTTGGGCTAGGCCCCTTATCTCCAGTGAAGGGCAATCTTAATGCTTCAGCATACCAAGACATTTTGGACAATGCTATGCTTCCAACTTTGTGGTTTGGGGAAGGCCCTTTTCTATTCCAACATGACTGTGCCCAAGTGCACAAAGCAAGGACTATAAAGACATGCTTTGATGAGTTCGGTGTGGAAGAAGTTGACTGGCCTGCACAGAGCCCTGACCTCAACCCCATCGAGCACCTTTGGGATGAACTGGAACGGAGATTGCGAGCCAGGCCTTCTGGTCCAACATCAGTGCCTGACCTCATAAATGCTCCACAGAATGAATGGGCACAAATTCCCACAGAAACACTCCAAAATCTTGTGGAAAGCCTTCCAAGAAGAGTGGGAGCTGTTATAGCAAAAGGGGGACCAACTCCATATGAAAGTATATGTATTTGAATACAATGTCATTACAGTCCCTGTTGGTGTAATGGTCAGGCGTCCAAATACTTTTGTCCATATAGTGTATATATGTGTGTTTGTGGTGTTTGCATGCACTGTAAACCAGTGTCTCTGTGTTTATAAATGTAAATAAATGCTTAATGATGTAAACCAACGTTCTGTCATGGTGCCCAATAAAATAGGGCTCACTTGTGTGTGGCTTGGACAACTTCAGTGGAAGGGCAGATAAAATTTCTCAGTGTAAACCTGACCTTAGGCTGTACACCAAAGCACAGCGAACAGTGGCAGATGAAATGAGATTTCTGTTTTAAGTATAACAGCTCAACCTCCCTCTGGTGTCTACTATACAGAATTGTCTGCTAATTGATAGAGGAGCGTAGGAACCAGAATGTTAAAAGCACAATATGCTCTTCTTTAACCACCTGAAGCATTTCATTGCCCCCAGTGTGTGATAGCTCCCTTTCATTGGTGGGTTTTTCAATCTTACCTACAAAAACTTACATTGATACCTCCTCAAACTTCTGCCTGACAAGGCAGGTAATTGTTGATTCTCTCATGTCTGTATTATCCAATCACACTATAAATGTTGCCAACACAACATTGTGTTCCAAATAAACACAAGAGACAGAAGCACAGGCCCTGGCCAATCGCAGCTGTAGCTCGAAGCTACTGGGAGGTGCACCCACTCTGAGACAACTCCGTCCAGGTAACACCCACCCACCCCAGGTGTGAAGGAACAATTCTAAGTTCAATTCTAAGTAAGGCTTAAACTGGAATCTAGATGGAAGTTCTTGGTGCTGTCTGTTTATATTTAAACCTTCTTGGTGGAAACGCAAACACAAGACTGAGGATTCTAGAATGTCAGGCTTTAATGCAATTAATGTAACTTGAAAAGAAGAGCCTGTTTGCAGGTTTTGTTGCATTATTTGCCTCTGATTGGACCTCATAAACATTTGACCATAGAAACAGCCCCAGTTAAATAGTTGTTTATGATCTATTATAATACATCTAATCATGTTTTCATTGCTAAAGGGAGTATACCTTTGGAGATATGATTAGATTTTATAGTAGATTATAATTAGACCTAGTTCTATATGTTAAAGTAAAAAAAATCTGTGTTTAGGGTCAGCAGCAGACAAAGGAGTCCAGAGTGAGAGCAACGGCGTCAGGGAGTGCGTCTGCGTCAGGACAAATATAGGTAAGAGACAACTGTTAACATAGTATATTTGCAAATATGATTTAATCCCACCCCCCCACCCCCCCCCCCCCCAAAAAAAAAAAACATAAAATAAAATAAAATAAATAAATAAATAAATGTTCCGATGTCCCGGTTTTTCACAAATGAAAGGTGGCAACCCTAGTAAACTGACAGCTAATGATCCAAACGCAAATATTCATGTAGGCACTGTCCGACCGCACGGCGGAAAAAAGCGGCCGCTCCAAAAAGGCGCCGCGGCACCCGCCTTTTCTTAAAAAAAAAAAAAAAAAAAAAAAAAAGACAAGCCGGACAGTATGTATAATCTACGCGCTAATGTGGGGGTCTCCTCTGTAACTTGTTTTACAAATTGTAGATGGGGAATATGACTTGGTCTGAAGAAAAAAAAATCAGATTTTTTTTTTTTGCTTTAACCCCCGAGGCTTCACCCAATCAATCATCAACAATGCAGAGATATTTAGTGTTTAATATTTTAATGACAGTATAGCTGTATACTCTGTTAAAAGTAATTCCTCATCAACAAGAGCACAAGTAACAGTAATGATGTTGATTTCAATCAGCATGGCAGCCAAATGACATGCATAATGTTTATGCATTTGATTAAAATATAGGAATTATTAGTATCCTGTCTGAATCACTGAACAAACACCCTAATTATTTGTTTGCTGCTTGTAAATAGCATGTGGAGAACAATGTCTTTCCACAAAAATTGCATTTTAGTCAAACCACATTATGCTAAATTGCACACTTCACACCATGAACTAACTCACGTTTCCCTACATAAGAGTGGTCTTGAAAAAATGAATTGCTGATTATTCTGTTATTATTTTCCATTATTTATATATATTATTATATTTGGCTATTCCAAAATGTAGCCTACCATTAGTGTAAATGCTTTCTTCTTGTGGTTCCATATACAGAGCGCATCCTATTGAACATTTTGGGCTGCGGTGCCTCAGTGGCCAGCCAAGCCTTGATGCTATTCTAAAATCGACCATCTTGGAAATAAAAAGGTCTTTGCTTCTGTGTGGGGATTTACTGGAGACTGATCAACAGGCTATGTGTATGAATCTGAACACTATGCTCTACAACTAATGGATGCCTAGCCTGTCCCTGAGGATTGCGCATCGTGGTCAGGTCTCCTGTATATTCTGCCCCTAAACCAGTAAATGAGCTTCCCAAAATGGTCAGAGGAGGGAAGTCATTTTAAAGGCCACCTCTGCAGAGTTCATCCTGGTTATGTTCTGTGTGAAACAGTGCAACATTAACTGCTGTACAGAAAAGCTCCATCAATAAAATGCAATTAAAACACGACACGACCAATATCTTCTTTTCCTTAGAAGCACTTTGTTGTCTTTTCTCACACGATTTTCTCAGATTACACATCTTTAGTAATTCCGCGAATTAGTAATTTCTTTCCCTCCATGGAACAATCAGGGTTGACACTATCGCATTTGTTTGGTTAACTGAGGATTTTAATAAACGGAATGAAATTGGTGGAAAATGAAAACGGCTAATTTAGCTGAAGTATATAATCAACAAAAATCTTAATTAAACGGACATACAACTGATCATGATTTCCATTGTAGCGATTGTTTAACGCATATTGTAGCGGTTCCAACGAATTACTTGCGTTGCTAACACCCTGCTCCTAACCAATCGAGCGACAGTATTACACAGAGGTATACCAAATTGACACTGGGATAGTTATATTTGTATCGCTAACTTATCTCCCACTAGCATACTAAGAAATCTTACGTCAGAGTGTTATTCTTAAAACAAATTGGTGCTTAATCACACAAATTGTGTGAAATGAAAAAACCCCATTTCATCCAGTTATTTAAAAACAGATAAACCAGTGGGCCCTCCCCCTAGTGTCATGTGGCGCTTTGGTGCTTTCCAGACGCCATCGCCTCCTTGGCGCGGGGTGTTGAATGTGTTTCTGTGCGCAGGCTATCAGATCGTCTCGTTGGCCTGGTACATTGAAACTGTCTTTGCACAGGTTATTAGGTCGCCTTCCAGTAAATTTACCATCAGAACACTTCCGGGGGTTGCACTCTTCACTTCTGTCCACTCACTACAGACAAAAATGTCTTTCAGACACAGATCCAGACATTACGATGACCGGAGGACAGATGATAGCAGGTGAGGTGATCTGATTTAATCTGCAGCTAGATTTTGTGCGAACGATGGATTAGTTGGCTGCATTGAAGATGTTTTCTTTGTTCGGATCTCGGTTGCAAGTAAGTCTAGAATAGATCAATGAATTTATGTAAAGCTTGCATGCTAGCTAGCTAGCTTGGCGCGCATCGGAGATACTGAAATCTTCCGCAAAGTGTGTTATTTAGTCTACTTGTGTGTGTTTAGCTAGGTTAGTTACCTGTGATTGTACGGGTACACATTACGTGGGCATACTAATTAGCATGTAGGATTGTACATTTTGACTTGCTCTTTAAAGGGAAGTATTCGTGTGGGATACAGGAAATGTAACATTTGCTGACTATCGTCTCGATACAAGTGGCTAATGTAGCTAGTTAGGTAAGTTAACTATCCAGATGTTTTACAAACAGAATTGGATACTTTGTGAATACTGGCCCAGTTTAGTTATCAATGTTAAGTAGCTGATTAATTAGTATGTAATGTAGTGGAGTCAATGGCGCATTAACAAGTTTGTGGAATCTATTGTATAGCTTACTGTGCTAGCTAGCTGGCTAACTGTGGTTATGGTGTTTATCTGATCTAAAATGGCGGTTTGGCGCGAACTTTAAATCCTGTCCCGCTAGCTAGCCACATGGCTAGCGCGGTTAACCTACGTCAAAAAAAGCCAGTTAGCTACCTAAGGCCCTAGGGGCCTTCGTGAGTGTGATAGCAAGCAAGATATGTGTGTTAAATATATTGAATACATTAATTGTTTTTAATTAGGATTTGTCTTTAGTTTGCCAGTTAGCTAAATATATGCTCTCCGCTAACTAGGAGTAATCGGGGTGCGTCACGTTGGTCCCATTGCCGAAAGCGAGGAGCAGACGGTAACTTGAGGCCGCAGGATGACCCAAACTTCACGGTGTTTGATGATGCAGAAAAAGGGGTCAAAAGCCTTAGACATCCCGACAGCAGGCCAGCAAGGTAACACGTATAATGTTCATTGATTGTTAATCCATTGTAACTACCTGTGTTCATGACTGCAGAATGTACTGATAGGGCTTGTTATTTGTGCAGACGTATCCAGCGCTAAAGTATCTTTCTGCTTTTAGTTTTACTACTCCTGAAAGTGCCGGACCAGTGTCCCGATGCGCCGACTGGGGCAGCGAAGTGGAACAGGAGGAGATCCGTTCAGGCGTCCGTCGCGACATGCAACGGTAAGTTGTAGTCGCATCAAAGAAAACCCTCAAATTCTGCAAATCACATATGTGTTCAGACAAAATACAGACCGCATACCGAGTGGTCGCTTTCTCCTGTGTTTGTTTCATGAAAATGTGCACCAGGGTAGCCACATCGTTAGTCGTTTAATGTCTCAAAACACGTTTCAGGATAATTTTTTCTCCTCCATCTATACCACCTAAATAGCATTATGATATGGTGTTTGTTCAGAACGTCATATGAAAGAATTTTATTAATGTCATTCATTAATTGTACTTATGTGAACTCATAGAGACCAACAAAAGTGCCTACAATGACCAAAACGTGCCTAAATAGTCTGTTGTGAAGACACACATTGCTGAGATGATGTTTGTGGCTTTGTTGAGGACAGGATGTGGGGAACAGCAAGATCCTGAAATTTATTTGCTCTGCAGAAGCACTGCATCCTCAGACTCCCTCTTGCACCTGCTGTGGCAATTGGCAGAATGCTGTATGTTATGGAATAACTGCTCTTGGTTGCAACACTGATATTGTATCGTCTCTGCTCTAGCCTAACCTTTTAGTATGCACTTTTGTAAGTCGCATTGTATAGTGTTTGCTGCAACTTGAGCATGTTGGATCTTAACTCACGACCTGTAGGCTTTAGGAATGTAAAGATACAGCTGTGCTTTCAACATGAATCTTTGTGTCAATGCTGAATGAGAGTTCATCCATACCAGTGATTTTTTTTTTTTACTAATTTTTATTCATTTTAATGCAGTAGTTGGGATGAAACAACAATGCTTGTGACAATCCTAGTTATCTTTGAGTATTTGGTGTCATTTCAATGGCATATAATGAACTAATACTCTACATTGCTTTAAAAGAATAGAATAATTTTGAATAAGAATAAGTTTGTGGAATGATATTGTATGGGTATGTATTGAAGTGAGTATGATGCATAGTATTCCAGTTGACTTCTGAGGTATGAATATTGTATTAAGTCAAAAGTTTATACCCCTAGCAGGTTTGGTGCTGTGTCCCAGCCTCCAAACCGCACAGCCTGGTGTGGTGCAGTGCTCTCTAGCAATGATGTTTAGCCTGTGCTTGCCTCTCCCTGCTTTGCAGGTACAGGAGGAGAATCCTTGCAGGTGACTTCAATGAACGGGAAAGGAAGACCTCGTCAGGAAGGTGTGTGTTGAGTGTATGAAGGGTTCTTGTCAGTCTGCCAGCTGTAACCCATGCTTGTCCAAAATGTTACTGTAAGCATATGTTGAAGCCATGGTTTTTTTGTTTCCCTTTGTTTTCACTTTGAGTGGGATTGGTAGGTTTTCTTCCAAAGGTAGCTTTTATTTACATTACATTAGATGACATTCACTTAGCAGATGCTCTTATCCAGAGCAGCTTCCAGCATGAGAACAGAAGTATATCCATCCAGGTTCCATGAGCAACAATGTCAGATCTGGTTATCAACACTCCTTGACCAGTGAGTGTGAGTACATTACCACAAGTTATGTTCTGCTAATACTACAAACAGACAATAATGACAAACAGCAATGCTACAAGTAAATAAGCAACAAGTAATACTAGTACAAGTAGATTCAGTCTGAAGGGGTGGGTCTTCAGTCTGCATCAGAAGATGGTCTGTGATTCTGTTGTCTTAACATCCGGGGGAAGTTCATTCCGCCGCTGGGGGACCGACGTAGACTGGCACCTTGGCTGAGAGGAGCTCAGTCGTGTTGCCAGACTTCTGTGTCTGATGGAGGAAAAGACGGGAAAAATTTTGTGTTATGGAACTGGTATGAAAAGCCATGAGGGGGGATAAGAGTCAAGGGATTGCATGTAAAGAGAAGAGGAAGGGGCTGAGTGCAGAGCCTTGAGGGACACCTGTAGGCAGGCTGTGGAGTTGAGACAAATCATCATTCCAGGACACCGTGGAGCAGAGTCTGGAGAGGTAGGATTGAACCCAAAGAAGAGCTGTGTCTGTCTGATTCCCAGTGTAGCCAGTCTTGGACAAGAGGGTGTGGTCCACTGTATCAACAGCTGCAGAAAGCTCCGAAAGACTTAAGACTGAGGAGTGGGAGGATGCTCTGGCTGATTGATGAGTCTCAGAATGGAGAATAGGACAGTGTCTGGAATGACCAGTCCTAAAGCCATACTGGTAGGGGCGTACTTATTTTTAAATGGGCTTGGTGCTCTCCTTTGTGTGTCTCCAGCTCGGACTCCAGAGATTCCCCCATCCCTGCTGAAATGGAGACAGATGAGGTGGTGCTGATGAGGAGACAGAAGCAAATCAACTACGGGAAGAACACCCTGGCCTATGACCGCTACATCCAGGAAGTGCCGAAGTGAGTATGTGGCTGTGGTTGACCAGCAAAGTGCTGCAGACTCCCCCAGTGGCTGATGGGAGGTGCAGTTCAAAACTCAACAAGCTCCCCATTTTCAAGCTCTTGGCTTTAGCTCTTGTCATCACCCTGACTAATATTTCTGGGATCCTGTGTGTTGAGCGTGAGCTTAGCAGTTCAAAATCTGGACTAAAACAGATTTCTGCGGCCTTCAAGCTAGTAACCCTTTTACACCTGAGTGATTTGTTTTCATCCTGTGAGTGGCTCTAACTAAGCAATTAAGATATGATTTGGACCAGAGATACATGGATCTCTGCTGATGTGCAGTCTCCACCCTTAAGGGAAGGATGACAGTCTCTCCCAACAAAATATCCAGCTTTTTAAGAATTTGAACAAGCTTTAATCATGAAACTCAACACTCTGTAGTTCCACCTGGAGAATTTTAAACAGTGTAAATGATAAATGTGTATATTGTCATCAGTTTATTTTAGGTATGTCTTGATAGTCACTTCTAAAGGATAATCTGTAATGGCTAAATGCATAGTATTGGCATAGCAGAGATTTGGATATATGTTAAATATTACTGTTGTCAAGTTGCAGTCATTGGAGCTCTTCTTGATTGGCTATTCCAGGCACCTGCGCCAGCCGGGGATTCATCCCAGGACACCCAACAAGTTTAAGAAGTACAGCCGACGGTCCTGGGACCAGCAGATCAAACTGTGGAGGGTGAAGCTCCATGCCTGGGACCCTCCAGTCCAGGAGGGCAGTGACCTGCAGGCTATGTATGTACTCCAAAACCAGACCACACACACACAACTCTGTCAGCATGCTCTGCGGGAGGAAGTGTTTGTGGTATAAGCATGTCATTATAATATACAGTAGTATATTGTAAGAGAGGTATACAAAACCAAAGTACAATGTAAGATGCATCAACCAGGGCTGTTACTACATCTGGTTTTATTTTCTCTCAATTACTGTAATTGGTGGTTCAGTGCAACGCAGATGCATGCATATCTTCTATTCTAAACCACTTTAATAGTAACTGCGTAGTCTAATGTATGCATCCCACTGACGTCTGAAATGTACAGTCTTAGTCTTGGTAGAAGAGATTGAAGGATGTTATAATCTGTCGTCATCAATGTTTGTTTCCTTTTTTAACCAATCAGAGAGGAGATAGACCTTGATGAAATTATGGAGATTGAGTCTGGGACAGGCAACTCTGTGGAGTCTGGAGCAACTGTCCAGTGCCCCAAAGCCAGCAAAGGTTCTATGACTATTCCAGAGGTAAGTCCTCCAGTCTGTCTGTCCTTTACAAATGCCAAGTCCAATATCTGCCACCTCCAGGACAGTTCAGATACTCTCTCAAGGAATTACACCTCCCTCCCAAACTAGTAATTCCCTCTGAAAAAGGTGGGAGCTGGCCCATCTCCATTACATCCACCATCACACTGTTCAGAGTTTCTGGAAAAGATGTCTCTAAGGATTGTGGAAAAAACTTGAATCAATATGCACTGGGTCTGGAAAATGGAGTGCAGCTGTCAAAGCAGAGAACAGGTTACAGTAACCCTACATGTTTACGATCTATGATCACAGATTCCTCATTGTGTTGCAGGACTCCTGCTCAGGGACCCCAAGCAAAGTCATGAAGACTGAGGCAGCCTTCGATTTGGAGATGTGTCTGAATGAGGTGGAGGACAGCAGCAAGTCGCTCGGTTTGTGACACTGGTATGCCCACGTGTGCGTGCAGAGCTCTCACCTGCCATGACTTCGTAATTTGCGGTGGGAGGGAAGAAGTGCGGCCCGCAGATGACGACGTGAGCCGATCATCCAAAAGGACTGCGTCACCTCAGACTCCAGGAGAGGCTGGTGCATACCATTTCCCACCACTTGCCTCTCATTCCACAGGGATCCTTCCAGCAGGGTGATCGCTTTACTGTCTTTGATCTAAAGTGTTTTCCTTTCATGCTCTTAAGTTTGGTGCATATTTCACAAGTTCATTGTTCGCTGGGTTTGTGTGTACATTTTATGTAAGTTTTTTTAAGATTGTAACTTTTTACTTTGATATGATACAAAATGTTCTGTGTGAGTGTTCATTGGGGCATTTTATCTTACCTCTGTTAAAGTAAATAAAGCTAAAACAATGCCAAAATAAACAGCTTTATTTGTATAACATTGTTGAGAAACGCCACTGTTGGGATGAGGATGAAGACCGTGCTATTAAGGTTTGATAAAAATGGCCAGTGTTATCTCTCACCTGGATTATGCTTGCCTTGATCTGAAATTGAATGCACAGTGCTGGGGACTGGATAGAAGTTATGCATATAAATTACATGGGTTAAAGATCTCCGGCCCCACGCCGGAAATCCGGCACGCAGTAGATCAGACAATACTAGCGTATACAGCACTGATATTACCAGACTGGAACACAGTTTTATTAGAAACAATCACTGACATGTTTTTTTCGGGTGAGTTTTAACCAATGGTAGCCTGTTTAGGCAACGTACTGGCACGAGAGCACTGTTATCCAATCGGCAACTAGTTTCAACTTTCTATGAGGCGGTCCCAGGAAGTATTTGCGGGGACTATCAGTTGATTACTGCACAATAGGTTAGCATGCATTCAAATAAATGGAGCATGGAAGCGAAACGTGAAGGCTGGTGCAGACACGAGCACACTAGAACAGGGGGGTGAAAAATAGATGGCGATAGGCTTGGTTAGATGAAAACAGTCCTGACGACATTGCCTGTCACATTGGGCAATGTTTAGCGCAGAAGCTGTTAAAACAGATGTTTTCACAGAACATTGACGAGTCCACAAACTGCAACATGGACAGAATTTTCATGGTGATGACATGGACAATGTTTTAAAACAGCATCTTGCTATTCGACCAGCTTTTATTGAAGTTGCAATTTTCTTTTTTTAATAGCATTTAAGAAAAAGGAAGCACTTTTAATTTAAGCACAGTAATACACAATTGTATTAATGTATTTTTTGTTTTACAATTTGAATCAATCAAAGCTGTTGTGGTAACACTAAATGTACGTGTGTCCCATTTTGCGAACATTTCATGGTCAGAAAAATTTGTTGCTTTAAACCCTGAAATTATGTATGTGTGTGTGTGCTTGCCAATTCTGTACCTAGAGAATTTGCACCAATGACTTAAGATGCAAGAGGCTGTTCAGTCAAATTGTACTTAAAACAGAACTCTTAAGCATTTAGCACAGATTATATTCACAAAACATATAATATGAGATGAATGGGAAGAGAGGACCTATACAGAAAAGGCAATAGAGCAGATTGCCTATGGTGGTAGCCTTGAAAACATTTAATCTATGTTGTTTATCTAATCAATCATGTTATATCTTTCAATTATGCACATGTGTTTGAGATTATGGAGGACATAAAGAAATTACCAGAGAATACATTAATATACATACAGCTAATTGTGAGGGAGACAAAAGGTGAAAGTTTCCCCTCAGTTTCCTAATTGAGATGAAGTTCCACAGTGCCTTTTTTTTTACATGTGGGTACAGTGACACCTGAGTGAGCTGTAGGCATGCAGATTTTATGGCTACACTCACTCCTTGCAGTAGGCTACCAGTTACATTTGGGATCCAATAAAAAATGATAATTAGAAAATTAAAATTAGATAAAAGATAATTACCAGAATTTTGTGAATATACTGAATTTACTTACTGTGGTGTGTTTTGTTTTTTTAATGACAACTGCTTACTCATATACAATTTTACCATCCAACTGGATGCCACATTGCCGTACATAAAAAATGAGAAAGGAAACATTTTAAAACGAGCCATCCATTTAAAACATCCGATTAAGGTAGCCTACTTTCAGTGTGGAAGCCTACTTGAGTTAGTTCTGTAGATTTTCTGTGCATTTTTGGTTTAAAATATTAATTTCGTTGTAGAGTAGACTCTCCCTCTTAGGCTTTGTTAAACCGATATGTACCTGTATTACATTAGCACATACAAATATATGTAGGCTATTAATTTTTTATTTTTATGTCTAAGGAACAAATGCCGCTTTGCGCAAAAATCCATCCGTAGAATAAAGTTTTCGCTGTTTTCCCATTCGCGGGGTCTTGCCTCTTACCTAGCGATTGTCCCGGGTGTGTTGCGTTTGCATGCCGAGGACTGATATCGCTACTGCGACCGAGTAAAGGCCACCAAACCACAAATTTTGGCTTTTTCTGCCGGTCATATATCGTACTACGCAAGTCCGTTTCCAGGACGACGCCTCGGGTGCGTTATCTACATCTAAATAAAGAATGCACAGAATAAAAACTTTTTTAACCAGGGCTGGGGTTTATCGATATATTTAGTCTGGGTTCGTCATACATTCACCGTATTAAAATGCAAAGGCAGTTTTTCTGTCCGCATGCTTTCACTGTGGTGCTGGATCTAACAGTCCTCCATTCTCTTACTGAGAATTTACCATAGAATATCTGTGGGGGTACTAGATACAGTAGCACGGACTCGTTTGTTGTAGACGTAACACAAAATGAAGTGCTAGAGGAAAATTGAGACTTTGGAGGATTCTGGAGAGCATACATTTATGATATAACATTAGCATTTCAGGTTAGCATGTATTGTATATTTCTTTTCCTGTTATATACTTCCTTTTCATTGGCATAGATTTCAGGAATTCCGATCGAAAATAGTGGGAGAATGGCATCTCGTCACGTATCTCGTGGTTGCCCCCACGACACTAAACACGGAAGTACACCAAGAGTAAATAACCTGGTCATCAGTGTAGTGTTTTGTGGTTTTAGTAAATTGAATCACAGCCGCTCAAACGAACATTTAACTAAGGTTTAAATACGGCTATCTAGGTAACATATTCGTAGTTTGTTCGGTACAAAACTGGAGGGGCGTCGGAAACGTATGTGTACCCCGTGGGGTATCTAAGTTAACATCATTGGAAGTAACCATATTTACCTCGTCTGCCAAGCTATTTGCTCTGTCAGGTAAAGCGAGTTAGCTAGTGTGTGGTGCACAGTCATACCGCACGCCAAGTCTGTCGCTTACCGACGACATCGCTAGATCTAATGTATTCGAACTGTAGCAACTAGTCAAGCCTCAGGCTTGAAAACATTGTGGAGTTGGGTTGCCTGATCTGAGTTACCTCGCTAGTTAGCTAATGAACTCACCAGCGCTATGTCTGCATTACACTGCTGCTGTACGGTGTGCTAATCGGGGCGTTGCATCGTGCCTGCTGCTTAGTGGTTACCGCAGGATTACAGCTCGGCTTAGAGCTAGTAATAAGAAGCTAGCTAGCTAGTTATCTAAAAATACTCCTGACCACACGAATCGACGCCTCCCACGGACTCTGGGGATAGACGACGGATACGGTACTTAGGAAGAAACAGTTAAAAACCGGGACTTAAAAAGAAGAAAAAAGATCCCATAAATTTGACTTGGTGATTTACAGACAAGATACCCTTTCGGTGGTGGCCGGTGTCCGAGTTTACAAATGGAGGACTCATCGTAAAACGTGTCTTCCCACCCTATGCTGTGTGCTAAAGGCTAAGGTAAGGTAACGCTAAGCAATCTTACCTTTTGGAATACTGCCCATAACTAATGAAATGATACTTCGCTCCACCCTGACCACTGACAAACATTAAGCATCGCCAATCATGACTGTGTGGGTAAGTATCTGCTAAATAAGCTTGCAAAATCCAGTGGTATAGATGAAAGTCGTAGGTCCAGATTCACGTCTGTTTGCGAGGACAGCGTGTAGTCACTTTTCCAGTTCCCTGTTAATATGATAACCGTTACGTTTGGTAATAGTGGTTGCCACATCCTGTTGCTATGCAATTAAATCTTCCCGTAGCAAAGCGCTCCAGGACATTTGACATTTGGGAAGTATATAACGCAATATTCAGTGACTGCGAAAATGTACATTCATACCCAAGACTTTTGATACAATTCTATTTCATCAAGATTTTCTGTGCATGTTTATGAAATGTGGTCAAGTGCTTACTAGTGTGGGAACGGGGAGGTGTGTAATGCAGAAGTAATGTGGATTTAAATTTACCATACTGATATAAACCAAAGGATCTTGCTAAAGCTTGATATGGTGGCTTAAGTATCTAAGTCAGCTACTGAGACAAACAGCTTAATTCCTACTTTACAAATCCACTTCAGACTAATCGTGAAAATCGAGTTCGACCCCAGGTACACAGCCCGGAACATTTCATTTAATAACAATTAGCCATTTTTCATAGCATCCGTAAACCTTTGTTTGGTGTATACCTTAAAATCCTGTCTTGTCATGCCCTAGAAGTAGTTGCTTACCTGTATTTGAAGCATTCACACGGAGCTGCATCTCCATGTTTCACTCCATCATGTTCATTGCCCCCCGAATAGATGAATAGGATTTCACGTTAAATGTATTTTTTGTGTTACTGTACTCATCTTCATATTGCTCGTCGTTTTCAAGATGTTAGTTTCAAACACTGTAAGGATAATGATACTTTCTTCTGCTGGGCTGGCGCTGTAGCTGCCATTCGTTCTTTTAGTATTACACGTTTCCAGAGTTTAGGGAAGGTTTGTAATCTCACACGGTTCCGATGTCTTTGACCTAAAAAGGTCATCCCAGTCTTTGAGCCGGTGAATGGTGTTTTGTTGCATATGTTGTATGAGTACAGTGGTGATTGTGGTGAGAGCCCTAAGGGGGCATAAACAGGAAACAGCTTAAGAAAGTAAATAAACACTTTTGCAGTGATTGATATGGTTTGTGTCATAAGAAATGTCTGGGATCTGCTAGTGGCTATGTGTAAAAATAATCCAGAGAAGTTTACAAAGAAAGATGACTAAGTGCATGTAATTATATGTAGATTGTGGTGAATTGTATAGACAGTCAGTCCTCTCCATGCCAGCCTGAATTTATGACATTTACAAAGATGCCACAATGAATGCACTCAAACCTTTGACCATTTTTCATTTAAAGATGTTAAAATGAAGTTTGAGATGGTTGGTGACTAATGCAGAAGGAAAATTTGTTTCTGAAGCATGTACACAGTAGGCTTGAGTGTGGCAGTGTGAACAGGTGGAGTTAACATGCATGTAGTTCCACACTCAAGAGATGCAGCGTATGGTTATTTTAGAATTTTCCATGGGGCCATGCCTCCTGACTGAGTGTGGCCTGGGTTCTTGCAGTTCTCTCTGTGACACGGCTCTCCCTGTCCTCTGTGCTCCCTGTCCTCTGTGCCATCCTGCTGGGTATACAGAGTGTGGAAGAGGGTACACATCTGCATTGGATATGATTGGATCTTCATGAAGGATGATCCCATCATGTTAACACATGCTCTTATCATGTGAGAGCGAGGGAGAGACAGCAACAGCGACAGTGCTAAACTATCTCCATCTGCTCTAAATATCGGCAGGCCATTACTTCTCTCATGTCACACCTATCACAGAGGAATCATGGCTTGCATTTCTGAACACTCATGAGTCATTTTTAGGGATGTTCTCAGAAAAATATCAGTAGTTTACCCTAGTTACAGTGTAGTGTAGTAAGTAACCGTGTGGAGCAGTGGTGATGATCAGGGCGTGTAAACCAGAGATTGCAGGTTCAAGTCCCTGGTGGGTTGCTGTTGTTGCACCTTCAGTCAAGGTGTTTAACCCCAGCTACCTCAGTAAATATCCAGTTGTATGAATGGGTAATGTTGTGTATAAGTTGTAAGCTATGTACGACCCTGTGTATAAGAGCATGTGCTAAGCCACTGTAATGTTGTGTAGTTGGAGTGTGCATTTAATTCTAGAAAGGTTGAAAATGAATTCTAGGTAAAGTGTTCTACTGGCCCAACAATGTCAAGTGCACATCAAGCCAACAGGCTGTCTCAGGTAGATTTGTAAACCCCTGGTGCATCCAGCCAAGTGTGTTCCCTGGTGTGTGAAGTCACTGCAGCCTGGGCATGTTTCACAGCAGGGGCTCTCTTTTCGCTCAGCCGGCTGCTATGCAGAGCGTGGAGTGAGCAGGGGTCCATCTCAGGACCACTGCTGACAGAGGCTCAGATGGCGCAGAGCTCCAGCGGGGCTATCCCCACTCTCAGCACCCCAGGGGGCCAGAATGGCCCGGATGCAGTGGGAGGCCCCCACCAGCCAGAAGGTAAGCAGCCATTGCCACAATATTGGAGCTCATGGATCCTGCAGTTCCTGGCTCCCTGTGAGCTGGTTCAAGGGAGGTGGTGGTGTCCCGACTCAGAGATGTGGTTAGGTTAGCAGGGGGCAGGGCTGGGCTCAGAGGTAGGGCTTTGATCTTACACATTTTGGCAGTCTACTTTACCTCATTCGCCATTCTAAATGCCCTGCTTTGTCACTATGCTACAGAGCGTGCAAGATATAAAAGGAGCTCAGCTCAGCCAGTAACGACAGCAAGAACAACAAGAAAAATGATGAAGTGTAATTATAATCATTATTAGTTTTATTATACAGCATATGGAGGAGCTATGTAGGATTCCAGGTTAAAGGTAGTACTGTGTATGGCAAAATATGACTTAGTTGTATTTTATATACATGCATACTTATAAATAAAAAACAAGTAATAAATCTAAAGTATTCAGAATTCAGCTCCATCTACCATGCTACTGTACTCATGTTGACCCCCTACCTCCCTATTTGTCTCTGTAGTCAAAGCTGAGGCATGGCCAAGGGATGACATCAGTGAGCCACATCTGTCTGAGGATGAAGAGGTGAGTGTCCTGTCCCCACCCCAAAGCGAAGTTTTGCTTGGTGAGAGGACACAGAGGTGTATAAAGCCACAGCACATGAAGCAAAGGAACACTGCCTAACACTGCTCTGCCTGGAGGTATCCCACTCATGCCACATGGCTGACTGCAGCACTGCATGAGAAATTCTGTATTTGCCTTCAAAAGCTTACATGAATTACAGCCACAATGTAAGAGATAATGAAAGTGATTGATTCTTGGAGGAAAATGGCAGAATTTCCCCCAGAAAATCCCTGCATCTCTGTGTGTAGTTCGACATCCTTTGCATAGAAACATGTTTTGCCCTCCATAGGATTATTTATTATCATTATTTTTTTTTTCTTATAGAAAAGAGCGAGTCTGTTGCCGGAAGCCCTGTGTGAAGATGTTCTCTCTAAGGGCAGATCTGATGGTAAGACTCCTTCGCTCTTCACTCTTCCTGGTATAGGGCTTCGTACAGTACGTCACAGCATTTACTGTTCTCAAATAGGGTAAGATGGATACTCTGTCTGTATATTGTATATTGAGATCATGCATCTGGGACTGAGGCTGCTTTGGCTTGTGGCTTCTGGATTGAGAGCTTATTTTGTAACCCTGTTGTATCATCTATGTTTTTTAGTGGAAATGTATAGAACTGACATTTCATCATGTTATAGGTACAATAAGGCAAAGATTGTGCATGTCCTTACTCCTTACACACTTGCTGTGTGTTGTATGCGTTGTTTTGTTGTGTATGGGCTGTAGTATTTCCTTATTTATTCACATGCATTGAGGATTATGTGCATGTGCTGATGGTGGTCTTCCTGTCCCACCCCCTGGCCCAGTTGCTTTTATACAGAGTTCCTTCTCCAGGTCTCTGCAGAAGGCCGAATCCCTCCTGAGGACCAGGCTGAACCCTGGCCTGCGCTGGCTGCTCAAGCAGAAGTCTGACGACAGTGGCGAGGACCCCGAGAGCGAGGGCAGCTTTGTGGCCTGTCAGAACCTCACCTCACGCTCCTCACGCCGGCTGCAGCGGTTGGAACAATGCATGCTAGGTCTGAGCCAGCACAGTCAGGTCCTGCGGGAGCCGGGTGCTGCAGTGCCGCGAGCATGCATTGGGGCCCCATGCTCAGACAGCGAGTTCCGCCACCACCCTGCGGCCGCCACCTTCGGCCATGGCTACGGGCAGCTACGGGCACTGCTGGAGGACCGCGCCCAGCTCCTCTTCCTCCACGAGATTGCCCGCCGACACCGGGCAGCCACCGCATTCGTGGCCACCCTGAGTGGCCTGATGGAGCGAGAGCAGCCCCCCTTGGCGTGGGGGTATGGGATCGGGGCTCTGTGCGAGGAGCTGAGGTTGCATGCAGGTGCCTGGGACTGCCTCTGCACCAAGGCCAAGGCCGATCCCTGGCTGAGGGCCTCAGCGTTCTGGAGCTCTCGGACTGCAGCGGCGGCGCGGCACAGCCTGATGCTGCTGGGACTGCAGGCCCTGGCACTGACTGAGTGCTATGTGAGGCTGACTCTGTCCGCCCTGGCCCTCGCCCCCCCACCAGGGCCCTCTGCCGACATCCTGGAGGACGCACTCATCGGAGTGGAGACCTTCAACCACATTGCGGGTGAGGAGGGCGCCCATGTGAGACACAGGGCAAGGGGCGGGATGAGGGGCGGGCCCACGCCCTTTCCCATGGGCCGGCTGCTGCAGGTACTGGCGGAGTGCAGGGGCTGGGTGGCGGCGGAGGCTGTCCACTGCTGGGCTGCTGATTGTGCTGGCTTCCCCCCTGGTGACCCCCAGAGGCAGAGGTGGGAACAGGTCAGATGGCCCCCCAACCCGCCCCAAACCCCACCTGGGGGTGCCTGCCCACTGGCTGCCCTCATCAGGCAGGACGCTGAGTTCACAGAACACCTCTTCCAGGCCCTGCTGGCCACTGACCTGGTGGCGCAGCATGTCCCTAGCCAGCCAAAGCCGGTGTGCCTGCACACTGCCAACGCCTCCCCTGGCGACCCCCGTGACCTCCAGGAGGGGCTGGAGGCCAAGCGATGCAAGTCAGTTCAGTGGCGGGATGCGAGGAAGTCTGACACCTGTGTGGCGCTGGCCATCCGCTACAGACGCATGCTGTGGAGCAAATTCAATAGAGCCCTCCTCGCCCTCCTCTACAGCCCCCCGCAAAACTGCATTCTGGGAAGTCTCAACCAATGTAAGGACCATATGGTTCTTATGGTGGTCATACAGCTCCACAGTGTCTGCAGAATAGGTAGGCATGCCCATCGTCACCCTGTCACACACACATGGTCCGATATTTAACAGGATGGAGACTTTGTTTAGTGGCTGCCAGGGAAAGAAATTGATGTAATGATAACACCAGAAAGTGCTCCATTTGGCCTGACGCTAAGCGGTTTATGTGTATCTGTCCCAGAGCTGCTCCCAGCTGAAAGCAAAGGCGTGTTGAATGATCTCTGCACACAGATGGTTGCCAAAGCAGCTTTCAGTCGCTGGGATGAAGGTAAGCCACTGTCTGCATGAAAAGGGGGGGGGGGGTTCTGCCACTAGAGGGCACCAGAGAACACTTGAACACATCTGGGTTTAATTCAGTATTGAAATGGGTACCCACTGATATTGACAACACTAGGAGGCTGATCTCACTTTTAAAACAAGCCTTTTCACTCAGTATTTCTTATAAAGTTTGAATTCAGTCTCATTGCTTTATTCACAGTAACAAACTGAATGCTGGTTTGCTTGTTACTTGTCATGGTATTGAATGTGTTTCTTTATTGTCTAGTGGGAATGTGTGCCTCTCCTGATAATTTGTGTGTCTGTCTCCTGGTTTAACCTGTGTATTCTGGTTTGTGTGTGTATGTCTGTCTGTGTATCTGTGTGTATTCTGCATTATCAATGTGTGCATGTGTGTGTGCTGCCAGTGATGAGTGTATCCTGGTTTATTAATGTGTGTGTGTGCGCTGCCAGTGATAAGTGTATCCTGGTTTATTAATATGTATGTGTGTGTGTGTGCTGCCAGTGATGTGTGCTTCCTTGGGAACGGGACTGAAGGATAAGTGTCTTCCTGTTCTGGAGGAGGGCAGCTCTACAGTTAGGACTGCCACCACAGAGCTCCTCCTGCAGCTCTTCCCCCCGCTGCACACTACTCTCTGCTGCCTGGAGTCCTCAGGTATGTCTCTCCCCTTGCTTGGCTGTGTGTGTGTACCAGTGCTTCGTGCCCTTCCTAGAGCCATACTCCAGCAGGCCTGTTCCAGTGTCACCTTCCTTCTTCACATCACAGATTTGTTTGGATGTCTGGTTATTGGAACCTTAGCTGTTTTATAAGTTCATATACACTACTGTGTGCAACGGTCCTTATGTGGTCTTGTTCAGCTGCTGTTGGCTAAGTACAAATCACAATTGCCATGAGCTGTCACTCAAATGTGCTCCAAAATATCCACTCTGATCCATTTGAAAAAACAAGAATGGTCCTTTGTTTGATTTCTTTTGACAACATGTTGTTAAAATTGTGCATTCAGACATGCAAGTAACATTATAAATGTCCATATGTGGTCAGATGAGCATTCTTTCATTCAATGTAATGCACCAAGGCCCAGAACCAGTGCTGTTTAATTAAGAACCAATTTGATTTATTTTAGAAAGTTCTTTAAAAATCTATTAAGTATGAAACCCGTTTTAAAATAATGTTGCTGAAGAGGATAATTGAGTTCAGGAGATAGGCAGCTGATGACCAAAGACGAAGTAGAAAAGATTTCAACATTTTTGGTACTTTGAGTTGAATTTATTTTAAGATATCAAAATGTTTTCTGGTTCTTGTAAATGTAAGTGGCTAGTGTGTCCTGCTCAGCTGCTTTGGACCTTCTGTGACCATTAAGGGGGTTCTGTGCCCCTCATTAATGTGGTGTTCTTTCACCACAGGGGGACAATCCAAACAAACTGCATAACTCCTCCCCCTGATCATACAATACTGTAAGATCAGTATGGTCAAAAGTTATCCTTCAAATACAGGTATAAGCCCAAGACCAGATTGCCTCCTTTTTTTCCTTTTTTAACTCTTATGCATCCAGATAGCGTTCATCAGAAGACACATGAAGTGAGCTTCTTGGGTTTATCTCTTCCATAATGTCTCATATTTTATCCACACTGTTTATCTGAATATACATGAAGACTGGAAGACGCATTAATGAAAGATTATAGGGTTGCTAGTTTCATTGTAGTACCTCATCCTTCAGTGCTGTGAGAAATGGGCCGAAATATGGCACTTGTCTCTGCCCCTCCAGACACTACAGGTCCACCAGCACCATGCACAGGGGTCGTTTGGGGTGCCTGAAATTACCTTATGGTCCTTTACCCAAAATAAGCGTCTGAGCAGTGGACCCTGTCCCAGGATCAACACCCACTGCGGATTAGATGCACCTGGAGTGCTGGTCACCCTCTCTGAAAACTGAGCCTTGTGGAACGGGGGTGTGGAGCCCAAGAGTTTGGCTTTTTGGTGATGTTTGGCAGTGTTGTGAACACCATTTCCTGTAAATATACCGCTCCTTTTCGGTGTTTCCTAACAGCTGTTAGTGACACATGAGGCGAGAGCGCCCCCTGTTGTTGTTGCAGCTGCTCACTCTGTCCCATGGGGCTATGTGCCAGGTGCCTCTCTCAGCTGCATAAAAGTACTGCTTCCAGTAAGACAGACATGAGCCTCTCTGTCTGGAGGAATCTTAAGGTGAGGTTTCCTGGAGGAAGAACAGCCTGTCTGGGTTACACATAGTTATGCAGTTATACAGTAACACACTGTAATACGCCATAACACACTATTACACAGTTACACACTATGTAACACATAGTTACAGAGTGTTACAGTATGTTATTATGTGAAACTGTGTTATGGTGCGTTACAGGGCTCTAAGATATGATTTAAACCTCTTTAAAGCCGCAGGGGGGAATCCAGGTGAAGGGACTTACTGCGACCCCCTGCAGGGACCCACACCCCTGCCTCCCACACCCTCGGGTCACAGGATTCGTTCAGTTTGTTCAGTTGGGGACAGTGGAGGATTTCCTGTCCGCACTCAGCAGTGCCCGTAATCCCACGCTTGTTTACTTCGGCAGATTACACCATGGCCTTTCACATGACCTGCCAGTGACCGTCCCACTTCCTGCAGGTGAGCTCTTTCCCCCTAAATCCCCAGGAGGGAGGGAACACAGAGGGCACAATGCTGAGTTTGTGTACAGCCCCTGCTGTGCTGGGTCCGCACTGGAAAAACCCCACACCTGATCCTACTGGTGTCATCCAATTACACCTCTGATTGAGCTCAACTCTCCTTTTAAGATGATTGTCGAAAGGCCCTTTGAAAATAAAACCCTGGAGAAGTACTCATTTTGACATACTAAGCGTACACCAATGGGTGTAATGAGATGTCGTTATAAAAGCTAGGATGCGCAACCAAATTCTATCTTCAAATCTGTGTTTTTCAGAGAACTAATTTACTGTTCCTTTAAGAAGTGGTAACTAATGAATACCATATTGTTTGTAATAAATTAATACCTTGCAGGTTCTTTACACCTATTTTTCATTCTGAGTATTTGCCTGGCCCCGGATCTGTCCATGTAATGTGACCCCTGAGGTGTACCTTTCTCTTTCGCTCGCCTTCTCTCTTTCTCTGTCTCTCTATCTTGGCCCCACGCACTTGGAGCAAAGTCATGCCCCCTGTTGTTGTCGCCCCCCCCCCCCCCCCAAGGCCAGGCCGAGGGCCAGCTGTGGCTATGGTTGGCAGTTAGCCCCCTGCTGGGCTGTGAGAGAGCGATAAGGCCCCAGTTTAGCAGCTCATCAAGCTGCACGGCTGGCCCACGTAGGGTACGCCTCGCAGTGGCCCCCCACCTTTGTCTTTCCTGGGGACACCAGCTTGGATACTGGGTTGCTTCGAAGGGCTTTTTAAGCCTTTCAGCGGGTGAGCGCAGCAGATGTGCATGGGGGCGCGCCGCTTTCATTGTTTGAATGTGAAACGCAGGGACTTTGACTCTCTCACCCTAATGCTAAAGGATACATAAAATTCCAATCTCTGCTTTAGTTTAGCTGCTAACTGTGCCCGGTTCTCAAACAAGTCTCTCTGAGTCAGGGAGAGTGTCTCTCCCTGCTTGGCCGCATGAAGCAGGGGAGCACAAGTTTAACAATGTGTTCTTTCTGGCACCAGCAGGCACTGCACCATTGGACCAAAGGATGGCACACTCCCTGCATCTGGGCCTGTTCAGCCGCGCTGTGGCCTCCGTCCACTCCTCCACCCTCTGGGTCATGGGCAAAGCCTACCAGTTCCTCTCTGCCTGGGCCCTGGGGAAGTTCCTGCTTGTTACCCTAGGAGACCTGAAGGTAAGGTGGTCGTGCCCGAGCAGGTTGGATTTGGATGCTCAGCTCTTCCTGAAACTTGGATGGAGAGAGAGATGGCCCCCTTTGTTGTACCTCGCGGGAGGGGGTTAGCATGAGATATGTGTTTCCACTGGTGATCCTGTAGACAGCCCACAGGTGAAGGTGTCTCACCCTAGCTGAGGCAGGTGATGCCACGCTAACATGTCATATACAGGCTCACTGTCCTGTTCTATCAGAGGAGGTCCCCCACCCCACAGGCGCCTACGCAGCTCTTGGAATAAGCACACCATCCTGTCCTGTTCGGGGATGCGAGAGGGTAAAATCAAGGGAACCTGTTTGGTTGAACGGGCTGGATGCAGCAGGACTAAATTAACCTTGTACAAGTCACTGACTCGGTGCGTCAAAACAACCATCTTTCCTAAGTTTCATTTTCAAGTACTGCTTGACTTTTGCTTGATATTCTTTTTCCCAGAAAATAATTTTGAAGTTCCAGTGCGAAAAAGGGACTCTCCCAAATGCAGGGCATCTGCAGTCCACTCTGAAGCAGGAGAAAGCACTCCTGTGCATCTGACAATGATGCTATGGAGATTTGCTTACGCAGAGCCTCTGACTGTTTAACTGGCAGTGCAGGGGGAAAGCCCCTAGCTCATTTGTACAATGGACAGGATGTTCCTGGAGAATCAATAGGTTCATTATCATTATCCAGTTAAGCAAATGGGTCCAGCGCTAAAGATATTTTACTAATGACCCATGGCAGACCTCGGTCACATCGCCTGCTTTTCTGTTTGCTGTGGTGTCACCAGAGGTTTCACCCCCCCCCCCCCCCCCCAATCATAGAAAATAAGTGTGTTAAAAACAATGCTCTGTTAATGGCAGTAAATACCTGAGAACACTTCAAATGTAAGTCCTCAGCACGTTTACCACCAAGGTAAGTAACTACAGACACCATGCAAATCCTGATAGTCTCTATTTTTTTTTAAGATGAAAGTCCTGTGTTGTGCGCAGCCTAAGGCTGCACCTTTCCCATATTAGTGGGTTAAACATACAGGCTGGGTACACCAGGCATGGGAGTGCTGTTCAGGTCGGATGGCACCAGCAAGCGTGAAAGATCAGACAGAGACTGCGGCTGCGTTGCTGCAGCAATTGGAAAGTGTATGCATGTCATTAAAGGCAGGGACCCCATATGGCATAAAGGTCAGTAGAGGAATTAAAGTTAATAATTAAAGCTGAACCAGCACACTGAGAGAAGCTCCCTAACTGATCTGGGTCCAGGGGGAGGCAGGGCCTGGGCATATCCTTCTCTTTTTGGTTTTAAGTAATGGAGTGTGCCAGTGGTGTAGGTATTGCACATGGATTGTGTTGTAGGTGTTTGTAATGGAGTGTATTGTTTGTGTAGGCTATGTTAATGGAGTGTGTAGGTGTTGCTAATGGAGTGTGGTGGTGGTGTAGGTGTTGCTAATGGAGTGTGTTGGTAGTGTAGCTAATGGAGCATGTTGGTGGTGAAGGTGTTGTTAATGAAGAGTGTTGATGGTGTTTCTAATTCAGTGTGTTGGGAGTGTTGCCAATGGAGTGTGTTGGGAGTGTAGGTGTTGCTAATGGGGACTGTTTGTAGTGTGGGTGGTACTAATGGAGTATGTTGGTGGTGAAGGTGTTGCTAATGGAGAGTGTTGGTGGTGTTTCTAATGGAGTGTGTTGGGGGTGTTACTACTAGAGTGTGATGGTAGTGTAGGTGTTGCTAATGGGGACTGTTTGTAGTGTAGGTGGTGCTAATCGGGTGTGTTGGTTGTGTAGGTGTTTCTAATGGAGTGTATTGGTAGTGTAGGTTTTGTTATTGGAGCGTGTTGGTAGTGTAAGTGTTGCTAATGCAGTGTGTTCATGGTGTAGGTAATGCTAATGTCTGAATTGTAGGTACTAAAGGCAGAAGTGGAGAGGCTGGGGCCACAGGTAGAGACACTGGGGGTAAACAGGGATGCAACACATTCCCAAATCGAGCAGCAGGCCGCTCAGCTTACCCGTGGAGTCGCAGACCTACAGGTGAGATGCCCGCCCATGCCCGGACACACAAGCTCAGGCACTTAATGGTCTACCTGCACACGCAATTGAGAGAGCACAGTGTTACCATGTCTCCTCCCATTGAGAGAGTCCAGCTTCATCAGGTCTTATTACTAAGCATTTGCTATTAAAATACTAGGCTGATGTACATCCTTTGCAGTTTTACTCATCATACTCTGATACAGTGGGGATTTCTTACCCACAAGGCCAATCTTATTCCCATAGGCAGCTTTAATGTGGAGTGTTTGGCTGTGTGAGTAACATTTGGTCTAACTGGTGAAGTTAGACCACCACATCTCTGCACCGATGCCTGGCTGAGCTGTGAGAACCTGTGTGCCTGTGCTGTTACAGGGATTCTCAGAGCTGGTCCTCAGGATCTTCTCCAAAGACTGTAAGAGGATGGCTGTGGAGATCTTTGAACAGACCATGCCCTCAGGGAAGCACTGGAGAGTGACCTGCAAAACAGGTAGACCACACTGGCAAGTGTAAACCATGGAGCCAGCACTGTAGAGTGTAAAACTAAAATAGGGTGGCAGCGTTTCAGAGCAATAAGCATCTAGACAGTACTGGAGGGTGTGAAAAAAGGCTGGTCACACTGGAGGGTGAAAAATTAGTGTCGTGCATTTGCACATGGTTTGTGTGTCAAAGATGGAGCTGGTAGCACTC
Organism: Megalops cyprinoides; assembly: GCF_013368585.1. Taxonomy (NCBI): domain Eukaryota; kingdom Metazoa; phylum Chordata; class Actinopteri; order Elopiformes; family Megalopidae; genus Megalops; species Megalops cyprinoides. Next base: position 29,871,937 of record NC_050600.1, read on the forward strand.
AGAACCTCAGCCTGGTTCATGCTCCCATTGTACCTCGTTGACTGCTGTCTGCTCAGGTGTTTGCTTTGAGGCTTCCTAATAAACTAGCCACTCCTTTTTCCTGCTCACCACTGACCCCGCTCATGCACCCTCTGTGGGTGTTTTTGGGATGGAGGGTCTTACTAATGGTTGCTGCTCAGAGTCACAGAGGCTGTGTTAGTCACAGACACTGTGCATGATATTAAACTTTGGCTGTGGGAGTCACAGACGCTGCATATGACATTTGACTCTGGCTCAAATCCAGCACTCAGTGGAACAGCAGGAGAGCTTTGCGCGACAGTTGGTGTGGTTACATAGTTCCTCCTCTGTGTCACCTGTTATCTGGTGGAACTGCCTGATAAGCACCACTTGCAAATTTATTTCCGAGGGAACATGTCCTGTTTGGCCACAACACAAAGTTTCACCACATTGCCTCTGCCAGGTGTTTTTCTGTGTCTGTGTGTCTGTGTGTGTGTGTGCGTGTGCGGGAACATATGCGCTTACCCTCACCATGTTGGCATCTGTACGGGCAGAATTACCCAGCAGCCCCAGTGACTACGCGACCTCTGCAGCGCAGACCGTGATTGGCCAGGTGCTGGAGGGGGTGCAGTCCTTCCCAGATGAGGCGCAGATCTCCGTGCTGACCGAGGCCATGACCGCCTTCATGGAGGCTTGGATGGAACACATCCTTAAAAAGAAGATCAAGTTCAGGTGTGTCTATACACTGGCCCTCTCTCTGTTCTGGATTGGGATTGTGTTTGCAGATACTTTGGCATTGTTGCTTACAACAGATCCAAGATCAGCCAGCCCACCCCTAGTCCCAACCCTGACCACTTGGTGCAAAGATTTTGTTCTGATCCAAGATCAGCTGCTAACATCAGAAAGCGCCACACTGCATGCCTGCCTCTTGAGTAATGGTGGACTTCCTGTCAGACAGCCACACCTACTCCACTCTGCAGTGAGCAGATGATCTAATGGTGAAAACTCAAATGATTTGAGTTTATTCAAATATTATGTCTATTTTTGTTCAGAATCAATGGTTTGAATATCACTGTAGTTTTAATTGATCACGTTAATTTCATTTTTATTTGCAATTCAATGACATTTTTTTTCCATTCACGTAGTTTGTTGCAATTTCAGTTTTATTTAATTTTCCTTTTAACTGCAAGGTAATAACCTTGCAGTTAAGGGGCTCAGTGAGGTTTTAAATGAATAAGTAAAGGTTGTCCAAAAAATTACTAATAGTTTCATTATTGGACAGATGATTTAATTAAATTGATTAAAATAATGTAGAAGTATATCCAAGATTTAAAGAGCCTCCTCTTGCAGTTCAAAATAAGTCAGATCTGTCTGTGCTTTTTTCCCCAGCCTCCAGGGGGCACTGCAGTTAAAGCAGGATTTCGACATGATCCGGGAACTGATCCGGTCAGAGGAATACCGGCTATCAGAGGAGATCCACCAGCGGCTGTTGTCACTGCGGGTGTTCCACCAGGTGGACAGTGCCATTGTGTGTCTGCTCCAGCAGCCTGTGGCCAAGCCCTACATCCCCTCCCGCAGCTGGGAGCCATTCCGCCGCTGCTGTGAGTGCTGAGGGGAAGAGGTGGGGGTGGGGCAGAGTGAAGAAGAGGGTGGGCCAGTGTAATTCCGGGCCGGGCTGCATAGGGCTGGGGGTGGTAATGTGTAATGCAGGGGCAGGGCTGCACAGGGCTGGGGGTGGTGCAGCGTAATGCAGGGGCGGGGGTGGAGCAGTGTAATGCAGGGGCGGGGATGCATAGTGCCGGGTTAGGGCCAGGTGTCACAATGTAGTGCGGAACAGTGTATTGGTGTTAATGTGTGATTGACAACAGCTCTGCTGTTCTCCCTTCAGGTCCACACAGGGGTCCACTGGTGGACCCGGGATCTGGTAGTCTGAACAGTCTGGAGAGTATGGACATCCAGGCGGCCCGTGCCCAGGCCCTGATGGAGGCTGAGGGCTCCCTGGCACCCCGACTGACCACGTCGCCGCCAGAGTCCTACCTGGATGTCTCTCAGCAGGAGTGGCTGGCCCTGCGAATCCACAATGGCACGCGCTGGAAGCTGCCTGGGCTGCAGTGCCTCAACAAGTCAGAGCACTGATCCTGGATCAGCCTGCTTCTCCCTGTGCTGTTCCTGGATCAACCCCCTCTTTCCAATGCTAACGCTGTATCAGCCTCTTCCTCCTAGTGGTCTGTGGTTAAGCCTACTCCTCTCTTTATCACTGACCCTGGATCAGTCCTATGTACAGCAGTGCCAGTGTGCATCTAAGTACTGATGAGAACCTTCAAGTCACTTTAAAAATGCTGGTTTTGCAGAAGATTGAACAATAAGCGTAAGACATTATGTGGAATCATTCAGTTCGGACGTCGAAGTCCAATTGAGCTCAGGGCATTACCTTTGTCTGTATTGTTTAAAACCTGAGACAGTGAGCCTTAATTTCATTTACTGTAGCTGTAATCCTAGGAAGGACACCTTGAGTTTTCCTGAGAGGCAGTGAAACCTCATTTTACTATAGTTACCTAGTTAGGCAATATGCTAATGAAATTAACCTGAAACCGTTTGCGTGTGTAATTCTCTTTGATGAAAACCAAAAACTTTTTTTCTTATCAGATTGAAGGGGAGGTCATTGTCTGGAGCAGTAATGGAAACAGTGTCCCCTATATTCATAGCCCCAGTCTCTGGGGGGTAGTTGAGGTATTCAGCCTGAGCAAAGGGTGCTATGATCATTGCCATGGCAACAGAACATGAGTAATGCTTGTCATTTGATGTTTGATTGAAAGAGATTTCAGAAAAAGAGGCACAGCTGATTCTTGGTTATGGTGCGTCATGAGTAAGTCAAGCTTCAAACTGAGTGAATCTCTAAGATGGTGGAGCTAACATGTGCATCATTGACTCAGATTTAAACCAATTATAGTCTCCTGCTATGGCAAGCAGAATCTTTTGATTGGCTCATATGCAAGTCGGTGATGAGCAGCGTATGGTAGTTTCACCCATGATGGGGCTTCTCAAGCCCCAGTCTCCCATCATCGTAGTCATCATTTTATAACATGTGAAACAGTTAAACTACTTTTATTTGCAGGTATATTTACAAAAGTGTACTTTATACAGCAATAAAGAAGCTTATATGTAGGTATATTCAAACATTTAAATATTTTATAAAATCTCTTCACCTTGACTTGCATATGATCTGAAAGCTTTATATTGAGAATGTTCCGTTAGGGGTGTGATGTGAGGCATACGAAAATCACTTGTCACTGAGCCACAGGGTCAGTCACTCAATTTTATATTTGAACAGTTTTCATTTGGGTGTTGTTTTACAAGAACAAGAACCGTAACAGGATATTTCAGAATTTTTTATAAATACAAAAATTGTATTTTTTGTAACACACAGTGCTTTATGTGGTCACATCAAAGTGAAAATATATCATATAAAAATTATGTACTGTAGAAGGATGACTAAAGACCAAAACCTTTTCCTCTTCATCCTTCTGCACACCTTTCTGCTGGACAGTAAAACCTGTTGTAATAAACTTTTTTGTCGTAATAAACTTTTCTTTTTTTTACATAAGCATACAGCAGTAGTCTCTTGTGGAAGTGTTTAGTACGTATGTTCCTTAATGGTAAGGAACAGGGTTTGTAACCCAAAGGTTGCTGGGTAAAGTAAAGTTCACATGAGGCACTGCTGTTGTACCCTTGGGTGAGGTACTTAACCTGAATGGCCCCAATAAACATCAGCAGTATAAACAGATAATGTAAAAATTTGAACAGTAAGTTACTTAAGATGTCATATGTGAACCTGTATGATTCCAGCTGACAGATAGAAGATAGTATGGCAGGGAGAAATAGTCCTGGAATAGTCCCGGGAAGGTCACTGTGATTATGCACTTCTCCATAGAGCACCCAGCTGTGCAGATGGATCTTGTGTCAGGATGGCCATTTTGTGTGAAATGAATGAGGAGAGTGTCATTAATTTGGCTTAGTAAACATCTTTGTCTTGCAAAGAGTACAGCTTGTCATTCTCAAATAATTAATGACTGGCAGTGATTAGTAATTTTGGGAATGCCCTATCCCCAAGGGTGACTCAGAAGGCACAAGGCGTTTGGGATTGTTAAAGTGAGCAAAATCTGGAATTAAATTTACTTCAACACTCTGGTAACATACATTATGCCAGATTTTGTAATAAAAGTAGCATGAATATGGTTTAGAGTAAAAAATGTATATGGTTAAAACCAGGTGTGTTGAGGAAAAATAAGCTTTTGGATGAAAAAATAGAATTTACAATGGTTGGGGTACTGTGGTGGTAATATTCAGGAGGTCTGTCTGATAGGGCAAAGCACACAACTATGAGGGTTTCATATGTCATTTACTGTGGTGCTCATACCATGAACATATAGACATATATACTTTAGCTCATTTTGATTACATACGTGGACATACTTTGTGATGGGAATTTCCCACAGTTCTATATGAGTTTCAACCTCACTTAAGGACTGGAGAAACCCTAACTCCAGGAGTTGATCAGTGTATAACTTGCTCTGAGAATGTCTTCCAGTTTTGGCATGGCTAACACAAGCAAATTTTAAAAACAATAAATCAGCACCTTTCACTATCTGCAGATATGTCTCAATGGGCAGAATATGACTGCTTCCAATAATAGCAACAGGGTTCTGCATATTTATACCATGTTCCAAATTATTATGCACATGCAGTTTTTGTTTGTTTTTCCTAAACAGTCAGTATGATTAAGGATTTTTTATCCTCAACAATTATAATGTGGATGTTATTACAAGCAAAACTACTGATGATGACAACAGCTTTTTCTAATATTTTGAAAAGAACTCAAAATACATTATTATGCACAACGCAGTTTGAACACATTTAATAGGTCATAACGAATTTGAAACAGAAATCTGTTGTATTTGTTGCATGAACAGATCATTTTTCAAAAAAATAAATGCAATTTAAATAAAAAAAACATATTTACAGATCAAGTTACATATTAATATATGAGCCCTTCTTTGATATCAGTTTAACAACTCTCATCCATTGAACTTGTAAGTCCATGTATAGTTTCTGCCTGTGTTTCATTTGAGGATGCCAGTATTGCCTCCTACAGCTGCTGCTTTGAGGTATACTGCTGCCCACCCTCATAGATCTTCCTTATAAGGATGCTGCACAGGTTCTCAATAGGGCTGAGGTCAGGGGATGATGGTGGCCACACCATGGTTTTTTCTCCCTTTATGCCCATAGCAACCAAGGAGTCAATGGTGTTTTTTGCAGCATGGGATGGTGCGTTGTCCTGCATGAAAATAATTTTATTCCGGAAGGCACTTTCCTTAATAGGCATTTATCTGACCGAATTTGTCTGTGCTCTGAATCACACACAAATATTTTCACAGTTCGATGATATCTCTTCAGTTTTTGCGAAATATCAGTTGTTTTCATGCCTTTTGCAAGACATTGCACTATTTCACGCTTTTCATCTTCCAAAAGATCTTTCTTCCTCCCCATATTGCATGAGAACTGTGACTTGCTTAATAATGTGGAACAACCTCTTCAAGTAGGTTTCCCTTTAATTACGATCACCTGGCAAACTAATTAACAAACCTGTCTGAGATTGATACCAGTTATCTAAAAAGATGGGAGAAGTAAAACAAGCAAAAACTTTCATTGAAAAACTAAAAACTTAATATTTATTTAACTGAAATCCTACTGATATATCACTTGCATAATAATTTGGAACACTGTAGAACTCCATCAGCAAGAATAATTTATTCATGAGGCCATTAGGCTGGAGAGAAATCACGCCAAGCTCTGAATCTCCCTCTGTGATGCATCTACCCCATCTTGACATAGATAGCGTAAATACTTATAGATATAAACACGTCCAGCATGAGGGCTCCTCATGCAAAACATGCAAACATTGTGATTTTGTGTTGCTAGTGTGATGTGATCCTGTGCTTTTCTCTGGAGGGGACACAATCTTATCTCCCTCAAGCCAATCTCAGGATTCTGCATTTCTCCGTCTTGGTTTTTTATCATCTTGAGCCTGACAGTATTGTTTCTGCTCATGCATTTTGCAGACGCCCTTCTCTAGTTCCACTTACCAGTCTGTGTGAGTAAAAGTGAATCATGTTCCTTGGTCATACTCTGTAGGTTAAAAACAGAGGTGCGCGGGTCAAATGGAGTTTAGTAATTACATTACTTACTTACAAGGCAAGACTTTCAAGACACATTGAACACGTATCAAAGGGGAAACAAGAATGCAGGATTGGTTGGCTAACTTGGCTATGAACCTTATTTGTTACAAATTAGATTATTAAACACTCTTATCCAGCATGACTTAAATGGCTCTTGATTTATTTGTTTGTGTATCTGGACTAATTCATTTAAAGTGCCTGGCTCAATGGTACAACAGCAGTGCCACACATAGGATATGAACCTACAACCTTCACATTTGAAGTTTAACTTTTTAACCACTACACCACACAAGGCTCTTAATCTTCTCCTTCATCCCTGAACCGGTGCACTCATTGGGCTATGTGTTATATCACAATCCAGCAGTTTCCCAGAGAGTATGGTTAAAGAAGTGCTTGCGGGAATTCAAGTGGAGAATTCAAGTGGGTGCTGAATAGGCCTCTAGGCTGCCTGCATTAGCCTCATCTTTGTGGCTAGGCCTCTGCATAGCCTCTTCTATGTCCCTCACAGACAGACACATGGGAGGGTGGTCAGTGGTTCACCAACAGTGGGACCCCTCCCTCTTGGGTTTTGATGTCTGCTTTTGAGGGGCAGTCCCTGATGTCCCGGTCAGGGCAGCTAACCAGTGAGGAAAAGGAGAAGGAGGAAGAGTCTAGACCTCACATAGGCGTAGAGCTCAGTGCTATGTAACAAACGAGGCTGTTTCAGAGGGTGACCACACACCCTCGATTGAGGGGGAGGAGCATTTACTGCCCGCAGGGCCAGTGACCCGGTTATTTCTACCATGATCTATTTATTATCTCATTGCAATCTGTAACACACCAATTGTAATTATTTTTATTAGTAGTAGTAGAGTTATTATTTATATACTGAAAATTCAGATAGGGAAAGATTATCTGAGTTCTGTGGTTATTTTTGTTGAATTTTTCATGCTTGATGAAAATATTGCCTTTATTGCACAAGCTTATTGCACCATTATACATTATTCTATGTGAGACTGTCTGTGGCAATAACCCCTTATTATGACCGTATCTAATTTGCTGTTACCTCGGACTACATGAATGAGGCGTGAAAATACAGTAATCCATATCATGTAAATAGCGTTAGCACTTAACAGTTTAACCGCTGGAATTCAGTCATTTTTACTTGCCTCTCTGTTTCTGTGAAATGGGCAAAACGCTGGGGTACGTTTAGGTTATTTCAACTTTACAGGGTAACGTTATCACATTTTTACCTCATTATAATGCATTTACTCTTCACTCAAAACTGCAAACTCTGAAACGCTGAAGCACGTTATCAATAATAAACCGCTAAGCTGTGCATGAGGTACGCTGAGCCGGTTTCAGCGCACAGGGTCCTCAAAATTCTTAATTCAGTTTTTAGATAGCTGTCTGTCTCAATTCGGAATTCGCACAGCCGATCTACACTTTCTCCTCTGCATGGATAGCGCACAAGAAACTTAAATATCTAAGTCTGGTAATATCCCCATAAGAAAAGTTACTGTATGATAAAAAACTAAAAATTAAAATACTGGGAATATATTTCACACACGTTACAAATAACACTTCGTACGTTAAAATAGACACGTTATTTTCCCATTACTGTATGTTAATGTATACATGTACAAATGCTGCGAAATACAAAATAAAACGTGCAGAATTGTAGTACCCAGCAAACGTAAATCAAGAGGTCTACCATTCGTCACAACATGACACCCTTACTCCGAGGCTCCATTGTAGCAGCCACCTTTCCTCCCAACCCCCACTCAATTCAGAAGTTCCCACGAGGTTATTTTGTTTATTTCCAGCAGTTCATAGTCAGAGCACTGATTGGCTCATGCGAGATAGGGTCTACAATACTTGCAGAAATAGGGGGGGGGAGTCACTATGTCTGGAAACAATCCATTTCGTGTCTTTGTTTATTGGATTTTTTTACGTGATCGCTATCAATATATAAGTTGATTACTCGGAATATTGTGCTTGATTGGGTAATTTACTGCGCCAGCCAAATCTCGATGCAAAGATTTGCGCAGATCATCACCCACGGATGTGCAACACTTGGTATCAGCAAAGTTATTGTAAACCCTGTTGTAGGCTTTTGGTGTAACTCGCGTCTGGGAAAAGGGAGGACAACGTACGTGGATTTGAGTCGGCTGTTTGGTTCCTCTCGTTTTCCCCCTCGTTATTTGTCTAAATCAACGTCGGACATAGCTATAGGAAATGGCGATCTGCATAACGCTAAAGGTACTATACAGTTTACAATCTTTGTTTGTATTAGTGGGAATGTGTGACTGGTTGTCTAGGTTGTCAGATGCAACGTTGGGTTTTGGATCAGAAGTTAGTTAACATTGTTACCACGAGCCTTTGCTGAACATACAGTGTAACCCAGCTACCCTACTAACATGGCTTTCATAGTTCGCTAATGTAGCTGCCTTCATGGCGAGCTAGATCACTTATTCACTTCTTGGATTATCAGCGATCTAGCAAACGCAATCGCTGCAAATTAGGCCATGTGTTTTAAAAGAACCTGAAGATAGTTAACCATTCTAACGCTATCTTGTGATACGTGGTAGTTAGCTGTGTGGATGAACGTTAATATACTGTTGGAAATTTTGACGGCCTTTTGAATGTCAATGATAGCGTGACAACCAGCGAAGCCAGCCCTTGCTTTGAATTAGATTGTAAATGTGAACATATCAAGGCCCGTGTTTTTATGAATGCGGTCAACGTCAGTAACAGGACCATTTTTGTCAATATTTTTCCGGATTAATGAAATTGATACCGTATAGTGCGTGTAGGGGCACCACTCTGTAGTAATTAACCAACTATCTGGATGGCTAAAATGAATTTTCATGATGAGTTGCTGATGGCACATCTAATGCATCTTCAACCTGTGGGTACTATCACGTATGACTACGGTTCCCAGCAGCCGCTGTAGGTTTGAGAAGACGGATCTTGTAGCCAGTGACAGAAATCCTTTACCGAGATGATCCTACATGCAGCCAGTCAGTGTCAGAAGGCGGGTATTCTCATCGGCCGGTCCCCTATTTTCCATCCTGCATTCATTGGCTTATGTTTTCATGTGCAGAAAACCAACTGACATCTAGCGGCGTAAGTACAGGTAGCTATAATGACTTTTTTCATTATAGCTGTTTTTCATGTTCGAAAGCATATCTAGCCAGAGATGAACGATTTTGCCAATATAGCCAAATATTGAACTTGTCGTGTTAGCCAGGTCGCTACATCAAAGCAGGCAAATCCTTTGCCCACGGCTTGCCAGCTAGCAGCACACAGGCGCTGAATTATGACTCGTCTGGGGCAGAAAATGGTACTGAGCTAACCAGCCTTTTATCAAGCTCTGACGTTAGCCTTGTTTACGTTTTCTGCAAGGGTAAGAGGTTGTTATAATGCGCACATGGGGGATGGCGCGTCGGCTATTAAAACGGTTAAATGGGAAAGGCAGTGTTGAGTAGACTGTAAATTTATTACTGCCCAGATAAAACAGCCAGCCATCAAACTAAACTGAAAGCCAGGTTATCGACAATTTATTAGTGATCTAATATCTTGGAGTTAAACTGTAGCTAGAAAAGCTTGACCGAGCTATGGTAAATCGGATGAAGATGCGAGCTAAGGAAAATCGATGGATTGATCACAGTGAAGGCAGCGAACGTTAACCGTCACCATGCAGCTGATCCGAAATGTCAGACGCTGCTGAAGTCGCAATGGTAGCACGCTGGCAATGCTTCCAGGGAAGACGAAAACACAAATATGGCTGTCATGAAAGATGCGGCTAGGCTTTTGTGAAGGATGAAGGAGTAGCTAGTTGCTAGTTATCAATTTGTATTGATATGTCCCAAAGACATTACCTTTGGGTGGGGGGTTACAAACATTAACGCCAACGAGTACGGAGTTGCTGGTTACCTGGTGTGGTTACCGATTTTTATGGGGGCGTTAAGATGTGAAGTCCCTCGGTATCTAGTAGCGCCCTGTGTGCGTTAGTTTACAGGCCTTGGACTCAGCGCGTGAGGTGTATTTTCCATTCCCTTATGCATGCGTGAAGCTCTGTTTTTGGGTACCCTGGTAAGTGAATATGTCTAGGCTACTTTGCTTGTCCTCGTTTGCCGCGAGTAATCGTTTTTTATTTAAATGTTATGGTTCGGTGTTTTACAGTGGTCTGATTATTTTGGACATGGATTCTGTATGTGGTGGTGGGCTTTTTCCGTATGTATTTTAAAGTAATCTGTGGAAGCGCTTCCACTATGCGTCATGTGCGTTTGAGCCTGCTTGCTTATGACTGATGATTCTAGGAGGCAGTGTATTGAATGACAGAGACATCCGGGCCGAGAGAAACTCATTTTCAGTGTTAACTCTTATGTAACTGGATAACAGACTACCGATAAAACATTTCTCACGTGTCAGCTCTAAACAGGTCTAAAATAAATAATCTGATTTGAGTGTGACATGAGCATGATTGCTCCTGCTAAATCACAGTTTTGACTAGTTGAAATTCAGCATTTTTTCTCTACTGAAGTGCCATAAACATGTTATATGGGGCTCATGGTGAAAGAGAGACAGAAGCATGGCCTGCTTTTAAGACAGACAGACATTTTCATTCTCTGCTGTTTTTTGATGACTATACCCTCTTGGCTGTTATATGATGTTGAAGCAACATTATGGGAACATTGTCAGCTAGATGGTGGCACCGAGGTGTACATACACTTCAGGGTAACCCTCTGTATGCTTGTCACATTTGGCTCACGGATTGACCTACATACGGCCTGGCTCTTGATAGGAGGCCCTACCCTCTCTGGAGGGCCACACGTTTCCCAGCACCTCCTACACTCATTAATTGGGGCTGCGATTTTGCCAAGTGAGCTCAACAGATGATCAAGATGACCATGCTAGCGCTCCAGTCAGGAGCCTAAAACATGACTGAAGCAGAGAAATACATGCCTGATCTTGTTGATTCCATATTGCAAAAACGCAACAATCCATATGTTTTTTTTATTTATGTGTGGGCAGGTGTCTTTTGGCTGAATGCAGGAACACTGCTGAAGGAATGTGTATAGCTGATTTTCCTGACTAGTGTGGTTTAAGCTGATAGAAGACGTGTGAATAAAAGTTACTTGTCAAAGCCTTACATTAAAAAAATTGCTTTTCTTTTCACATGTCAGGCAGTCGAGTGAAGTTCTGCTCCATGTTTCATGAAATTAGGAAGGCCGCACTGCTTTGGCGATTGGTGTTCTGGGACTGGCATGGAAAGCAGCATTTTCTCCTGACCCTCCCCTTGCCTTTCAGCAGTCATTGTTTTCCTAGCCTGCATTCCTTAGTGTTCAGTGAGATGATGGCAGTTTGGAACCTCCTACTACCTGATGGATTGCTCCCCATATTATGTGTTGCTGCCATAAATCCACACTGGTGACATAGAATGGACCTCACATGAGAGTTATATACAGTGGCACTTCTGTGGCTGTCCTGAGCAGCTCACAATGCAGATGTCTTCTTTTCAGGCTTCCCGTAGTTAAATGGGATCTGTCACGCTCAGCACCACACTGTTGCAGCATTTGTCAGTGCTGTGTATTTTATGTGTAACTTTGGGTGCAATTAATTTTTTTTTTGGAGCACTGGTGACACATGAATTTCAGTAATTGGCTGCTTTTATACTACTTGTGGACAATGAGGTTGAGGGCACCTTTCTCAAAGCCACGTGACCATATTCCTTTGTTATAAAGTGGCTTTTCTGGAAGCTGTGAGGAAATATTCTTGTCCTTGAAGTTCATCTATTCTGAAAGCCAAAATGCCATATTCCTGTTTTATAAATGGTCTATAATGACCTAGACATAAGGCTGTATTCATGTGTTATAAATGGTAGACTACTTTCTAAAAGCCAGGGGCCTCATTACAGAAACTTCCTAAGTCTGAAATGCTATCTTATTTCAGTTTAGGATGACATTTAGGATTTTTGGTATTACAGAAACATGTTTCCTAACTGCATTTAGGAAAAACTCCTGTCTTATCTTAAGATAGGAATTTAGCTATTACAGAACCGTCCTAACTAAGGGATTTCCTAAATTAGGAATCCTAAATTAGGATGGCATAGACCCTGTCCTAAATTCAAAATAACTGCCAAAAATGGCAGCACCACTCTTGTTAGGTCTGTATGGCAATGAAGATGAGGAACATGAACACAGAAACATAATGATTGAAAGGCTACTCAAACCATATGATGACGCTTTAAATTTCCCGGACCATGTACTAATATATATATATATCGACTGCCAAGACATTTAATTTTGAATTTGATCAATGTGCTACGTTCGGTTCTGGAGAGGCCTATGTTGGCTCTTGGTGAATTGATGTTCTCGCAGGCTAACTAATAAACTGTTACACAAAGAACTTCAGTCTGGAGCGTGGTCGAAGATGAGGTAGAAACAGGTTTTATTGATGGTCTTCAATACAGCAAGACTTCATACATGAAGGTCGGCTTCAGGTACTACACGCACTAAGTCTCACGTAGAGTCTTAAGCCTTGCACACTCGTCCTCACGCTCAGTCTGTCTCTAGTGCGGCTAGGTAATTCTCGCACCCACACCTAGATATATGTACACGACTCTGGTCCGTGCCACGTTGTTGTTGCGTTGCTTCTGTACTAAACAAAGAACAAAGAACATCTTATACCATCCCTGAGCTGTCCAGAGTGGTTAATTATAACTGTCCTTGCATCGCCTAGAGTCTGGCGCCTAATTGGAAAAACATTGCTTCTGAAGGTATCTCTAGATTGATAAGGAGTACACTCTGACCCAACTCCTCTTTGTCACAGACACTGACAAGGGAGGCAGAGTGGGAGAAAGTTCAGCCGGGTAGAGAACCCCTATATCACCTAAGAACAAAACCTTTATTATAAAAGAAGCTTCTAGGAACTGAGGTACCTTGGTTGTGCTAATCATCCCAAATGGTTAAACATGTCATGACTAACCTAATACTGAACTACAGCTACATGAGTGATTTCTACAGCTATATGAGTGCTCGAAATCATAGGCCTCACCGTTGGGACGGCCTTGTGCCACGTACACACTTTCAGTGTGCCTTGTGTGCATGATTAGTTCAACATAGCAGCATCTCTTGGAAAGTAGGCCACAGGTCACAACTCCGTGAGCGGCCTAAAAACTACACAGTCACATTATACACTGTGCATACTAATTCTACCAAACTAATCAGTCTACCAATATAATGAGCACTAAATAATCACCACTATTCTTCAGTCCCCCGTCTGATCATTCCCAAACTCATCAATGATCACAAAAAAGGAAAGTGATTATATGTGATAGATAAAGTGATTATATATATATATATAAGCGAAGCGAATCTTATACTCTCAAGAGCATAGGCATCTTGCGTTTCTAGCATTAATAAAAGGAAAGGAAAGCTAATAGAAAAACGAAGTCTCAGTCAAGTTCAACGTCGTTGTCATCTGGGCCACACGTGCAGGTGTCATAGCTCTGCTGACCAAGCAGGTTACACCCTTAAAAAACAAACATATGCCCAAAATCAAAACAATAAAAGGTGTCACAATCTGAATGATCTGGGGTAACAATTCTCCCGCCCAAGATCCTAACCATGTCTCCCAGCTCCACTTCTGAGATGCTTTTAAGTGGGCCACTTGCTCGTAAATGTCTTGTACATATGTGGTGACATTAACAAACGCATCTGGTACATACGTGCAACATTCTTGTTTCAAAACTGCACATGTTCCGCCTTTATCTGCCAGAATAATGTCTAAGGCTATGCGGTTTTGCAACGTCATTTGACGCACTGAATGTAGCTCCTGATTTATCAGTGTCAATGCTCCTGCTGTATCATTAGCAATTTTGTCTAAGGCAAAAGCCATCTGCCTAATCTCATCTAATGCGACAGTAATACCATAAGTTGGAACTAATGAAGCAAAGAAACGTTGAGTTGGGGTAGCAACAGTTTCCGTGCTGTGGAACACGTCCCTCTTACCTCTATGCTTGATGTTAACCATACGCATAGCTGGTACTACATATGCCGTATAGCACGATCCTGACCATTCAGCAGGCAAATATGAATAAGCATGCTTCCCACAAACATACATTGTCCCATTTGGAGCGGCTTTGTCTTCAGCTCCTAAATTTGGCATTAAAACGAACAATGATATTACAGCAAAATGTCCATGCCAATGCATCGCTTCCCATGGTCTTAAAGTAGAAAGACTATAGTTACATGAACTTCGTCCCAAAAACATACCCGTACCATTGTTTTCCCAACATAACATACCCTCAGGCGCATAACTCAATTTCACTCGCTCTGGGGGGCTTGATGGAATTGGTCGTGTATAGAAGGTCACGTTTCCCTCAAAGAAGGGGCTTTGTGTGTCATTATATGCTGTAGCATAGTCGGCTAATGTGAATGGAACTGATACGTATGGATATGTGTTAGAAGATGTTGGCAATAACCCACACACCCAACATGAATCTTGTCCCTTTGCCCTAGCATAGCTGTGTGCCATGGCTAGAAATGTGTTATCCCTGTGCGTATCATGATGACTGTCATAATGTGCTTGAACTTTCAAAAACAACACAAACACCACAACAAACCACATATTCATCATAGATGTTATCACACAGAATGTCAATATATCAGTTCATAGATGATCTTGAACGATGTTCCCAAAGATTCTGTCGTCGTCCCTCAGGCACTCTCGATGACAAACGAGGCGATGTCGCAGCTCAGGAGGAGGGTCACTCGATCCACAGGTTGATCCAGGCCAGCTCCTGTAACCTCTGACTGCCCAGGACTCAGAACCCTGAAAGATACACAAACACACAAACACACAGGAAAACGACCAACACATCATAGCCGTAATGACATTTTAAGCGTCCTAACTAACTGTCAATTCCAGTAATTCCACTACTTTCCCCCGTCTGGCCCTCCAGCAGGGTCGTAACACAATGAGAAGTATTAACATGAAACAGCATGAAACATGTCATTTCATGTTTTCTTCGTCTTTAGGTAACCCCTGGAACATACTGCCTCCAGTTCTACCCTCCGACTCTTCCCATAGCGCTGCTGTTGTACTCTCCCTATTCTTTTGGGGGCTCAGCTAATTTACAATGACTTGCATGAATCCATTTCTGCTTCCCCTGCACCTTGACTGCAGCGTCTGTCACCAATAACACCTGATAGGGTCCCTCCCATTTCGCTTCCAATGGTAACCTTTGGGGCTTGTGAACCATGACCCATTGACCAGGTACTAAAGAATGTCCCCCGTCAGGTGGCTGTTTCCACGCCTCCACCACCTGCTGGGCAGCTGTTCGAACTGCTTCAGTCAATTCAGTGCAATAAGAAATCAAGGCATCTGATGTCAAGTGTATGTCAGCCTTGCGCATGTCAATTGTTCCTGGTAAAGACATAGGCCTTCCAGTGATGATCTCAAAGGGGCTCAGTCCCGTTTCCTTGTTGTGTGTCGCTCTCATGCTACACAGAACCGCAGGTAGGGCCTCGAGCCATGAAATTCCATCCTGATGTTTTTTCGCCAGCCTCTCTTTCAGCGTCCTGTTCATTCGCTCCACTTGTCCAGAGGATTGTGGATGATGCGGACAATGAAGAGACCACTGGATCTCCAGCATTCGACAAACCTCCGCACAAACAGCTCCTGTAAAGTGCGTTCCTTGGTCTGAATCGATCTGATCCGGCAATCCCCATCGAGGGATTATGTCTTTCACCAATGTTTTCGCCGTGTGTGTTGCAGTGCCTCTCCTAGTGGGGTACGCTTCCACCCACCTGGAAAATTTATCCACAATCACCAGTACATCTCGATAGCCCTTGCAAGGTGGTAGTGAAATGTAATCCACCTGTAGATGTCGAAACGGTCCCGGTGGTGCCAATGTCCTTTTGGCAGGCACTTTGATTCTCCTGTCGTCGTTGTTCTTCTGACAGGTGACACACCCTAGCACCGTTTGTCTCGCAACACTTGCAAAGTTTGAATTCCACCATGTTTGTGAAAATCGATATCTCATCTTATCTACTCCCACATGTCCTAGGGAGTGAATCTGAGTCGCCAGATATGGTAAGAGACTGGATGGAGCCACTATCTTCGTGCCATGTCGCCACAGGCAGTCATCATGGAGTTTCGCTCCGTGCTCAATCCATCCCCATTTTTCTTCCCTACTGGCATTCTGTTGCATTTCCTTGACATCCGTCAATCGTTCACTGTTCTGACACACTGCCAGGTGTGATCTAGGAGTGTCAGCTTCAGTGTCTTCATCTTGGTCTTCACTTTGTTCTCCCCCCTCCATCCATGCAGCCCTTTTCGCAGCTTCGTCAGCTAAGGCATTGCCTTTCGCTTCCATGGTACTTTGTCTCGTGTGCGCTTTGACCTTCAACACTGCCACTTCTTTTGGCAGCTGGATTGCATCCATGAGCTCCTTAACCAATTGACCATTTTTGACAGGTGTTCCTTTAGCTGTCATGTATCCTCTTTGTCTCCACAACAGGCCAAAGTCATGTGCAATCCCAAAAGCATATCTTGAATCAGTGTATATGTTTGCTGTTTTGTCCTTTGCTATTTTGCACGCTTCTATTAAGGCCTTCAATTCTGCTTGTTGTGCTGACGTTCCAGGTGCCATTGAGCCTCTCTTCAGAATGTCATGCTCAGTCGTCACTGCCCATCCTGCATGCCTTACTCCATCCTCCACTGTCGAAGATCCATCAGTGAACAGCACCAACTCCGGATTGTGGAGAGGTGTCTCCCTGAGGTGTTGATCTTGCTCCAAGGTGACGACAATGTCTTCACAGACGTGGTCATCTTCCTCAATTTCAACAGCGCTCATCATTGTAGATGGGTTGGAGACTGTTGCCTTCTGAATGACAATGTTCGGGGCTTCCAATACTGCTTGCCAATTGCCCCACCGGCTCGCTGAGACCTGTGTCGCACGTCTCATTGTCAGCAGAGTGTGAACAGCGTGGGGGCACTTCACAAACAGCTTCTGATCTAGGACCAGACTGGCCACTGATTGAATTGCCAGGAAGACTGCTTGAACAGCCCTCAAGCATGGTCCGAAACCCAGAGCCACGTTGTCCAACTTCGCAGAGTAGTACCCTACTGGCCTTTGCAGTCCGCCATGCTCTTGCGTCAAAACAGCAGACATATATCCATCCCTCTCATTCACATGTAGAGTGAATGGCATTTCCGTATTCGGGATGCCCAGCGCAGGTGATTCGCATAATGCTTTCTTCAAAGTTTCAAATGCTTCCTTTTGGTTCTCATCCAATTGTATGAGCTCTTTTGATTCCCGTCGACCTTTCAGCATTTCAGTCAACGGTTGGGCAATTTCAGTGTAGGACTCCACCCAGGCCCTGTTGAAATTGCAGAGGCCCAGGAAGGACCGAAGTTCCTTCACTGTTGTTGGTTCAGGAGTGTTCCGAATTGCGACTGTTCGATCTTGTGTGATTTCCCTCTTCCCTTGTGAGATCTTTTGTCCAAGATACACCACTGCTTGCTGTGCAATCTGTGCTTTTTCCAAACTTGCTTTGTGTCCTTTCCCATACAGGTAATCCAAGAGGGCCGCCACATCTTTGTCGTGTTCTTCTTCCGTCACTGACGCAATCAAGATGTCGTCCACATACTGAATCACTTCAGACGTGATTGACGGCACGTCCTCTGAGGTCAAATGTCTTCGTAGAGCTTGGTGGTACAAAGTGGGGCTGTTGTGCAGGCCCTGAGGCAGCCGTTCCCACTTGTATTGTTGCCCATCTACTGTGAAGGCCAGCCAGTCTTGCGATTCAGGAGACAATTTCACTGTCCAATACGCATTCACCATGTCAATCACAGTGAACCATTGATGTTCCGGCTTCAGCGTATTGAAGATCATGGACGGATCTGCCACAAGCGGTGTCAGCTTGTCAATGGTCTCATTCGCCTTCCGATAATCGACAGTCAGTCTCCACGTGCCGTTGGCTTTCTTCACAGGCCATACAGGGCTGTTGGATGCACTTTGAGTCTTCTTCAAGATGCCCTGTTTTTCAAGCTCATTGACGATTGGCCTTATCCCTGCTATTGCTTCTCTGCTGATGGGGTATTGTCGTGTGCATGGAGGCGGTTTCCCAGTAAGTGTGACAGGTTCCATATCCAGGAGGCCACAGTCGTTCTTGCCCTGTGCCCAGATTGGATGCTGTGCCAATTCTGGCTTCTGCAGTTTTCTCAAATTCCATGTCACTTTTCCTTCCGAGAAGGTCAGACTGGAGTTCAGTTGCAGCAATACATCCATTCCCAGTAATGGTTGCGTCACCTTTCCAACCCACAGACTGACGATGATCTCTGCCGGTCCCACTGTCACTGATAGGGGTTGTGTCTGTCTTAATAGGAACCTTTCTCCTCCAGCACCACAAGCTATTTGTGTCTTGTTTGTCACAGGTAATGCACATCCATTCAAATGTGAAGCGGGTATCACAGTCAATTCAGCTCCCGTGTCCAAAAGGAAATCAATTTCAATTATCCGATTAATTGTTGCACACACATGAAGTCCGTCGTTCCGTTGTTCAATTGCCGCTGCGAGGGGTTGCATGGAGGGGGCTACTCGTTTCCCGAAATCAGGTCCAGGAGTTCTTTCTTTTTGTCTCCACTCAAGTTCTTGAATCTCTGCATCAAGTTGTCTTCAGCATCCTTATGCTGTGGACCGTTGCCTTTTCGGTTTCCCGTGCGGCATTCTCTAGCCCAATGTCCGTACTTCCCACACTTCCTGCAGGCTCCTGTCTTGCCCTTCTGATTCTTCTGCTTCTGTGCAGCCACATTGCGGATCTTGCATTCAAGATCTGTTTCCACTCTTCTTGCTGCTGTCACCAGGTCTTCAAATGTTGTGCGGTTATCTTCCCATCCAGGCGTGCTCAACTTGACCGCCTTCCGCACTTCAGGTAACAGGCCTTGCATGAATGTTGCCTTCAGTGGGCCATTCGCATTCCCTCCGATGTTCCGTTCATTGAGGCCTTCTATTCCAGAATGTCTCAGGAACAGCTTGGAAAACCGGTCTGAGTAGTCATCAATTGCTTCTCCGGCTTTCTGGATGCAGGCAGCAATTTTTCCCCAATCTGTTGTTGCTCTTGTAGCTCGTTGGATCCACAGACGAATTGCTTCCCAGGCATTACCCAAATTCTGTCTATCATCTCCCAATGCTGTTTCAACTTCATGAGTCACTCTAGTGATTTCAGCAGTGTTAAGCACTGTACACAGTAACTGAAGGCCATCACTGGGATGCAGGCGATAGATGTGACGCAAACGCTCAATTGTTGTCCAAGTCTCCATCCCTGCCTTGCGTGGATGCTGCAGGCCTTTGGACCACTTATCAATTTCTTCTGGCTTGCATGCTTTGTGAGCGTAGATCATCTGATCCCCGTGCCTTTTCACCACTAGGGGCCTTAAGCGCCTTTCACTGTTGGACTCAGAATCATCTGCAACAACCGTGCTTTCCTCGTCATCATCACTAGAGGCGCCCATTGCCATTGCTCTGAATGCATATCGTCTTTCAAACTGAACTGCTTCCTCCATTTCCGCATACGGGTAGACACTGTAGGGAGGAGCAGTGGGGCAGGCGTGAGCTCCCCTTTCAACTGTAGCTCCGCCCCTGCAGTAGGGCTCCTGCTCCTTCCCATTTTCTCTCAGTCTGCCTCTGAGCTCCGACAGCTCCTCTTCTAGCCTCTTGCATTTCACATTCTTTTCTCTTATCTCCTCAGCCAACGCCCTGACATTTTCTTTCTCGTGACTCAATTGCCTCTCAGACTCCGAAATTACTTGCTTTTCGTATCTTTTCCGCAATTGACCCAACACCACCAAAGTTAATGGCACTCTTTCTTTTTCAGGCACACGTTGCGACTTTCCCCAAGCTTTCTTAACATCATCAATTGGCCACACACCACCAGATTCAAGCTCAATCCCATACTTTTGCTCAATCTCTTTTTCAACTTGTTCCAATTTAAAAGTGGACCGCAAATACGCCGTACTCATTGCCACCATTGTCTCAAAATCAACATCGGGCGCAGCTCTCCCACCCTTCTCAGTAGTAGGAATCTGCTCCGTTTTGTCAGCACCAGGTTCAGAGTTTCCCTGAGCACCCGCCATTATCATTAATCTCAGGCTGTTGTCACACCAGTGCTAGTTCTCTCACTAGGAAAACTCAGATGTCTTTTACACACTACTCTCCTCCTCCCGGAGAGTTTCACTCCGTCGGTTGTTTGAATAGAGCTCTTTATCCAAACACCGTAAACCACAAGATATATACACACACACTCACTCGCTCACTGTCGACAGTACAAAAACACATAAAACAAATAAAACACATCAACGTCTAGACAGCTCTTCCGTTCCCTGACGGGCTTCTACAGATCTATTTCAAACTGTAGGAATATCGCGATCTTCCGTGACAAGGCACGTGCATCCACGAATTCAAGCGTACACATACAAATGCCAATTTTCCACCAGTGTACCCTTACTCGTAGGATATCCGCTATAGCGCTCTCCCAAAGGAGCTATGCATTTAACCGGTCACTACAGACTCTTTTTCTCTGCAGTCAAGGTGCACCACACACTTTGCAGTTTGCAAATTTTCTTTCACCCTCGTGTACACATCAAACATACAATGATTACAGCTCTCTCATTGTAGGCACGTATCTTCACAGTTCTTTGTCTAACTGTTAGCCTTTACTTATAGTGTTACATGTACTCTGTAAATGTCTCGGTTCTTTCTGGAACCCAGCAAGGTAAGGAAAGGGGCTCACCAATTGTTAGAGAAGATCAACAGATGTTGAAAGCGCGCAAGTGTCTTCTCTTCACTTTCTGGCAGGATCTCTCCTTTTCCTCGTGGATCCGAGTCACGGCACCAAGTTGTTGGCTCTTGGTGAATTGATGTTCTCGCAGGCTAACTAATAAACTGTTACACAAAGAACTTCAGTCTGGAGCGTGGTCGAAGATGAGGTAGAAACAGGTTTTATTGATGGTCTTCAATACAGCAAGACTTCATACATGAAGGTCGGCTTCAGGTACTACACGCACTAAGTCTCACGTAGAGTCTTAAGCCTTGCACACTCGTCCTCACGCTCAGTCTGTCTCTAGTGCGGCTAGGTAATTCTCGCACCCACACCTAGATATATGTACACGACTCTGGTCCGTGCCACGTTGTTGTTGCGTTGCTTCTGTACTAAACAAAGAACAAAGAACATCTTATACCATCCCTGAGCTGTCCAGAGTGGTTAATTATAACTGTCCTTGCATCGCCTAGAGTCTGGCGCCTAATTGGAAAAACATTGCTTCTGAAGGTATCTCTAGATTGATAAGGAGTACACTCTGACCCAACTCCTCTTTGTCACAGACACTGACAAGGGAGGCAGAGTGGGAGAAAGTTCAGCCGGGTAGAGAACCCCTATATCACCTAAGAACAAAACCTTTATTATAAAAGAAGCTTCTAGGAACTGAGGTACCTTGGTTGTGCTAATCATCCCAAATGGTTAAACATGTCATGACTAACCTAATACTGAACTACAGCTACATGAGTGATTTCTACAGCTATATGAGTGCTCGAAATCATAGGCCTCACCGTTGGGACGGCCTTGTGCCACGTACACACTTTCAGTGTGCCTTGTGTGCATGATTAGTTCAACATAGCAGCATCTCTTGGAAAGTAGGCCACAGGTCACAACTCCGTGAGCGGCCTAAAAACTACACAGTCACATTATACACTGTGCATACTAATTCTACCAAACTAATCAGTCTACCAATATAATGAGCACTAAATAATCACCACTATTCTTCACCTACAAGGAGGCATGGGGCTCTGCCAGTGGTTGTACAGATCACAAATGCACTTAGTTTTTTTGCTAAGGGTGACTTCCAGATTGAGCTTGTAGATCTGTCTTTAACATCACAGCCTCGCATCTCATGCAACCTCACAGAGGTCACCCAAGCTATCTGTAATCTGGTGCCGCAATATATACGTTTCCCACAAGGAGAAGAGGTACTACAGATTAAGGAGGAGTTTTTCAGACAGAGCGGGATGCTGGGAGTAATTGGGCTTGTTGATGGTTCGCTTTTTCCGATCAAAACGCTGAGTGGACCTGATGAGCCAGCTTTTGTTAGCCGTAAAGGCTTTCATGCCATTAATGTGCAGGCCGTCGGGGACCCAAAACATGGTCATATGATATTTGGTGGCAAAGTGGCCTGGATCCACCCATGATTCGTTCATCTTCAACACCGGGTCCTATAGGTCCTATAGACCCTAACAGGAAATATTGCTTAACCTACTTAGATAGTATGATGACATTCTTAGGACTCAGCATAGGCTGCATGCACTTAAGAGTGCATGAGGCCCTAGGATGCCATCCTCCTGGTATGAATGGGTTGGCCTGGCGGCTTTCCTCAGTCTTCCTTTTCTGGAAAGTTCCACCATGAACGATGAAATGGTGACCTTGGCAATCAAATTCTCAGGCAAGGCCTACTGCTGTGGGCTACATGGATAAACTGTGGTCCCTATGATGTCATTTGTGTTTTTTTGTGTCTGGAGGAAACACCTGTGCGCTCTGATGGTCTGGGGCTGAAAATGGGATGGTGTGGGAGTGTTCACTGGTGGCAGGCAAAAGGACACCTGACTGGCCCCATTCAATGCTGTTTGACTGTAACCACACTAGATAATGAAGAATAATGGCTCTGTAGCTTTGTTCCAGCTCCAGTGCACCTTCTGCATTGTTCTGTACACCTACTATTTTTCATTTTTAAATGATACTTTATTTAACCTGGAAGAGCTGGTGAGATGTGGCTATGAAGTCATAAGGACATAAGAAAACAAAACAGTTCAATGTAAGAAAACATGTAGACAGAAGCAGAATGTGAGTCAGGATAAATAGTGTTCCTCACTTGCATTACTGCGCAGGATAGTTTTACAAATAGATATCTCAAGTAGATTAATTGCAGTCTAACTGCTTTTTTACATTACATATATCATATATATCATCATATATAGCCTTCACCGGTGTTTAAGCATATATCTAAAGGATAGTATCTGCAAACAAATTAGTTTGGGCGATGAGAATGTTAGAACCTAAATTAATAATATAGCGAGTGAACGAAATTGGAACAAGGATAGTACCTTGTGGAACACCTTTATTAACATTTAAAAATCAGCAGCAACCATATAGGATAGTCCCTTTTATTCACTTTTGAAGTAATATTTAATGATCCACAGCATCAGATACCTTTTACTGGTCAATAGAAAGATGGTGCACATGGGCTAAGGCACTTTTATCATTTTCAGCATTCTTTTCTGCAGCAGTGGTGCTGGCTATGTTGATGAAGAGTGTATGAATACAGAATCCATTTGACTCCTAGCTAAAGTTGTTCATCATATGAACTTTATCTGATCATTTCTTAGTTCCACCCTCTATTTTGTGGAAGAAAACTGGAATTTTTAATAGGGATGCACGATGATATCGGCACGACATCGGTATCGGCTGATAAAAACTTAAGTTAATTATCGGCATCGGCAGATATGAAAATTTGTGATGGGAGGAGTAAAATATATAGCTAAGTTTCTCACTCTGGGAGGATGCTAGCTGTGTGCTGCTAAGCTTTTCTCTGCTTCTGGAGGGGCGTGAGACCATTTCTAAAAAAAACGCAGCTCCGTAAGGAGAGAATGCGATTTTAAATTAAACAAGACAGCCCGCCATCGCCAAGCTCGTGCTTTGGGACTCGAACGGAGGTCCTAATGGTTTCGACTGACCCCTAGCTAAGTTTCTCACCCTGGGAGAATGCTAGCTGTGTGCTGCTAAGCTTTTCTCCGCTTCTGCAGGGGGCGTGAGAAAAAATTTTATATAACGTGGCTCCGGAAGCAGAGATGGAGAGCAATGGGAAATAAAACAAGACTACCCGCGATTGCCTAGTTCCTGCTTTGGGACTTGAACAGAGGGCGTAATTTTGTGTTTGCACACTTACACAACGATACTGGACAGCGAATAACATTTTCTGTAACTTTATTGTGTCTCTGCTCATTCAAAATAAATATCACTGCTCCATGAGGAGAGAATGCAATGGGAAATAAGACAGCCCGCGATCGCCGAGCTCGTGCTTTGGGACTTGAATGGCGGACCAAATGGTTTCGACCGACCATAAGCAGTTGATCACTATAACCGTGATCACTGTAAGCGGTTTCCACTGTGTGTGTGTGTGTATGTGTGTGTGTGTATTACAGAAACGCATAACATAAACAAAGATTTTCCCTAACATTTGTTATGTGTACTTATTAATGAGTCCTCACCAAGATAACATGAAATAATGCATTTTAAAAATAAACTTGTTTTATTGTCATAAATAGTAGTTTGAACAAAAGTACAACAAGCTATATTAAAGTTTAATAGTTATTTATCACCATATTTTTTGAGCGACTGTCCCGGAAAATTAATAATCTTTCCTGGGACACGAATTGTCCCGGTTTTTTGCGAAAATGTACTTCTAATTTAGAATTTCATAGTTTCAAATAAAACCTCATTTGGTTTCCTTCTACTGCTATTCTGTTTTCTCCCTGGTTATGTTTGTACATCCAATCCTGTGTCCGTAAACGAGTAAAAACGGGTAAAACACAGCGACGATTGGCCATGTCTATACTTTTATTTGATTGGTAGCGGAAATACGAAAGCTTACCTTATTGCCTATAGCAACTGCCCGGGCTGTCGGTCTGCCGCGCTCATCCACATCCATGACTACACGGTGAGTTCAGTTTGTGGCTAGAGGCTAGAGTTTGTGGCTAACGTTATTATTATTTTTTAACGTTCTTTGTATTTTGTCGGTTTTGTGAAATGGGGGAGAGACGGACGAGGAGGACGACAATACAAAATCGGACGAGCCACCAGCGTAAAAGAAAAAACGATTTACAACGTACAACTCAGAATGGTCGAAAAGAGAAAACTTTTCTGAATGGGTAAGGCCCACCCAAGGAGACCCGTTCTCCGCCACCTGTGTTTTGTGTCCAGCCAAAATTTCAGTTAACTATGAAGGAAAAACACCGCTGGAAATCATGCAGAGATTTGTTTGTTATGCAAATCATAACAAAGAAGCACCAGAGTTTTGTATTAAGCAAACGCAAAAAAATCTAGTCAATTTAACTTTTATGACAAAAAAGGTTCAGCAGAGGAAGACGGGATAGCAATAGCGGAGCTTAGCAGTGTAGCCTATACCACGGACTGCTTCACGGCCACAGGTACTTATCTACGGATTGTGGCAATAAAGTAAGTGCGAAAAAGAGGTGAGAAATGTCAGTGTTAGGTTGCCCAAATTCATTAAGTTAAATAGTTGTTTATAATCTATTATAATACATCTAATCATGTTTTCATTTCTAAAGGGAGTATACATTTGGACATATGATTAGATTTAATAGTAGATTATAATTAGACAGTATATGTTTACATGTTAAAGTAAAAAATCTATTTAATGTAGAAAGGGACAGCAGCAGACAAAGGAGTCCAGAGTGAGTGCAACTGCAAATATGGTTTAAACCACCCCCCCCCCCCCCCCCCCCCCCCAAAAAAAAAAAATTGGTCCAAGTGTCCCGGTTTTTCACAAATCAAAGGTGGAAACCCTAGCCATGTTAGATACTTGTTGAGCTCACATTTATTTACGTGTCCACTCTGGTTTAACCCTTTCGCATGTAACTTACTTTTTATGCTATGAAGCGCGCGTTACATGGTTCGTTATGTTTTCATTAGCGTTATTAAGCTTCTCATAGTGTTCAATTAGAATTTGCCAGGGAATTTTTAGAAGTGATGAGGGAGAAATGATAGGACCGTTGTTTGTTTACTTGCTAGAACTGCCACACTGTTTCATGAATAAACCTACAATCAAGTTTGTCAACAGCTTAGCCTACACCACTCAACTAGCGTAATGTTAAACATAATTTTGATGTATGACTGACGGTACCGACTTTCACATTAGTGCAGCAAAAGCAGGCATGGCTGACGTGAATGTTGTCAGGTTTATTTAGGCTAAGAGGAGAAGTGATGGGGATGTTTATTATTATTTAAGTAATGCATTTCATGTGACAGTTATCAATTTACCATGAACACAGATGATCTCCATCGTGGGCTACTCTGCTCGACTCTGCTTGGGTCAGCGGATTGTTGTGATTTGTGGCGGTCCAAACGCAGTGTGTTGCCAACAGTGGAGTTGCAGTGTGCCCTCTGGTGAACAAACTACGCAATGACAACACTCATAACATGGTTGAAGGATCCATCTTCCATCTCTCTGCTTCTTTTTAAATTGTCATTTATCGAGCCGATACCGATTTTTCTGCAAATAGCTCATATTGGCCAATAATATCGACACACCGATATTATCACACATCGGTTGGGCTCTTTTTATATATATGTGTGCGTATGTATGTATACATACACACACACACTATATGGACAAAGGTATTCGGACGCCTGACCATTACACCAACAGGGACTGTAATGACATTGTATTCAAATACATATACTTTCATATGGAGTTGGTCCCCCTTTTGCAGCTATAACAGCTTCCACTCTTCTTGGAAGGCTTTCCACAAGATTTTGGAGTGTTTCTGTGGAAATTTGTGCCCATTCATTCTGTAGAGCATTTATGAGGTCAGGCACTGATGTTGGACCAGAAGGCCTGGCTCGCAATCTCCGTTCCGTTCATCCCAAAGGTGCTCGATGGGGTTGAGGTCAGGGCTCTGTGCAGGCCAGTCAACTTCTTCCACACCGAACTCATCAAAGTATGTCTTTATAGTCCTTGCTTTGTGCACTGGGGCACAGTCATGTTGGAATAGAAAAGGGCCTTCCCCAAACTGTTGCCACAAAGTTGGAAGCGTAGCATTGTCCAAAATGTCTTGGTATGCTGAAGCATTAATATTGCCCTTCACTGGAGATAAGGGGCCTAGCCCAAACCCTGAAAAACAGCCCCATACCATTATCCCTTCTCCACTAAACTTCACAGTTGGCATAATACAGTCAGGCAGGAAATGTTCTCCCGGCATCTGCCAAACCCAGACTCGCCCATCTGACTGCCAAACAGAGAAGCGTGATTCGTCACTCCACAGAGCACGTTTCCACTGCTCCACAGTCCAGTATCGGTATGCTTTACACCACTCCATCCGATGCTTGGCATTGGACTTGGTGATGTGAGGCTTGCATGCAGCTGCTCGGCCATGGAAACCCATTCTTTGAAGCTCCAGCCTCACAGTTTTTGTGCTTACATTAATGCCAGTGGAAGGTCGGAACTCTTCAGCTATGGAATCAGCAGAGCGCTGGCGACTTTTATGCACCATGCGCTTTAGCAGTCGTTGACCCCGCTCTGTGATTTTACGTGGTCTTCCGCTTCGTGGCTGAGTTGCTGTTGTTCCTAAACGCTTCCACTTTCTAATATCACTTACAGTTGACTGTGGAATATCCAGCAGGGATGAAATTTCACGAACCATCTTATTGCAAAGATGGCATCCTATCACAGTACCACACTTGAAGTCACTGAGCTCTTCAGAACGACCCATTTTGTATCACAAATGTTTGCAAATGGAGACTGCATGGCTAGGTGCTTGATTTTAAACACCTGTGGCAACGGGTCTGATTGAAACACCTGAATTCAGTAATTAAGAGGTGTGGCCAAATACTTTTGTCCATATAGTATACATATATATACACACTATTTATCTGCACTATTTTTCGGTATCAGCAATCAGCCAGAATGAGTTTGAGAATATCGGCATATTGAATATCGGCAAAAATCCAATATCATGCATCCCTAATTGTTAAGCATTGTCAGACCCCCCCCCCCCCCCCCCCCAGAGTTTGGAAGGGATATACAGGCTCTCAGCTATATATTGTATAAGTCTGGCTTTGCCTTCAGAATAAATCAGGTGTGTTTAAACCAAGGGCATAGGAGAGAGTTTGATATTGGGGGGGCAGGGGGGGACACAACTGCAGTCCTTAAAGGAACATATATCTTGATTGAATAATAAAACAATATCAGGATGGCTTGAAATAAGAAGGTATGCACGTGTAAAAACCTCTTAAGTACTTTCAGGAAGAGCTGCACTAGCCACTAGCTTGCCATTTACGTTGTCAAACCTGGGATCAAAACGAGTAGGAGTGAGTCAGATGTAACGTTTGCCTGGCTCCACGGATACCAATTCAATGACAATAATCCAATAACATACTGTTTTTATGTTACTTACAAGGCCTGAGTTGCATTTGCTAAAAACATAGCAGCACAAACAAATATGTTTAGCCTACGGCACAAACGTCGGGGTACTGGTGACATCACAGACCATAAAATATAATGTTTAGCCTATGTCTTTAAAAAATGAAAACATACAAACGTATAGTTAGTTAGCTAGCTATCTATTTTGGACAATTTGTGAATCATTATACACCTACCCTTACGTTTTACAACACAATTAGCTCCCTCTGAGCCGATTAGGCCTACAACTTTGTCCAGGTTATAGTGCTGCACGAGCTGCGTTATTCGCGTCAAATCTGAGCTACTGACTACATGTAAGTAACTTAAAAAGTAGGACAAATATTTAAGTTATATATAAAGCGCATTTATTTTTGTGTGTGTTATTGCCAGCGTCAATGTATTATTTTTACCTAACGTTAATGACACAACGTTAATTACCTTGACGGCTACTATGTAACTAACGTTAACCAGCTAATTAGCAAATGCAACTCAGGCCTTGTAAGTAATTAGCTGGCTTAAAAATATCTACAAGTGCTTGTCATTTTTAAGTGTTGGATATTTCCAATTAGCGCTGCAACGTAAGTTTACTGGGATCCCATGTAATGTTATTGCTCTTGGCATTGAAGCGCTCTGTGTAGGTGTTACGCATATGGAGTGTGAGATGACTCCACAGGTGACATTTTTAATAGGTGGATTCTGAAAGAATGAATGAACAAATATTTGTGGGTCGGCTGATTTTTTTTTACTTCAGTTCATGTCAACTGTCAACTGAATAGCACAGCACGTTCCCACAGCTTAAATACCCACAGGTGGTCTCGTGCGTTCTACACTCAAATAGAGCAGTTAAAATACAGTACAAGAAAAAAATGAAATGGGGTGGTGTCTATTAGACATTCAAGATTACCTGTATACCTGCAGGACCACACACGTATGGCTTATGTTTATTAAACATATTAAATATTACATGACATGAAATATCCTGTATCTCACATAGGCCTATCAGGAAATAATGTAATGTAAGTTTTTTCGGGGCACCAACTAGCAAAACGTTGCACAATAGAAGCCACTTTCTTCGTTATGGAGAAAGCAGCGTTCTGGAAGTTGTCACAGAATTTTTGCCATGAAGTACAGTGTTTATCCAAAGCATGACCGCACGAAGGAAAATTATCATGGCACAAACCAGCACAAACGTAGCAGAAACTAACGTGACCATTTAGGAGCAATTCAGAGAAGGTTGGGGTGCTGGGTGACCTCATCGCCCAAAAATATAATGTTTATATCTACAAATCCATAGCAGCACAAACGAAATTTTTTACGGCACAAACCGGCACAAACGTAGCACAAACGAACGAGACTATTTTGGAGCAATTCGGAGAAGCTTGGGGTGCTGGGTGACGTCATCGCCCAAAGATGCACTGTTTATATCTAAAAAACCATAATAGCACAAACGAAAATTTTTACGGCGCACAAACGTAGCACAAACGAACGAGACTATTTTGGAGCAATTCTGAGAAGCTTGGGGTGCTGGGTGACGTCATCGCCCAAAGATGCACTCTTTATATCTAAAAAACCATAATAGCACAAACGAAAATTTTTACGGCACAAACGTAGCACAAACGAACAGTAATACCATTTCGAACTTTTTAAATACTTGGGGTGTCAACTTCACGCAGGTGTGGAAACCCGGTATTTTGTACGGGCAAACTGTATAGGTTGACACCTATGAGTTAGCTAGCCAGTTCGCTTTTATGACTGGGTTGAAATTGACAACCTATGGCTATGTTTATGGCTTATTTGAGGAAAAATATAGCTCAAGTCATAAAAATATTACCAGTAAACAAATGGATGACATGTTTGAACTTTTATAACTTTTACTAACTCTTCTGCCTCTCCTCTATTTATTTTTTATATTATTATTATTATTGTTATTATTATGAATGTTTCCAATTACATGCCTGTGGAAGAGTAAATAGGGTGAATAAAGAAGCTGATTTCCAACATACCTTTTTTTCTTGTTGTCATCTTGTTTCTGTCTTCATGTATTGAGCTCCCATATCTATTGATTCCTTTTATATGTTTTATGTGTCGTTGTTTTACCTCATAATGGCTGTTAGAATTAATTTTTCAGGCAGGAAATGAGCATGTAAAGAGAATATCTTTCAAAATTTTCTCCCAGGGGAGAATTTTCTCCCGGACCCCTAGTTGTGGCAGGTTTTCTCTATCCACGCAAACTTCTCACCTTTTTTTTACCTCTTACCTGTTTGCATCCCTGTTTTTAGCCAGTGCTTTTTAACTGACTGTTGTAGCTAGCTGTGTCGTCCCAGTTAATCTGCTTTGTTAACGAGCGGGACCCCTGAGATCTTCGAAAAAAACCTGTTTAATGGGTTTACTGTGCTTGCGGTCGTCGTTTGACATGAATTCAACGTATCCTGAAAGCAAATTTTATTTAGTTTCAACAGTACAGAAACAAGCTAGCTAATAGCCTTGGCTACAATCGCGGTTGCCAGATTATTCAAACGATGACTAACGTGGAACAGATCGCTTAATAAATCCACACACGCATATCAATATCATCTACGATACTTAGTGTTTACTCCAAAAAACGATCTAATGTCTGATTGTGCTTGCGTGTTTTTTGATAACGATCAAGTCAGGAAAAGTGGCGCGCTCACAAAACGTGCTCAGGAGCGTGCCCCCCCGCCGCTGGTTTAAACCTCTTTCTCAGATAATTAAAGTGAGTCCTCATGGCTGTGTGTCTTTGACCAAGACAGTTGCATACGTGATCAGAGACCCTCTCAAAACCAGTAATTGTCTATACCTTATGATAGGAGCAGTTGCATTTGACATTTCTAAGAATAGCCCGTGAAAATACAACCAGACCACTCTGTGTGTCTGGAATACATGTGATATTGTTTATCATTTTTATCAGAGAGTGTAAAGTTGTTTGCTTAGTGAATTGTTTAAAATTCCCTTCAGAATTAAAATGTGCCTTATTTTCTTCTCGTATCCATAATGTTGGCTGTGTGTTCACTGATATAATTTGCAAAATCAACCACTGCTGTGTATTTAACTTAAAAGTGCATTTGGTGCAGTTACATCAATTGATGATTTCTCCGTTTAAGATTGTGGATGATTTCATTATTACCCTTTTACTAATCAGAGTTCTTTATGTCTGGATATTGCACTTTAATTTTCAGGATAAGGAACTTTGGAAAAGGTGCATGCACACCAGTTATTTGCTGAAATAAAAACTATGTCTTTTCTGAAACTCTGGCTGAGCTCTTTTTAAACATCTGAATCCAGCTTCAGTGTTCCTGTTGTTCATTAGTGTTCCAGCCTCTTCCATTGTTGAGAGGGGAAAAGTGAAATAGTTATTGTTTATATGTTCTTCATTTGCAGCTGCAGAATCTTATTTCTTGCATTTCTGGAAATTTAGGTGGCGAAATCCAGCAGTCACCTTGCAGAAAGACCTCCATGAAAATGTTTGTCCAGCTGCTGACATCGTTCAGACTGAATTGGCACCATGCCAACTGTCTAGCCAGATGACTTTTTCTGTTCCTTTAGGATTGTATAGCTTAAATACTAATATCAGTTTGCTTTTGTATAGTGTGCAGTTGTATAAACCTGTCATTGGCAACATGTAACAGAAACAGAGGTTCAAATATAAAGGATTTTGTAGCTAAGTACCTCATTTATTTGTACTTAAACTCACAAAGGTAGCTTGTGATTGGACACGTAATTTAAGGTGTGCAAACACACATTTATAGCTTTGCTGTAAGTTACTGGTGTAGTGTTTCTGCGGTGGCAAAAATGTCTTCAACTTATGAACCAAGGCATGGTTCAAGATTACAACTGCTCTCAAAAGATTGTCATGTTGAATCATATTGGGGTAAACAACCACAACAGAGTGAAGCAATGAATAATGTTCTAATGTTAAGGGGCACTTGTCATCCAGCACGCATATTTGGGAGAGGAGAGAGCAAACAAGAAAAAGTTGAGAAGAAGCAGATATACCCATGAAAGTATGAGGGCCAGGAACATCACGTTCAATCTGTGGAATGTTTTAGAGTGAAACCATTGAGCTTTGCTTATTTAACTCCCGTTTTATGGTCCATTTGGTGCATTTTTAAGTACATTTACTTGGTAAGACCCAGCCATTTTATCACATAAGAACTCCAGAGAGGGGTGATTGGAATCTTCAAATATTTTGATTTCTTAGTGTTGTTCACACGCTAAAGGCAAATATTCAAATAATCCACCCCCTTTTTTGTTCCACAACATTGTAAAACTCCAGTTTGTGTAAATAGTTTCAGATTCACTGTTAGATGGTGGGCCCTCTGGGTGGGGCGAACACGTTTTTTGTCTTTTTGATCGAGTAAACCATTTTTATGTATGATGCTAAGTAATTCTATAAAGTCTAATAAAATTTGGCAGCTCTGGTTTGATCATATATTTTCACAAACTTATATTTTAATTGTCAATCTGCTCAGGCAAATTGCGGGATAGCTCTAGTTGATGAACCAATCAGATTGTAGTGTATAACGTCATTGAAAATATCAATCAATCGTGTACGGCTTAAATAGGACCCCAAAATGTACACATGCAGAGGGGGTCTTGGGCTGCATCCGAATACTCAGTATGCACTAACTTTGGTTAAGAACGTACTACCCGACCGTTACTGTAGTACATTCTATGAGTATACGAGCAAGTAGTAAGGACACAATTTGGACATACTCCGCCGCCATCTTACCTGTCCTTTGACCTCTGACGTTTACATCTTTTAAAAATCAGTCTCCTTTACTTAGCTGTGAACCTGAGATGAAATGAAAAGCTAATGTTACGTAACAAGCCAATTGATCTGTTAGCTTAATTATGTTGACTACACCGCCATCTTCTTTCTCTTTTTCCCATTACATAATTCCCATACATTATATGATTGCCTGTCTGATTTAACTATCTGTTTGACAGTCTGCTGTATTGCAATATGGGTCAAATCTCGCTAATGACATTATAGCCTATCATGATGTGTGTGACATTCTTCATAATTGATAACCAAGTTTTTTGTTTTGTCTTTAAGTTGGTGTGCCTTGACGTTCTGGTTTGACCTTTGATGTGCTTTAGCCCCAAAAAGGTTGAAAACCTCTGCCCTAAATTGACTACTTTATGAGTTTTTAATGTATAATTTGATCTGTTCAGAAGAATGTCCAAATAAGCTACCTCATCCAACTGTTTTTCTGAGTCATGTCTGCCACCTCATTTCATATCTGATATCTCATTTGATTGTTTGACATCTCATTTGCATAAGCTAAAAAGGTGCAAACTGTCTAAGAAAGGAAATCACATTATGAAAGAAGAGTAAATGATCAAATTAAAAATAAATAAAATTCAGTTTTAATTGCTTTTTTGGTTGTTGTTTAAGGATAAAATATTTTAGGATAAAGTATTGACATTACTAACTATTAGGTGATTTGCAGATGATGTAAACTTCTGTAATAAATGTTATCTCTTCCACTTCAAACTTTAAGTCCAGTAACTACAACCAAAGAGCGTACAATGACATTATGCTACACCAGACAGGAATAGGAGACAACTTGAAGTATAAGTGTGATGACAATGCATTTAGTAGGTGTCCAATATTGACTGCATCAAAGATGTAGCAAAGTATTAAGTATTACTATTAAAAAGAAAATATGAATTTGAATATGAATGAATATGAAATTAAACACCTTACCTGACAGTAGTATCCGCAGCTTCTGAGCTTCAGTCGTCAATTCCTCTGATCCGTTTGTTTACTTCCTATTTGAACGAATATCAATGGCAGACTTCAAGTCAGGTGACGCTAGAACAAGTTTTTGATTGGTTTACAGTATAGTACCCCCTACTGTTTGCCTAATCAGTTTATGAAATGTAAGTTTAGTTTTCATAAAAATATGATCGACTTGAGACTGCCAACAAACGGAAACGTGTTCAGAAAAAATTATTTAGTTTATATGAAAAACACAGTTACTCTATTGCTGAGGACCAATCATTTCAAAAACTAAAGCAGCCTTTGGCCCACCACCTATGTGGAATGATGGGCATTCCTCTGCACTCTCATGGACAAAAATGAATGATGTGTTGGTTCTCATGCACACTGACATGAAATGTTATTCTGAAATCTTTGGTTCCCGATCGAAGTAATCAGCCAGCTTTCTCATGTCCCTGTGCCCAGGTTCTGACATGACCAACACCTCTGCAGTAATTTGAGGTTGCTCTTGCATTGCTGCCTAGGGTATGCATGGCCCCATCATGTGGAAAATTGCCCTGAGAAAGGAGCATCTCTGGTACACATTGGCCAGCTTCACTGCGGCGAGTGCCTTGTTTCGCTTCACACATGGACTCGGTTACCGCAGTGCCTGTCTGCAGAGTGATGGCCTGGATCTTACTGCTCCTGGGAGCAACTGCATCATATCTCAGAGGAGATTCCACCCAAAGAATACACCATCATTTTTGAAAGGCACTCAGCACAGGTGAAAATCCACAAGAGCCTTGAAAGTCTCGCATTGATGGCTACCGCTCCCTCCAGCTCAAAGGCGGCAGGATGAATAAAAGTCGGTCATCATATACCAATCAAAGAGCTTCCCTGCTTTTCTGTCTTTCCGTGCCACTCCCTCTGCTTCTGTAGAGCCAAAGCATTTGCCTAGTGAGCACATCTCTTGAAGCGCTGCCAGATCGGGCAGGACATTCGTCGAGTCAGAAAGCCACTGTGATGTTCCCGCAAGCTGCCTTTTCCACCAGGCAAGAAGGAGGTCTTTTTTTTTTTTTTGGAGCTGGAAGGCAGCGTTTGTTACCTTGTTTTTCAAACACCGGGTGTATTGTAAGCAGCCCTCACAGTTCTCTGGAAAGCTCTGCCTGCTCCTGCAAGCATTCAACCCTTTCCCCCTCTGCTAGCTGTCCACCCTGCACCTTACCAATGAACCCAGCACAGTAAGCATGGAATGAGCTGCCAGATTATTGCTGGGTGCCCAGTACACTGCGGCTAGATAAGCAGCTTTTGGGCTGAGCTCCTCCATTGATTATAAATTATACTTGGCCTTGTTACGTTAGCAAAGTCCATTAAGTGGTTTGAAGATCAGATCAAATAAATGCAATTTAAATCAAAAAAACATATTTACAGATCAAATTACATATTAATATATGAGCCCTTCTTTGATATCAGTTTAACAACTCTCTCACCCATTGAACTTGTAAGTCCATGTATAGTTTCTCCCTGTATTTCCTTTGAGGATGGCAGTATTGCCTCCCACAGCTGCTGCTTTGAGGTATACTGCTCCCACCCTCATCGATCTTCCTTTTAAGGATGCTCCATAGGTTCTCAATTAGGTTGAGGTCAGGGGATGATGGTGGCCACACCATGGTTTTTTTCTCCCTTTATGCCCATAGCAACCAAGGAGTCAATGGTGTTTTTTGCAGCATGGGATGGTGCATTGTCCTGCATGAAAATAATTTTATTCCGGAATGCACGATTCTTCTTTTTATACCATGGCAGGAAATGGTCCGTTAGGAACTCCACATATTTTGCGGAGGTCATTTTCACACCCTCAGGGACCCTAAAGGGACCTACCATCTCACTTTCCAATATTCCAGCCCAAAACATCACTCCTATCCAGTGTAGTCACTATCCAGTGTAGCACGGCATTCATCAGTGAATACAACTGTTTGAAAATTAGTCTTCATGCATTTCTGAGCCCACTGAAAACATTTCTCTTTGTGAGCATTGATTAGGGGTGGCTGAAATACAGCTTTATGCACAACTGCAAGCCTCTGGAGGATCCTGCATCGAGAGGTTCTTTGGACTCCAGAGACACCAGCACCTTCAAATACCTGTTTGCTGCTTAACAGTGGCCATTTTATAGCTGCCCTTTTAATACTATTAATTTGCCTGACAGAAACTTTCCTTTATAAGCCTTTATCTGAACAAATTTGTCTGTGCTCTGAATCACACACAAATATTTTCACAGTTCCATGATCTCTCTTCAGTTTTCGCTAAATATTAGCTGTTTTCATGCCTTTTGCAAGACATTGCACTATTTCACGCTTTTCATCTTGCAAAAGATCTTTCTTCCTCCCCATATTTCATGAGAACTGCCAACAACAAAAAAAGCACCATTCTGCACTAACTGTAATTTTTATTCAGACACTTGGAATGAGTCCAAAATATTTCAGAAGTGCCTCTGAATTTGTATTGAAATACAGTATATGAGTCTGACACCCTAAATACATTTGCACAATTAAATATACATCATTATGCACAATTTACCAAACTTTCAGAATAGGAACCAAATGAACCATACAACCTCATTGGCTAATTCTAGACATAAGACAACCCAAAAGACTCAATATATCACAAAAGATACAAAATATCAGCATAATATAGACGTCTTTTAAGTTAGCCTACAACATTGGAAATTCCCCTTACTGAGCTCAGGACTTAGTCAATACAATCAGAAAACCTTTATGATGTCACCTCAATGAAAGTTAACCAAATCAATAATGTGCTAGTTAGGTTAGGTTGTAATCGTTTTGCTGCAGGCTACACACATTATCATGCTGAAACTGTGTGAAATTATATCCAATGTTACGTAAGCTAGTTGAACAGAAAATGAAATATTGTCGCCCTGTGTGTAATAGCATAGCAAGTATAATGGGTGTTGTACGCGTTGTGTATATTAACTGGATTGAGTCTGGATTGGATTAACTGTTACGTGGGTCACGGAGCGAGCGAGTTTTGAACCGGAATTCTTACTGCTCGCTACCAACCCCTTACGGCCAGCGTCGTTGCCAGTTGTGCTAAAGGCAAATTGCCCCTAGCCTGTCGGCAACAACGCTAGTTAACCAGGTCTCAGGGAGTGGCGTAACTGCTGTAACCACTCGGCTACCCGCTACCCCACATGCTTTACGCAGGGCTCACACGAGCTACTCACTTCAGCTCTGCCACACTAGCAACATACCAATATAGGCTAACAAACACAAGTGTTATACTAGCCTATTTCATTACATGCATAATATTATACTCATAAAGAGATGACATAGCTGCATACCTTTATCTTTTGCGAGTTTCTCTTCTTTTCCTTTCCTCTTTTTCCTAAACTGGGCACCTGATGGCTTAGACCTTTTCTTATCCATTTGTGTTGATTTGAGCATTAATACATTACCCATCCCCCAACACTGTCAACCAAGAGTCAAGACTAGATCAATTCACCTTGGTGGTGTGCAGACTGGTATTATATTATTCTTAACGATTTCGCCCAAACCAGAAAGAAAGTAACAATATGTCCGTAAAACTATATATGCACAGTATTGTGAATGAAGTGTGGTTTATTTGGTAGCATTTCGTAGTGTGACTGATTTTATAAATTGCATTAGTACTGTACAAAGTTAGAGGTGCGCTATTTAATAGA
This sequence comes from Megalops cyprinoides, assembly GCF_013368585.1. Taxonomy (NCBI): domain Eukaryota; kingdom Metazoa; phylum Chordata; class Actinopteri; order Elopiformes; family Megalopidae; genus Megalops; species Megalops cyprinoides. Next base: position 29,909,849 of record NC_050600.1, read on the forward strand.
TTCCCCCTGCCTGAGGAAACCTGAAGTCAACCTACCCCCGCCCCTCTGCCCATCTCGTACTTCTGAGTGGGAGACCTTCCCAGGCAGTAGCCTGCCTAGCTCACACACTACAATCAGGGCACCCACTCCGACAAGGTTAATTGACCCTCACGGTGACATGATATCATTGATGTGATGTGCAAATGAGCGATAGAAAACTGATTGCGCAAATGTCACCATTCTGAATTTTTTTGTGTGGGTGCCCTGTGCCGCCCCTGGCAAGATGCTGCCCTGGGCGGCTGCCCATGTCGCCCATACCTAAATCCACCACTGACCACAAACCTTAGCTTTTAAATGCATATAACTAAGCTATGTGTGCTTTGTATCAACTGAGGTGGGGAAATTTTTGCCCTGAGACTTTATTCTGAACTACAAGCGTGCAATGTTTGAACTCCTAATGGACTACCAGCAGGTTTTTTAATGCAGCTAGTGTAGAGACATACTTGCATATTGTCTCTGGTTTGAAGAAAGTTGGGCAGACCTAAATTTAAATGCTTTTTCGTTTTGGTTCACTGTTGCTTGTAACTTGGGCTCTACACTAAGCATGACACTTTGATTGGTTGTCCCTTAGACTTGGATAGTTTTGTGCTGGTAACGTGAAGGTCAAATTCTTAGGTTTTGGATTTTATATTGTGACATTGGCATTTATGTCACACCCTGAGTGCTCAATAGTGCCCATTTGTTTTGAAGTGACACCACAAGTTTAGCTAGCCAAAAAGTCATCCGGTGCAAATCACAGATCTATACTGCTGGAGGACTTGTTGCCCAAGAATGTAAATTTATTTCAGTAGGAAGTTTTAGTTGCTCTTCAGGATTGCTCAGTGGCTTTTGTATTCCATGAGGCTGGAATGCAAAATTTGGAAAAAAGGTTTGACATGCTTTTGTTAAGCAGTTCACTTGCTGGCTAGCAACCCATATTAAGCGTTTTTAGGGGTAAATGTTATATTGGAGGAGACCTTCACATTAATTCATAGCACAAGGTGCTGCTGGTTTTGCAGTGCATAACATGAATAAAAATATATATGCTTACTTCTCCCATAGTGTATAATTTTTCCCATTACAATTATAATTTACGATAGACATTTGTTTTGAATGTTGAGGAGTT